>NC_044400.1:31281342-31986342 GCF_006542625.1 Nomascus leucogenys | reverse complement strand
AACATTCTTTCCTGCATTCCTTTCTCAGCTGTCACCATGTGGGAGTGATTGAGAGATGCTAGCAAGACACACTTCTGAGCGGGAAGTATGGGTCATCTCTTGGTTTTTAAGACCCCCAATTTTTTCTGCTCCTACAGCCTGAGCCACTGCCTTCCCTTCAATTATGCCCCCTTAAACACTCAAACATGGGCCACCTTTCTTAGGCCTTACCTCCAATTTTGCCTCCTCTGAGAAGCCCTCCTGCTCACCTTGATTTCCAGCATACCCTTTCTTTCAGATTCTTTAAAGATCCTCTTTTTCCCTCCTTTAATACTTTGTAGGAGCCAGATGCCACACAAGGCAGCTTACACACATGACACTATTCCTTTAAATATTCTCTAAAGAATTTCCTTCATCCCTCATTCTACAGACAAAGAAACTAAAGATTCAAAGACCCCACAGATCTTAGTGGTGAGTTGAACAGGAATGATGACTTCAAAGGTGGGGAAGCAGGGATCTGTCTCCTCTCAGGGGGTTTATAAACAGAGAAGTCCTTCAGAAGAATCATGACATATTCAAAGAGCACAGATCCTGGGCATTAGTCAGCAGAGCGACCACATCAGAATTCCTCAGGGTAGGACCAGCCTCTTCAGGAGACCAGAATCCAGATGTTTTCCGCATCCCCACCCTGCACTCAGGACCATTTCTGGCTCCATGATAGCCTGTTCCTCACTCACCTACTCACTGTATCATTTTTAAAATTTTATTGTTTGACACTTCAGAGTGGCAGAGCAGAGTCAGACAGCCTGAATTTATATTTACACACATACATGCACACATAAATACAGAAACTGGAACTTTGACAACTTACAGCACGTGTGTGTGTGTGTATAAGTTTATACATATTTATATAAAGGGATTTCAAAAAGTTTGTGAAAAATAAAATATAAAAATTACAAACTTTATTTCTCAACATAAGATCTATCAAGTTCAAGATACTTTTATAAGCCATTATATCAGCCATTTAGTTCATCCCTAAGAACTGAAAGTCCTAGGAATTTAACCATGTCAGTGCAGTCACTTTTTTTTTTTTTTTGAGACGGAGTCTCGCTCTTTCACCTAGGCTGGAGAGCAGTGGCGCAATCTCGGCTCACTGCAAGCTCCGCCTCCCGGGTTCACGCCATTCTCCTGCCTCAGCCTCTCGAGTAGCTGGGACTACAGGCGCCCGCCACCTCGCCTGGCTAATTTTTTGTATTTTTAGTAGAGACGGGGTTTCACCGTGTTAGCCAGGATGGTCTCGATCTCCTGACCTCGTGATCCGCCTGCCTTGGCCTCCCAAAGTGCTGGGATTACAGGCGTGAGCCACCGTGCCTGGCCAGTGCAGTCACTTTTACATTAAAATAACTGAAAAACAAAATGGGTGTCCTTATAGCTTTTTCAGATTAGGAAACAAAAATAAGTCAGAAGCAGCCAAATCAGGACAGTATGATGGATGCCTCATGATTTTCTATTAAGACTCTGACTAATTTGCCCTTGCTTAATGGGAGGAAGGAGCAGGCGTGTTTTCGTAGTGAAGGACTCTCTGATGAAGCTTTCTTGGGAGTCTTCCTGCTAAAGCTTTGGTTAACTTTCTTACAACATGCATAATAAGCAGATGATTTATCATTCTTTGGCCCTCCAGAAAGTCAACAAGCAAAATGCCTTGAGCATCTTAAAGAATTGTTGCCAATGTCTTTGTTCTTGACAAATCCACTTCCACCACTTAGTAGCCATTGCTTTGATTGTGCTTTGTCTTAAGATCACACTGGCAAGGCCAACTTTCGTCTTCTGTTAAAATTTTTTGAAGAAATGCTTCAGGATCTTGATCTTACTTGTTTAAAATTTTCATTGAAAGCTCTGCTCTGGTCTGCACCTGATCCAGTGCAATAGTTTTGGTACCCAACAAGTGAAAAGTTTGTTCAATGATAATTTTTTAATCAGAATTGTGTAATACCAAACCAATTAATATATGTATAGTGTTGTCTGTTTATGCTGTTTATTGTCAGCCTTCCTCAGTTAGGGCATTTTGATGGTTAATATTAAGTCAACTTGATTGGATTGAAGGATGCAAAGTATTGTTCCTGGGTGTGTCTGTGAGGTTGTTGCCAAAGGAGATTAACATTTGAGTCAGTGAACTGGGATAGGCGGGCAGACCCTCAGTCTGGGTGGGCACCATTTAATCAGCTGCCATTGCAGCCAGAATAAAAGCAAGCAGAAGAATGTGGAAAGACTAGACTGGCTTAGTCTTCCAGCCTACATCTTTCTCCCATGCTGGATGCTTCCTGCCCTCAAACATTGGACTCCCAGTTCTTCAGCTTTGGGACTCTTGGACCTTTGACCACAGACTGAAGGGTGCGCTGTCACCTTCCCTACTTTTGAGGTTTTGGGGCTCAGACTGGCTTCCTTGCTCCTCAGCTTGCAGACGGTCTATTGTGACCTCACCTCGTGATTGTGTGAGTCAATACTCCTTAATAAACTCCCCTTTATATATACATCTATCCTATTAGTTCTGTCCCTCTAGAGAATACTAATATAGGCATGAACAAAATTAATTTTTTCTTGCATATTGATGTGGATGATGTGTTGCTGTGGGTTTCATCTTCAACATTCTTTTGTCCCTTCTTAAAATGAATTACTCATTTGTAAAATGCATCATTGTTCCCACAAACTTTTCATAAAGCATCAGTGATTTCATCATTCTTCCACTAAAGCTTCATCATAAATTTGATATCTGCCCTTGCTTCAATTTTAGCAGGATTTTTATTGCTCTGATAGGGGCTCTTTTCAATCTGATATCTTATCCTTCTTAGTACCTCAAATTAGATTCTGCTCAGACATGTTATTACAAGTTGGCATGAATTTATTTTTGTTTATTTCTAAAACAGAACCATGTACAATTTTCCCATAATAGGCATTTTTCATGAACTTTTTGAACTTTCTTAGCATATAAATAAGCTTATTTAGCCATATATGTGTTTATAAGTTTTTTACATACATATATATAAAATATAGGCATTCTTATATATGTGTAATATATAATGACATATATACACACACAGATGCACACACACGCATGGTTATATAACCTTATTTAATTGGTTGAGGTTCCATAACCTCTCAAAGTCTCAGTTTTATTGTCTGAAAATTGGGAAAAAGAATGTCATGGTATTTTATTTAATTTTAAATACTTCAACTTCATATAGTACAAGGGTTACTAAGGAGTTTGTGTTTGAATAAAAATTTGGTTTATTCCCACAAGCCAATGGCTTTATGCACAATAGCATCAATTCTTTGTAATGTTGAAAGGGAAATCTGGTTTGTCAGATGCTTCAAGAAATAGTGAACGGAAAACTATATATACTCTGCATTGTTGGTGAAATGTACTTCATTTTGACTCTATGATCTGACTTTAGAAATAACTCACTAGGTGATTTGTAATATGACTTCATTCTGGAAATTACCTTATAGTAATATAATGGGAAATGATGATGACGATGATGGTGATAGCGATGATGAAGTAGTGAATTTTCTCTAAGATTAAATTCTTAAAAGGTCATAACCAGATATTTGATGTGCAATGCTAAATATAGATGGATAACATGTACATTTAAGAAATGCCTAATGATTTATGTCCAAGTGCTATGGTTTGAATATTTGTACCATCCAAACCTCATGTTGAAATTTGATCCCCAATGTTGGAGGTGAAGCATGATTGGGGGTGCTTGGATCATGAAGGTAGAGCCCTCATGAACAGATTAATGCCCTCCTTACGAAGAGGGGCAAGTGAATTCTCACTATATTAGTTCCTGGGAGAGCTGGTTGTTTAAGAAAAAGCATGGCACCTCTCCTCTCACTTCCTCTGTCACTACGTGATCTCTGCACACATGGGCTCCCCTTTGCCTTGAGTGGAAGTAGCCTAAGTCTTTCATCAGATTCTTGGTCTTCCAGCCAGCACAATGATAAGTAAAACAAACCTTTTTTATTTATAAATTACCAAGTCTCAGATATTCCTTTATATTAATAGCAGCGCAAACAGATTAAGACACCAAGGTAATTTAATGCTTCAGAAAAAGAATGTTTCCATACATGGACATACATGTACATGCATATACATGTACCTTTTTGGTACATTTGGAGAAACACATAAACAAAACATTAACTAAACATTATTGCACTATACTGGTGCAATGAAACTCCTTGACTCCTATTTTGCTTTTTTCTTCCCTGTCAAGAAGAATAAGCTTTGGACTGTAAAGAGTAGAATGAACATTACTGAAAGCAAAGTAAATACACTCATGATGGGTAAAAAGATTGTAAGAGTACACATATTTGCTTTGCATGGGTTCAAACCTTTTGACCGATCTCAAGTACACACCAGGGTCTCAAGAGAATGTCTAAATTAGATAACTGCCATTGATCTTTCATTCACGTAAAGACAAAGAGGTTCTGAGAGACTGGAAAAGGGAACATTCCATAAATAATTAAAAGGAGGAATAAGGTTTATTCCACAAACCACTCACTAGTAAGCTTCTATTGTGTCTGCTAAAAACATTAAAATCCCTTTAGACTACATTTTCACAGTCTAAGATGTAAGTCTTTTGCCACAGTACGATTGCTCTTCCCCCTCCCTCCTTCCATCCCTCCCTTTCGTCTTTCCTTTCTTCCATCTTTTTTCTTTTTTCTTTCCTTTTTGCCTTCCTTCCACTGCTTTCTTTTTTTCCCTTTCTCCCTTCCTCTCTTCTCTCTCTTTCTAATAAATATTTTATTTTAAAATATTTCTTATGAAGATAGTACAAAAATTGCAAAGATAGTACAGATAGTTTTCATACACCTTACAACTAGTTTCCCCTTTTATTAACATCTTACATTAATATGGTGTATTTATTATAGCTAATGAACCTATATTGGCACATTTATAAGGAATGTAGCCAATTATTATTAGCTGAAGTCCATGCTATATTCAGAATTCCTTATATTTTACCTAATGTCTCATTTCTGTTCCAGGATCCTCTAAAAGATACCACCACATCGCATTTAGTAGTTTGGGCTTTGGCTTTTTAGGCTCCATAGGCTGTGACAGTTTCTCAGACTTTCCTCGTATTTGATGACCTTGACAGTTTCGAGGAATTATAATAAGATTAAATAGTTTATAGAATCTTGCCCAACTAAGATTTATCTGATTAGACTGGGCTTACAGCATTTTAGGATGGAGACCAGAAAGGTAAAGCGCTATTTTCATGACATCATATCAAGAGTTCATACTATCTATATGACTTATCACTGTTGATTTTGACCTTGATTACTTGGTCGAGGTAGTGTCAACTATGTTTCTTCAATGTAAAGTTACTCTTTTCTTCATTTTCAAAATTGTACTTTTAGAAAGAAGTTATTGTGTTTAGTCCACAGTGAAGGAGTGGGGAGTTATGCTCCTCCTCCTTGAAGATAAAGTATTACAGAAGTTATCTGAAATTTTTCTTCACTTGAAAATTTTCTCTTCTTTCCTGTTTATTTTTATCCCACATTTATTTACATCAGCATGAACTCATAGATATTTATTTTAAACTTCAGATTATAATTCAACAATATTTTGTTGCTCAAATTATTTCAGATTGGCTGAGTGCTCTTTCAGTTAGCTTCTCTGTCCCCTTGACATGTTTTCTGTGTTTGCTGTTTCTTTACTTTCTGGCACGTTAAGATGCTGAAGGCTCATCTTACATATTTCTTGCCTGCTATAGTTTAAATATTTTTGTTCTCTCCAAAATTCTTGCATTGGAAACTTAATGTCTAATTTCAACAGTATTGGGAGGTGGGGCCTAATGAGAGGTGCTTAGGTTCTGAGGCTTCTCTCTCATGAATGGATTAATTATGATATTAAAAAGGGTGGGGATGGGCGCTCCCTCTTTCTCTCTCTTCCATTCTTCTCCCTGGTAGAAGGCCTATACAAGATGCTGGTGCCTTGATCTTGAACATCCCAGCCTCTAAAACCCTGAGAATAAATTCTCTTTCTGTAAATTACCCAGTCTCAGATGTTCGATCACACATCTGACTAAGACAGATACCACCACAAAACAGACCAAGACACTGCCCCAGTCCTAGTATCAGCCATTTTTCTAAGGAAACTGGTTCTCTTTACTGGTAGTGGGATTAGAAACCAAGATCTTGATACTACTTTTACTCCTTAATGTTGCATATCTTTTTATTTCTAGGTCCTTTCAGCCAACATAGCAAAGAAATATGTGCACATATACTAACATGTGTGGTTGTATATTTATAGACATTCATATACAGATTATATAGATCCATATATGCACAATCGGTTGCATATAGGAATATGTAAAGATCCATATCAATGCATATATTGTGGCTATATTAAGCAAAAAATAAAGTTATACTGATGTCTCCAACTATAATCCATCACACATATATCATTCTAGCTTTATTACCTTGCTTATTTGTAATATCCCACTTCGACAGTGAGAAACCCAGCTTCTGCCATCCACTATTCAGTCATATAATTGTTTGATTTCAGCACACATGTGTATATTGGTATGAAAACTATTATCCCTTATCTCTATAATAAACAACTTTTCCAACTATAGTATTTTTTTGTACAATTTCTTTTACTTTTCGACTTCTAGACTCTACTCATTTCAGAAATTACTTATATCAGTGCCTTTCCCTCTCACTTCCTTTAGTGAATTTGTTTTATACATTAGTAATATTTTGTTAGATTCTTTTGTCATATTCTACATTCCTTTCTGGAATCCTCTGACCTACTCAATGAATTTTTAAAAATCCAAGTGTACTGTTTCTGCTATAACCTTCTATTGGTTTTGACAAGTGCAATATGCCATTTTTCCACCTTTATAGTAGCATACAGAATAGGTTCATCATCCTAAAATTCCCATGCTGCACCTATTCAACCCTCCTTCCCTAAACCCAATCCCCTAGTATCCACTGACCATTTTACCCTCTTTGTATCTGTATAATTTACTTTTCCCAGAATATCATATAATTGGAATCATAAGAATCATATAAATACTTTTACTGATTGCCCTCTTTTGCTCAGCAATATACATTTAATATAAATTTAAGACTCATCCACATATTTTTGGGAGTTGATTGTTCACTTAATGTTATGGCCAAAAATATTCCATTCCACGGGTGTGCCACAGGTTGTTTATCCATACACCTACTGAAGTTGGTTCCAGGTTTTGGTGATTATAAATACTGGTGCTGTAAATATTCATGTTAAGGTTTTTGTGTGGCCATAACTTTACTCATTAGGTAGGTAAATACCTAGGAACCTGATTGCTGGACTAAATGGTAAGGCAATGTTTAGCTTTGTAAACTAACAAGCTCCATTCTACAATGGCTGTGCCATTTTGCATTCCCATGAGCAATAAATTAACATTCTAGTTGCTTTGATTCCTCACCAGTGTTTAATCCTGTCAGCTTTTGGGTTTTAGCCAAATAGGTATGGAGTGGTACTTTATGGTTATTTTAATTTTCATTTTTAATACAACAAGTAATATTGAACATGTTTTCAGACACTATTTGCATCTGCCTATCTTCTTTGTTGAGATGTATTTTGAAAAATTTCGCCATTTTAAAAGTGAGTTGTTTGCTTTCTTCTACTTGACTTCTAAGAGTTATTTATATATTTTGGAATGAGTTTTTAATTAGGCATGTATTTTGCAAATATTTTCTCCTAGTCTGTGGCTTGTCATTTCCTTCTCTTAACAGTGACTCTTTTGAGAAGAAGTTTTTAGTTTTAAGTGTGTAATTAATTGTTTTTTCTTTCATAAATTGTGATTTTGTTGTTGCATGAAAATCTCATTACCAAATCCAGGGCTACTTATATTTTCTCCTATGTTTTTTTCTACATATCTTTAGTTTTACATTTTACATTTAATCCTATTATTCATTTTTAGTGAATTTTTCTAAAAGTTGTAACTTGTAAGGTCCTTGTCTAGGTTCATTTGTTTCATTTGTTTTCTTTTTCTTTTCTTTTTTTTTAATTGGATGTCCAACTGTTCTAATATTATTTGTTGAAAAGGCTATCTATTGAATTGCTTTTGGTCATTTGTCAAAGATCAATTGAGTATATTTGTGTGGATCTCAGTCTCTTTACATGGGTTCTCAGTCTCTTTACATTAATCTATGTGTCTAATACTTTCACCAATTCTATGCTGGCTGAATACTGTAGCTTTATAGGAAGTCTTAAATTTGGATAGTATGAGTCCTATAACCTGGTTTTCCTTCTTCAGCAATGTATTGGCTACTGTAGGTTCTTTGAGTTTTATTACAATTCGAGAATTATTTCATCAATATCTACAACATGGCTAGCTGGAATTTTTATTGAGATTTCATTGACTCTATAGATCAATTTGGGAAGATTAAAATTGAAGTAATATTGAGTATTCTGATCCATGAACATAAAAGATATCTTTATTTCAGCTGGGCGCAGTGGCTCACGCCTGTAATCCCAGCACTTTGGGAGGCCAAGGTGGGGGGCTGACCTAAGGTCAGGAGTTCAAGCCTGGACAACATGGCAAAACCCTGTCTCTATTAAAAATACAAAAAAATTAGACAGGCGTGGTGATGGGCGCCTGTAATCCCAGCTACTTGGGTGGCTGAGGCAGGAGAATTGATCTAGAACCAGAAATACCATTTGACCCAGCAATCCCATTACTGGATATATACCCATAGGATTATAAATCATTCTACTATAAAGACACATGCACACATATGTTTATTGTGCACTGTTCACAATAGCAAAGACTTGGAACCAACCCAAATGCTCATCAATAATAGACTGAATAAAGAAAATGTGGCACATATACACCATGGAATACTATGCAGCCATAAAAAAGATAAGTTCATGTCCTTTGCAGGGACATGGATGAAGCTGGAAACCATCATTCTCAGCAAACTAACACAAGAACAGAAAACTAAACACCGCATGTTCTCACTCATAAGTGGAATTTGAACAATGAGCACACATGGACACAGGGAGGGGAACATCACACACTGGGACCTGTCAGGGGTGGGGGGCTAGGGGAGGGATAGCATTAGGAGAAATACCTAACGTAGATGATGGTTTGATGGGTGCAGTAAACCATCATGGCACATGTATACCTGTGTAACAAACCTGCACGTTCTGCACATATATCCCAGAACTTAAAGTATAATAAAAAAAATTTAAAAAAGATATCTCCATTTCTTCAGATCTTTGATTTCTGTCATCAGAGTTTTGTAATTTGCTACTAATAGATCCTATTCATATATTGTTATATTTATATCTATTTTATTATTATAATGTTATTGTGAGTAATTTATTTTCTTCTTTTTTTTTTTTTTTTTTTGAGATGGAGTCTCACTCTGTCACCCGGGCTGGAGTGCAGTGGCACAATCTCAGCTCACTGCAACATCCGCCTCCCAAATTCAAGCGATTCTTCTGCCTCAGCCTCCCGGGTAGCCGGGACTACAGGCACGCACCACCATGCCTGGCTGATTTTTGTATTTTTAGTAGAGATGGGGTTTCACCATATTGGCCAGGCTGGTCTCAAACCTTTGACCTCGTGATCCACCCACCTCGGCCTCCCAAAGTGTTGGGATTACAGGCATGAGCCACCACACCTGGCCAGTAATATTTTTAAAATGTCAAATTTTAATTTTTCAGCAGTGAAATATAAAAAAATTGAATATATATATTAATCTTGTATCTTGTGACCTTGCTATACATTTTATTAGTTCCAAATTTTTTGTTGTCGACTTTTTATATATACAATTATGTAATCTAAGAATAAAGATGATTATATTTCTTCCTGTTTAATCTGTGTAATTTTTAGTTTATTTTCTTGTATTCTTGCCCTAGCAAAGATTCTAATGCAACTTTGAATAGGAGTAGTGAGCAAAGAGATTCTTGCTTTATTCCAGTATTATTGGAAAAGCCTTTTATTTCATTAAGTATGATGTTATCTGTAGGCTCTTTGCAGACGTCCTTCATCAAGTTGAAGAAGTGCCCCTCTATTTTTACTTTACTGAGAGATTTTTATTATGAATGGGTGTTAGACTTTTTGAAATGCTTTTTCTCTTGCATGTATGGATGCAATTATATGATATTTCCTCTTTAGCTTATTGATGTGAAGGATTATATTAATTGATTTTTAAAAGTTTAACCAGCCTTGCATACCCAGAATAAATCCTGCTTGGTCATGGTGTATAATACCATTTATTTATTCATTGTTAGATTAAACTTGCTACTATTTTGTTGTGGATTTTTACATGAATGTTTATGAGAGCTGTATCTCTGCAGTTTTCTTTTGTGTTTATCCAGTTTTTATATGATAATAATGATGGACTCATAGAGTTCATATTCTGTAATACACTGTAGTAAATTGGTATCATTACTTCCTGAAATATAAGTAATAAAAATAAGTTTTGCACTTGTTTTAAATTAAGTTCTAAGTATTTTTATATGCTGTTATTAATGAAATTACTCTGTTAATTTTATTTTCATATTCCCCATCACTAATGCATAGAAATACAATTGATTTTTATTTATTAATCTTATATCTTACAACCTTTTTAACTCTTTATAATCACTTTTTAGTGGACTCTTTAAGATTTTTATATACAATATAATATCATCTGCAAGTAGAAATAATTTTCTTTCTTTCTACTTTGAGTGCCAATTGTTTGCTTATCTAATTACCCTAGCTAGAATCTCTACTACAGTATTGAATAGAAACAATGAAATTGTACAACTTGTTTCTCATCTTAGGGGGAAAGCATGCAGTCATTTAGCATTAAGTATTTTGTGAGCTATGGGGTTTTTTTGGAGGTGGGGGGATATATTTTTTTATCCAGTTGTGGAATTTCACATCTATTTCTAATTTGTTGAGGGATTTTATTATAAAAGGATGTTGAATTTTATGAATGCTTTTTCTGTGTTTACTGGGATGATTATGTGACTTTCAATTTTTATTCCATTGATATGGTGTATAAAATTACTTGATGTTTGGTTATTAAAGCCACTTTGCATTTCTGAGATAAATTCCACAAGATTTTTCTAATTTGCCAAATTGTATTTGCTAGTATTTTGTTTAAGATTTTTATGTCTATATACAAAAGGAATATTCATTTGCAGTCTTTTATGTTGTGATACATTGCTTTGGTTTTGGTATCAAGGTACTATTAGCTTCATAGAATAGACTGAGTAGTGGTCACACCTCTTCTGTTTTTAAATGATTTTTTTGAAAAAACTATGTGCATTAATTAAAAAAAAAAAAATGGTTTGTAGAATTCGCCAGCGAGGCTGTCTGGCCCTGGGCTTTTCTGTCTGGATTATTATTATTATTATATATTTGTGTTTTTCTAGGAAATTGTCCATTTTATCGAATTAATTATTAACATACAATTTTTCTTGAAATACCTAATGTATTTATATACCTTGTATATAACATACAAGCATTTCTTGAAATTCTTTTTATTTCTGTAAGGTTATATTAATGTTCTCTCATTTCCGATTCTATTTATTTGAGTCTTTTTTATGGTCAGTCTAGCTAAAATATTTTTTGATATTCTGTCCATTTTGTTGAGATTTTCAACGAAACATGTTTGCTTGCGTTAACTTTCTCTACTGCTTTTCTATTCTGTTTCATAATTCTGTTGCCTAACCTTTATTATTTCTTTATTCCCACTTGCTTTGGGTTCAGTTTTTTTTTGTTGTTGTTTCTTTTTTTTTTTTTTGCAGTGCCTTAAGGTAGGTTGTTATTGATTTGAATTTTCTTTTCTTTTTTTACTGTCAGCATTTACAGCTATAAATTTTTCTCAAAACACTGCCTCAGCTGCATTTCACAAATATTCTGAGGTGTGTCTTTATTTTAAGTCATTTCAAAGTATTTTCTAATTTTCTTTTGGATGTCTTCTTTGATCCATTTGTTACTTAGCAGTGTACTGTTCAATTCCACATATTTGTGAGTATCCCAGATGTCTTTCTGTTACTGATTTTTCATTTTGTTCCATTATTGTTGGAGAACATACTTTATATTGTTTCCATTTTAAATTATTGATATTTGTGCTATGTGCTAGCATATGGCATTTCCTAGAGAATATTCCATGTGCAGTTAAGAAGATTGTATATTCTGCAGTTGTTAGATGGAGGATTTATTGATGTTTGTCAAGCCTACTTGGCTTATATTGTTAAAATCTTTTATTACATGTTGATTTTCTGCCTACTTGTTTTTTCGTATCTAAGAAAATATGATTGTCATTATTAAACCCAGATTATTGACTCCAACTTTCATTGTTAAACTGTTTTTTGTTCTGTCAGTTACGTTACATACATATTGGTGCTCTGTTCTTAGGTGTGTATATACTCGTAATTAATATGTTTTTCTAACACATTTAGCCTTTTATCATTATAAAATGTCCCTCTTATTTCTATTGATATTTCCTTTTCACTTTAACATTTATTTCTTACTGTTATTATTATAACCATTTCTGCCTTCTTGTGGTTGCAATTTATGTGGCATTTTCTTTTATCCTCTTTTTGTCTATTTATCTCTGAGAACAAAGTATGTTTCTCGTATACAATATTTAGTTGTATCTTGATTTTTATTTGGCCTAACGATTACTGCCTTTCAGTTAGGTTGCTAAATCTATTTACTTTCAATGTGGGTATTAATATAGTTGGATTTACTTTTGCCATCTTACATTTTGTTCTATGTGTGTCTTGTGTCTTTCCATCTCTCTGTTTACATTGCCCATATGCTCTTGCATATTGTCTACTTTATTCATTAGACCCTTTAGCATATTAATCACAGTGTTTTACAATTCAGGGCCGTTAATTCCAATGCCACTGTCATATCTGGGTCTGGCTTTGATGCCATGCTTTGTCTCTTCAAACTGTGTGTTTCTTGCCTTTTAGTGTGTCTCATAGTTTTCTCTTGATATCCAGACATGATGTGCTAGATGAGAGGAAGTGCTGTAAATAAGCTTTAGTAATGTGGGTAAGGTGTGGGGGGCAGGGAAACGTTCTATAATCCTGTGATCTCAGTCTTTTAGTAGCCTGTGCCTCTAAAATGTGAACTTCATATGTGCTCCTTAGTCACCATCCCTCCCTTATGAGGTGGGATAGGGTGGTTAGAGTGGGCCGGAGTGGGTATTTCCCTTTTTCTATGTAAAAGGCTTAGAGGGGTCCGGAGTTGGTCTTCTTTCCCCAGGTTAGTTAGGCCCCGGTAAAGTCCAGAAGTTTAGGCTCTGGTGAAATAGTTCTTTTCTGAGGGGATACTTTAAGAAAACAGAATGCTCTGGTGTATTTCTAAATCATTCCTTTTCCCCTTGTCTCTTCCAGAGGGATGAGATTTTTCTCTTATATTCCCTGTGCAGACCTGGTAGAGCTCCTGGAGGTAAAACTCACAAAAATGTAGGGGCCTTCCTATGACTGGGGACCTCTGGAGATTTTAACTCTCTGTTGCCCTCACTGAGCCCCCAGAAATTCATAAATCTTAGCATGGTGGTTGTATTCCTGCCAAACTTTAAAATAGTTTACTCTATTCTATTCCTACCTTCATGAATTCTGATGAGTTCACATCAGTACTTGTCCCTTTTCCTCTCTGGGTAAGGTGTTTAATTACCCCCCACCCCCTTCTCTTAAGGTTTTGTATTGTCTCTGTATTTTGAATATGGCATCTCTAGGTGTAGCTTTTTTGTGTGTTATTTCTCCTGCTTCTTGTTCACTGAGTTTCCTGGATCTATGATTTAGTGTCTGTCATTAATTTTGGACAGTTGTCAGCCTGGATTACCACAAATATTTTCTCTACTATGTTTATTTCTTCTTTTCCTTCTGATATTCTCATAACATTTATGTTAAGCCTTTTGAAAGTAGTGCCCCATTTTTGGATGTATTATATTTTTAAAAAATTATATTTTTCTGTTTGTATTTCAGGTTGGGAAGATTCTACTGACTTATCTTCAAGTTCATTGACTTTTTCATTTGTTTGTCCTCAGCTATGTCCAGCCCATTGATGAGCTCATTCTTCAAAGCTATACTTCACTTTTTACAGTGCTTTTGATTTCTAGTATTTCCTTTCTTAACATTTCCATATCTCTCCTTACATTATTCATCTATTGTTGATTGTTGCTGCTTTTTCCATTGGAGCCCTTACCATATTAACTACAGTTGTTTTACATTCATTTTCTGACATTTTCATTGTCTGTGGCATATCTGAGCCTGGCTCTGCTGCTTACTTCATTTCGTCACAATTTTGTTTCTTATATTTTGACATTCTTATTAATTTTTTTTGTTGAAGACCAGGTATGGTTCATCAGGTAATAGAAACTGGGGGAAAATGTGAGAATTTATTTTAATCAGACTAGGAGTTGTGCTGGGTTTGACGTTTGTTGTAGTTATGAGTGTCAAAGGCTTCAAGTTTCTCTAGAGTCTTTTTTCCTCCAATTTTGACTGTGGGCTTCCCTGAGCACTCACCCTCATCAGAGAGAGTGTGTCTCTTGAAGCTCTTTCGCTGGTGATTCACTGCTATTACACCGAATCCCTGTTGGTGTGGTAGGAATGTGTGGGGAGGGAAGTTGTGGTACATGGCCTAAAATTAATACCATGTACTACCTGACACCTGAAACTGGATATGTTGTGAATGTTTTAATCATAGTCCCTCTTCCCACTGTGCTCCTGTGGATAAAGTCCACTAGTCAAATAACCCTCCTCACCACAGTGATACAGCATGACATTTGCAGTATGACGAGTCCCCCACCAGTTTACTTAAGGGTGTATTTTGGCTGCCTGAAGTCTGAAGACGGGGTAATGAGCCAAGGTTATGGTACTCAGCCAAAAAGCTGGTGTCCCCGAGAACCCGAACATCCCAGAGAGTATCTGAGAACCTACCAAGAAAAACAGCCTCATCACTCAAACACAGTAGGCAAAGAACTAGAAAATTAGCTTAAAAGCAGTTTCGAGTCAGGAGATGGTGTGGACCTCTTGACTGTCCTACTGCTGTCCAGGAATGCCCTGTATATAAATCCTAATAAGTTCATCTACTCTTCATGCTGGAGTTGTCTGGGTCATTCTTTGGTCTGTCAGTTTCTTGCCGGTTTTGGGGGAGGATGTAACAGTCTCAAGTTTTTCTTGTAACAATGCTTGCCTATCCCTGCATGGGCTTCAGTTCCCTGCCAGCCTGCAGAATAATTTGAACAAGCCAATCACATCTTCCATGGGAACCAGAGGGCATCTAACCCCCTTGATAGTACAAAGCCTGGTACCTAAAGACCCTGCTTATTCCATATATTACTGAGTACAAACTCCACGTGACCTTGCATGTCTTACAATGTCCTCCTCCTCTAGGCTGTGGGTATATGTGACTAGTAAATTGCTTTTGATTTCACCTGTCCCATGTTGGATGTTGCATGTTCTAACATTCTCCTAACTCTGAGGTGTAAACCTTCTTTTACCAAGAGGGTGAAATGAAATAAAGCAGAAGTGTTCTACAATATTACACGTAAATCTCTATCTTTTAGTAAGCCTGTGTCTCTCGGTTGTGAACTTTGCAAGTTTGTTTCCTCCCACCAGTGGTACCTTATCTCCATCATGGATGAGGCAAGGAGGCTAAAGGAGGGTGGAGTGGGAGAAATGACCTTTCCCCAGATGGGATAAAGCTCTGGTAAAAGTATTTTCCTCTGGCATGTAGGCCTTGGTTATGTACACCACTCTGAGCATTTCACAATGGTTTCTCTTTCCTTTCCTCTGATAAAGCTACAAGGAAATATTTCTCTGATCCTCATTGTGAGAACCTGGTAGGATTTCTAGAGGTAAAAACCCCAAAAGTTTAGAGGATATTCTAGGGCAGAGGCCCCCAGTAGTTTGTGTCTCTCACATTAGTTTACAGTTGTGATAATTTTGATATAAGAAGAACATATTTGATCTTCACCCCCAGTGTCTAGTAGAGAGCTCCTAAAACGCTTGGAATTTCGTAAGTGATAGAGTGAGAGGAATGTCTTTCATTATTTACTATAATTCATTTTCAACAATACCTGAATTTATGCTAATTGGTGACTCTTGGTGGATGGTGGCCAGAGGAATCAATTACGTGATTAGGCCCACCTCCAGAATTCCATGGAAGGGAGAGGGGCAGGAGATTAGGTCCAATCACCAATGACCAATGATTTAATCAACCATGTTTACATAATGAGGTCTTCATTAAAACTTTATGTAATGTGGTTCAGAGGGCTTCTGTCTTGGCAGATACACCCATTCAGATGCTAGGAGGTGTCATGCTTAGAGACAGCATGGAAGCTCCATGCCCTTCCCACCTACGGTGTCCCATGCATCTCTTCAGTTTGCCTACTCCCGAGCAGTGGTTTATCTTACAATAAATTGGTAATAGTGAGTAGAGTGCCGTCCTCAGATATTTGAGCTATTCTAGTAAATTACCAAAACTGGGAAGGGTAACTCCCAGTTTATAGCTGGTTGGTCAGAAGCACAGGTCACAACCTGGGACTTGCACCTGGCATCTGAAGCAGGGGCAATACTGTGGGATTGAACCCTTAAGCTGTGGAGTCTGTGCTAACTCTTGGTATTTAGTGTTATAATTGAATTATAAGACACCTGTTGGTTCCCTGCAAGTTGGAGAATTGCTTAATGTGAGGGAAACTTTCACCAATTTCCTGTCAGATGTGTTTTGTGCAAATAGAGAAAAACAGCTGTTTTCTCTTTTAACATTCTACCTCTAGAAATTTGTAAAAGTTAGCATTTAAGTGTTCTTCCCAGGTAATGGATTCAGCAGCTTCTGCTCCAGGTAAAAAGAATTCAGGCCGGGCGCGGTGGCTCACGCTTGTAATCCCAGCACTTTGGAGGGCCGAGGCGGGCGAATAACGAGGTCAGGAAATCGAGACCACGGTGAAACCCCATCTCTACCAAAAATACAAAAAATAAGCCGGGCGTGGTGGCGGGCGCCTGTAGTCCCAGCTACTCGGAGAGGCTGAGGCAGGAGAATGGCGTGAACCTGGGAGGCGGAGCTTGCAGTGAGCCGAGATCGCGCCACTGCACTCCAGCCTGGGTGACAGAGCAAGACTCCATCTCAAAAAAAAAAAAAAAAAAAAAAAAAAAAAAGAATTCAGCTGTGGCTCTCTAGAGTCACCTGTTTCTCAAGATTTCAGGGCAACACTTTGTATTAAAACTTCAGTCAGTTCGAGAAGTTATTGACACTCAGTTTATTCTGCTTTTTCTTGTTGTAAGAATGAGTATGATGTTTTGTTTTGTTTTTTGTTTTTTTTTTGAGACAGAGTCTCCCTCTGTCACCCAGGCTGGAGTGCAGTGGCAGGATCTTGGCTCACTGCAACCTCTGTCTCCCAGGTTCAAGCGATTCTCCTGCCTCAGTCTCCTGAGTAGCTGGGATTGCAGGGGTGTGCCACCAGGCCTGGCTAAGTTTTGTATTTTTAGTAGAGACAGAATTTCGCTGTGTTGGTCAGGCTGGTCTTGAACTCCTAATCTCTTGATCTGCCCGCCTCGGCCTTCCAAAGTGCTGGGATTGAGTATGATGATTTTTAAGCATTTTATGTGTCAGAACTGAAACCAGAAGTAGTGTCTTTTTTTTTTTTAAGTTGCTGACTTAAGATACTATTTAATTACTGAAGTAAAATGTGCATGTTGTCAGCATTATTTAAGAGCAGATATGTTTGTATCTTTCTGAAATTCTATGTTTTTTATTTTCTTTGAACAAGCTGTGGAGTCTTCATTTCAGTTACTATTACCTTCATGCATAATTCAGCCATTGCTGATATGGAGATGGCAACTAATTCAAAGGATTCATCTAGCTTCTAAAACATTCTCTATGAAACTCATTTATGTGGTAGTAGCATGAGGTGCATCTCCTGTTTGTTTTATATAAATGAAAATCCTAACGTTCGAGCGCACTTATTTGCTATATTACTAACTCTTCAACTATTCAGATAATTTTGCTGTCCTGCTAGTCTTTCCAGGAAAGCATATATGATAATTTTTAACAAATGTCCTCAACATTATTTCGCCATGGAATCTGTGACTTGAGATGTTCCAAACTTCTCCATTCTCAAATTTCCACTTTTGATGTATCAAATATATAGACAAGTACACAAAACATCAATGTTCCACTCAATGAATCAACAGGAAGCTAAACATTTTTGAATTTTTGATTAGTTTATTTATTTTTAAACTAAATTTAATTATTTTTGAGACCGGGTCTCACTATGTTGCCCAGGCTGGCTTTTAACTCCTGGACTCAGGTGATCCTGCCACTTCAGCCTCCAGAATCCCTGGGACTGCAGGTGTTTGCCACTGTGCCCAGCTAAACCCTTTTTAATTATCACCAAGGTTAAGAAATCTAATTACATCACTACTCATATTCCAAATTAGTGTTATACCTGAATTATTTTGTGTTGCTGTAAAAGAATACCTGAAGCTAGTGATTTATTTAAAAAAATATTTGGCTCACAATTCTGATGGATAGAAAGTTTAAGATTGGGCATCTGCATCTGGTGAGGGTCTCAGGCTGCATCTATTCATGGTGGAAGGTGAAGGGAGCAGGTGTGTGTAAGGATCACACGGGGAGAGAGGAAGCAGGAGAAGTGGGAGTGGGGATGCTCGGGTATGTTTAACAACCAGCTCTTGAGGGAACTAAGAGTGAGAGCTAACTCACCCTGGAGAAAAGGCATTAGTCTATTCATGAAGTATCTCCCCACAAACACTTCTCACTAGGCCCCACCTTTAACAGTAGGGATCCGATTTTAACATGAGATTTGGAGAGGACAAGCATCCAAACCATCGCTGGTTTGATATTGTTCCTTTAACAATTTAACGAGGCTCTCAAGACTCAAATCAAGATTTATTTCCTCCATGAACTTTCTACCAAAACGTAAATCCAAGAAAGAGGTGTTTCTAATTAAAATGGATGGATAGATGCTTGTCAAAGACTCATGCTATCTTCCTCTGAGTGCTTCCAAAGGTTAGTTCTTATAACAAGGATTCTGCCCTTAAATTAATATATAGAACCATGGAGAAACTCTGTTCAGGCTGACTTTGTAGTCCACTCTCCAAAGAGGCATGCTTAAGGTGATCTGAGGTGCTAGAAGAAAATGGTAAAATTTCTATTCATGTGTTTCTTTATGACTTTCTATTTTTATATATGTTTTATGATGCACATAAAACATGCACAAAATTATATTGTGTATTAGCAGTAGTATGTATAAGATTTATGAATTACAAAATCAGTATACAGAGGGCACATGCACAGAATATTTACTGAAGGTATGTGATATTAAAAATCTGGAGAATAATGATGTTCATTACTTGTGTTTGTTCTCAATTAAGCTTCATACAGCTAAAGATTACTATTCTTAAAAAAAAAGTGAAATTCTACTGTATTGTGTCCTCTCATATCTGTTCATGATGAAGTCTTTGAAATTTCCTGTGAGGGCTTTGCTACTTATCATCTCTTCCTTGGCTTATGTTTCTCTCTCTGTCTAGAGTCCTCATTCATGTTTCTATATGTAAAAACAGCACATCGTGTTTTTAGTTTTTGTAAATTGATGTATCAAATATACAGGAAAGTACACAAAATAGATATTTTATTTCAAAAATAAATTACCATAATTTTATTTTATTTAATTAATTCACAGAAAGCTAAACCCTTTTTATCACCAATCTAATAAAATTACATCATCACTCACTTGTCCCCTCCTATTTCTACCACTCACGATTCCCACATTCCCCAGTAAAGCTGTGATTGATTATTCAGAATTCCACCACACACACACATTCATGGCTCTGACTGACTACAGCTTACTCATGGTCCACACTTTCCAACTTCTCTATGTGTGTTCTTTAGCTTTTACTTTTTCCCTAATCAGCTAAAGAGCCTAACATCTTTGGTTCAAATTCCTCAGAGTAATAATTAAGTTAATTACTTTCTCCCCTATGTGGGATCAACTTTCAAAAAAAAAAAAAAATAAAAGCACCTTATATGCCATTGATCAGTTTATATGAATTAATTATTCCTGAACTTGGTGCTGCTTATCAACCAACCATCTGTAGCCCCAGAGGTAAGAACAGGGCAGGCATGGATTGCTTCATTAGAGCAGCCATTTGTGGAAGTGGTCATTTCCCTCAGAAAAATGCAATGATCAAGGCACACTGCTTGAATAGCCTACTCTGTGCATGCTGTCTTTTGACTAATGAACCAAAATGAGGTATTGATTATACAGTTACACAGTTTTTAATTTTCTCTCTTTAAAAGTGTCTTTTGCTAAACTGAAGTCTCTCTGTTTATGAGATGAGATAAAAGCAACCTATCACAGAAAACTCAGGAATAAATTAAATTATAGGCATACCTTGGGGATATTGTGGGTCTGGTTCCAGACCACTACAATACACAAATATTGCAAAAAAGCAAGTTACACAATTTTGTTGTTTCAGTGCATCTAAAAGTTATGTTTACATTATACCATAGACTATTAAGTGTGCAATAGCATTATATCTATAAAAACAATGTACATACCTCAACTAAAAATACTTTATTGGTAAAAAGTGCTAATGATCATCAGAGTCTTTAAGAAGTCTTAATCTTTTTGCTAATGGAGGGTCTTGTCTAGATGTTGATGGCTGCTAACTAATGAAGGTGGGATTGCTGAAGCTTGGGGTGGCTTTGTCAATTTCTTAAAATAATACAATAAAGTTTGTTGCATCAATTGACTCTTCCTATCACCAAAGATTTCTCTGTAGCATGTTATGCACTTTGATAGCATTTTATCCACAGTAGAACCTCTTTTGAAATTAAACTCAATCTTTTAAAACCCTGCCACTGCCTTATAAACTAAGTTTATGGGATATTCTAAATGCTTTTTTGTCATTTCAACAATGTTCATGGCGTCTTCACCAGGTGTACATTCTGTCTCAATAAGTCACTTTATTTGCTTATCTTCAACAAGCAACTCTTCATCAATTAATATTTTATCACAGGATTGCAACAATCCAGTCACATGTTCAGGCTCCACTTCTAATTCTAGTTCTCTTGCTATTCCTACCACATCTGGAGTTATTTCTGTCACTGAAGTCTTGAATCACCCAAAGTCATTCATGAGGTTTGGAATCAACTTCCTCCAGACTCCTGTTAAGTTTGATATTTTGACTTCTTCCCATGGATCACAAATATTCTTAATGACATCAAGAATGTTGAATTTTTTCCAGAAGGTTTTCAATTTACTTTGCTCAGACAGAGAAATCACTATCTATGGTAGCTAGGGCATTAGAAGATTTATTTTTTAATAATAAGACTTGAAAGTCAAAGTTACTCCTCGATCTGTAGTCTGCAAAATGGATGTTGTGTTGGCAGGCATGAAAACAAGACTAATATCTTTGTACATCTTCATCAGAGCTCTTGAGTGACCAGAAACATTGTCAATGGGCAGTAATCTTTGAAAGGAATCACTGTTTCTGAGTAGCAGGTCTTAACAATGAGCTTACGATATTACAGTAAATAGTCCTATGAACAGATATGCTGTGACTCTGGCTCTGTTGTTTCATTTCTAGAGCACAGAGGGAGGAGCTTTAACATAATTCTTAAGGGATGTAGGATTTTTGGAATGATAAATGACCACTGTCTTTAACTTAAAGTCACTAGTTGCCTTAGCCTCTAATAAAAGAGTCAGCCTGTCCTTTGAAGGTGTGAAGCCAGACATTGACTTTTCCTCTCTGGCTGTGAAAGTAAAAGATGGCATCTTCTTCTAAGATAAGCCTCTTTTGTCTACACTGAAAATCTGTTGTTACTGTAGCCATTTTCATCAATGATCTTATATAACTTGCTACAGCTTCTACACCAGCACTTGCTGCTTCAGCTGCAATTTTGTGTTATGAAAACAGCTTCTTCCCTTAAATCTCATGTACCAACCCGTGCTAGGTTCAAACTTTTCTTCTGCAGCTTCCTCACCTCTCTCAACCTTCATAGAATAGAAAAGAGTTAAGGCCTTGTTCTACATTAGGTTTTGGCTTAAGGGACTGTAGCTGGTTTGATCTCTCCAGACTATTAAAACTTTCTCCATATCACCAGTAAGGTTGTTTTGCTTTCTTATTTTTGCGTTCACTAGAGTAGCACTTTTACTTTTCTTCAATAACTTTTCCTTTGCATTCACAGCTTAGCAAACTGTTTGGCACAAGAGACTTTGATTTCAGCCTATCTCAGATTTTGACAGGCCTTCCTGACTAAGCTTAATCATTTCTAGCTTTTGATTTAAAGTGAGAGACATGTGACTCTTCCTTTCATTTGAACACTTTGAGGCCATTGTGTTGTTATTTATTGGCCTAATTTCAACACTGTTGTGTATAGGGAGGCCTAAGGAGAGGGAAAGAGATAGAGAAGAGCCTGTTGGTGGAGCACTCAGAACACACACAACTATTATTGATTAGGTTTGCCATCTCATATGGATGTGGTTTGCGGTCCCCGAAAACAATTACAATAGTAACATTAAAGATCACTGATCACAGATCACCTTAACAGATATAATTATAAGGAAAATGGTTTGAAATACTGTGATAACTACCAACATGTGACACAGAGACAGGAAATGAGCACAGGCTGTTGGAAAAATGGTGCCAATAGACTTGCTCAATGCAGGGTTGCCACAAACCCTCAATTTGTAAAAATAAAATGCAATATCTTTGAAGTGAAATAAAGGAAGTGCAATAAAATGAGGTGTGCCTCATTCTCCAAAGATGCATCATCAACCCTTCCCTCTTTGTATGTGAATGCTTGTCTGACACACAAAGAAACAGAATCTATTCCTCATTGTCCCATGTATCTATGTTTGTCGTAGCACTTATTTTGATGAATATAATAAGAGGAAGCCTGGAATCTTCAGCTTCTGCTCTTGTTGCAATCTGCCAAGTAAAATGTCTAAGTACTCAGCAACCACCATAAAAGCCCAAGATAGTGAAGGAGAAGAGGACATATGGAGAAGTACTGAGATACCCGATGTGTGAGACAAAACTTCTTAGACCTCACAACCTAGGGTAGCTGAATGCAGTCAAGTCAATGCTGCATGGTGCCAAAAAACCATGCATCACAGCCAAGATACCCCCCAAAATCATAGAACAAAATAAATGGTTGTTTTATGTCAGTGGGTTTTAGGGTTCTTACACACTAATAAATAATTATGGGCAATGAGTATAGAGAAGACATGATTAAACAGAAGCAAAAATTACCAAAAATATGACCTGAGTGACTGATTGTTCATTGGTAGAGCCAGCAACTATCCAAGCTGAGTCAAGATGAGCCGAGGCATGTTAAGTGACAGAGCCCTTGTCGGGACACACAGCCTATTTCTGGCTAGAATAGTTGTAATTATATGCATATAATACATGATCAAGACTGCTCAGATTAATCTCTGTACATCTCTACAGCAGGTTTGTTCAGTACTTCTTTTTTACCTCACCACAGTTCATGTATACTTGAGCAGCAAGTTCCCCTCACTTCCCACTGACACTCTTAGTGCAGGACTAGTGGCTCCATTCATCTTGCTGACTGCAATAGGGGCCATCAGGGACAAGGACCATCAGGGACAACAGCAATGAATACTTCTGCATCCCACATCCTGATTGCTGAGAGAATCGATGTGGCCAGTGGCCTCTGCCTATGAGCACTTTGTTTTGATTGTGTCCTCTGCATAGTCTCCTTGAAAGGGGGTTATTAGTTAACTTGTGTCTGGAAGGGATGTGGAGTAGAAAAATGCATATGCCTGATCATCTTTCACATGTAATCATGCATAAAGTGAGAACTATTTTCTGCACGTGTCTTATACATGACCAGAGCAGACCATGGAAGAAGCTGGAAGTACCAAGTGGAGTCTAACGCATCCTGGCCTATTTTAGTGTAACTTTAGCAATATTGCTCGGTTATGGTTCCACTTACATCAAGTTCAAAATCAGGCAAAACTAATCTATCGTGTTCGAGGGCAGAATATTGATTTCCTCTGAGGAGGGGCATCAACTGGAAGAGGCCCAAGGAGTTTTTAATGGGGCTGGGACAGTTTTCTATGCCTTTACTTGGGCAGCAGTTACACAGATGTGTGTATATGTACAAGCATATTCAGCTGTACATGTAAGAATTTTGACCTTCCTTTATGTAAGTTATATCTTAATTTAAAAATATAATGAAAGGATTGAAGAGTCAGTGGAATGGTGCTGAACCAGATGGAGCACCAGGGCAATGGGCACAAAGTCTTATTGCTAAAATCCAGACTGTTTTAAGTGAAGACTTAATCCAGGAATTATACCCATCTTTCCTATTTATCAAGAAGAGTCACAGAGCTCCAAAAAAGTTTTGTTTATGTTTTTTTCTTAACAATTCATCTCAATTTTTCAGTACACTACCCAACACAAAAAGGAATTTCTGTCATCTCACATGCAAAAAATAAATGAAAGTCATTATAACAAAGCAATAAATAAACTTTATATATACATATGTGTTTCATATTATGAAACCTAGAAATACCAAAAATAAAATTACAAATTTATAAGACAAAAATGTCAGGGCTAATTGAGGATTTACCTATAGCACTACATGGTCATAGGAATTCACTGCCAAGATTATTCGTCTTTAAAACAGTATCTAATATTTAGTATTGAAATTATATGTTAAATTTTCATTATATTAAATGCCTAAAGTAAGATACATTTACATGTCAAATTCTAGGCACCACTTAATAATTCCAAAGACTTACATATTCTAATACTATAGTTGAATAAAATGAAAAAGAAGTTAACAAGGTACTGTGGCCATACTCTGCCATACTGCCTCTGAAAGATGTGGCATGGTGGTAGAGCATGGAAGAGCAACTAGCAAAGTTAGGAGTTAGTGTTTCATTTACATTGCTGCTTTGACAAAAAATATATTTACTAATAAAAGTACAGCTTCATCTGCAATGAACTTTACTGAAGGAAATCATTATTAATTGATTTTGGATGAACACATGAAAGTGATGAGTTGCATTAGATGGAGATCTAAAGTCACATGGAAATTAACAAAACAATTTATTACTGAATAATACTTCATACTGATCAGGCTCTTTATACTCTTCAGAGTATCTGCATTATACACTCTCTCATTGATCCACAAAATAATTGTGTGTGAGAGACAGGTAGCACTTTGATTTTCACATTTGATGAAAGAGGCTCAAAGGACATTAAGTGAAGTAACTTCACATCCAGATGTCTTCTGTCTTGTCAATTATACTGTGTTTTGTGGCTTTTATTGCTATTACCTTTGTTAATGTCATAAATAAAAAAAGAATGTCTTAAATGAAACAAAAACATCTTCAATCTGACAGCAAAAATACAAATAGGCTTTTGTGCTAATTTATATTCGTTCCCATGTTTGTTTGGCACCCAAGTTAAGTTTGAAGTTGCAAACTGTATTTCGGCTTTAAAATAGAAATTTTCTAATTTCTCAAATGACAAGAAGATGATCATGGTGCAAGTCTTACGTGCACTGTTTAATCTAATTCCTGATTAATTATTTCGCTGGCATCCCTGCCAACTTGAGAATCTACTCCCACTAAATGTAGTAAAGATGATCTATCTGCTAACTGCCCAAACTCCAGAAACAGAGAATTCTGGACCTTGAGTAATGTCTCAAAATCTATGGGAATCAATGCCGCTTCCTTCTTCAAATACTATCACAGACCAACATAAAAGAAGCTGAGTACAGAGGTAATATCCCTGAAGAAACTTGTCCAATTAGTGGTGCAATAAATAATTGAAAGAGATTGTTTTAGGATGGAGACCAGTGTCCAGGGGTTGAAGTTTAAATTCTGACACCACCTTGGAAGACCCCATGAATTACCTCCTCTCTCAGCCATCTGTAAAGTGTAGGTACATTAATAATTACTTGTAAGATTACTGAAAGGATTGAGTGAAGAAAATGCATGCAAAATGTCTAGAACACTCTAGAAGTGATTCCTGTTATAGCAGGTGGAATAGAAACTTTAACTATAGTAGGTATAAAATAAACATACTTCAGGTAATAAAGGGTGGAAATTGTTGGTTCAAGGACAAAAGGAAGATCAACCATTTCCCAGGCCTTTCTCTTGCTACCCTGAAATGATTGAATAATCTCTGTTTCCAGAATGTCGTGTTTGCATAGCCATCTGATTGCAAGTATCAAGTAATTACAAAATGACTGTTAATGGAAGATTTTCTTCATTTTTTAAAAAGTAAGGTTTTCACATTTTGCATCTAAATCCATTGATTATGCATAAAGAGGTCAGGAAAGCCTTGTGGCTTTATTAAATTGATCAGCATCTAATAACTTAATTATCTACAGAAACAGATGTTACTTCAACTGAAAACAAATTATCTTGTATACAGGGAAGAAAATTAAAGCATCGAACACTGTGGAGATTTACAAAATGATCGTATTGCGGCTGAAAGGAGAAAGAAACAACAAAACATCAGGGCTCCTGATTCAGGCTCAACTCTATTTAATGTTTTCTAAATTATTTTCATCTTGAACTTTATATATATCTATATATATCTATGTATACATAGATATATATCGATATATATCTATGTATATATAGATATATATCGATATATCTATGTATATATAGATATATATCGATATATATCTATGTATATATAGATATATCGATATATATCTATGTATATATATTATATTTTTTTTTTTTTTTTTTTTATTTTTTTTTATATATTATATTATTATTTATTATTATATAGATATATATCTATGTATATATAGATATATCGATATATATCTATGTATATATAGATATATATATCTATATATATCTATGTATATATATCTATGTATATATATATCTATATATATCTATGTATATATATCTATGTATATCTATATCGATATATATATCTCTATATATCTCTATATCTATATCTATATATATATATATATATCTCATTTGACTCCAGCTTAACAGTTTGTGCCTGCACCCTGCTCCCATCCCAACACACACATGCACCAGGACCTGGATGCTATGAGATCCAGAAGGAGATTTTGTCTTTTGTCTTTCAGATTTCTGACTGAATTGTGATTCTTCTTATCCTGGGAATGAAAACAGCACTTCCTAGCTCTGTTCATCTCTTTGAAAATAAAATCTTTGCCTATGAATAACCTCTAACTCAAAGAGATACTCAGATATGTTTTTCTTTTTTCTTTTCTTTTATTTTCCTTCTTCCTTCCTTTTCTCCTTCCTTCCTCCCTCCCTCCTTCCCTCTATCCCTCCTTCCTTCCCTCCCTCCTTCCCTCTGTCCTTCCTTCCTTCCCTCCCTCCCTCTCCTGCCCTCCCTTCCTCTCCTCTTCCTTTTTATTCCCTAGTGTTCACTGCTTTTTTTCTTAGAGCACATGCTTCCAGGTCGCCTCTTGTGTTGCTTGCTGTCTAAGCATCTGACTCATTGTTAACCTGCATTTTCTTAGCCAGGTCAAGCCCACGTGGCCAGGCCACTTTTCTTTGGCCTTGGCTTTCCTTTGACCCTGAGTTGGGCTCACCTTATGGTAGTGAAGCCTTGATTTGCCATGGAGAAACGCCTCTTTCTTCATGACCTGGGTCCAGAGCTCTCTAGCTTGATAATATCAAACTTTACTTCCATGTTCAGGGAGTGTCTACTGGGATTGTCTTAGATTCATTAGGTGAAACTGGAATTTTTCTATGACTCACAGATTATAGTCATAAAACACAAGAAGTTAAAGTTGAAAATGATCTTAGATAAATTTTTTTTCTAGATCCCGTAGTTAAAGAATGGAGGTCATACTATGTTAAGTAATGGATCTGAGGTCATAGAAAGGAAGACAGAAGCTGTCAGAATCAGAGCCTCGAAATGCCATACCTGAGTAGATTGAGAGGAAGGAGCCGAGTTTGGGAGGGCACCTGCAGGACCAGGTATTGAGGAGGATGGTGATGCAGGACGTGGAGCCAGCTACACCAGCACACAGAATTCAAGGCCACCAACGAAGGCAAAGATAGGTGGAGGGGCACCAAATGGCACATCAGGGGAGGAGAGGAGGGATAGTCCATGGGCAGGTCAGTATCTGGAGCTAATTGGAGGTTAGAGGAAGCAGAAGGACTGTGCTTATCTTTCTCTTCATTGATTTTTATAATAGCTATGACTTCCTGAGAAGTTATGAAACATTGTTCTAAGCCCCTAATTTGTATGAATTCATTTATCCTTGCAACAAACCTGTGGGCGGCACTTTTCTTATCTTCATTTTACAGATGAGGGATTTGAGGCATAGAGTGGAAGTGGGTCGCCCAACCCTTATAACATGCCTATGGGCAAGATAGGGCTCTTTCCAGGCAAACTGGCTTCAGAGTCTCAGCCTTTAACCAAACCATGGTGCTTCCCCTCTGTGTCCCAATGCCAGAACTGGTGTCTGGCATTTAGCAAATATTCAGGGTCAGTTGTTGCATCTGACGTTAGAGGGATCCACGGTCTAGCTTCTGTGAAGCTGGAAATTGTATTAGCTACTCTAGCCCATGTCAAATCCCTCTGCACAACTCTCCCTCTCCATTCGATGCTGTAAATATGGAATGGAGACATGATCAACTGCCATCTAGACTGCCAGCCTGCAACCAATTGACAGAGGCAGTGCAGACAGGGGACTCTGCAGCTTGCAGGTTATCTGAGTTGACCATCATCGTTCTCACTGGTGGATATGGGCTGAAAAGGAGAATCAAGTGCTAGATGAGATACTTTTTATTCCTTTACTCTATTTTTATTATTTATTTATTTATTTATTTATTTATTTATTTATTTTTGGTTTTCTGATTGGTTCTTGGTAACTGGGCCATGAGAGGGCAGAACTTCTATCTCTTCCATTTGTCTTTCTTACAGATATGTTGGAAAGATTTTCTTTATACATGGCCATGAGAGGGCAGAACTTCTATCTCTTCCATTTGTGTTTCTTACAGATATGTTGGAAAGATTTATACATGGCCCATGGGGGCCATCAGAGCCCAGATCTCTTATCCCTTGGGGCTCAGTAGTGAAGAACAAGCCTTATCTCTCTGGAGGCTTACAGATTAGCACTGGACTTCTGAGCTATTGCTGGAATCCTCTTCACACCCACAGATAAATACTCAGAGGGAAATCTCGAAGATTCAAGACAAGTCAATTAGTCTGCTTTCAAGGAGAGGACACCATTTCTTAAGTGTGAGTGACCAGTTGAAGAAAGTGTTCCACAAATCTCCTGCTCATTTTGTAGGAAGAAGTAAGATCTTATTGGCAATGCCTGCCTTGCAAGACTTTCAACTTCTCAAGGTTAGAAACGTTGGACCAAACATGCGTGGTCACATACAGAACTGTTCCTGAGCTGAATTGGGAAGTTAAGTTGTTCTTGATTATCTTGTTATGAGACAGATAGAAGGCATTCAATAACTGTCATATTGCTTACGCTAATAATTTCAAACATATTTCCAATTCCGCCACACAGGTTAAAGAATCCTCATCAGCTTGCTGTGAATTAGGTATCATTATTCCCATTTTCAGATGAGCCTCAGAGGGACTGATTTGTCCAGTGTTACACAGCGAGTAATTACCAGACTTTATATTCTGCTTCTGTTCCTGCTTTGCTATCTTGACCCCACTGCATTGATGCTGCCCCACTGTTTTGCATTTTAATTCACTTCTGAGCATGTGTGCACCCTCAGAATCCACCATAGACCTCATCTCCTGGGTGTTGCTCCCAGCGTGCTCTAAATTCCAACAACATCTTAATGCTGAGCTTGTGTAAGATGTAGGTGTTGAATTATTTGTTAAATGAGCTAATTTCATAATCAAGCCAGGAAGAAGGTCACACAGACACATCAGCACCGGAAGTGTGTCTATGAGGACACACATTTTTAACATTTTGCAGGCTAAGCTATCACATGGTCACTGCTTTCCTCTCATCTTTTTTGCATGGACTTTCTTGCTTGATTTTTAGACAGACAGATGTAAAGAAACATAGTTTCTTTCCTCTTCAGATAGTGTTAAACGGTTTTGAATTCTAAAATACTATTTAATGGTAGCAGTAAGTAAAGAAAATCTAGGAAGATGAACAGCCTGACACTCTGAAAAAGTATCATTTGTTCATTAATTCACTTGCTCATTCATCTAGTCTTTCCACAAATGATTCTGAATGCTTAACACACCAAAGGCTCTGAATAAAGAACTGAGGCTACAGGGATGAGTGATTTTCATCCTTCCCATCCTGAAAATGAGTCTACAGACAAATGGGGGAGGGAAACACAAAAATGAGTATCACAGCACCATGGTTACATAAGGAGGGAAGCCCAGAGTGTCATGGAACACCAAACACAAAGGGGCCCAAGAAATTTTTTTTCAGAAGACATGAAGGTAGAATTAAATTTTTAAGGAAGTAAAAAATATATATTATAGCATCTTAAGAGAGGACAACCCACTACACAGGGCAAAGGAATCTGAGAGGATTTGGGGTCATCTTAAGTTTTTCCATGCATATGTTATTGGTGGTGATGGATGTGAGTGTTCATGGAAGGGAGAACTACAAGGTTTGGGCATTTTGCAGAGATATTACCTTGAAAGATCTCATCAGAGGAGAAACAGGATAATGCAGAGAGGAGCATGATTGAGGGGGCTGGGTGGATGTTTGGATTTCTATAAACAAATGTTTCCAAAAGTAGTAATGCTATGTAATGGGACCAGGGTTATACAGTCGTTCACTTGTGACCAGTATCAAAGTTTTGTTATCACTCCCAACATCAGACATTCCCAAACTCCAAAAAATCCTGATCAAAGAAACTTTCAACTCATTGTTTCAAAAATAGCAATAAAAAAATTCAAAGTACTATTACATTTTGCTCTGACTGGTTAGAACTGCAGTGAAATGTAGTCTACAAGGACATTTTTTAGCTTACAATTTCCACAGTTATTTTGCATTACATTTATCTCCACATTCTTTCAACTAACCTATATGTTACATCATAGCAGACAGGGTCAGATGGATCATAGATTCACATGTAAGAAAAGCAGGAACCCTCCAGAGAGCATAATGATTTGTTCCAGTAAGATGGAGTGGGAAAGGGAGAGGAAAGAGGTGTTATGGGGTATTAGCCAACGCTGCTCAATAATTTACCAATCAATTAAAATGGCATTATTATTCTCCTTTGCCACTTAGCTTCTGTGATATTTAAAGGTCACATGGGCGCTACTGGGGAGGACAGCTATTAGCAGATACATGAAAATCGCATTTCCGATCTCTGGAACCGGGTGTCAAGGTAATTTGTGTCCTGGCTCAAGTTACTCTCATCAGCACACAAGGGCAGATGTTTGACTAATCTAGTATACCAAAAGAAGTAAGAAGGTAAAAAATGCTCAAAGCCCTGATGAGCGTATGGATAATCAGACAGGCAAAGTGACGTACGCTATTACACAAACTTTTGGATTCTTTCAATTGAGGCCAGAAGATTTTAGGATGCTCTGTCTAGATTGATTTTGACATTTATATTAACCAGATTCTAACCAAGAATGAGCGACTTATTTGAGATCACAAACATTTTAGCTGTAATTACAAATAATTTCTCAATTGCTAAATAGTGATTAGCTTTTATTGAACATTTAATATTTAGCAAAAGCTGTGTGAGATGCTTTGTATACATAATAGCATTTATAGTAATAACAAAATAAGCAATTGAGTGTATCATCCCCATTTTTTAGACAGGAAAACTGAGTTGGAGATGCTAAGTAGCATGTTTGAAGTCTCACAGGCCATAAATAGTGTAGCCTTGGTCCACCATTCTTAACACTTCACAACTCCTTTAATTATTCACTTGTGTTGGTCTGTTACTTCTTTTTGTCCCCCTCATATGTTCTAAATTTTACTAACTGGCTATAGTGCAGGTGGACTGGGCCTTTTATATTTTGTTTATTTAACAGATCACTAATTCACTGCTGGGTATGCAGCCTTTAGGAAAGGCTCCTAGAGAATATTCATGAATATTTTAATTTCTACTTTGAAAGACTGATCAGTGACATAAATGGTGTTTTATCCTTACATTCAAATACTTCTTTCCTATCCCTCAGTTTTGGTTTAAAAAATTTTGACATATACTAAACTATTACTAAGAGATGGCTTAATTTGAAAGTTTGGGGCTGTCTCTGTGTGAACATCTATTTCAACTCTGGTCGACAAGACAGTCTGATCATTCATCAAATAGCAAGTCAGTCATGACGTAGTCATCAATCATTGCATTGAATTATTTTTTAGCCAAAGAGTTCACCTGCTGAGGTGTCCATCTATTCAGAAACACAACGTGAAATATCCCTTTAGTTCAGTAGGTTCCCATAAGTATAAGATCTGTGAGCCCAGGAAAGCAGCATCAGCCACAAAGCTATGAGGAAAGAGTGAGACACAGATCCTTCATCCAATCTGGTGTCCCTTGTTTTTCAGTCCTCTGTTCATTTTACAACTCCCTCTGCTCAGGACCTTTTCTTCACAGCAATAACATTGAGAGGAAGCCATGGTAGAGACAAAGAATCTTCTTTATGGTACAGAAGACTTGGAATGATGAGAATGAGTTCGAGACTCAGCTCTACTCATTCAGGGCTTTGTGAGTTGGTGCAAGCCACCTCTCAGGCTGAGCCATGTATAATGTATAATGTAAACTAGATGTTCAGTGATACGCATCTTACCTTTACCCTTTAGGTTTTTCTGGATGATAACATTTTACAGTAATCCAAATGGTCCTATTTTGCTGTCTGATCTCTCACATTCTTTCCTAAGTTCTTGTGGGGGGGCCAAGCATTGAACATGAAAGTTGTTCTTAAGCACAATCTTGATATTATACTTTTTTATCTGTAATTGCAAATTCGGCATAAATCTCTGTCTTATCACACTAATGATTATTATAATTTGCTTATTTTAAACCCGATTATTTTTCAATTAGAAACTCAAATGATTTTTCAAGTTCCTACGTTCACCCCGTAAATGGCAGAGGCACTCCACATAGACGATTTCAGTTACAATTTAAAATATTGTGTAATGAGGATTTTAAAATGTTAATTAAAATATTGTGATAAGAAAACCAAACTTATTAATGATAAGATGATAAATATCCAATTATTTCTTGACAAAAATCTCTACCAGCTGCTTTTAGTATTTCATGAATGTGTGAAAGAAACAGAATAGAGGAGTTTTTTAAGACCTTTTTAGAACTTTTGGTAATCTCCCTTATCCTCCAAAAACTGACAGTTCATTCACAATCTGCTTGGTCCTGTTATTAGCAGGTTAAGTAGGGAAAGGACTTTGAGGCTGTAGAAACAATATATGTAAGGGGACTGAGGACAAGGATGAAAACAGCTCCAGAGAACTCAGATTCATTCAGTATAATTGGGATCCAAGTTATGTAAAAAAAGCACCATGTACCTTATTATTTATCTCATTTAACCCTTTAATAAAACCTGTAAGCTTGACATTATACATGTACACTAAATACATGTACATTATACATGTACATTAATCATTACTGTGATAAAACAGATTTATGCCGAATTTGCAATTACAGATAAAAAAGTATAATATCAAGATTGTGCTTAAGAGTAACTTTCATGTTCAATGCTTGTGTTTTGGAGGCCCCCCCACAAGAACTTAGGAAAGAATGTGAGAGATCAGACAGCAAAAGAGGACCATGTGGATTACTGTAAAATGTTATCATCCAGAAAAACCTAAAGGGTAAAGGTAAGACGTGTATCACTGAAAATCTATTTTTGAGCAGATAAGGACCATATTATTGCCTAATGTCAGACAGATTTGAGGTGAAGCTTCTGAAGGAAACTCCCATCACCAGCCCGTTTCCATGTCACTCTGTTGTAACAAGGATTGCAGTGTCTTTCTTCTGTTCCTTGATCCAGAGAGTGCCCATCACATCATCTTTTGTCCCCAATAACAGTTTTATTGAAATATCATTCACATACCCTGAAGTTCACCCTTTTAAAGTATATGATTCAATGGTTTTTAGTATATTCACAGAAGTGGACAACCATCATCACTATCAAATTTCAGAACATTCTCATCATTCCAGAAAGAAGCCTGTACACGTTGGCATTCATTCCCAACTTACCCCTTCCTCCGTCTCCTGGAAACCAGTGATCTACATTCTGTATCTAGAGACTTGCCTATTCTGGCCATTTAATATAAATGGGATCATACATTGCATGTCCCATACATGGCTTCTGTCCTTTAACATAATATTTTCAACGTTGGCTCATGTTGCAGTGTGTATCAGTGCTTCATCCCTTTTTATTACTAAATAACATTCTATGGTATGGATAATTCATATTTTATTTAAGTATTTATTAGTTGATAGGCATTTGGGTTTTTCTACTTTTAACTGTTAAGAATAATGCTGTTAGGAATGTTCGTGTACAGGGTTTGTATAAACATATACTTTCAATTCTCTTAGGTGTAAGTCTAGGAGTGAAATTGGTAGGTCATATGATAACACCCTGTTCTTGACATTTTCAGAAATTGCTAAACTGCTTTCTAAAATGGCTGCACAATTTTACAATTCCAACAGGAATATTTGAAGCTTTCAATTTATCCACATCTTTCATGTCATATAGTATGTCATTTTTTTATTTTAGTCACTATGGTGATTGTGAAGAGATAGCTCACTGTGAATTTGATTTGCATTTCCCTAATGACTAATAAAATGATATTGAGAATCTTTTCTTGTGATCGTTGGTCATTTGTATATCTTCTTTGAAGAGCTGTCTATTCAAATTATTTAATAATTGCTTAACTGGGTTACTTGCAATTGTCTTTTGGCTAATGAGTTCATCAGCTGGGAGTGTCCATCTAGATAGAAATGCAACCTGTTTTTTTCTTGATACTTTTTCCTTACCAAGTGTATGATTTGCATATATTTTCTCTCATTCTGTAGGTTGTTTTTTACTTTCCTGATCGTGCAGCACAGTTTTTTAAAACATTTTAATCAAACCTAATTGATCTACTTCTTTTGGGTCACTTGGGCATTTGATATCTATCATTCATTAAGAAATTATTGCCTAATCCAAGGTCACAACAATTTATAGCTATGTTTTTGTTTTTTCTAAAATTGTACTGTAAATTTTGCATTGACATTTATGTCTATGAGCCATTTTGAGTTTTTCTGCATATGACTTAAGGTGGAGGTTCAGCTTCATTTATTTCTAAGTAAATATCTACTTGTCTCAACACTATTTCTTAAAAAGATTATTTTTCCCCATTTAATTGCCTTGATATCCTTGTTTAAAATCAATTGACCATTATATAATAGTTTATTTCTGGCTTCCAAATTATATTTGACTATATTTATATAGCCTTATACAAGTACCACATTTTCTTGGTTACTGTAGCTTTTCAGCTTTTTAAGTTTTAAAATCAGGTTGTGTGGGTTGTTTAAATATATTCTTCTTTTTCAAGATTGTTCTGGCTATTTTGGGTCCATTGCATTTTCATATTTTTTTCTATATAGATATGTTACTCTGTACAAGAAGATCAGCTGAGATTTTGATAGGGATTGTGTTGAATCTGTAGATTTGTTTTGGATAATTGACATCTTAACAATATTCTTATGATCCATAAATATGGGATGTCTCCAGTTATTTAGGTCTTATTTATTTCAACACTATTTTGTAGTCTTCATTGTGCAAGTCTTGTACTTGTGAAATGTATTATCAAGTGTTTCATCTTTTTAGATATACTGTAAATGTAACTTTTTAAAAATTCATTTTTGGTTGTTTATTGCTTGTGTATGGAAATACTATTGGTTTTTGTATATTGATCTTTTATCCTGCAGCCTTACTGAACTCATTTATTAAGTTCCAACAAGTGTTTTATGCTCACTAACATTTTCTGTATATATAAGATCATGTCTTATATATGGACCTATCTGCAAGTAAAGACAGTTTTGATTCTCCATTCCAATATGTATTTATTTTATTGTCTTTTGTTGAATAGAAATGATGAGAGTGGATAACCTTGTCTTGCTCCTGATATCAATATTAGTGTTTATACCAGCATTTCCTGTTTCTTGCCTGTCTCATGATTTTTGCTGAAAAACAGACATTTAAATAGTATGATTTGGCAAGTCTGGAAATCAAAATTCCTCCTTATCTCCAGGATTTGTTATTGTTGCTTTTTTTTTAAAGTGACTTTTGAATCAATTCTGTAGAGCCTGTATTCTTTTTCATGTGTGGCCACTCTAGTCTCTACTCAGTTAACTTAGGTGACAGCAAATTACTGGACAGAGATTTTGTTAAAAGTCTCGCTTGACTCAATCTCTCATCCTTTGCTTAGAGCCTTTGTGCACATATTGGGGCAAACTGCAACACTCTGGTGGTTTAGAACCCTGCCTTAGAATTCACTTCCTACTTGCATAGAATTTTAAAGTCACTCTGGTGAGACTTAGGGCCTTCTCCCAGGCATGCAAACAACCTATGCATGTGCCTGGCCTTCTAGATTTTCAGAAATATGTTGGAGCTTTCCAAAGTTTCCTATGAATATCTCTTTCTCTGGCTCACCTTTTAAGTTGTTAGTCATGCTTTTGTTTGATCCAATTTTTATCATCAACTCAGGCAGCTCTCATGTTAAATAATTGCTTCTTATATAGCCAAATTTATATATATTTATATATATTATATATTTATATATATTTTATATATTTATATGTATTTATATATTTATACATATATTTATATATATTTATATATATTCATACATATATTTACACATATATTTACACATATTTTTATATATTTTTATATATTTATATATATTTATATATTTTATATATTTATATATTTATATATAATTTCATATATATTTATGTATATATTTTTATATATATTTATATATATTTATATATTTTATATATATTTATATATATTTATATATTTTATATATATTTATATATTTTTATATATATTTATATATTTATATATATTTATATATATTTATATATTTATATATATTTTTATATATATTTATATATTTATATATATTTATATATATTTATATATTTATATATATTTATATATTTATGTATTTACATATATTTTATATATATTTATATATATTTATATATTTATATATATTTATATATTTATATATATTTATAGATATTTATATATATTTACATATATATTTATATATATTTATATATATTTATATATTTATATGTATTTGTATTTATCATATATATTTATATAAATATTTATATATTTATATATATTTATACACATTTATATATTATATATTTATATATTCATATATATTTATACACATTTATATATTATATATTTATATATATTCATATATATTTTTATATATTCATATATATTTATATATTCATATATATGTATTTATATATATTTATATGTATTTATATATACATGTATTTATATATTTATATATGTATTTATGTATACATGTATTTATATATTTATATATGTATTTATATAAATTTATATGTATTTATATATTTATATATGTATTTATATATTTATATGTATTTATATATATTTATATATGTATTTATATATTTACATATGTATTTATATATTTACACATGTATTTATATATATTTATATATTTATATATGTATTTATATATATTTATATATTTATATATGTATTTATATATTTATATATATTTATATATGTATTCATATATATTTATATATTTATGTATTTATATATGTATTCATATATATTTATATATTTATATATATTTATTATGTATTTGTATATTTATATATGTATTTATATATATTTATATATGTATTTATATATATTTATGTATGTATTCATATATATTTTATATGTATGTATATATATTTACATATATATTTATATATTTACATAACATTTATATATATTTACATATATTTATATATTTATTTATATATTTACATATATTTGTATATATTTGTATATATGTATATATCTACATATATTTATATATTTACATATTTATATATTTACATATATTTATATATATTTTCATATTTATATATCTACATATATTTATATATTTATATATTTACATACATATATTTACATATATTTATATATTTATATATTTACATATATTTATATATTTATATATTTATATATTATATATTTATATATTAATATATATATATAAATATATATTTATATATTAATATATATATAAATATATATTTATATATTAATATATAAATATATATTTATATATTACATATTTATATATATTTATATATTTATATATTTATATATTTATATATATTTTTATATATTTATATATATTTTTATATTTTTATATATATTTATATATATTTTTATATTGTTATATATATTTATATATTTTTATATATATTTATATATATATATTTTTATATATATATATAAATATATATTTTTTATATATATTTACATATATTTTGTATATATATTTTTATATATATTTATATATATTTTACATATATCTATGTATATATATTTATATATATATTTTATATATATTTATGTATATATATTTATATATATATTTTATATATATTTATGTATATATATTTATATATATATACCTTGGAGAAATAGCTGTTGTCACTGAGCAACAGTCAGTTTAAGTAAAATCAAATAAACATGACCTTGTGTATGTGTGTGTGTGTTGGGTGTTTCCAAGGAGCTGCCAGATAGGTCAAATAATGACAAATTTCTGATAATAAAACTTTTTTGGAGTTCCACATCCTTCTGTCCATGACAGTTGCCACCTGCTAGTTTTCACTGTAACTGAGAGGCTGTTGGTTTTCAAGGTGACTGAGGCGCTGGGCAGAGTAAGGTGGTAATGAGATGAGTTTAAAGATGATAAAGCTCACTGAGACTCAGCCACTTGTTTTGAATAAACACTCCTTAGGTTGTTTCAAGTCTTTTGTTAATTTGCAGAGTTCTGAGGAAGTTAATTTTGACAACTCGATAGTGAGAAAACAAATAATCCAGTCAAAAAAATGGACAAAAGATCTGCATAGACATTTTCTCCATAAAAGGCATACCGATGGCCAAAAGGTATGTGAAAAAAATGCTTCTCACTAATAACTAGGGAAATGAAAATTAAAATTATAATGAGATAATGAGATTTCATCTCAATTGTATTAGAATAGCTGTTATAAATAAGACAAAAGATAACAAGTGTTTGAGAGGGTGTAGAAAAAAGGGAACCTTTGTACACTGTTGGTTGGAAGGCAAATAAGAACAGACATTATGGAAAACAGTATGGAGGCTCCTCAAGGATTTAAAAACAGGACTATTATACGATCCAGCAATCTCACTACGGGATTTATTTTGAAAGGATATGAAATCAGTATTTTAAAGAGATATCTGCACTCCCATATTCATTGCAGTATTGTTCAAAATAATCAAGATATGGAACCAACCTAAGTGTCCATCAACAGATAAATGGATAAAGAAAATGTGGTAAATGTACACAATGGAATGCAATTCAGCCTTTAAAAAGAAGGAAATCCAGACATTTTCTACAGCATGGATGAAACTGGAGGACATTATACTAAGTGAAATAGGCCAAGCACAGAAAGACAAATACTACAGCATTTCACATATATATGGAGTGTCAAAAAGTCAACCTCAGACACAGAGTAAAGTGGTAGTTACCATAGGCTGCAGTAGTGGGAATAGGGAGATGTTGGTCAAAGGGTACAAAATTTCACTTAGACAGTGGGAATAACTTCTAGAGATCTATTGTACATCACAGTGATCGCAGTTCATAACAAAATAGAGTATATCTGAGAATTTCTAAGACAGTAGATTTTAAATGTTGTTACCATACACAAAAAATTAGAAGTATGTGAAGGATGTATTTGTAAAATAGCTTGGTATTGCCATTCCACGATGTATACATATGTCAAGAAAGCATGTTGTGTACCATATATATGTATATATATATTTATATATAGCTATATAATTATATATAGTTATATATATATAGCTATATAATTATATATAGTTATATATATATAGCTATATAATTATATATAGTTATATATAGCTATATAATTATATATAGTTATATATAGCCATATATAATTATATATAGTTATATATATAGCTATATAATTATATATAGTTATATATAGCCATATATAATTATATATAGTTATATATATAGCTATATATAATTATATAGCTATATAATTATATAGCTATATATATATAGCTATATATATAAATATAGTTATATATATAGCTATATAATTATATAGTTATATATGTAGCTATATAATTATATATAGTTATATATATATTTATATATAGCTATATAATTATATATAGTTATATATAGCTATATATTTATATATTTATATATAGCTATATAATTATATATAGTTATATATATATATTTATATATAGTTATATATATATTTATATGTAGCTATATAATTATATATAGTTATATATATATTTATATGTAGCTATATAATTATATATAGTTATATATATATTTATATATAGCTATATAATTATATATAGTTATATATATTTATATATAGCTATATAATTATATATAGTTATATATATTTATATATAGCTATATATTTATATATAGTTATATATATTTATATATAGCTATATAATTATATATAGTTATATATATATTTATATATAGCTATATAATTATATAGTTATATATATATTTATATATAGCTATATAATTATATATAGTTATATATATATTTATATATAGCTATATAATTATATATAGTTATATATATTTATATATAGCTATATAATTATATATAGTTATATATATAATTTTTACTTGCAAGTTAAACACATAAATCAAGAATTTTTTAAGTTGATTTTTTAATTGACAATTGTTGCCACTGTGTTTATTGCTTTCATGGATGATCAGATTTTTGGCGGTCCTTACGCTAAGATTGTGAAAGTGCTTCTCACTCACAAAGTCTTTTTGAAAAATATGTTTTATGTAAAAACCACCTTATTGTTTCTGTAAACATGGCATATACTTTTCTAAACGATTCGAACTATACCAAAATATACTGTGAAAAAACTAAAAATTGCCTCAAATTGTATTATGCAGAGGTCAGTAAAGCTCACATTTTCATGAGATTCTATTTAGAGACATCTCTACGCATAGATATACATGTGTATGGAATTTTACAAAATAATATTAGTTCTGCATGAGCTTTACAATTTGCATTTTAAAAATTTAACAAGATATAGGTATTTTTAATGGTTTCTTTGTATTCCAGTGTGTATGCTTGTGTGTATGTGACAGATGTGAGTATAGGCACAGTGGTATGTGTGTGGCTTAATTTATGCAATCACTATATTATTGAAAGACATTTAAATTATCTCCAAAGTTTTGTTACGATGAGCAAAATTTCAGTAAATGTTTCTCTTTTCTTTTCCCTTCCTTCCTTCCTTCCTTCCTTCCTTCCTTCCTTCCTTCCTTCCTTCCTTCCTTCCTTCTTTCTTTCTTTCCTCTTTTTTTTTTTTTTTTTTTTGACAGTTTTCCTCTTGTTGCCCAGGCTGCAGTGCAATGGCGTGATCTCGGCTCACCGCAACCTTCGCCTCCCAGGTTCAAGCGATTCCCCTGCCTCAGCCTCCTGAGTAGCTGGGATTACAGGCATGAGCCACCACACTCGGCTAATTTTGTATTTTTAGTAGAGATGGGGTTTCTCCATGTTGATCAGACTGATCTCGAACTCCCGACCTCAGGTGATCCACCTGCCTTGGCCTCCCAAAGTGCTGGGATTATAGGCGGGAGCCACCTTGCCTGGCCAATTTTTCTTTTTTTTTATACTTTTAAGTTCAGGAGTACATGTGAAGGTTTGTTACATAGATAAACGTGTGTCATGGAGGTTTGTCGCACAGATTATAGCATCTGCATCCTGCATTTGCTTTCCTTTGTCTTCCATATCCCTGCTGTAGGAATTTATGTGAAATCTAGTCTTTTTGTGTAAAATGTTAGATGTGAGAGAAGTAGCAATATGGAACTAATATCACTCTGGACATTTAAAACTCTAAGAGGGGCTGGAAAACTGGTGGTTGAGATAGTCTTGAAAAGGCAGATCTCTTAATGAAGATGTTAAAAGCTTTAACAGATCCCTTGAAATGCAGTTATGGAAATCTTCATTCCCTGCCTTTTTTGCTAATAATATCAGCTATTCACAGCAGAACAGGAGCTGCAGTAGTGATAAAAAGTTGTCGATGTGTAGAATATTTTTAGGAAAACATTGCGATGATATTCACGAAATCTCACTGGAAGGTTTTCTCTTTGATTCTGTGTCAAGTCAACTTCCAAGTACCAACATAGTCAAGAGGACAGTGAAATCTGCTGAGACTGGAAAGGCAATTGGCTCTCTCCAGAGCTCCATGTGGTTACTAGAATGGCCATGTCATTGAGGGGGAAGGAGGAATGTGCTGCTCATTGGAGTTGCATAATAGAACCAAAGCTGAGGCTTCTGCTAGTTACTTGTCATGTGATCCTGAAGAAACTCCTTACATTTTTTTATGTCTCAGTTTCTTGGTTTGTGCAATAACTATATGTCCCACATATCCAAAATTAAAAAATAATAAAAATGCCCATCAGAGCTTCTTATATCATGGGACAACCTACACTACCCACTGTACTGGTGCTTGGGTCACCCAGAGCAAAGGAACTTGATCTTCTCTGCATTGTTGGGCTTCTGCCTCTCACCAATCCCCAAACACTACTCTTAGAAATTTATTTTTTTCCTTTTATTTTTAGGTGACACATAATAATTATATATATTTATGAGATATAGAGTGATGTGTAAATCTATGTACACAATGTGTAATGATCAAATCAGAGTAGCATAGCCATCACCTTGAACATTTATCATTTCTTTGTGATATGAACATTCAAAGTCCTCTCTTGTAGCTTTTTAAAAATATACACTAAATTATTGTTAACCATATTTACCTTACATTGCTACTGAAACTAGGCCTTGTCCAATAAATATGTTGCATCATTTGTTTCACTGAACCTTTCTTCTCCCTGAGCTACTGTTTGTCCCTTGATCTTGATCTTTCTTGGAAATCCATTACTCTAACAGCTTTGGCAACATGCCCTCTGGAGGTCTCAGCCTATATCCCACAGTCCCTTTTCTCTCTTTATCTCTATTATTTATGGATTCTCTACTCTCTACTCATGCCGTTATTAATGTTCATATTTTTGTTCATCTTTTATTTTCTGGTCAGGTGCAAAAGCTCTCACAATTTAGACTACCAATTAATTGTGTTGATGACTTTTACCTGTCTGTATCTAATCTTTACATCCATTTGGCTAATTTGCAGAGACCTCAGGCTCATCCTGCTTTTGAGAGAACAGTCATTTACCTGTTTCTGTCCATCCTCATCTGCACTGTTTCTTGTCTGAGCACCTGACCATTTATTTACCCAGTCGCCCAGCCAGAATACCACAGGTTGCCTCACACTTCTTGTACCTTTAGCCATATCAAGTTCGACACCAAATCTTAATCCCCAAGTTACTCTAGTGTTTCTTAGATAAATCACATCTTGTCTACTATTTATTGCTGCCAGGGTGATCCCTCTAAAAGATAAATCTGATCATGCCATGTCTCTGTTGAAAATCACCAATGGCAAATAAAGTTTATGCATTTAAGTCCCTCCTTGTTAGGTCCAGCCATTCCATTTTCACCCTGGCCTCAAAATCTGATGCAAACTATGTGCAATTGTGACAAGTGCTATTTATGGAGAAAACTTAGTGATATGGACTATATGGTTATGGACACGAGAGAAAGGTTTCCTGAGAAAATCACATGTGAGCTTAAATCTGTAGCCGAGTAGAAATTAATTAAGTGAAGTTTAGAAGGTGGTTTGTAGGAGTAGGGTAGGTATTCTGAGTAAAAGAAACAACATTTGCATAGGGTTTTCCTATGGCCAGAGGAGTTTGACTTTTGCAAAGAACTAAGAGAAGGCTGGTGAGGCTGGCATCCAAGTGAAAGAAAAAGAATGCCATCAGAGGAAGCTGCTTAAAAAATCAGAAGGTTATTATTGCTGTATATTTCAGTCCTTAAAATTACACAACCCAAAAACCGAAATTAAATTCAGATCCTTTGGTTCAAAATGAAGACGATGTAGTAATATCCCAATTACAGTATCATAAAGCAATACTTATATAGTCCCATATTCACTTATTTATGTACAGTGTGCCAAATGCAGTACTTTTAAGGGCAATTATTATATCAGTTACACCTGAAGGAACAGAAAAACTATTGTAATTCAAGTGCTTAGCATAATAGTGGGTTTTGGCAAAACTTTCTGTACAAAATGATTAACAAATATGATATATCTGAATAGCCAACTGAGTCAGATCCTCACCATAAAGTCACACTAGAGGATTTTATATAAATGATCATACTTCCGTCTAGGAAGGTTTTCAAAAAGTGGGTAACACATCGGTGACAAACACTACAGTAACGTTTCCAGTCAAGGCTGAACAAAGTGGGGCAAAGTCTCCCAAACTCCATTCATTTTCATAAAAACGTCAACAGAAATGAAGCATCAGTGATAAATCCGGGTTCATATCCTATTACAGGAGGAAAACAACCAGTTTTACATCTTGTACAAACACTTTCAATCACCTTTTATGGCCATGTAGTTGCCGCATTTGGCAATTAAAAAATTAAAACATGTAGATTTCAATAACAATCCGTAAGTGCTGGAGTCAAGATTGTTTGTGGTGCCATATTTCATTCAGAGCTGAGTAGAGGAAGGTGGCTGTGGTTTAAAGGTCACAGAAAACTACATCTCCTCAAGCTACACTTTAAAGGCGTAACTGAAAATGCATTCTATTTAAATAGCTATTTGGATAATTAGATATGTCCAATCAGTGGGAGAAACCCACAAAAACAATCATTAGATGAGAAAATGCTCACATTTAAAATGCACTGGTGTCAGAAAGAAAGAAAATGATTTTTGTTTTCAAAGCAACTGGAGTTTGGGGAAAAGTGCTGAAAAATCAATTTATTTTCAAAGAAATGGGCTAGACTGATTATGCATTTGTTAGTTCCATCGGCACTGTTTGAATACAATATGGATGCATTGATTTCCATGCATATGCGATATTTCTTTTTCTTACACAGAAAATATCGTGTTCACAAAAAAAGATGAGTTTTTTTGTTGTTAAAATAATAAATTCAACTTTACACCTTCATCTCCTTAAGTTATTTTCCTTCTGAGCTTAATAAATTATTTGTGATTTACTGGGGAATATTTGCCCAGGAAAATTAATGCCAGCAAAGGGTCAGACCTCAAACCCCTAATTTTACAGCTTTGCCTTTAGAGGTAGTTTTGGAGAAGAAAGCAAAGAAAGGCAGAAGTCACTGCACAGTGTCCTCCTCTAAAGCATGGTCAGACTAGGTGAGCGTTTTGAATATTATGATTCTATAAAATAGGAAAAGAGTTTTTTGGTCTCTTTAATATTCTGTTTTGAGGCCATTCACTAAGATCCTTGTGTCCTCCTTGTACTCACCCCAGATCTCCATGTGCCCTGAATTTTGTCCCTACCCACGACAAAGATTCTTTCTTTGGCCAATTTGACTCAGGCTCTTGAATCTTCTCCTATGCCTATCTGTCCACTTCCTTACAAAACAGCAAAGAACTCTGTTATGTCAGTTTAGCAAGTACTTCCCATCCTTGATATTTGATCAGTTTCCTAATCCTCACCATCCCCCAGGTGACGTACCACCACTCAGGTCTGTTTTCAACCAGAATGTTCTCAGGTCTCTCTAGCCAAAATCCCCTTTACCTCATTTAGTAATCTTCTATCCACTGACCTGCATCTGGCTCCTGTCTAGCTACACATAGACAAGTGGCTATAAATTTCCACTTGTCTATGTTGTATTTGGAGTTGCACCTGATCTCTCTCTCCCATTGCAAGATCCCATTGCAGTGGCTCCCATATGTATCATAATGATCCTGAATAAAGTCTTCCTTACTGTGCTTTAACAACAATCACTGAATAAGTTTTTCTTTAACATTCATAAGAACACTTGGCCTGCCATGTAAGATTCCCACCTTTGAGAATCTGAAATTGGCCTTGGTAGTCACTCCTAAGTATGCCTATGTAGTAGAGTTGCCTGGGAATTCATTGAAAATGAAGATCCCATGACAGTATTCCTATTTAACAAGTCAGAATGGAATGGAAGGAGGTGGCGGCAGGGTCTCACAAACTGCTTTATAAAAAAATTCCAGTTGATGCTGATATAATTTGTCTTTGAATTTCGGGATTTCAATGGGCTAAAAAAAAAAAAAAACTCTAAAAATAAAGTTACCTTTGCTGAAATCTTCCTTTACAGGCTTTATAGTGTCTTCATTCAGCTTAGTGTCTACTTAGAAAATTCCGAAGTAGGGGGATAAACTATGGTCTTTTGATTAAATATAGGATTTTTATGTTAATTTGTTCCACTCTCTTAATGTTACCATATGCATATGTAAATTTGAAGAGAACAAAGCCTTCTCAGGAGATTCCTATATATTAAGAAATACTTTTGGCTTGGTACAGTGGCTCACTCCTGTAGTCCCAGCACTTTGGGAGGCTGAAGCCGGAGGGCTGCTTGAGCCCAGGAGTTTGAGACCAGGCTGGGCTGAGACCTTGGCTCTACAAATATTAAAAATTTTAGGAGGCCAAGGCAGGTGGATCACTCAAGGTCAGGAGTTCGAGACTAGCCTGGCCAACATGGTGAAACCCCATCTCTACTAAAAATACAAAAAATTAGCTGGGCGTGGTGGCACGTGCTTGTAATCCTAGCTACTCGGGAGGCAGAGGCAGGAGAGTCGCTTGAACCCAGGAGGTGGAGGCTGCAGTGAGCCGAGATCATGCCACTGCACTCCAGCCTGGGTGACTGAGTGAAACTCTGTCTCAGGAAAAAAAGTATATATATATATATATTAAAAAATAGCCTTGCATGGTGGTCCATGCCTGTGCTCTCATCTACTCAGTACTCAGGAGGCTGAGTTAGGAGGATAGCTTGAGCCTGAGCTATGGTTGTGCCACTGCACTCCAGCCTGGGTGACAGAATGAGACCCTGTCTCGAAAGAACAAAAAAAGAAAGACTTTTGTTTGGCTAGCAGTTAGAGAGTCTCTAAGGCTCTGGCATCTCTGGCCATGCAATACATATTCCCACTGCCGTGTGTCCTGCAGTTGAGAATGTAAGGGATGAAGATATTTTGGGCTGGCCACAACTGATAACAGCTGTTGAACAACTTATAAGCTCAAAAAGCTACCTCAAAAGATTTTTGTCATTTAATATTTACAGTAGATGAGTAAAGTGGACTTCCTTTGTATTTCTACTTTTAAAATATCAGAATTCTTTTAAAGCAGCAAAAACGAATCCAGGAAGGGAAGCACAAATTAGAGTTTGGAGCATGCAAAATTAGACCTGCAAGCGAGAAAGGGTTAAAAATAACATTTTTCTTAGCTAGAAGAAAATCAGTAAAAGGTAAGAAGGATCTTGAGGAAATGATGTGGGCTGTGGATTGCAGAGATGAGGAAGGAGGCTCCATCTGGGTGACTGGCTCTCATTCCCCAGGACAGAGATGGGCAGTGCTGTCTTCTGTTTCCTCCAGAGCCCATGTCCTTAGCTGAACGCACATTCTTCCAGGACCCACAGGCATATGTGAAGCACATTATGTGTTCTGGGTTAAGTAATAGATGTTTTGAGTGGTTTCAAATATGTTACTCATCCTCAAGAAGCTTTTAGGATGATTAAGGAGATTAAGTGTAGGCATTAGAAACAGTAAGTAAAGTGCAATGGATGCCTCCCATGAGTTTGTTAGAATTTTTTATTAGTTTTCTTGGGCTTCCATGAAAAAGTGCCACAAAGTGAGTGTATTAAAACAACAGAAATGTGTTGCCTCCCAGTTCTGGAGGCTAGAAGCCCAAAACAAAGGTTTCCATGGCACCATTCTCCCTGTGGCACCTGGAGGGGGGACTCATTGTGCACCTTGTCTTGGTTCTGGCAGTTTGTGGGCAATCCTTGCATCCCTTGACTTGCAGCTGCAGCACTTCAGCCTTTGCCTCCAGTGCCACACGGCATTGTCCCCAGTGAGTCTGTGTCTCTGTGTTTCTTCTAATAAGGACATAAATCCTATTGGTTTAAGGGCCCACCCTACCCCAGTATGACTTCATCTTAACTTAGTAAATTTGCAATGATCCTATTTCCAAATAAAGGCCATATTTTGAGGTACTGGAGAGTGGGACTTTAACATTTAATTTTAAGGAACACAATTGAACTCATAACAATTGACTTTTCTCATAATTATAATATTTTCCTGATGTTTTCAATATTTTCAGAGTATATTGGGCATCGTCCCATGTTAACCAGGGAAGAGAACAACTGTGAAGATTTAATACAATTTCCTGGAGTCCTTAAAAGAAATTCTGTTTGTGATCTAAGCACAAGATCTGATAGACTCAGCTTTTCCTTTTAGTAATCTGAAAGCTGTGACATATGGAGGGAAAAAACTTAAACATTTACTATGTATAAATTTCGATGAAACAGCAGGAGAGTGGGCACAGCCAACATTTACTAAGTCAGTATCCTGGATTAGCTAGGGCAATGCTTCAGGTCCATTCAAAATGAAGAAGGAGCACGAAGCTTTACATGGAAAAACTGGATGCTTTCTCCATAAAAGGATGACAGCTCTCATCACTCTTATTCAACATAGTATGAAAACTTTTGTCTACAGGAATAGGGCAAGAAAAATAAATAATAGGGATACAGAATGAAAAGCAAGAAAAGAAATAGCTCCTATTTTCAGTTGACATGGTTGTCTATACAGAAAATCCTCAAAGAACCCACCACTTAAAATCCACCCCCCAAAACAACACCTGGAACTAATTAAGTGACTTCAGCAAAGTTACAGGATATATCAACACAAAATGATCAATTTTACTTGCATGTAAAACTAAACTAAAAATAAACATGCAGAATCCAAAATTAAACACATGATACCATTTACAATTGCTGCAATGAAAATGACATACTTAAGTATGTGCTTAACAAAACATATGCAGAATTAATATATGTAAAATTGTTATAATGCTATTTAAAAAAAGAAAAAGACCTAAGTAGATAAAGAGAGATAACATATTCATGGATTGGGAGACACAGCATAGTAAAGATGTCACTTCTCTCTAAATCCATATTTTATTCAATTTGTATTAGAATTCCAAGAAGGTTTTTTTGTGGACATAGATAAGCTTATCCTAAAATTTATATGAAAAGGCAAAGTTCTTAGCTAAAAAATTCTTATAAAAGAATAATTAAGTGGAGGAATCACTCTCCCCAATATTAAGGCCTGTCACAAAGCCACAGTGATCAATGGTGTGTTATTGGTGGAAACATATTATAGGAACATCATGTTCTTATGCCACTGTGCAGTAACAGACCAATACCCTGACACAGCAGGGTTTGCTGCAGAGGAAGAGTTTAATGAATGCAGGGCACCAAGCAAGGAGATGGTGCCCTTTGGAATTTGAAACCCTCAAATCCATTTCCCCAAGGAGATATGGCTTGGTGTTTTTAAGGGGATCATGGAGGGTGAGGGCCTGGAAAATTGAGATCACTGATGGTCAGGATAAGGGGGATGAAATCATCAGGATGTGATGACCCCATGCTTTGATGAGTCAGCTTCTCACAGGGTCCCACAGACAGCTGGTATAAGTGGGATCCTTTACACCAGCTGATACCAGTGGGGTTCTTCATACCAACTGAGTCAGTAGTTTCATCAGTATGCAGAAGATGAAAGAATAACTCAAAGGGAAAATTTAACATTTCATAATGTTCAAGTTGTTATCTATAGAACAGGTAAGGAGAACTATAATCATGTAACTGTGTCTGGGTGGTTCTTTTGTTTGTTTGTTTGTTTGTTTTTGTTTTGAGATGGAGTCCTGCTCTGTTGCCCAGACTGGAGGGCAGTGGCGTGATCTCCACTCACTGCAACCTCTGACTCCCAGGTTCAAGCGACTCTCTTGCCTCAGCCTCCCTTACAGGGGCCCACCACCACGCCCAGCTAATTATTTTTATTTTTATTTTTAGTAGAGACAAGGTTTTGCCATGTTGGCCAGGCTGGTCTTGAACCCCTGACCTCAGGTGATCCTCCCACCTCGGCCTCCCAAAGTGCTGGGATTACAGGTGTGAGCCGCCACGCCCGGCTTGTGTCTGTGTGGTTCTAGGACAGTAGGAAGCAGATTGGGGAGCAAGCTGACCTAGTGATCAATGCTGAGTGTGCTGCAAGCTTGGTTTACCTTTGTTCCCCCCTCCCTTCTTCCCTGATTAATTTTATACATTTTATAGGGCTGGTTTCACATAGACATAGATCAATGGAACAGAATAAAGATCCAGATATAAGCCCACAAAAATACACTCAATTGATTTTTGACAAAAGCGCAAAAGCGATTCAATGGAAGAAGGATAGCTTTTTCAATAAATGATACCAAAACAATTACACATCCATAGATTAAAAACGAACCTTGACCTAAATATCGTAGCTTATATAAAGGTTAACTCCAAATGAATCATGGATTTAGATTAAAAAAATGTAGTGCTATATAACTTATAGATAATACATAGGAGAAAATTTTCAGACTGTGGAATTAAGCAAAGGGTTCTTAGGTTTGACACTAAATGCACAATCCATTCAAGGAAATGTATAATTAGAAACCATCAAATTAAAAACTTGAGCTCATGGCAAAACCCTAATAAGAGGATGCAAAGACAAGGTACAGACTGGAGAAAAATATTTGCAAGTGACATATCTAACAAAGGACCAGTATAGAATATAGAATATGTCTTAAACTCAACAATAAAAATACAAACATTTCAATTAGAAAATTGGTAAAGGACATGAATAGAAATTTCACTTGAGGATATACAGATGGTAAATAAGCAAATAGAAAGGTGCACAGCATCATTAGACATTAGGAATATGCATATTAAAACCACAATGAGATATCATGACAAACTTATCAGAATGGCTTTTTTTTTTTTTTTTAAAGTAGTGATAACAGCAATGCGGAATGCATGTAGAGGGACTGAATCAGTGATATATTGTCAGTGAGGGATATAAAAAGGCACGGTCACTTGGGAAAAGTTTGGCAGTTTCTCATACAACCAAACATGCAACTACCAAATGGTCCAGCAGTTGTGCTCTTGGTCACTCATCCAATAAAAATTAAACTATTTGTTCACAAAAACCTGTACTCAAATATTCGTAGCAACTTCACTTGTAAAAGTCAAAAACTGGAAACAACCCAGTTGTCTTTAAGCAGTAAGTGGTTAAACAAGCTAGTAAATGCTGACTGTGAAATACTACTCAGCAATGAAAAGCAGTGAACAATGGGTGCATGCAACAACCTTGATAAGTCTCCAGGGACTTATGATGAGTGAAAAAGTCAATCCCCAAAGTGTACATACTGAATGGTTCTGTTTCTGTAAAACTTTTGAATGATGAAATTATAGAAATTGAGAATAGATTAGTAGCTGCCAGTGATTAAGGACAGCAGAAGTGAGGTGCTAGGGGATTCTATAAAAGTGATGTGAGGATCCTAGTGATAACAGAATTGTTCTTTATCTTGACTGTAACAATGATGATATCCTAGTTGTGATACTGTAATACAATTTTGCAAGATACTACTATTGAGGAAAACTGGGTAACAGGTAACTGAGAGGTCTCTGTATTATTTATCATACCTGTATGTTTATCTATATTATCTAAAATGAAATGTTCATTAAAAACAAAAATGGAAGAAGAGTAGATTTTACATGGTCAGATCATCAACTTTCACAAATTTCCTATAGCTGTAGGCAGATTTTTCTAAAATTCTCAGTCCCTCAGTACTCCACCAAGGAGAAGTCAGTGGCTCAGAAATGTTAAAATCACTTGCCCAAGATCACAGAGCTGGTAAATGCCAATGTGGTAATGAGCCCAGTCTGTCTGACATGCAACCTTGCCCTTCACAGGTCAGCCTGACCTCAGAGCCAGCACAGGTGTGGGGTCCACACTCTTCTGCCAGAGGACTCATCCCCTTGCAGGCAGCAGCCATTTGGTGCATTAGGAAGACAAGCGTGTGACTTTCAGGGTAGATGAACTCATAAAGCATTCAGCATGTCAGGCTGTAGTCTTTGCCTTGTTTGGAAAGTGCAAGATAAATTTCAGCAGGCTACGGTTTGTTTGCAGATGCTGGGAGTAATCTAATCTACTATTTCAAATATAATTTAGATTTAAGAGATGTTTTACTGTTCTGTTTCCAGAGTGCTTGAGGATCCAGCTGAGTGTATTACACATCACATTAGATTAAGGTCAATTAACAACATTGTGAGGGATTTCTCCCCTTCATAATGAGATGGAGCTGCAAATTTGTGATTAAAATCCTATATGTTAGCACCAAGGAACGGAGAGATTCTAGACAAGCTCCAATTATGATTAAGGCTGCGGCATGGGTCCAGTGGGTCATGGCATGTCATAACTCCCTGAACTTTCTAATCAGCATTATTGAACAGCTTTGCATTTGGAATCAAATTGGTAGAGGTGACTGTTGTGCTGAGTGGCACATGTTTGGATTTTCGATTTAAATATGTTGAAAGTACCAGAGCCCAGGTGGAAGAAAGGGTTTTTCCCTCAGTTCTAACAACAGCACACATGTGCTGCTCTCAGGGTGAGACAGGAGGTGACCCCAGTGGTGCGTCTGAGAGTAGGGTGACAGAGGACAAGGGAGCAGGGAGGTTCTGTCATCAAGGAGAACAAGTGTGGAAATTGACACTGGGCAGAACTGGACATGAGTGCCAACTCTGTCCCCTATAATTTGTGCAAATTTAGGCAAATCACTTAACTGCCTGAACTCTTTTTTTCTGTGCAGTGGAAATGGGGCTTTGTTACTGTTAAGATGCAGATGAAGTGAGGCTCGATATATGAAACAGCTTGTACATGGGGAGGGGCTTAAAAGTGGCAGATATAATAAAATCAAAGCTTTCCAAGTGATTTCAGCATTAAAAGGAGCAGCAATTGTCAACTAATCTGCCTGTCTCTCCCATCTACTCAGGAGGACAGTGGGGGTGATTTTTATTGTCAAGTGCTGTTACTTATCATTGTCTCTTTGAAAATTATCTAAAATTAATTTCTTTAGAAAATATTGATTAAATACAGATTATTGTATAGTGGACAACAGTTGCTAATTTCAGGGTCTGAGAGTTAATCAAATTGCGTATGACATAAGATTGAAACATTCCCATGAAGTCTACATGAGCATCTGGATATCCTAATTTACTCATCAGTTGTCTGTAAGCAAGGGTGCCACAGAAAGCTCCTTGAGCTCTTTGAGCTTGAATTTCCCTGTTGACAAAGTGGGAAGAATGATTCCTACATCTCAGAGCCATGAAGTTTGCAAGAGATGAGGTATTTGATATATCTATATTAGAAGGCCAGTCAGCCGAGTAGTCCTTAAAAAACTGGAGTGATGAAGGGAGACCTAGTGACATCAGCAAGTTCATGGTTGCCTTTGAGCATCTGTAGGAAATTGATTTGTATGCCTGGACTTAGTCTCATAAAATGTCACATGTGCTGTCTTCTCCTAGAACACACTCCATACATGCTTCCCAGAGATTTAGGTTAGTGCTGGCTCCAGTTATGGTCTGTGTTTATTTAACCGTTCCTTTAATTTCATAGTTCCTAACTAAGAGGAAGTTCCTAACTACTGGAAGTGTCATGTGTGTGTCCCAGAAGCTGCTTGTTTTTGCTGGGTGGTGTGCTATTGCTGGTTTGTACTGGGTCAGGAGAGCTATATTTTAAGTTATTGTGACTCCCGAAAGCCATTAAAAAACAAACAAACAAAATGGTGGCATGATATTTATTGGCCATATTACTGTATTCCCACAGATATTGACACCATGGAAATCTGCAGAAGCTACCAATTGGGGCTCCCTGCTCTACTACCCGTCCTGGCCAAGAGCCAGCTGTGAAGCCTCTATCCATGTCAGCTTAGCCACGCTTTCTAACTTCCACACGTGCATCCATATCCAGGTGAGATGAACATCCATTTCCATTTTGATTCTCACTGGTGCATGCGGGGTTAAGAGTTGCTTTGCTCCCCGCTGAGACTTATGGGCTATAAACGACAGGTGAGGCACACTGTAAGGCCCAAGTACAGCCTTTAGGGAGACAAGGAGGGGAAGGGGACTGGTAGGCCTGCTGTTTGCTTTGAGGAAAACAAAAGGACAATGGAAGATGTGTCTTTCAAAAAGTAAACTTGACACTTTGGGAGGGCAAGTCGGGCGGTTCATGAGGTCAGGAGTTCAAGGCCAGCCTGAACCAACATAGTGAAACCCCGTCTCTACTAAAAATACAAAAAAATTAGCTGGGCGTGGAGGTGCGTGTCTGTAATACCAGCTACTCAGGAGGCAGAGGCTGGAGAATCGCTTGAACCCTGGAGGCAGATGTTGCAGTGAGCCGAGATCGCGCCACTGCACTCCAGCCTGGGTGACAGAGCAAGACCCATCTCAAAAAAAAAAAAAACCAAAAATAAAAGTAAACTTGAGACATCTAAAAAGTACTCCATCCAGCATTCCTGAGGGCATCCCTCCAGTCTCACTTTTCTTCTGGGTCACAAACTTCCTTGCTTCCTACCTCCAACTCAACTCTATACCTAGTTGTTCCTTCCCTTTCCAGATTTTTAATGACCAGAACCCTGCAGTGCCCTTCCTCTTACACATAGCCTTGGTCAGTCCAATCTCCCTCCCAGCCACTCAGCTGTGGGCCAGTGCTGCTGCAGCCCTGTGGTCCAAACCCCAGCTCCTGCTGCTGCCTGGGGCTCAGCTCCATCATCACTGATGACTGTTGTGGGTGGGGCGGGTGGAGGTCATAGTGGGCAGCACAGATACTATGCAGACCCGGCCGTGAAAGCCACCTTCCCATCCTCTCTACAGTCGTCAGTGAACAATGGCCAGAGAGCAGTCAACAACACTAATGTGAGCTTTGAGAAGTAGGGAGGATTCAGGGCATGGAGGATCACTTGATACCATTTAAAAGACTGCAGATTTTGTCAGGAAAACAAAGAAGAACCAGTCAAAGTTTTCTGAGGGGCTAGATTTGTGTTTTAGAAATATTCTGAGTTTATAACAGGATTGCTTTGATGCAAGCACAGTGAATAAGCTGTATCCTGAGGCGATGGGAGGTAAATGTTGATGGTAGCAACAAAAGAAACAGAAAATGACGGTCAGGAGTTACAACCTACATCCATGAAAATTAAGAAGAGGACCTGATTTTTTTTTTTTTTGGTAGGACTACCAAAGTCGTTCTTTGAATTTAAGTTGATTTTCCAAGTACCAAAAGCCTTGTTGCAAAATAGTTGATTATCCATCTATAAATAAAATGGACTTTGATTTCTCTTAATCACTGCAGTGTTTTACCTTCTGCTTAATTACAGCAGATCAGGTGCACTCTCTTTCCCTCCAAGCCACTGTTACAAAAGTGAAAGGCACATGCAATCCAGAGTTGAAAACTTATGAACAATAAGAAGCTTTACATACATAGTACATCTTTAGTAGGAGCTGGTATCCAGTTAATTAACTTATTAATTTCCATGTTATCCTTATGAGACAGGGACAAAGTAGTTATCATTACCTTCATTTCACAGATGAAAAAACTAAGGCTAAGGCAGGCAGGCTAAATAATTTCTACTTTCTCAGCATTTCTGAAATGGATGCAGTGGTTCTTTCCTAGGGAAACCCAAGGGAAAGGGAAATATAATTGACTCAGCCTTGGAGCAATCACTTAGAAAAACCACAAACTAAAATAAATGAAAAAGATAAACAGTGTCACATGTTCTAATTAATCCCATAACTGGTTTAGAAAGAGCCTTGTTGACTGCAGAAGTAGGCTTTCTGGCTAACCTCTCTCCACCTGTGCAGCAAAAGTCACTATGACATCAGCCACAAGGCAATGGAGAATGCGGACCTGCTGAGTCCATGGAAGGTCCCCATGCTGGAGGCATTTGTTTGTATTCATGAGCAATCATATATATGTATCATATATAATTATATAATAAATGTATGTCTGTATGTGTGAACATACACATGCATATAGTTTTATGTAACTATAAACACTATATGTGGTATAATGATCTTTTATGTAACAAATATGACTTCATATGACTACATTAACATGATCATATCACATGTGAAGATGGGAAACAGACAGCTTTAATCTTTTCCCCATACTTTACACCAGCCTCCTCATTCGGTTCTCCTTTTTTTCTCCACTAAAAGACCACTTCTTTGTTAGTAAACCCAAATTCATAGCCTCCATATAACCACATTTATATATTTGTCTATATTTTTCTGTGTACTCATATTATCTTTTGTAGACACATGTATATAGAAATGTTTTTTTCTGCTCAATATTATTGTTTATTCCACAAAAGACATCTTATACAGACTGAAAACAAATTTTGTAGAAATCTTCCAATTCCATTGGCATAACTCCAATTCATTTGTTGATTTTTTTTAGCATTCCATGCTGTAGATATACAATAGTTTATTCCAGACATTCTCTACTGATGGGCAGTCCCTTTGTGAACTCTTTTTAATTCTATAGGACAGCTCCTAGAGTTGTATTTGCTGCATCAAAGAGAATATATGTTTCTAATTTTAGAGTCTTATAAACTGTTTTTAAACATTGTCAGATTACTCCAGCAACGTGAGGGTGCCCCATCCTCACATATCTGCCATTGGTAATTTTTCCTTTTGTTTAAAAAAGTTGGCTGATTCATAAATGTAAAGAAATAGTCATTGATGCGTTAATTTGCACTTCACTCATAACTGTTACATCTGAGAATCTTTTCACATATCTGCTGGCCATTTGGATTTGCTCCTGTGTAAATGGTCTCTTCTAATCCTTTGTCCATTTTTCCCACTTACATTGTTTGTTCTCTTTTTGCAAATGTGTAAAAGATATTTGTCTATTATTAATAATGGACATCTGTCCTCATTGAAAATACTTCTCCAAGTAGTTTTGTTATGTTTTTTACTTATGGCATATAAGAGATGCGTCTGGCATCTCTCATCATAAATAATTTAATTTTTCAAGTCAATTCAGGTAGTTCATATCTATTTTGCCTTGAGAATGTCCATCAAGGTTCCAGGATTTCCTTTTGTTTTTTTTACATTTAAGACTTTAATCCATTTGGAATTTATATTTTGCCATGATGTAAGAAGGGGGTCCAGTTTTATATTCTTCCAGATGGATAACCAGCTGTGTCTGTACCATTTATTAAACAATCCATTCCTTACCACTGAATTAAAATGCCATCATTGCCATTTATCACATTCTCACAACCAATGTGGTCTTTTACTTTATTCCCTCTTCGAGTCCATTGATGTGTCTATGCATTCCTAGACCAAACCACAGCCATATAATTTCAGTAGCTCTGTAGTACTGATTTGCTATACCAGCAATTCAAAATTCAAACGACATTTCAAAATGTCCTCATTGATTCTCCAGGATTTATACTTTCATGAAATCTTTCCAGCACTTTTATTCAGTCCCTGCGTATGTTATTGACATTCTAATTGGAACTTTATCGCATTTATGTTTTTTTTGGAAGCTTTGGTATATTGATATGTATTATCTAGCTACCTATCAGGATCTGAACCTTATAATCCACTTTTCAGACCTTATTTAATAGTGTGTCTTTGGCCATATGTACAGCAGCTGGGAGATGCACAAGGCGGAGGAGAAGGCAGAGCAACAAGCTCAGCGTCTTCATGATTCTTCGCCTGGTCTCCTTTCCATGGTCCCTGCTCACCACTCCATGCCTGTCATTTGCCTGTTTGGTCTCAAGCTAGTTCCTCGTTTTTCTGTTTCTGTATGATAGGAAGTTCTATTACCCAGAATCTCTTGCCCTCTGTCTTCCTGCTAAATTCATTCAATAGGAGGTTTGAGGACAGAGGCAGGGCAGAGGGAGGGCATTTCTTTGTACTTACTCTCTCTTCCCGCCAGCTGCCCCAGAAAAAGTGCTTTCAGGGAGATGCCAACTCCTCCTAATCAGTCTCACCCCAGTTTTAGCTCATTCTGGGCAGCCCTGGCTCTCGAATCCTGCTAGCAGCATTCTTGTCTGATCCCTCCAACCCTAGAGTACCAGAGGTTCCTGCTGCTTGCCAAGCCCAGGAAGTCTCACCATTCTCTGTGAAGCTGCTGAGTTCTGCTGTCCCTCTGTAACTAATTCTCTGCATTAAATTATTTTTGTTTGAAACACCTAGAGGCATTTCCATTTTTCTGTCTGAATCATGACTACCACATCATCCAAACATATTTCTCATCACTCTCTACCTGACATCGAAAATTTCCTTGAAGCACAGTAAAAAAGGGGGATTTTTTCTTTTTTTGGCCTCTTTGCACATTTTCTTCCCTAGTTGTAGGAGGTCGGTTCCGACTGCCCTCTGCAGGTATGCACACACCTTCCTCTCTACACCCACTACATCGTACGTGTGTCTCCGGAAATTGCCTCAATAATATACAATCTCCATACTAGCTGTGGAGCAACTTGAGGGCAGCTAGCATGGGTTTTATTTACTCCCAAGGGCTGATTTGCTTGCTGTGTGGTAGGAGCAGGTGCCCTGTATACCTGTGTGGAAAAAAGAGAGGGTGGAGAGAAGGAAGGAGATAGGGAATGAAGGGTTCTGCGAGGGCGTGAATATTGTAGCAGTAAGAGGGTACTTCTTCATATTTCAGAGGGGAAAGGATACATCATAGACCACTAGGGCTAACTGTGTTTGTAGCGTGGTAGGGTCATGTGGAATAAGGCTTTAATGATTATGTGTAGCTTTTGGAAAAATGAAATATGAATTAATACTAAATCAGTATAAAATGTGAGTCCTAGTTTATTTATTTTGATAAAGGCAACAATAATATGTATTTGTACAGTGCTATGAATTTAAAACATAATCACATATGTAAAAAAATCTGAAAGTCTACAAATATGTGTTAAAAATCACCTGCATGAAGTCACGAAATAAGTGAAATTAGGCCCATAATAATAATAATGGGAATACAGTTTGGAAAGCAAGAAGTAAAATTATCTTTATTTATAGTCTATGTAAAAAATACAAAAAAGTTACTAGAAATAGTAAGTGAGCTTAGCAAGGTTGCAGGGTAAAAGTTCAGTATATAAACTTAATTGAAATTATACATATGTACAGTGAATAACAAGAAATAAAACCTAAAAATAATAATATAATTTGTAATAGCAATGAAAATGCAAAATTCTTAGGGATGAATATAACAAAATATGTGCAAGAACAATATACTGAAAAATATAAAATGTTGCTGAAAAATTATAAAAAACGTAAGTGAATAAAAAGATATTTTACAGTCATGAGTCAGCCAACTTAAGGTTGTTAATAACATAATTGACCTATGGACTCAACATAATCGCTATCAAATCCCAGTATAATCTTAAATGTGCGATAACGTGAGGTGCGAGCATACTGCATCACTGAACCTCTCTGCGTCCTGGCTTACTTATCCAGTAGGGACTTGGATTCCCTGGTCCGTTAGTTCTATTTCAGTTCTAAAATTATATTCTAAATCTTATTTTTCTTTCCAATGACAACAACAAAACACACACACACACACACACTCTCTTTCTCTCTCTCTCTGACTCTCTCTGTTACCCACATTCTATTTAGAAAAGTAGGACATCTATTATAAATTCAGCTGGAAAAATATTACTTGAACCTTTGATGAGATTGAATTGCAACCCTTTCCAAGGGCTATTCCAGAGAGAGGAGAAGATAAACAGGTGAGCCGCAGAAGAAGAAGGGGCTAATAGAGAGGGACAACTGTTTGATTAGATGCTTAGATTGAAGTTTGGAATAAGCTAAGAGGTCAGAGAAGATAAGTTTTGTGTGCGTGCGCACACACACACACGCACACACACACACAGATTGCTGAGGTTTGCTGTGAAGCTTAGGCAATTCAGAGTCTTGTGAAGATTTAGAAATAAAAAATTTTATAGGCATGATTGGGAGGGATAGGGACTCGGATGGGGTGGGTCACTCAGAGTTATCTGACAATCTAATGAAGATGCAGGGAATTTATAGTTTCAGGGCACCTCCAGATATCAAATAAGAATAAAGAAATACCTGATAATTGACCCAATGACGAATTAATTGGCATATTAGCTGTAATACAATTTTTCACAACTTGACTCACCAGAAAAATTACTGCAGTTTTGTTCCCTATAAATGTACTTGAATTTATACTTTATTAAAGCATTAAATCTCCTGGGAAAGGGTATTTGATCTTTCTTTTTCTTAAGGAGTTGTCTAAATGTGGCCTTCAAGATAGGCAAATTTTAAATTTTAAAACTTGTAATTTGAGGAAAATATGTGCTAAAGAATAGCTCCTGCCTCATGATGCTTTGGGCATGCTCACCTCCATTCATGAAATGGACAAACCTTCCATGAGCACCTGCTATTTGCCAGGCCACAAAGTGGTGCTGGAGGTAAAAGCCTCTTTAGTTACAGGCCTTGCCTTCAAAGATCCCACAGCGCCTCCTGCAGGAGTTACTTTGAGTGCTGTTTGGAAGATACCAGGGAGGCAGGACTAGAAAAATGAGTTATTTAAGAGAGAAGGCACTGGAAGTCTCCTTAGGGACCATATTAGCGCTCCAATGCCCCAGGACCCCTGAGATGTAAAGCTGGTGATGAGGTAGGCCAAGGGAGAAAATGCAACACAGTTGCTTTGAGAATTACAGGATGAGTTTCCCACCTCCATCCCATGCTTTCCTATCCGCTTGCAGTTCTCCAAGAGGGATGCGGTTCCCTGTACCTCTGCCTCTCTTCCCTCCCAGCTAACTCAGATGGGCTTTGTGAGTAGCATATTTACCCAAAGCAGATTGAATCATGAAGTTCACTGCTGATGAGGACAGCAGTGTCTCTATTTTCATAAATGTGAATTGGGGATTCTCACTAGAAGAGCTGCTGGCCAACCCGGCATGCTGCTTTCAGGGATATTGGCCACAGGAGATCAATGCAGGGGGCCGTGGCTCTGGGGAACTCTTGTGGATTCAGAACAGGAGTCTTAGGTTCCTGGGTTTGGGGTGAATGTCCCAACACACTTTTCTTGCCAACCCTAATCCCTAACCAGTTAAGAGCAGATCCCAAGGAATGTTTTCCAATGTGACTCTTCCTTGGCAGTGGAGACAGAACTGTGATGTTTCCAGTTCCAGACCTATTCTCTAGAAAGCTTTCCCCTTGAGGTTTATTTCTTCTCAACCAAAGCCCTGGTTCTCTCCTGAAAATGATGAAGCCTTTGGAAAGTCCCTTTCCTCTTCTGGGTGCTAATTTCCCATTTCTAAGGTGAGGATGGGAGCCTGGGGAATGTGCTCGTGTTATTTCTTTGAAACCAACAGTACAAAGGGTTGGAGGCTGGATAAGGGCATGGTTAGACAGAAGGTTGGTTATGGTGTCTGTATCCTCCAGAGTTGCAGAAGGAATATATGACATGATTAACACGCTTTTAATTAAATAGATTTTTAAGGAAAGACCCATTTACCTGAAATGGAATAGAGTCTTTGGAAAGACCCAAAAATTCAGATGGAGCTAAGGAAATAATATATGGCAAAACAACCAGAGAGTAGTGACAGTGGGAAGCTGTTCCTACTCTTGGTCTGAAGGAAAATGGGAAGGGTCATGTCACCAGCACTGGTGACAGTTGTAGCTGCATTAGAGGAACTGCCCAGAGAAGCCATGAGGGAACATGTGGATACACAGATTCCGCCTCCTTTCTGCTCTCTGCTCATCTCCCACGGGCTCCTTCCATCTTCTCATCCATGGTGCTACATCTTGTTATCTACAGCCAACCAAAAGCTGGAAGGCAAGGGGGTGCACCTAATGCAGTGCATGATCAGCCTCTCTGGACAAAGAGCAAGACAGGGAAGGTTCAGGTCTATCCAAGAGGCAATCAAAGCATCACCAGCACAGTAGGATGGCTGCTGGAAGAAATCAGCCATGAGGTACTACTGCTCAAATGCAATAGAAGTCTATTTCTTCCTCAGATAATTGTCCAGAATGGGTTTTCCTGGTTGGTGGGTGCCTCTACTCCACTCAGGAACTCAGGGACTCAGGACTGCTCCAGCTGGTGACTTCCCCTCCTCCTGGGGCATCATCCATGTTGGTATCCCATCTTCACAAGGGAAAAGGGACATAAAGACACATCTGTGTAAGGTTTCTTAAGAGCCATGCCTGGAATTGGCAAGTATCATTCACATTCACATTTGTTTAAAGACAATTTGGTTACACATTCACATCATACTACAAGTGATTCAGTGAAATGAAGAGGAGTTTTGTGCCCCCAAAAGGGAAAATAGATTCTGTTAACAAGTAACATCTGGGAGACAATTCTGCAGAATCCAGAATTCTAAGTTTTCTAAAAGATCATTATTCTACCATCTTGGAGTAGGAACTCTGAGATTGAGGTTCAATATCACTGAACCCCACCCTCACCCCAACTTAGTAAGAGGAAAACCTGTAGTAGGAGAAAAATCACTCAAGTGATTTTAGGCTAAAGCCCCTGACACACGTTAGTGACATTCTCAGAGTGACATCTCCACTCTACAGTGACACACTCACACTAATGCTTATCTCACTCCTGCCTCTGTCAGGGTTCATTTCTTCCTTTCTTCTCACTGTGGTCCTGTGGGTTACTTCTGTATTGAGCACCACAAATTAACTTCACCCATAATCTATTCCAGCCCCAGGGACCCCAGCTGCCACAATCCAGTGTCCCCTTGGATAAGCATTAAGTCTTGGGACTGAATACACTTTGTAATTTCCTCCAGTGCACAATAGAAAAAAGAACTGCAGATGTAAAGATTTCTGCACAAAGGCCTCATTCTGTATCATCTATCACGTAACCAGTCTCATTAAGTAGACAACCTTGAGAGATCAATAAGCATTGACCTGATGACACATTATCCCTTGAAACCGTCATAGATGTTTTTGATATGTGCTTTTTGTTGTTGTTCAATAATTTATTTGAATGAGTGCCCATTTATTTTCAGAAAATTACTTTTGACTTCGTTAAAGAGGCGTATGCAACAAGCCATACTGGTCCTTGTTCATGCATCTGGTTACGCTTTTCTCAGTGTTCTCTACCGTGAGTCTCAGACCATCACAGAAGCTGTGATATTAGCAGGGGAATAACCATCAGACCAGACTACAAAGATGAAAGTTGGGTTTCAGCGCATGATATTCTCTATACGTTAACCATAATGATTTGAACTAGCGCATACCCTTGTCATTTATAAGAAATGTTCTACAATATTCTAAATTCCCTAAATTTGCATAAATTGTAGCATGTAATTCCAACTTTAGATGCAGTAAATATAACTTGAAAATGTAAGTGAACCCCATAGACCCTAAACTGTTTTATAAATATAGAACCAAAGTAATTTATTAAGCTATTTTCTGACTAAGAATCAGCATTTTCTATTCATTGGCACTGCAAGCATTAGCAATTGGCTCTCTCTTCAGGGTCATTTTCTGCAAAGAAATTAAGTCTTCATACTTTCACCACAGTTTGTGCTTAAGCAATGAGGAGGATGAAAGCTACACAATCCCGCTGAGAGGCTAGCTCAGCAATTCTCAACTGGCATCAGTCTCCCAGCCCTGAGCAAAATTATAGATTGTTCCAAGGATCCAGATCTTTGGGCATCTGCACATGAAGTGCAGACCTTCCAGCAGGCCCAGCCCCAATCTTTGCTCAGTTCACTCTGTGTAGGTGCTAGTGTTCTCTGAAAAACGGTTCGTAGCTTCCAGTGTAAGTCATGTGCCTTGTCTGGTTCCATACAAGGTCCTGTGCCTTTCCGTATCAGGAATTTTACCACATGTGTCTATTTATACATCCGAGTCCTGCAATAGACTTTTAGCTTCTTGACCAGGCACTGTGACTCAGAAATTACATAGCCATTGGATACTTTCCTGGAAGAATTTCCTTGAGAATTCTGTGGAGATATTTTGTCAACTTCCGCAGTATCAAGCAGCAGGTGTCAGAGCTGAGATTTGCTCCTGGACTGATTCCAAAGCTGCAGACTGACCAGTGCATCTTCCAACTGAAAGTAAGAGGATTTCGTGACCCTCTGAGGCTGGGCATGCAGCTTCTACCTAAACTTAGGATGGTTGTAAGAAGTCACTTCTCTCAGGGGCTGTGCAAATTCAGTCTCAAGAAGTTGTTGAGATCCTTTTGGGCTATAAGCAGGAATAAGGCACTGCATCTGCCATGGAGTGGCTGGACCTAATGAAAATTCTGTTTTATATTTAGGCAAAATAATTTCTACATGATTTTTCCTATCTTCTTTCTTCAGCATCTGCTATCACATCATACTGCTCCAGTTGTGTTTCTGGATCCACTCCACAGTTCTCACTTCTTCTTTCAGCATTATTTACTGGCAAGTGTTAAACAGTCAGTATGGGCCAGAGGAGAGGAGGGAGCCTAAATTTGCAGTGTTTGCTGACTTGGAGCTAAAACATTTGTCCAAGCATTTCAAGGACAAAAGCAAAAGCATGGAAGGTGGATCGAAATTATGTGAAGAAACAAACATCAAGATTACAGAAAGAAGTGCCAATAACATTAGCTATGAGTGATAGAATAGAAGATGAGATTGCAGTAACTGGAGAAGGCATTAGCGGTGGGCTCAGTGTGCTATGGTCAGAGCAAGGAAGGAGGGGGCGTGGCTGGACACTGCACTTCTACTCCTGTGGCCTAAGCTTGTGTTGCCTTCTGGTAGTGGCTTCCTGACCCTGCTAGTTTATGTTCAGGCAAAGCCACTGCTGATAAAGACAGTATAGTCAATGAAGACAATCCATGGTGGTGAGATGTACACATTTTTGGAACAACTTTTTAATTTTTATTTAAAACAAGCAAACAAAAACAAACACCAGTCACATCAAAAGCAGTTCTGTGCATTTTGCACTGGGGAGGAAAAACATCCCAATCCCAAATATACTTTTCTAAAACTTACTCTTAATGAAAGCTTCAAGATGTTCCTTTCTCAAGAAAAAAACAAAACGAAACAAAACATTAAAGCTTCACTAAGACTAAATACCAGCAAACTACCAGGAGAAATGCAAGTGTCAAGCTGAAGAAAGCACCTTAAGGAAATGTGTGAACGTGAAGCAACTAATTACTGTTTCCCTCTGGGCAAAGTTTATAATAGCACAGAAAAAAGTGGCCAAATGTTATGTGGAAATGCTTATAAATAACTCAGGACTTCACAGACTCTGTGACCTTAGGAATGCGTTACCACCTGTGATGTATGCCTCTGGGACAAATGCCTTTTGGTCAGGTGTGGGCAGGTAAGTGCTGGGAAGATAGTCCCCCATGTGCACAGCCCAAGAATTGCCCAGAATTGTGTGGCCTAAAATCTCATTGTCTATACTTTTGTTGAAGTTTGCTAAGAATTTTGATTGCCAAGAATCTTCCTTTAAGTACTCCAGGAGGAACTTTTCATTGACACTATTGTTAGGGAACAGCCTAGCACACTGGTGCTCTACCGTGAATGCACATTTTGAATCTCCTGGGGAGCTATGCAGAAAAGTCCAGCAGGCATCTAGACTTCTTCCTCAAGATTTCTGATTAAACTGGGCATTCCTGGTAGGTCTCGGGTGAGGCCTGGACACGGACAGTTTTTGAAAGCCAAACGGGATTGGGCTGTTGAAAAGCAGAGTATCATAGGATCAGTTCCTCTGGAATAACTTACGAACGTTTTGCTTTCTTCAGCATTGATGTGATTTTAAAATCAGGGTTAGTGTTACACCAGCTGAAGCAAGAGAATATTTATATTGTGGCCACATGAGGGACCCCCACGTCACAATTCTCTGCTGACTACCGCATATGACAATAATTCGCCTTCCTAAATGCTCTGCATTCTCTATTTTCACAACCACAGGTGAGACAAGGGATATCAGATTGGTTTCATTTGTCATGTCATCCCTAATAGATGGGTGGTGATTGCCTGAGTGCTGTGTTGCAAAACAATCAGAGGCTGCATCTGACAACAGCAGTAAAAGCTACCTGATCAATTAGTGATGTCTGCCATGGGTGCTTGGAATGAGGAATGGCAATGCACAGGACAGGCTTTGCTAGCTTTGCATAGCTCAACAGAAGCAGAGCACTGTCTGCAGATGACCTTATGCATCTCCACATGTATATTACAGAAGAGTGCCCTCTCCCATCAGAATAGTAGGATGTATTAAGTTTACTTATATAACTAGTCAATACCTTAGGAGGTCTTTTAAGCTTAGTATTAGAAACTTTTTTTTTGCTTTTTGTTTGTTTTCTCTGCCTTTCATAAAACGCTATGGGCATAGAAAACACTGATTGTAAGAGGCTTACAATTTCACTAGAGAAAGTGTATATGCAAACAACGACTAATAAGCACAGTATGATTTATTGTGACAGAATTGCGTGCTGACATAATAAAGATGATAAAGGGAGTAAATTCTTAATGATGTGGTCTGAGGGACAAACACTAATTCTGTAATCCACCAGATACTGCTTTGACCAAGCGGATATTGGAGGCAAATGGGTGCATTCATGTTCTGAGCAGAGCTGGTTTCTCTCACAAATGATCACAACACAACATGCACAACCTAACACAGCACAACATGAGCCTCATCAGCCTATTATTCTTTAATCAATTCAATGATAATTTGTCCAACTTCTTATTAACTTTCTTTTCTCATAGGCAAGTGTTCCAGCTTATTAGCTTTATATAAAGAACAAGGATCTAGGCCTTTCAGACCTCAGCTCTGCCACTTAACTTTCTGGCCTCCAGAAAGTCTCTGATGCCTACAAATCCCTGTTGCCACATACAAGGTAGATATAACAAAACTTCCCTTGCAGGAATATTTTAAGATTTAAGAAGCTATGTCAACAATCTGATGCTTAATAGAGTTTCATTAAATGGCAAGATATTATTTCCTCAATTATAAAATGACATTGATTTTAAGATGCACTGTTGAATTAATAGAAAGTTTCCAGGGGGGGGAACATCCCTTCATTATAATGTACATCTCATTGTAATGTGAGTCTGAATTTTATAGACTGTAACATGTGAAGTGCGTGTGAGCCTAGCTGCAGTGGTATGTTGCCAGATCCAGCATGTACAGCCAGAACAAGCATATGTGCAGCAGCAAATGTTCCTCCAGAGCCTACCATGTGCCAGGAACTGCCATCAAACATTTAATTCTCACAGGAACCCAACCAGGTTGGTCCTATTAGCCACCACATGTTACAGACAAGGCCACTGAGGCACTACTATGAGAGTAAATTGGCTAAGCCCTCATAGCCAGAAAGTAGCAGAGCCTGAATTTCAGCCGGGCGTCCTGGCTCTCAAAGCCATACCCTCAGCACCGTGCTGGGCTCCCCAGGGCTGCCTGCCAGAAGGCGTCCAGACCTGTTAGTGGAGGAACCCTGAGGACTGGCAGGGAGGGGGCATCAAAGCAGAATCAAGAGGGAAGCTGACTCACCATTGAGAGAGGCTGCCTGCAGGCCAGGGGAAGTACCTACAAGGCAGCTGGACACTGAGGCTGGAAGCCCAGGGAGTCAGAAGACGGAAGGCAGGAGTGAGGCATGTGAGGAAAAGCAGTTCTGGGAAAACACGGGACACCAGCCACACGTGCAGGTCATGGGGTCTGATGCTTTCTGTCAAGAGGTAAGTGGACATGGGTACACTGACATTTTCCTACATGGAACAGGCTTTGAATCTGGTTCCCTGTTTCTTTTGAGGCCATGCACGCATACCTGAAGACCAAGAGAACAGTTGGAGTATGTTATGGGTTAAACTGCATGCCCTCCCAAAATTCATATATTGAAGTCCTGACCCCAAGTACCTCAGGATGTGACCTGATTTGGAGGTAGGGCCTTTGCAGAATTAGGTAAAATGAGATCTTTAGGGTGGGCCCTAATCCAATGTAACTGGTGTCCTAATGAAACAGGGAGATTTGTACCCAGACACACCCGTACAGGGAGATCACCATGTCCATCCACAAAGCCAAGGAGAGAGGTCCGGAGCAGGTTCCCCCTCACAGCCTGCAGAAGGAACCCATCCTGCTGGCACCTTAACTTCACATGTCTGGCCTCCAGAGCTGTGAGAGAATGTTGTGTAAGCTGCTCAGTTTGTGTTACTTTGTTATTAATCCAGGATATATTATGAACATCTGGTTATCAATAGGCTGGTTAGTCTAGTTAGCATATTTGAAAGAAGGAAGTGTCTTCCTGATTCTATGTATTTCATATATGACAATTTGTTTTAAAAAAGCACGTTGTGAAAATATGTATTGACATATTCTTGTATTTTCCATGTCAGAATTCATTTATACACTTACTTCTACACCAAAAACTAGAGATATGACTGTGGACATTGTTATCAACAATGGAACATTGTGTAAACTGATATCTTCAACACATACACCTGCTCATTGTTCTCTGTGAACTTACTCCAGAGATTAATAGGGTCATCATGATGAACTGTTATAGAAGCCAGAACATGTAGACAAGTGGTCAATATATTTTGTTTAAGGTAACAATATAGTTACATAACCAGGGGCTATGAGAACATCAGAACACTACAACTAACCCAGCGCATAGGCTGGAAGCAGGCAGAGGGACTTGGGGAGAGCTTCCCAAAAGAGCTGACCCCTGAGAGGAGCATTACGGTATGCACCTCAACATTTAGTTTAACAGACCTTCATCCACTGTCTTTCCTCCTTCTTTTCTTCTTAGCAAAATGAACCTTCCCACACCTAAGTATGCATCAGCATCACCTGAAGGACTTGTAGAAACATGAACTACTGGGCCCCATCTCAGCATTTCTGATTTGGCACATCTGGAGAGGCCCCAAGAATCTGCATTTCTAGTAGTGCTGGTGCTGCGGGTCCAAGGCCCTCTCCCTGAGATCCACTCAGGAAACATTTATGAGCATCAACCTCAGAGCAGGTATGTGTCCTCAGGGATGCAGAATGAATAAAACATAGTTCTGCCTTCATAAGAATAATGGATATCAAATCAATCAACCCCTTTATAATGCAATTGCATTCTCGAATCTCTATTTCTTCACGGAAAAAAGTAAAATATGCAGCGCATGATGAGAGCTATTTCACCAACACCATCGTCCATGCCTACAGAGGAAGGGATTTTCAGAAATGATGACTGCCACACGTCTATTCTCCTGCCCTCTATTTTCACACTTCAGTGGTGTAGTCTGGTGAAAACAAAGTCTGGCCTGCAAAGGAAAGAATTTATAGATGCGGAAGTTTGGATTGACAGATCTTGCTAACATAAACAAGCTGGAACTTTCCTTTTCTCCCCACTTCCCTTTATTGAGGGCAGTATTTACAGCGAGTAGCATGGATCTGCCTCTTTGATACCCACAAAGCAGCAAAGAATGATCTGATGTGCTTTTTTGAAGGCAGTCAGGACTGGATAATCATATGTTTCTCCCCTGTGACAAATGTTGAAAAGACATGAGAGCCAGATGAACACAGCAGTGAACTCTATTAGAAAGACACCAAGCCAATGAAGGAACAAAAGCAATGGTCTGACAGGAAGGATCCTGTTTTTGTTGTTGTTGTTGCTCATGAGCTGCACTGTCAAATATTAGTATTTGTGCTGATTGTGTCTTGAAAAGGTCTTGGGGCCAGCTGTGCGAGAATGCATGCACTTGACCAAAACGAAACTCAATAACAACTGAACAAGTGTTTCTCTTATTTCAAAGGCCAAGCACTTGGCTTTAGAAGGAAAAGGGAGTCCTGTGAATTGCTTTGCTTTGAGAACTATTTGTCAGTCCCTATAATATGCTATTTCTGCCTGACGTGGGCAGGCCTATTGTCTATCATTAAGAAATCAGCTGGTTTTTAAGAGAATGACTAGGTGGATATAAGCAGGCACCTCAAATCTAGATGGCTGGTCATTTCTCTAGTGCTCACATAAACAGTTTGGGAATTTGTAAGTATGTTATTCATAAGACACTCTCTTGTAGGTAGTTAAAATGTTCAGTGCTGTAGGAATACAGAAAATCAAGAGCTTTCTCCAACTCCCTTACCCTGACACATTTGAGAGATATTTTATTGTTAAAAGAATAAAGCCTTGTTGTCTGCCTGGCCAATTTGAATTAACGTGGTGATTGATTTTTTTTAAATGAAATTTGTATTGAACGTGGAAGAAAATAGATTTACTTAAAAGTACATGCACAAGGATGCATCTGAATTTGTACTGTTAGTATTTTCACTCCACTACGGTGGTTGTTCCTTATTGCTCCATTTTAGATTCAATTCCCTCCATTCAGGAGCATTTTCTAGGTGCCAGACACATAGACACTAGGAAGATGAATATCTGGGTCCTTGATTTTAAGATGTGCACAGATCTGTTTTCCATCTTAATGACCTAATTTCCATTACTATCATCCACAAATAATGTTCATACACATAGTTCTACCTTTTGTTAAACCTCTCCAGCTTATAAAGGATCTCATTTGTACAAACCTGTTTATCCTTCCTGTCCGTAAGCACAGGAGGGATGCTTGTCCTGGATCCCTGGCCCATTCATCCTCAGCGGCTGCTTCTGCTCTTTCTAGGGCTCTCTGGTTCAAAGGTGCACATCTTAGATTTAGGGATTCACATAGATTACTCTCACGCTAACAGTCTGGAATTCCTGTGAAATTGTTCAAGAAAAAATTGATAAATTGTATTATGTAGAAAAATTTCTGTGTGCATGTATAAACATAAGCAAAGTTAAAAAGACAGAAGGCATACTGGGAAAAAATGTTTTCAACTTATATGGAATGTAAAAAGCTAGCTCCCAAATATGTATTTTTAAAACACTGTTAAATATAACAAAAAGGATAAAAATCCCTATAGCAAAAAATGGGAGAATGGCACTGATAGGCAATTTACAGTAAAGATACACAAATGCTTTACATCTATGAAGTGTTCAACCTCACTCATGCTCACACGTGCCAATTATAACTGCACTGACATGCCATCTCTTAGCTATCAGATGGGAAGTACTCAGAGGCTCAATAAATATTCTGTTTGAGACTTGGTGTAGAAATTGTTATTCTCCTACATTTCAGATAGGAATGCAAGAGGAAAGCATCTCAAGGGGGAGGATTTGGCAGGACCTAACAAGACCACAATGCATTGACCCTTTGGCCCAGCAATGTCACTTCTAGGACTTCATCTTGAAAATACACCTCCAGAAATGCAGAGCATCATAGGCAGAAGATCATTTACTGTGGCTTCATATGTAATAGCACAATATTACAAAAATTAAAAATGCCCATTTGTAGAAGACTGGTTAAATAAATTATGATGTATCAGCACTGTTTTTTTACAAAAGGAATGAGGAATGTCTGTATTAATTGATATGTAGTGACTTTAAGGATATACTATTTAAATTAAAAACTAAGTGCTATACACACATTCTTATATATACATCTGCAGATTTTGTACAAAGAATAGGATTTTTTTTTTCAAAAATAAATACAAAAGAATAAAAGATAAAATACCGAAATGATTCACTAAGAAATGAGAAAATACTGGGCTGGGCACGGTCACTCAAGCCTGTAATCCCAGCACTTTGGGAGGCTGAGGCGGGTGGATCACAAGGTCAGGAGATCAAGACCATCCTGGCTAACACGGTGAAACCCCATCTCTACTAAAAATACAAAAAAATTAGCTGGGCGTGGTGGCGGGTGCCTGTAGTCCCAGCTACTTGGGAGGCTGGAGGCAGGAGAATGGTGTGAACCTGGGAGGTGGAGCTTGCAGTGAGCCGAGATCGCGCCACTGCACTCCAGCCTGAGACACAGAGCGAGACTCCATCTCAAAAACAAAAAAAAGAAATGGGAAAATACTGAAATGGCTCCCTAAGGTTAATGGGGGTGGTTTAGAGGAGATAGAAATTGAGTGGTGTAGACATTTATCATTGTACACACTTTTATTTATTTATTTTAAAATTTTTAATTTTTTATTTTTTGAGACAGAGTCTCATTCTGTCACCCAGGCTGAAGTGCAATGGCTTGATCTCATTAAAATGAATACGGGAAGCGTGGATGACCAAGATTAGCCCTGTGCAGGCCTCATTATGTGGATTAATATTTGCAAACCCTTGATGAGTTTCTTCTTCTTAAATTGAATAATGACTTTTGTCATAAAGGAAAAAAAGTTAATTCACAGGATATTTTGGCTTTAATGTTTTCCATATATTTTCTTAAACTCTTGACAATCTGAAAATCAAGGATATTATTGAATTTAGTCAATATTTTGTGCCATGTTATAAATTAGGACGTATTCCATATACACATTTTTCCAAAGCTAGAAATGTTTGAACACCACTGGTATGGTGTTTACTTGGTGACTACAATAGAAAACAGTGGGTAGGTAGGACATGGTGTTTTTATACTCAGGCAGATATCATTTCACTCACCAACTAGGTCAAAATTGTGCATCTTTGAAGGTCACAATATTTCAGAGCCTCAATTTTCTCAATTTATAACGAAACTACACTTGGTATAATAGCTGTTTGTGAAGAAGAAAGGAGATAGTTACCATGTCCTTCTATATGGCTCATGGATAGCTTTCAGGTCATGTAAGAACCTTCCAAAACTGTATGTGAAGTATATGTGTGTCTCTGTGTGTGTGTGTGTGTGTGTGTACATGTGTGCACCTAAGTATATTTCCCTGGAGATAAGTTCATCTCTTTGGACTCTCAAAAAAATCTATGACCAAAGGATTTTAAAAACCAGTGCAAAATGTGCACACTGTAAGGAAGTTGATATTCAGACATACAAAATATCAATATGTGCACCCAACTATTTATTCAGAAACCTCTTCTATTTTGTGGAGTTGCAATAGTGGGCAGTGAAGAGAATGTATGTTGAGTGTTGGGTCAGGAAGATGCGTACCCATTCTAACCCCATTGTTCAATGGTTGCAGAATGGTGGGCAAATTCTTTGGCCTCTCTAAATCTCAGTTTTTCTTTTCTAAACTGAGAAGAGATCTACTTATTCCAAGAATGTCTTTGCTGTGAAGATTACACAAGGAAAAGATAAAAATATCCCTTAAGTGTTGATCCAAGTGACTCCCACTTTTAATGTTACCACTTTCACTGCCCCTTTGGTTTTTCATTCCTTGAATCAAGTCATCCCCATTTGCTCAGTGTTTTCTTACTAATATTATTTTTGCACTTGTCTTCATGAAAAGATGTAGTTTTCTTCTTCCCCTGTTGCTTGTATAGAACACCTATCCGACCACTGGCCTCTGACAAGTCCTGTGGATTGCAGTCAGCCCTTGTCAGCCATGGGAAACACAGCTGCAAAAGGAATCATCTGCCCACTCAGGATCCATGCAGCTGGTAGAATCTTATTGTTTTACTGTCACTGAGTTTCCATGAGGTCTTTCACGTTTGTCCATACCGCATAGTTATGAACGTGAAGAACACTAACACTAGCTCATATTACTTTTTACTTTCTGGGGGCTTGTTCCGCTTCCCTGTGCATTCCATGAGGACGTATCATTGGCAACAAGTTATGACTGCTGTCCCTTTCTCCAGTTGAAGTGACCAGGACAATAATACAGGGGGTGCAGTTCTACAGTGGGATACCAAAGACTGAATTTGGAAACAAAGGTCTATTAGAAGAACTAAAAGAATAAATAATATAAGCTGTATCTTTAAAAGATGTTTTCACTGAGTAGAGAATTCTAAGTTGAAAGTATTTTCTTTCAGTATTTAAACAAAAGTACTCCAGTATTTTCTTGTTTCTATTGTTTCCAATAAGAAATCTGCTATTATCCTTATCTTTATTCCTTTGTACATAACATGCCTTTTTCTCTGTTATAGTTTCAATACTTTTTTCTTGATAATGGGTTTTAAGCAATTTAATTTTGGTGTGATTTACTTTGTGTTTCTAAGCTCGTGGGTTTTTTTTGAGCTACTTAGCTTTACAAACATATATGATACAATTATAGTAACTTCTTAAAATGTCATTGTCTGCTAAATTGAATATCTGTTTTACTGTTTGTTCCAATTGATTTACTTTTCTCCTTATTATGGGTTATATTTTCTTGCTTTTTATGCCTAGTCATCTTTGAATATATGCCAGATATTGTGACTTTAACTTTTTGAGTACTGGATATTTCTGTGTTCCTGTTAATCCTCAGCATTTTTTTTTCTGGGATGCATTCAAGTTATTTAGAAAGAGTTAGGTTCTTTACACTTTGCTTGGACAATTTTTTAAGGGAGGATTAGAGCAGTGGTCAGTCTAGTGGTATTTATTCCCCATGACTGAAGCCAGACCCTTCTGTTTGCCCCACCCAGTGCCCTGTGAATCATGAGGTTTTCCTGTCTAGCTTGTGAAAATTAATTATTCATGACACTGTGTTACATGGGATACTCTTTATTATAATCCATTCAAGTGGATCTTATTCTGGTTTCAGGTAGTCTCACTTGTAAATACTAATCATTAATCAGCTAAATATGTAGTTGGGTGGACTCTACAGATCTCTGGAGTTGTCTCTTTGTAAAACTCTCTCTTCATTCCAAGATGATTGCCAGGGGTCGGGCACTGGATGCTCATCTGTATTGACTATAAGACCTGCAGGACGTGGGTTAGTCTCATTCAGAGACTCACTATCAGGCCAGCTCAGAATGAAGCATGGTAAGCTTTCTTCCAATGGGAGTAGACAAAATTGTGTCATCATAGGTTCAATTATAAGGTGACGTCTCAGCTTTAGCCTGTGCTGAGTCAATGCGCATCCAGTGAGCTGGTGGAAAACACCCAGTAGAAATCTTGGTCAATAGGAACTGAGGGTCCTCCAAACAAACAAACAAACAAACAAACAAACAAGAATCATGCAAAGGACATTGTAGCAGCTATGCCTGTGACCCAGGGACTTCAGCATAGTGGTCAGAGGAAAGTAAGGATTCTCAGAAAAACATGTTCATAGTTTCTCAGAACAATATGGGTACAAGAATGTTAATAGCAATTTAATGTTCGCTGGGACACACACACACACACACACAAAGCACATGTGTACAAAAGAAGAAAATAAAGAGGAAGAGAGAGAAACAAAGGCAAAATCAAATATAACGAGATTTCCAAAAAGTTAAAGATATTAATTCTCAAATGCACTTAATTTAAGAATATTGCCTTAGAATGACTTGAACAGAAAATGATACAAGAAATGAGCATGCCATGGAGTTCTCATCCACTTCCCACTTGCCAAACTTACAAATTTGACTTACCACCCATCCTCTCAAGCATTAGCAACTCCAAGAGTTACAGTGCTTTCCGTAAGATCAGTGGGAATTTTAGGATGTTAGCCCACTGGCAGCATGTGGGAGATACCACCTAGAGGCATCATTTGGAGAGATACTTAGTGGAGGAGGTGAGACACTGTGTGAGGAGTAAATAAATAATAATCAGTCAATTTGGGATTAGTGCATTAATGTGACCTTACTTTCACAATGAAACTAGATACACTATGCAAAAATCTGCCTCTAGTTTGGGAGGAGGTCTTAGCTCATATCTTAGGTGGTGTTCTGTGTCTCTGCTGTCCGATATGGTAGCCACTAGCCACACGTGGCTATTTAGGACTTGAAATGTGCCCATTTAACTAAAAATTAATTTTCAACTTTACTTAACCTTAATTAATTTAATTCAAACTTAAATAGTCACTTGTTGTAGCCGCTGCCTGTCATAGCAGACCACATTGATTGAGAGCATAGTGAGTTGACAATGCAGGCTCTAGAACTAGATGCCAAGTCATAAATCCCAACTTTCGCTTTTGCTAGCTGGGCATCCTTGGGCAGCCTATCCTTTTCACACCTTAATTTTAACATTTTTAATGTTAGAAAAATGATCATCATCACCTCATACTTCTATTGTGAGGATAAAGTGATGATACTTATGCAAAGTGCTTAGAAAATATGTGGTACATACTAAATGCTCAATAAGTTAGCTATCATTAATCTTATCACCTTCATTATTTTTTCCTCTTATCTACTGGTGCTTATATAATTCTACACACCAATAGTCAATAAATGCGCTTAGCCACCACACAGTATTCTTTCTAACATTTTCTTTCACTGCAAACTTAAGATAAATTTCTGGTGGAGTGATAGAGGAGGATGTGGCTGATGCTAGAAGCCTTTGCCAGTTTTGATATTGAGACTAGGGTAGGAAATGAATTATGGAATGTGCAGAAAAGACAGAGTAGAGCACTAAATAAACGATCTATTCAGAAGAGGATGCAGAAGATCTGAATTATGGGACTTTCAAATGATTGTTTATAGTCAGTAAATCTGCATCTACTAGCATTTTGGGCTTTTTTAGATCTGGCAGCAGCACTCTGATCAAGATAGAGAATTTCCATCAACATACAGTGTTTTCTCATCCACAGTAAATCCCAATCTCCTATAGGCAGTCATCTTCTTACTTCTATCACCACAGTTTTTTGTGCCTAGCTTATTTCTTTATTGACATTGCAATGCGATGTTTCCAAGGTTCATTCGTGTTGTTGTATTATATTTGTAGTTCATTCTTTTTCAATTTCTGAGTTTTATTCCATTATATGCTACAATTTTTTTATCCATTGTCCTATTGATAAACAATTGGTGTTTTCCACTTTGAGTATTATGAATTGAGTATTAACATTCTTGTACACATATTTTTGTAGACATGTGCTTTTATTTATCTATCAAGTTTTTAAAATTATTATTATTTTTTATTTTACTTTAAGTTTTGGGATACATGTGCAGAACGTGCAGGTTTGTTACATGGGTATACATGTGCCATTGTGGTTTGCTGCACCTATCAACCCGTCATCTAGGTTTTAAGCCCCACATGCATTAGGTATTTGTCCTAATGCTCTCTCTCCCCTTGCCCCTCAGCCCCCAACAGGCCCTGGTGTGTGATGTGCCCCCTGTGTCCATGTGTTCTCATTGTTCAACTCCCACTTATGAGTAAGAACATGCGGTATTTGGTGTTCTATTCCTGTGTTAGTTTGCTAACAATGATGACTTCCAACTTCTTCCATGTCCTTCCAAAGGACACGAACTCATTCTTTTTTATGGCTGCATAGTATTTCATGGTATATATGTGCCACATTTTCTTTATCCAGTCTATCATTGATGGGCATTTGGGTTGGATCCAAGTTTTTGCTATTATAAATAGTGCTGCAATAGACATGCATGTGCATATGTCTTTAGAGTAGAATGATTTATAATCCTTTGGGTGTATACCCAGTAATGGGATTCCTGGATCAAATGGTATTCTAGTTCTAAAACCTTGAGGAATTGCCACACTGTCTTCCACAATGGTTGAACTAATTTACACTCCCACCACCAGAGTAAAAGCGTTCTTATTTCTCCACAGCCTTGCCAGCATTTGTTGTTTCCTAACTTTTCAATAATCACCATTCTAACTGGTGTGAGATGGTATCTCATTGTGATTTTGATTTGCATTTCTCTAATGACCAGTGATGATGAGCTTTTTTTCACGTTTGTTGACTGCATAAATGTCTTCTTTTGAGAAGTGTCCGTTCATATCCTTTGCCCACTTTTTGATGAGGTCGTTTGTTTTTTTCTTGTAAATTTGTCTAAGTTCCTTTTAGATTCTGAGTATAGACCTTTGTCAGATGGGTAGCTTGCAAAAATTTTCTCCCATGCTGTAGGTTGCCTGTTCACTCTGATGATAGTTTCTTCTGCTGTGCAGAAGCTCTTTAGTTTGATTGGATCCCATTTGTTAATTCTTGCTTTTGTTCCAATTGCTTTTGTACCGAATTGTGAAATTGCAGGGTCATAGGGTGGGTGTTTATAAGAAATTGCCAAACAGATTTTGAAAGTGTAGTATTACTATTAAACATTCCTACCTAGCAGTGCATGATAGTTCTGGCTACTTCATTTTCTCACCCGCATTTGATACTATCTGTTGTCAACTGTTTTGAGTCATACTAGTAGTTTTAAATGGTATCTCATTGTAGTTGTGTATTTCATGTCCTTTAATACTGATGATGTTGAGAAGCAATCTTAACTGCTTTAAATATTTTCTCCTTTTCTACTATATTATAGTATTTCAAGCTTTTTTTTTCCCCTAGACTAGGTTTTGGCTGTTCATTGCATCTCACAAATATTTTTATGTGGTGTTTCCACTGATATTAAGCTTAGAATATTTTCTAATTTCCCTTGTGATTTCTTATTTAAGCCAGGAGTACATAGTGGTGTGCCAATTAATTTGCAATACTTCTTGATAACTTAGAAGGGTAATGTTTAATTTAATTTATTTGTGTTCAAATAACACGCTTTGTGAGATTTCAAATATTTTTCATGTATGGAGACTTGTTTTATGGCTCAGCATATGGTCTATCTTTGTGAACACTTTATGTGCACTTGAGAAAAGAATATGTATTCTGAAGCCATTAAGTGTAGTGCTGTGTAATTGTCAGGCCTAATTGAGTTGTACTGTTGTTAAAATCTTTTACATATTTACTGATTTTTGGACAATAGCTAAATCAATTGCAGGGAGGGGGGTTAAAATCTCCAGCTGTGATAGATAATTTATCTATTTTGCCATTTAGTCAGTCCTTGCTTCATGTATTTTGAGGCTCTGTAATGAGGTACATATGAATTTGCAATTGTTATGCCTTCCTGAATAATTGATCATTGGTCTGCTGGTGTCTCTCATTCTCTGTTTATGTGAAAGAGCTTTTATTTTGCCCTGATTTTTGAAGGATAATTCCGTAGACATAGAATTCTAAAGTTTTTTTTTTCTTTCAAATTTTAAAGATATCATTTCATTACATGACTGGCTGAGCACTTTGAACTTACGGAGGCGTGGTTTTATGTACTTTGATGGAGCAGGTTGGTAGAAAGCAGAAAGGATTTACCAAGACCCTCTGACTTGTCAGGACCCTCTGACTTGGCAGGATTTAGAGTCAAAGCTTTCTCCTTTATGTGGAAACTCTTGCTTTCCTGGGGGTCCTTGGAGTTTTCTCTGTACATGCATAGTGCAGGTGTCCTGAGGGGATCCGAGAATAGTTGGGGCTTCCCCTTTTCAAGGATTTTCTCTCAATTTCCTATTACTCCAGTAGCCTTGAACTCTGTCTTCTGACATTCAAGGCAACAAGAATGGCATTCTTCTTGAGTTTTGGTTGTGCCATGCCTTAGGGACTGTGGTGTATGCTATAAGCATGAGTGAGTGTGGTTCTCCTCTTTCAAGGCTTAACTCCCATCTGAGTTCTACCTGCTTTTGATGCTGCTTGCTGCCTTTGTTATCTTTGTGACATTGAGTCCTATACAAGTCGCTCCACAATTACAGGCTCCAGAACTCCAACCTTGTACCTTTCTTTACTGTCTTAATCTGCACTCTATAAAACAGCAGACAGCCATTAAATATTTGTCGATCTCATTTTATATTTTTACTTTATAGAAGTACTTTATTTGAAAGAATATTGAAGGGCCCTTAGCCTTCTATTAAAAGTAATAAAATAATATATCTCAAAAAAGCAAACAGTTGGAAATTAAATGGCATAGCTCTAAGGAACCCATGGGGAGAATATCAATACTGGTTGTGTGGGCCAGGTGCAGTGGCTCACACTTGCAATCCCAGTGCTTTGGGAGGCCGAGGTTGGAGGATCACATGAGCCCCGGAGTTTAAGACCAGCCCAGGCAACATAGCGAGATCCTGTCTCTCCAAAAAAGAAAATTAAAAATTAGCCAGGTGAAGTGGTGTGTGCATGTAGTCCTAACTACGTGGGAGGCTGAGGTGGGAGGTGAGCTCAGGAGTTTGTGGCTGCAGTGAACTATGATTGAGCCACTGTACTCCAGCCTGTGCAGTAGAGCAAGATGTCTCTAAAATACAAACCAACAAAAAACACCGGTTCTAAGTATTCCATAAAAGGACTAGAAAAACATGTGTTACCCTTGCCCCTAGAGTTGCCATATTTAGTAAACACAAGTACAGGACACTCGGTTAGATTTAAATTTCAGATTCACAAATGATAATTTTTGGTATAACTATGTTTCATGTAATATTTTGGATACACTTATACTAAAATGGCTTTGTTATGTATCTAAAATTCAGATTTAACTGAGTGTCCTGCATTTAATCTGTCAACACAGTTCCCTCATCCCTCTTTTCCTTGCCTCCTGCTTGTTTCCATGCAGCAATATCAAGCCATGAGCTGTCACAATTCATGAGCTTTGGACTTTGGGCACCATGGGAGATCTGGCTGTGGAATGAAAGAAACACTTTGGCAGACTTCCTGATAATTTACTTTATATATTTTCTACTCTCTAAACACTGTGATGAAGTGGGCAGAGTGTAGAGCCCACAGCTGGGCTTAGAATCATCCCAGTGAGAAACAGCTGCCTGGTTAGCTGTGTGCTTGTGGACTTGGCATGTCCACAATGGCCATGGTTGGAGTAGGGCAATGAAACCTCTTGCAAATACCATGATTTCTTCTCTTTCCAAAAGTATTCTAAGGAAAATTTGTTCAAAAATAGTATGTTTGTCTTACTGGGTGGCAATTACCATAGAACTCGTTTCCCTCAGCTAATTCCCATTGTATGGGGTTTATCACGATTTATTTACAAATTACTCTATCCATGATGTAACTCCAAATTTTCATCATTTGGAAATAAGTGAAGATTGACCAAATAAGAACAGGCAGAGGCTATTTGTTCAGAGTTTGCTGTATCACGGGAGTCAGCCACCATCACTTTCTTTTTGGCTAAGATGCTAAGGCAGACGAGGAGTGGGAGAACTTTGTAGTGGACAGAAGGAAGGCTTCAGGTGTGCCTTAATGGAGGCTGTTGGCATGGGAAGCTGGAGGTGGAGTCACCGAAAGTGGGTATCTTATGGGATTGGTTAGGAGAGTATATTTGTTTTTTTCTGGTTGGTCCTAAGTTGGAAGCAGGTAAAAAAGCATTAGAGAAGCTTTCAGAGTTTAATTAAATCTTAGCTGTTTTGTTACAGGAATTACTATTTGGCTTCTTGGACTGGTTGCTAGAGACCTTGGTCTGATTTCCCATAAGTCTGGCTTACAGATAACAGGCTGGATTCCTGGGCTGGTTCCTGTAGATAAGGGATTGGTGTCCTGGCCTTGCTGCTGCAGATTGTGGGTCAGAGTTCTTTTGTTATATATGTTCTGGCCATTGTCCATCTGTATATTCAGGCTCTCAATTATTAGAAATTATGCTGATTTATTGCCTCTGCATATCTTGTTCTTCTTACTCAAAATTGAGTTGCCTATTTTTGCCCTACATTTTTATATAAATGTTAGAATCAATTTGTTGAGGTAAAACACACACAAACAAAATTAAAATTTAAAAATTCTGTTATGGAAAACCAAACACCCCATGTTCTCACTCACAAGTGGGAATTGAACAATCAGAACACATGGACACAGGGAGGGGAACATCACACACCGGGGCCTGTCGGGGGGTCGGGGGCAAGGGGAGGCAGAGCATTAGGACAAATACCTAATGCATGTGGGGCTTAAAACCTAGATGATGGGTTGATGGGTGCAGCAAACCACCATGGTACATGTATACCTATGTAACAAACCTGCACATTCTCCCCATATATCCCAAAAGTTAAAGAAAAATTTTAAAAAATAGAAAAAGAATAAAAATTCTGTTATGAATAATTAGAAACTTCAATAAGAATTCTTACACTCCGATATTATCTATTTCAGGTACATGTTGAATTGTTTGATTAATAACAGCTTTTCTAGGCTCTTATTTCTCCTTGTTTATGTTGGATTTTTTTATTCCAGTTACACATAAATGTAGCCAGTACTTGTAATACCCTCCCTTTGTCCCTAGTGCCTGAGGTCTCACAGGGGTGGGTCATGGGGTCGGTGTTCCCATCCATTGTGCTGAGCCCTCAGTGGACACTTAGAGGTTTGATCTGGGATCAAGAAACTCTAGTCCACGGGGGAAATCTGGGTCATAACCTGATTTTCTGATTGGCTCACAATCTAACAATATTTTTACATTTTTTAAATGGGAAGAAAGAAGAGGAGCAAGAAGAGGCTGAGAAGAAACAGAAGATTTTGTGACATGTGAACATTGCATGAAATCCAAAGTTCAGTGTCCATAAATAAAATGTTATTGGAATACAGCTGGGCTCCATCACTGATGAGTTGCGTGTATCTGTGGATGTGCTTTAACAGCAGAGTTGAGTCATTGTGACATAGACAGAAATGGGAATGTGGCTGGTAAAACCTGAACTATTTTCTATCGGATTCTTTACAAGATGTTTGCTGATCCCTGGGCTAGATTCCACGTTCTCAATGGCTGAGTAATTTTCTTGACTTTTTTTTTTTTTTTTTGAGACAGTCTCTCACGTTGTCGCCCAGGCTGGAGTGCAGTGGCGCGATCTCAGCTCACTGCAACCTCCGCTTCCCGGGTTCAAGCGATTCTTCTGCCTCAGCCTCCCGAGTAGCTGGGACTACAGGTGCCCACCACCATGCCCAGCTAACTTTTGTATTTTTAGTAGAGACAGGGTTTCACCATATTGGCTAGGCTGGTCTCGAACTCCTGACCTTGCAGTCCTCCAGCCTCAGCCTCTCAAAGTACTACGATTACAGGTGTGGGCCACTGTGCCCAGCTGAATTTTTTTTTTTAATAATTTCCTCCCATCCATATTCTTTCCCTTTTTCAGAAATTTATATTATTTAAACATTGTATGTCCTGGGCTGATTTTTTCATTTTGTAATTTTTCTCCCCAATCTTTCTTTTTTCCTATAAAGTTTTAATAGCTCTGCAAAGTCTGTGACAAGATTTCTCATTAATTAGAATTACAAACAATTGAGCAACCCTCTGGATCTATATTTTTATGTGTCATTATTGAAAAGGATGAATATTACATAAAATTGTGATGTTCAATAAAATTACTACAATCATCTTCAAACTACATGCTGCTCGATGGTAGCAGAATATAATACTGACATTAAGAAGACACAGTCAAGAAAATATGTCTCTTAAAAATATCTTCCTTGAGTAATAGTTACGAGTGGAGGCATAATATAGCAAGATAAAATACTTAAAAATATTGAGAAACTTCCTTATTCTGTTGGTTTTTCCTGTACATTTTCCCAAATTAAAATTTAAAACTAAGAGACTATGCTTAATTATATGTTTATTTTGAGGTGCAAATTTTGTTTCTCATAAAACAGGCAAAACTCTGTCAAAATAAGATTCCATCATTTTCACGGCCTAGTGTTCTTTAATTAGTGAAGCAGAAGATTTTAAATGCACTGTCATCAAAGGAAAAAGTAAAATCTTTGTGTGTATCATAACTAGATAACCACATGCTTTAAAGAATTGATATTAAAATCAAATATAATTTCCCTTTTAATAGCATGAGAGACTTCACTTAACACGTATGAGGCTGACATCTGAGTCTTTCGTGCTACTCCTGTCCTGACAACTGTATTAAACCTTTCCAGTGTGACATTTTTCAACTCTAAAAATAATATGACTGCATCCATGTAGAGCTTTCGTTTGCACAGAGTGGAGAGAATGCGGATGCTGACTGCCTTACCTCTGCAGACTGTCTCAAGCTATCCCGGGCTGTGAAAGACATGCATCCCGCTCTCAGCATAGACATATAAATGATGCTCCACTCACAAACCATGGGCCCTCACTTACTGACCTGGATATGCCTGTGACTCTCCAGAGCTATCCAGAGGACCTGTCAAGAACATTTTGGCTGCCACACTGGAAGATACACATGCATGCATGCACACACACACACACATACACACACACAGAGAGAGAGAGAGAGGTAGGGCTGCTGCTCAGCGCTCAGGGGGGCAGTCCAGTTTGCCTAGAGTCTAGGCACCTGTGCTTAAAAGCAGAAACAAACTGAGAAACAGAAAAGGAAGATCAGAAAGGATGAAAAACACATGTGTTATTCCCTCATATTCCATTTCCCATGTGTTTTAAGTAATTCCAATTACTTATTAGTAGGTTTCTTCCCACATCATTTATGTACTCAATTATTCATTTGTAACCAAGATCATTTCATTTATTCAACAATTACTCAGAGAGAACCTACTACTTAATAGGTACTTATCTGGATTCTGGGCATACCATAGGGAAGAAGACAGTAAAAAGCATCTGTCCTCAAGCCTATTACATGTTATACATGAGGAAATGAGTACCTAAAATAGATAATATCAGATAGTGCCAAATGCATGAAGGCAACAGAGCAGGGTAAGACGATAAGCTGTGCTTGTGCAGTGAGGGCCACTTTTAAATGTGGCAGTCAAGCCTGGCCAGTGTCAGCAATGACCCAGGCCTGGAATGATGAGGAGCCAACCCTGAGGAGTTCCCTAGGACGAGCATTTTGGGCACAGGGAAAGATGCGAGGCCCTGAAGTGGGATGGAAATAGGGCAGGATGTGCAGGAGGGCTTGGCGGTCACTAGGTCAGAAGAGGAGAATCAGGGAAGCGCTCATGTGATGGAGGGCCTTAAAAGAGAGTTCATGGGCCTCCCTGCCCCCTCATATATAGATGCGATTGGTTCATTCTCCCCTTTCACTGTTTCTGAATAGCCAACATTCTCTCCTCTCCAGGAGGTCAGTGAATTTCCAGGGGTGTTGCATCACACATGTACCAGTTCTTGATTCCACTGGTGAAGAAGTAGGGCAGCCGAGAGCCATGGCTTTGTCCCGGGTATCCTTGCTCAGCTCAGCACGGGCCTGCTCTCTGATTTTCAGTTCTGCAGGCATTGCCATACCACTGCACCAAACTGTAGGCTGGAGAGTCAGGTGGAAGCATCAATGTGATAGATGGATGATGTTAAATTAAAGGTATATCAAGGAGGAGGGGGTGGAGAGGGGAAGAAGAGGAATTGTTAGACACTCTAGGTCCTTAGAAAAATCTGCTGTCTTCTGCTTCCCAGCCTTGCTCTTCCCATCTTCTCCTCATTTGTATTCTGTCTCCATCCTCATCTCTGTCAGTGTGTAATTCAGAGTTTATCCACCTCTAATGCTCCCTAGCTTCAAAGTGCTTATGCCCTCAGGGATTTAGTTTCTATTCTAGGCATTTCTTTACCCTAAAGAGGTTTTGTAATGATTCTTTTTAGAGTTAATTTCTTAAAATAAATTTCAGTGACAGCGGTTTAAATAAGTTTTTCACCCCATTTATTAAAAAAAGTATTTTTAAAGAATATGCTGCATAGTATTCCATGGTGTATAAGTACCACATTTTCTTAATCCAGTCTATCGTTGTTGGACATTTGGGTTGGTTCCAAGTCTTTGCTATTGTGAATAGTGCCGCAATAAACATACGTGTGCATGTGTCTTTATAGCAGCATGATTTATAGTCCTTTGGGTTTATACCCAGTAATGGGATGGCTGGGTCAAGTGGTATTTCTAGTTCTAGATCCCTGAGGAATCGCCACACTGAATTCCACAATGGTTGAACTAGTTTACAGTCCCACCAACAGTGTGAAAGTGTTCCTATTTCTCCACATCCTCTCCAGCACCTGTTGTTTCCTGACTTTTTTAATGATGGCCATTCTAACTGGTGTGAGATGGTATCTCATTGTGGTTTTGATTTGCATTTCTCTGATGGCCAGTGATGATGAGCATTTTTTTATGTGTTTTTTGGCTGCATAAATGTCTTCTTTTGAGAAGTGTCTGTTCATGTCCTTCGCCCACTTTTTGATGGGGTTGTTTGTTTTTTTCTTATAAATTTGTTTGAGTTCATTGTAGATTCTGGATATTAGGTTAAAGCCAGAGTGGGAAAGGCCATGGAAACATGCTGAAGGGTGGTGATAAGGAGCCACCAGAGCATGAAAAGCAAGAGAGTGACAGGGTCAAAATTGCAAATGAGAACTAGAATCATTGCAACAGTATGGAGGATGGATTAGAATTGAGCAAGACTGATGGCAGTGAGACAGGTGATCAGCTCCTGGAATAGAGCAGGGCAGTGTGAAGGGAGACCAGGAAACAGACTCGGGAGACTAAATGTGGTGACGGAGGAGTGTTTCCAGTTTCTAATTTGGGTACCTGGTGGGATGGTAGAATGAATATTTGTTTTGGACAAATTGACTTGAGGTTCCTTTGTAAAGGTAAGAACAGACAATATATTCTTTGTGCATATTAGGTAACCCTTGGAATTCATCGTAAACTATGTATAAGTAAAATTGACATCTGTTTCTATTTTTAAAATATTGTTATTAAATCTCATTTTATGTCAATTTTTTATATCTGGAAAAAAAAGAATATGCTATGTACCTGATTCTATGGTAGATTTTGGAAATGTTGCCGAACCAGATATTTTGTGAAACAGTGTATTGGGAGAAAAAAACTCACCTGATAAGTATGCAAAAATTAACCAAATATAATTGTGATGAGGACTAAAAATTAAATTATAATGGGGAATGATGTGATTTTGATGGATTGTGGTAGTCTTTTCTAAAGAAGGATTATTTATTCTGAAATTTGTGGCAAGAATAAGAATTAGCCAGGGAAAAGATGGGGCAGGAAATATCCAGGACAGGAAAGTCACAGAAGGGTATGATTTTCTGGTGGAAGAAATTCATGTTTGAAATTACTGGAGTGGTGTCCTTGAGGAATGGGTAGAAGGTCAGTAGGGATTGCAGTAAGAATTGTGATATGGGAGATGAGGCAGATACGTGGAGGACATATTATGGAAAGCTTTGAAAATTTATGGAGATTTATTTTTTGTTTCTTAAGAGGAAAGGGAGATATTAAAGAAAGGCCTGAACAATTGTACTGGCTCATATCTCTTTCCAGGGACAGGAACTGCGTTGAACAGAGTAGGTGGACACTGCCTAAGTCTACATAAGAACTGATTTCATCTCATGTTCACTTGCTAACAATGGGTGAATGGCCTTTCTAGATTGCCTAGTGACTGGGTAGGGTGATGAGGGGGCCACTTGAGACCTAGTCCCTTAGATCTTTAGACACATAAAAACATTTCATACAAAGAAACTTATCATTGGCACTGCACAGAGTGGGCAAAAAGCTAAATTTCAAAAAGTATAGAAAATAAAAAATAAGACCATTCTCAATTTCATATCATACACAAAAGTTAACTTCAGGCATATAATCTACTTCAATATGCAAATCAATAAGATAAAACTTCTAGAAATAGGAGAATATCTTCATGATATTGAGGAAGGATAAGCTGACAAGTTTATTGAAAAGGAGAAAGACAATTATTAATGACAGCAAAAAGGATTGTTAAGTTTGATTGCATGAAAAATAAAAACTACTGTTCATCAAAAAGTCACCTTTAAGAATATATGGAAAATGCACACTGTTTTTACTTTAAATTTTAGAGCAGTTTTAGATTTACAAAAAAATGTTTCAGAGAAAGTACAGAAGGTTCCTGTATATCCCTACACCTGTTTCCCTATTGTTTACATCTTACATTAACATGATAGATTGGTCCCAACTAATGAAACATATGCATATGGAAACATAACTAAACTTCATTTGGATTTTTTAATGTCTTTAATTGGTTCCAAGGTCCCATCTAGGAAACCACATTACATTGAGTTGTTATGTCTCCCTGTGACAGTTTCTCAGACTTACCTTGTTTTTGATGACCTTGAGAGTGTTGAGCAGTACTGGTAATTAGCTCTGTACAATTTGGGTTTGTTTGGTGTTTTTCCTTATGGTTATAATGGGATTATATTTGAGGGATGGGGGAAGACCACAGAGATAAAACATCATTCTCATCAGGTTGTATTAAGGGAACATGTTCAACTTGATCCCAGGGCTGAGATATTGATTGTCACGTTTCTCCACAATAAAGTTCCTCTCCCCCCTCCCCTTTTAGTAAGAAGTGTGCAACCCATAACACACCTAAGGGTTGGGAGTTATGGCTCATCTCTTTGAGGGAGGCAGTATCTACATAAAGTATTTGGAATTCTTTTGCCTATTATTTGGAAATTTATCTTCCCTCCTCCCCTATTTGTGGACTTACAGAATCATTTATTTATAGCAATATGGACTTGTAGCTGTGTGTTTTGTACTTTCATTATGATCCAATATTACATTATTTATTTTGTTACACACATAGTTTGTGACCTTCAGTGATCTTTCATTTGGCTCCTCTGTTCATTTTCTTACTTTCTAACCTAAATAATGAAAATTAAGTTTTTTTTAAATTGTGTTTTTTTCCCACAAAATAAAAAGTGGAGAATTAGCACAGACACCTAGCGTAGTGCGATAAACCACTTACTGATGTCAAAAGGACCTAGATTCCTTCCATGGCTGTGCTCAGGGTCAATTTCATCCTAAGGACAGTTTTCTTTCTCATCACAATATAGCTTCCAGTGGCAACAGGTGCTTTCACTTCTTTATTTCTCTCCAATAAGAATATTAAAATTATCCTCCCCTGAGCCAATATTTAAGCCTTTCCTCTGTAACTGAAGAGAGACAGGTGGAAACAGATGTTGGATTTGCAACTAACAGTGTCTGTTTCATTCCACAATTGAACTAAACTCAACAGTTAAGTCTCATCTGTGTGAGCATTTAATCCAAGACAAAATGTATTGACAATAAGTTCAAATAAATCTATGAAGACTTACAAGGAATTCTGTATCTGTGAGTAAAGGGACACTAAACAGAGACACTAAACTAAGAACAGCTAGGAGATCCCAGAAAAGAAACATTAAAATTCAATACTAGCTTGTGTGATGTCCATATTCAAAGGCATAGGTCTGAAAATAAAGGAAGATAGGGTGACATGCATAACACGTACATGGAGAAAAACATGGGAGAAAAAATCAGGGCATCATGAAACAGTCTATCTCAGACAAAATGCCTACCACAGGAGGTGTTAAATTAATAAAAAAAAACATAAATCATTATTACAAAATTAATATGTGTAGTGGGGGAAAAATAAATCTCCAAAATAAAATGCAGTTGCCAGTAGAAGTCCAGGGCGCATAGTAAGAGTAGAGAGAGAGCAGTTCCAAGGCATCTTCAAATGAATTACATTTTGAAAACACTCAGAAACATACTCCGAGGTTTGATTCCCTGGCTAGTGGACGAACAATTCATTCATTCATTTAACAAATATTTAATGAAGTCAAATAATGTACCACACACCATGCTAGGTTTTGTGTCTCGAAGACAGCATCCAAAGTGATAAGAATTTAAAAGTAGCATGAAATCAATGCACATTTTTCTTCTGAACTCTAACCATCCATTTATTAGTACGATTCCTGAAAGAATTTCCTCAAAGAACTCTCACTGCACATCTTCCATCTTTTCTTGAATTACTGGCCTGTTTTCTGAAATGTTTTCCAAATCCTTCTTGATCTTGTTTGTCTTCAGCCAGCATCTAGGTAATGAATTGTGGTAATGGTTATACACGCAACCCTGGACATATCCTACAAACCACTGAATTGTATACTTTAAAGAGGTGAATTTTGCGGTAGGTGAATTATACTGAAATACAGCGGATATGGAAAAAAATGAACAAGGCAGATCACTGTATGTAGTAGCTCATTCCCTGTGAGCCTGTGCTCAGTCCAGCCTCAGCCTATCTTTCTGGAATCACCTATTTGTGTTATATTCCCCAGTGAGACTTCTGGATTTACCACTGGACTAGGGTATTTTGTGTGCCTATATCATTCTTTTGCTCACACCATTCTCTGCAAATATTCCATTTTCTTTGAGTGTATCAAGAATCAAATTAATAACCTCTTTCTCCAAAGAAGAAAGGGGAGAGAACATTTCCATGGTGCAAGAACAGCTAGAATTTGCAATCTCTAGATTCGCCTTCCCCATAAAGTCTTTACATTTCAGAATTGCCACCACTATACTGATCTAGACTGAACCCCAATATTACCCTCAATCCCTAAAGCACAGCAAGGACCAGGATAGAACATTCGAGAGGATGGAAAGGCTGAGTGAAATTGAAATCACAGTAACATGTATTTCAGCTCATGGAATCCACAGACCCATCCCATATTCCTCCTGACCTAGATACAGGACCATCCCTAACTACCTGTCTCCTGGGTCCTTCCCAGGGGACTTCTGCCTCCCTGTGAAAAGGAATATCCTCCCATCACCCAGGGCACTCTGGGGCTCTCTCCCAAGAGTCCAGACCCAAAAGGCTGGGATCTAGGAAGGAAGGAGTTCCTTTTATTTTTAGATCTGCCATCCTTTTTCTAAACAACTCAACTAAAATAGTATTTATCTCTGACCTTGCTTTACTTTCCAATGTGCATTGCACTGTCAGGAAACTGTCATATCCCTTATTTGTTTGATTGTTTGGTTTCCAGGAAGACTTCTATATTAGGTTGCTGATGCTGCCATAACAAAATACCGTAGACGGGATGGCTTAGACAACAGAAATCTGTTTTCTCTCACTTCTGGAGGCTAGAAGTCCAAGAACAAGGCATCAGCAGGATGAATTTCTCCTGAGACCTCTCTCCTTGGCTTCCTCGCTGTGTCCTTCTGTGATCTTTCCTCTGCACACACATCCCTGGTGTCTCTTTCCATGTTCAAATTCTGCTTCTTAAAAGAACACCAGTCAGAATGGCTTATGGCCCATCCTAATGGTCTCATTTTAATTTAATCACCTCTTTAAAGGCCCTGTCTCTAAATATGACCACACTCTGAGGGACTGGGGATTAGGACTTCCACATATAAATTTTGGGATGGAGAAGGCTCAAATTAGCTTCTAACAGTGTCTTGTGGCCTTACGAGGCAAGACTGCATTTGCTTTATGTATTATTATATCCCCAGTACCAGGAACAACAGGCTTTCAATAAATAAACACAGTTCCTTTATCCTATCTGTGGTAGACAGAATTCTAAGATGGTTCTAAGATTTGCACCCCGCCCCCCGCCCATATAAATTCTCCCCTTTTAGTGTGGCAGGGCCTATAACTATGTGGAATATCCTTCCTGTGTTTGGGTTGTGGGATATGCCAAAGGTGAATTAATTTTGCAAATGTAATGAAGGTCCCTGATTGATTGACTTTAAGGATTAATGGGGACACGATCTTGGGCGAGCCTTACCCACTTAGATGGGTCCCCTAGAAGAAAAAGATTTAAAGTTCAAAGACAAGAAGCAGCAGAGATGCTCTCCTGCCTGCCCTCAAGAAGCAATTTTCCAGAATGAGAAGAGGGCCTCATGGCAGGGAACCATGGGTGGCTTCTAGGAGTTGCTTGTCTTTATTCACCACCACAAAGAAGTGAATTCTGCCCACAACCAGTGAGTTGGGAAGAGAACCTCGCAGCTCAGATGTGATCACAGCCTGGAGGGCAGCTTGAGATCCTGAGTAGAGGAATCAGCTCATCCATGCTCAGAATCCTAAACCATGGAAACTATGATGTAGTAAATATGTGGGGACTTTTTGTTTTTTGTTTTTGAGATAGGGTCTCACTCTCTTACCCAGCTGGAGTCCAGTGGTGCGATCATAACTCACTGCAGCCTCAGACTCCTGAGCCCAAGTAATCCTCCTGCCTCAGTCTCCAAATAACTGAGTATGCCACCAGGCCCAGCTAATTTTTAAATATTCTGTAGAAATGGGGTCGTGCCATGCTGCTCAGTCTGATCTCTAATTCCTGGCCTCAAGCAATCCTCACACCTCAGCCTTTCAAAGCTCTAGGGTTACAGGTGTGAGCCACTGCACCCGGCAATGTGTGTCATTTTAAGCCACTAAGTTTGCAGTAATTAATTACATAGCAATAATAATAATAATAAAACAAATAAGTGAATATACTATCCCACTATCTTCCTTCCTAGGGGTGACTAATATTTGCAGTGTTCATACCTTTCAGCTGAGCCCACAACCCCTATAGAGTCAGGAAATCTTAGCCCCAAAGATCTCCTGACCCTGTAGGAGTTGGACTCCAGGGGAGGGTGTGGAAGGCAATATTATTTGCTTCTACTTTCTTTTGAAGCTGACCTCAATTTTTAGCTTTTTCGTGGATTCTTCATAGTCCACAGGAATGACTTCCTTCTCCAACTCTATTTCTGTGTTGTATAACATATGTGTATGTATAATATGTATTATAGGTAATACACTTATAATATATAACATATATATTAGGTTTGTCATTAATTTTGACTTGCTATCTCACTATTAGCTGTTGTTTGTCTGTAAACCTTATCTTTCCAACTGGCATGTAAATCCCCTCAATTCAGGGTTCTCAGGGGTGGTAGTGTGAAAAAGTAGAAGGGTCATAGTCATAGCACCTGGAGAAAGTGAGTGTGAATTCCAAATCTGCTATTTACTAAAGTATAAAAATAATTGAACTTTACAGTCTTTGTTTAATCTTTTTTGTTTCTAAACAAGGTTGATAAATGTGACCACGGATGAGAAATAAATACATGTAAATATCCTGGCATAGAGGTAGGGCTCAATAGATGAAACAACTCATATTATTAAATTTCTTCACATTTTTTCCACTCATACATTTTTGCATATATTAGGCATTAGATAATGTTGTAGGTTAATTCTAAAATTCATTTCGAAAATCATTCTACAGGACTTTTTTCTGACTTTTTTTTTATTCAGCCAAATATCCCTCTCCTCTTCTTCCTCCCAGATAACTTTATTATTATCCCAGTGCTTTCTAACTATTTTAACATCTTCTATCCCTGAGGAGACAAGGCCTTCCTTTAGAGCAAAAGTTCTTTGCTTTATTTACCCCTATGTCAAGTACATAGCTCACAAGGCTGTGTGTTCGATGAATGAATGAATCAAAAAATAAGTCATTCAATCAAAAGTGATTGCGAAGTCGTTGAAGCCAAGTGTTTCTCAATTTTAATAGGCTTGCTGCAAGAATAGATAGTAATTATTTCCACCTAAAAGAAGGAAGAGCTTGAGTTTTTGATGGATGGGGTTTGCTGATGTGATATAGAGATTGGTTCTGGGTGAAAACATTGTCTCGCGCATTCATTCACCTTTCCTAACATTTCCCTTTGGTGAAAGAAATACTGCATGCTAAATCCTGGTTCTTTCTCAATATTTGCAATAGTAATGTGAAATGCGACAAGTGACCTATGCTCTAGAGGCCCAGTTCTTTCATTTCCATAAATGAACATGATTATGCTTCCCTCAGAGGACTCAGTCTCTGTAAGATAGATCAGGTGCAAGGGGCAGCACATGGCAAGCCTTCCACAAATACTTATCACCCATACCTCCCACCCACACTCCCTTGCCCTTTCTTTTTTTTTATTTCTTTTTTTTTTTTTTTTTTTTTTTTTTTTTTTTTCTGAGATAGAGTCTCACTCTGTCACCAGGCTGGAGTGCAGTGGCACGATCTTGGCTCAGTGCAACCTCCACCTCCCAGGTTCAAGCGATTCTTCTGCCTCAGTCTCCCGAGTAGCTGGGACTACAGGTTCCTGCCACCATGCCCAGCTAATTTTTGTATTCTTAGTAGAGATGGGATTTCACCGTGTTGGCCAGGATGGTCTCAATCTCTTGACCTCATGATCTGCCCGCCCAGTGTCCCAAAGTGCTGGGATTACAGGCGTGAGCCACCGCACCCGGCTTCCCTTGCCCTTTCTATACAGGTATTCCGAGGTTACCTGCCTGAAACTCACAGACTGGCTTCTTATCATTAATGAAGTACTTAGCAATCTTTTCAGTGCTAACTCCCAGTTCACGAGGTTGACATTCTGAATGTTTCTGAATATGTTATTTATTTTAACCAGGCTCTGTGTTACATTGGGCCTCTGTAAGCTTAAGTTTCTAATCTATGAAACGGCGATGAGGATACCTCTGCCACAGGGTTGTTGTTAGGTTGGATGTGGTCATTCATAAATTAGGGTTAATATTTTGAAATAAGACACTTGAATGAGAAATGGTAGCTCCTCTAGAATCCTCATAAAATATTACTGGACCATCTTACCTATTTTTTATAAGTTGGGGGTTGGGTGTGAGGCTCCTTCACATTGATGTCATGTTGACAAATTGGAGTTCAATCCTGGGACTTCAGAACACAGAACAACACACTGTCATTTTTAGCATAAAAAATGGCAAGTGTTGCCAGACTCTTAAATAAAAACTCTATTTGTAGCTTATAAGAATATACACACTACCTGAAAATGAATGAGTGGCCTTTTTCCATTATGAAAATAATAAATGTATCCAATTTAGATGAGATAAGGGTGGAAAATTGACTATTTTATTTTCTGTCGAAATAGTGAGAGAGACTTGAAACATTTGCATTTTAATAAAGCATTTGTAGGAAAATCTAACTGTGACCAAAATATAAAAATAAAATAAAAAGAAAGAAAATAAAAGAAAAAAAAGGAAGGAAATTAAACAAACAAACAAACAAAAACAACGAGGGTTTGATTAATCAAATGAACAAATTCTGAGAGGCATGAGTATTTTTCTTGCACATTCTCTCTCTCTCCACCACTCAGCAGGAAGGAGATTTCTACATCTCCCAGTAATCTCATAGTGATCTTCGCTGACTTCCTTGAATCCTTCTGCAGAGGGGCTACTGCATTTGATTTCTATCAGCCCTTTGTAAATATACAGTTTTTGTTTCTGAATTCTCCCTGAGATTGTTATTTGCTTTCCTGTCATGATCATTCTTGAGAGCACAAACACTGAAAATATGTGGGCAAGGGAATAACACAAGTTAGTTTTCCCAGCTGCCCCCTGGACTCTGTCTCCCAATACCTGGAGGGCCATCGAAAGAGCAACAGCTGAATTTCAGTACACCGGTTTTTTGTCATTGCATCATATAACTTCTAATAGCCTGAGCTTCTCAGGAAGGAAATATACAGCTTTGCAAAACAGTAGTCTCCTTGTTGCTAATTGTGTTCCAGCAGAAACTAAATGATACTGCATTTTTCAGTAGTCAAGAGGGTACGTTATGTTCTTCCAACATAAATGGCCCTATGGACTGAAACACACACACAGGTATAAACCTATAGGTAACTCTCTAAAAACAAAGAAACGAAACACAGAGGGGAGGGAGGAGATAATAATTGCTGCTATAAAAAACTACATGAGACTGGGTAATTTATACAGAAAAAAGGTTTAAGTGACTCACAGTTTCATATGACTGGGGAAGCCTCAGGAAACTTACAATCATGGCAGAAGGCAAAGAGGAAGCAAGGTACATCTTACATGGCAGTAGGAGAGGGAGAGAAAGAGGGGAAGTGCCACATTTTTAAACCGTCAGATCTTGTGAGAATCACACACTATCACAAGAACAGTGAGGGAGAAATCTGCCCCCATGATCGAATCACCTCCCACCAGGTCCCTCCTCCAACCTGTGGGGATTACAATTCAAGATGAGATTTGGGTGGGGACATAGAGCCAAACCATATTAGTTGCTCCTGTAATTCCTACAGGTGTGGCTCCTCCCAGTGGAGAGCCATCTCCTTTTTTGTACTTTCACTTTTGTCACCTCAGGGATTCTTTTGGTGCCCGTCATTTCTCTCTCATTGTTTCTCTCTCCCTCTTGTGCATGTTATCCTGGTATTTGGATTCAAATGGATTAAAGACTTAAATGTTAGACCTAAAACCATAAATCCCTAGAAGAAAACCTAGGCAATACCATTCAGGACATAAGTGTGGGCAAGGACTTCATGTCTAAAACACCAAAAGCAATGGCAACAAAAGCCAAAATTAACAAATGGGATCTAATTAAACTAAAGAGCTTCTGCACAGCAAAAGAAACTACCATCAGAGTGAACAGGCAACCTACAGAATGGGAGAAAATTTTTACAATCTACTCATCTGACAAAGGGCTAATATCCAGAATCTACAAAGAACTCAAACAAATTTACAAGAAAAAAACAAACCACCCCATCAAAAAGTGGGCGAAGGATATGAACAGACACTTCTCGAAAGAAGACATTTATGCAGCCAACAGACAATGAAAAAATGCTCATCATCACTGGCCATCAGGGAAATGCAAATCAAAACCACAATGAGATACCATCTCACACCAGTTAGAATGGTGATCATTAAAAAGTCAGGAAACAACAGGTGCTGGAGAGGATGTGGAGAAATAGGAACACTTTCACACTGTTGGTGGGACTGTAAACTAGTTCAACCACTGTGGAAGACAGTGTGGCGATTCCTCAGGGATCTAGAACTAGAAATACCTTTTGACCCAGCCATCCCATTACTGGGTATATACCCAAAGGATTACAAATCATGCTGCTATAAAGACACATGCACACGTATGTTTATCGTGGCACTACTCACAATAGCAAAGACGTGGAACCAACCCAAATGTCCATCAATGATAGACTGGATTAAGAAAATGTGGCACATATACACCATGGAATACTATGCAGCCATGAAGAAGGATGAGTTCATGTCCTTTGTAGGGACATGGATGAAGCTGGAAACCATCATTCTCAGCAAACTATCGCAAGGACAAAAAAACAAACACTGCATGTTCTCACTCATAGGTGGTACATCAACAATGAGAACACTTGGACACAGGAAGGGGAACACCACACACCGGGGCCTGTCATGGGGTGGGGGGAGGGGGGAGGGATAGCATTAGGAGATATACCTAATGTAAATGACCAGTTAACGAGTGCAGCACACCAACATGGCCCATGTATACATATGTAACAAACCTGCACGTTGTGCACATGTAACCTAGAACTTAAAGTATAATTTAAAAAAGCGGGTAGCAAGTAATCTGCTTCCTAATGAGCTTCCCTTCATTTCTTGGCCTCAGTTTTCTATTACAGCTTCTCAAAGCATTATCAATCACTCCTCTGTGAATAAAGCTGTAAATTTTGTTTGTTTTATTTTTTCTCACTCTGTTTCTTTTTCTATTTTCTGTGCTTCTTTTGAGTGAGAACCTCAAAGAGAAGGAGGGTTAAGTGATACGATTCAGTCAGTAGTAACTTGCCACCATTAAATCCTGATCACTTATGTTTGTAAAATTATGTGAAATCTTACTTTGTTTGACCTTTATAACCTCCTGCATAGTTGTTAAGGTAGAGGCTATTATCCTGTTTTAAAGATGATGAAGTTGAGATATATTGAGGCTGAGATGCAGAGCAAGTTTCGAAGTCAAGATTTAAATTTGTATCTTCAGAATAGAGGTTCAACAATTCTAACTTGAGATTGTGCCAATTAATATCACTTCATTTCCACTCAAGGTTAATCCCAGGTGACACTCACCAGGACACTGTGAGATTGAAGTTCCCAGCTGAACTGAGGAGGTAAACATTCACATGATGAGATATGGACATGTGGCTCTGGGATTTTGTAGGAACCTAGAGAAATGAGGATAAAGAATTTGCTTGAGTCTGAGCCCATTGGACATAGAAATCTAAGGGCAAGGGAGCCTGAAGGCTATTTCGGTCACATTTAAAGTCATCTCATGCCAAAGCCTTGGACTCAGTAGTGCTCAGTAAGTTTAGGTACTTTTACCTCTTAATCCATTCTGATGTTAACATTAAGATTTTCAAATTCTGCATTTCTCTTAGCGAATTCTCTTCCATCAGCAGTTTCCCTGCTATTTCTTTATCCAACACTCTTTTAAGGAAGGCAGTAAAAGACTGATCAGACCATCAAATATTATCTCTCCCAAGAGGATGCTCCTTGTAACAGGCTTAAATACCTTATAGGTAAGTTCAACTATAAAGGTACAATTTGAGTCACAGGACATAGATAGAAACAGCAATAAGAGACAAAAAGGCTTATGGGGAGGAATAAATCAGTGAAAATACAGAACCTTTTGGCTGAGCTATCAGCTAACAACTAGGTATCTTCAATCTACCCATCGGCATGTTTAGGCACTGGGAAGAAATAAAAAGATAAATATGTCTTGTCTTAAAATGGGGATGCATATGAACATTTTATCTACTTCAATTCTACAAACATTTACTGAAGGCCTACTAAACACCAAGTCCTATGTTAGGAAGAAGTATACAATGATCATGTAGAGACTCTTCTCCCCCATCAGCAGTTTCAGGAAGTGGGGGGCTTTCTCTGGATTTACATACAACTCTCCTTACTGTGTGATCCTGGTGATGGTGCTGGTGGAAAAGACTATGAAAGTGGACCCCCCCGCCAACCATGACTGTGGCCCCAGGAGCTTCTCATCTCCAGCTAGCCTATGCTGGGGCTCTAGCAATTTTTTAAAATTCCTTGTTAGTGTTCCCCAGGCTGATGGTGTTCCGTAGGTTCTACTCCAGAAAATAGAGGAAGAGGATGGGTTAGAAGTCAGCATGTTCTTGACTGCTCCTCCCAACTTCCACCCAGATGAGCATCTTCCATGTCTCCTGCATCAGCAGCCCCCGTGGCCCCAGTCTCTCTGGTATCCATCAATACCAGCTCCACTTCTTCAGGAGGGGGCCAATGACATCAGAGTGCCATGACAACCAAGATGCTAGCTTTACCTCAGGGACCCAGATCAATCATTACTTTTGTCCACCTAAAAACACTAGACCATGTTTGAAGCTGTTTTGGAAACATATTTTCTATCTTTTAATGCATAATGGTTATTGTTGTCACTACTGTCACTACCATTCTCTTTATCTCAGAGAGATCTAAGCACAGTGCTTGAAAATATGGTGTTTAGGAAAAGGATGCACTAATTAGTGTGTCCAGTGTCTATTCTTTGGCATTGCAATCCCACCTAAGGGTAAAAATATGGGTAAAATCTCATATTTAAATAAGTTTCTAACAATACTTAATCTTATCAATACATAGTAGATTGATTTCTAACAAGACCTACTATCTTATAAACATAAAATAACCCCTGCTGGATTTGTACCAATTTGCCCATGGCTTACAAAGTATTTACAATTCTATCAGTGTATTGGTTTTGTTTATATAGGCTTGTGCTGGACAAAAATTGCAACGTGTGTGTATATTCTCTATTATGTCAATATTTCCATTTACGGTTACTCCATTTTCCCCATCTTTTTTAAAGCTAATTCTTCCTAACTTTGAGGTTAAGTACATATTCTGTACATTTCTTTATTTTTAAGCTTTTGATTTTGAAATAATTCTAGATCTATAGGAAGTTGTAAATATGGTAGAGAAAGGTGCCATTTGTAGTACTGTTATTTTTTATCACCTGTATACATTGGTAACCACTGCCCCAATCAGGATACAGAACATCCCATCCCACAAGGATCTTCCTTCTTCTACTGCTTTATAGTCACACCCACTTCCTTCCCCTCCACCATCCCTAAGCCCTGGAAGCTATTAGTTTATTCTCTCTCTTTTTTTTTTTTTTTTTTTTGGAGACAGTCTTGCTCTGTCACCCAGACTGGAGTGCAGTGGTGTGATCTCGGCTCACTGCAACCTCCGCCTCCCAGGTTCAAGCAATTCTCCTGCCTCAGCCTCCTGAGCAGCTGGGATTACAGGCGTGTGCCACCACACTGGGCTAATTTTTGTATTTTTTAGTAGAGGTGAGGTTTCACCTTGTTGGCCATGCTGGTCTCGAACTCCTGACCTCAGGTGATCCGCCAGTCTCGGCCTCCCAAAGTGCTGGGATTACAGGCATGAGCCACCGCACCTGGCCTCCATTCTCTATTTTTAAAATTTTGTAATTTCCAGGAGGTTGGGTTATAGAATCATTCAGTCCATGACATTTTAAAATTGGCTTTTATCACTCGGCATATGCCCTTGAGATCCATCTGAGTTGTTGAGTGTAACAATAGTTTGCACTTTTTTATTTCTAAGTAGTATTCCATAGCTTTAAGGTATTGAGGCTTGTTTAGACATTCACCTATTGAGGGGCCTATTGGTTTTTCTCAATTTTGATTATTACAAGTAGTTACAGCAATTATGAACATTAAATTAATTAATAAGGGAAAATACTTGTCCTTAAGAGTAGCTAGAGATATAGCCATTATAAATCTGAAAATAACTAAGGCCTACCTTCTCTTTGTACTAAATATATAAAAAGTGAGACAGGCTGGTGCAATGGCCATTTATGTGTTAACTTGACTAGGCTCTAGTTATTTAATCAAACTCTAATATAGGTTTTGCCAGGAAGGTATTTTGTAGAAGTGATTGAAATCCATAATCAGTTGACTTTCAGTAAGGAAGATTATCCTAAATAATCTAGTTGGACCTGATCCAATCAGTTGACAGGCTTCAGGAGCAGAACTGAGGCTTAATGAAGACATTCTATCTGTGAACAGCAGCTTCAGCTCATGCCCAGCCGTCATTCCAGCCTGTTCTTCCTGAAGGCCTGTCATACAAATTTTAGACATGCATAACCAGCCACCATCATTGTGTAAGCCAATATCTTGCAGTAAATGTTGTAAAATATATCTCCTACTAGATCTGCTTCTTTGGCTGAACCTTCACTGAAAAGGGTAGGAGAGACCTTAGTGATCATTTAGTCTAGTGTATTTTCCAAATATTCAGTAGTCTCAGAACTTTTGAGACAACTTTGAAATTATCTCTGAAAATCCATTGTGTAATGCAGATACACAGGAACATAGGTGGGTTGCTAGAATTTTTCTTGCTGAAGTCACCTCTCCACTTCCAGGCCAGGTATAGTCAAAGAAAATCCATGTGTCACTTTCAGGAAACTTTTGAATGGAAGACCCCTGAAATCAGAAAAGATTTATAATTATTTCTCTCATCTATCAAAATGAAAAAGACTGAATAATTCGTTGTGTGTTTAAAGCTCACTGCTGGCTGTAGGGTAGGAAAAATTGATATTTTATACAGTTTTAATTAGTCAATGAATTAGCCATTTCTATTAAAATTTAAAAATGAGAGAAAATATCCAAAACTCCTGCTTCACTCTCACAAATATACTGTGGCATGAATATTAGGACATAAGTGCAAAGATGTGGAATATAAAACTGCTTTCAATGACAGAAAATTGGAAATGGCCTAAAATTATGTCAGTGGTAGGATTGTACATTCATTTTGTTGATTCTTTTAGGTAGTTAAATGGAGGGAATTGTATTGATGAATGGTGGCCAAATTAATATTGATGTCATATTTTCTTCCACACAGCCTAATTTGTTTGTGACGTTCCATCTTATTTTGGGGGGTAAGGAGTGTTTTCAGTTGTGAGGACTGACCCATTTGCGCAGCTTTTTCCTGAAGTAAAGGCGAAAGAAGGAATAGAGAGTGCTGTCTGCAGGATGCCAAAAACCATCTTTGCTCCCTCTACAAATCTTCTCTCTTGTGTTGGTGACGATTAGGCATAGGTGGAATTCAAGTTTGGTAGGACAAACAGAATCAATGTGGTTGCCATTTCCCAATATGTTCAGGGTCACAAGCATTTGTGATTACACAGCTGATGTTGTTCTTGTTGTTTGTGAGTATATTATACATGTTGGACAGCACATATTCCCATGCAAAAGGCAGATAGGCTGTTGTTTGGTTGTAGTTTATATATTAAGGGGAAAAAATTGATATTGACATTGTCTCAATATAAATATAATTGTGACTTATATCTCACAAGTGACATGGCTGATGTGACTTCTATCATGTTTCATGTTCTATTACATTTTTGACACTGGAAACACTCCTGACCACAAACCCAGGGCATCACATTGAGACGGTGAGGAAGGCACGTTCTCCCCAGCTCTTGTGTTCCTCCTTTCCCTCTTACTCTCAATGCATTAGGAAATGTGAACGAAACTGCATCCTCCTTGATAGGGAAGCTAAGCTATGGATGAGTAGGGTAATAGAGCCAAAATATAATATACTCCTAAGTTCTGTTGTACACTGTATTATTCATTGTCTGTATTATTCAATGTCTGCAGTACCCTTTTGTTTTAGGAAAAGACATTGAAAACCTCTTATTGTTCTTAGATGTTTTCCTTTTCCCTAGTCCCCTTGACTGGTAATAGGAAAGCAGAGACAAAGGCAAAAATTAAAGTGAGGACTCTATTTGTGAGGTGCAAGCCCAGGGTTGTGATGGTGGGGAAGAAGGAACATGGGGCCAGGAAAACTGAAAAGCAGCCAGTGCAATGTGTTACTACTTGGGCGATGCGCATCACTAAAAAGCCAAAGAGGAATTGAGGGCTGGAACTGGGAATCCTAGCAAGTAGCTCACTTCCCCAAGGTGGGACCATGTCTTCAGAAGTACCAGCTCTTCCAGGGATGATCTAAGAACTGGGTTCTGTAATCTCTGAACACTTCAGCCAAGTGCCTGAGGAGAGGGTTGAACTGGACTGAACTGAATTTGTCTCTGATATAATGGAACTGGAGGTTTGCTTTGGTATTCATTTTAATCATGTTTTGCCATCATAAAGCAAGTAGGGGGCAAAAGCAGTGTGATTCACCTCCTGTCCCTCAGCCCCATCTGGATCTTGACTGTGAGTAGAATGCCAGTGTCACCATCCTCACGTGTCTCTGAGACCACCCCTGCTTGGCTCTGTCAGAGGGTAGAGTGAGGTTTGTGTGATTCTGGAGTAATATTTCTGTCCCTTGTCTTCTCCTGTTGGGCTACTGGCTGAGGGTGACCTTGGGTTGAAGTTCCTAAAATTCCTCCATCTGTAAAATGTGAAATATGATGCCTTTGACCTACTTCGGTGTGATAGATGGCTGTGGACTGTATGAGATCTAATGAGTTAACATTTACAAAATGCTGGGAGCTATTTTAGAGAATGGCATTCTCTAAGCACAAAAGATCGTTATTCATTACCCAGAATGCATACAAATAAAAATAAGAGCGTTTCAGAATAGGAAGACTGATGCAGGGAGCTGTATCTGCCCTGTGTGAAAGACAGGTTGGAGATTAATTCAACGGATAAACTGTTTTTAAAACCCGGCAGTTTCACGCTAATGAAAAAGAGGCCCACAGACTAGCGGTCACAGCAGAACTGGAAATGTCAAACTGGCATGATTCACTTCTAGTGTTCCCTCTCAGTTTTATTGAATACCTCCAGGCTATGCAGCCTAAGATTTCTGGAAGGAAAATTACACTGTATATAAGTGTAATGATATGAAGAATACAGTCTTCTGCATCTGTATCACTCATAATAGATGTGATATAGAGGCTGCCTCCACCAGAGATCGGCCATCAGATTACACATCTCTCATGCTTTCCAACTTGGCTTCCTCACAAGTCAAGTTTAACTCTTTCACTATGCACTCTGCTAACCAGACAGTATAATACATTATATTATCTGAGTGTAGCCTGCTGATGGAAGAACTTACACCTATTGATTTATAATAGTCTCTTTCTCTCTCTCCATATATATATGTAATGTGTATATATATTTATATATGTGTATATATTTATATATGTATATGTGTATATGTATTTATGTGTATATATGTATATATGCATGTATATATGTATATACACAGTGATATAAATATCTGTATATATGTTTATATTTACAGGATATAAATATTTATAAAGATATGTAGCTTATGTCTCTATCTTGGTTTTCTATATCGCTTCTTACATTACAAAGAGTTTTTATCTCATATACTTCTTGAGATTTGCCAATTATGTATCTGAACATAATTTGCAATTGTATTTATTTTATGAACAAAGACTATATATATGCCAAATGCTGACCCAATTACTAAAAACACAACAAGATTTCTGGTTTCATGGAGCTTGTATTCTAAAAGGGAAAGTAAAACAATAAAAAATAGAAAGCCAGATGGGCTGAGTGCTAGATAGGCAACTGATCAAGTTAACATGATAGAGAGTGAAAGGACAGAAGGGCTATATTTGATAGAATAACCAAGGATGGCTTCTTAGAGCAGGTTACACATGAGCAAATTTGAAGGCTCAGAAGTCAGCTGTGCAAAGATAGAGGGAAAAATCACCTTCAGTAGAGTGGGCAGTAAATGCGGAGGCCTCCGGAAGCAATAGAGCTTTGTACTTTAGGGATTGGAACAAAGGCCAGAGGCCTGGAGCAAGTGGAACAAAGAGATGAGATGAGGTCTTAGAAGAAGCTTTGCAAGCCCCAGCATGGGGGTTGTAATTTATTCTTCATGGGATGAGAGGCCATAGGAATACTTTAAGAAGGAGATTGATGAGATTTTGTTTAGTAGGGTGTCCATATGTCCTGGTTTTCCAGCGACAGCTCCAATTTATGAGTGTTGTCATGGGGAAACCGTTAATAGTATCGTTTCACTCTCAGAAGTGTAGATTTGTGTGGCACATTTTATAGTTACTCTAAGTAGAAGGGGCAAGAGTAGAAGCAGACTGTTCAGTTAAGAGAACATTTCAGTAGTCCAAGTGAGGGATGATGTTGGCCTCCACCAGAAGGGCTGTGGTGAAAATCTACAGGCAAATAAAGGCTTAACAGTTTTTCTCAAATCACATAGCTACTGGAATTGGAGCCAGGGCCACTTTCTAAGTTGCATGGATCTTAACCTACAGATTTTTGTTGTCCTCAATTATAGTATCAACTCATCATTGTGGCACTATTTAAATGTGAATTTCCCCTAAGTTAATTTTTCATTCAACTGACTATTAAACTGTGTGTATTGGGAAGAGGCATAAAGCCGGCAAGGTGGAGAGGCAATATGGGGGAGGATGGAGTCGCTATTTCACTCTGGATGATAAGAGAGGAGAAACACGGAAGCAATAGAACCCTGAATAGGTTTGGAAAGCATAATCTACAGAATTTGCAGATGAATTGGATTTAGGCTGATCAAGAAAAAGGATGGACACAAGAATGTTGAGTGTTTCAGCCTCAGCAACTACAGAGGAATTCAATTTCAAGATTGTGACAAAATTTAAGAAGAAATTTTGTTACAACCCTGAAGTTCTTAACTCAAGCATCCTGGGTATTTATTTACTTATTCTTAATGCCTCCGGGTTATTTTCAACTATATTGTAAGGAAAGGGGCCAAAACTGCGCTATCTGATTGCATATCCCTTTACTGAATGACCCCACGGGACTCTGCCTTAGAAGCTATTGCTTCCACCTTTTCTGTCTCTTCAATCTCTCTTCTTCTGGACTGTGGAGTGTCAGCCATGACTGTGTGCTTCCAGCAGCCAGGGTCCTATCTCATTTGTGATTGGTCCCCCAACTTTTGAACTTTTGGTTGGTTGAATGCACTACTATCTATACCTTTTTGTTATATATTATCCTACCTGACTGAGATTTTTAATTGAAAAAACTAAAAATGTAGAAAAAATGAGATCATACTTTGGGCAAATGCATAGAGAGACCTACCAATCATTAGCATAGATCCATCGATGTGCTTATAAAATGCAAGATAAACATTGTGGTTCACATTTTCATCTCCAATCCCAGCTTGCTGAGAAGTTGTGGTCAATTCTTAATCCCTGACACTCATCTGCAGGACCACTGAGCGGCTTCCACCCTGTGGGGTACAAGGTGCAGAACGACGTGCTCCCAGAGAGCTGAGGCACCCCGACACTGAGTCAGGCATTTAGATGGCAGCATTTTGGTGAGGAGGCATCTTCTCTCGGAGTCTAGCCAGACACGTCTCATCGCGCCTCTGATTCTGTTTTCATCAGTGTCTCCCTCAGAATTCTGCCCTCAAAATCCCTTGTACTAGGAGGCATTGCTGCCTTAATTGCCACACATCTGCCTATTGTTGCTTTTTCCTTTACTCTGCTTTTTGGCATTGTGCGCCTTTCTCTTAACTAGTCGCTGGTGAGTGGGAAATCACACTTCTTTCCACAGTAAAACAGGCCACAAGACTCCAGCAGAGCGTGCACAAAGGTTGTGGTCACATGGGGCTGCCCTCCCGGTCTGCAGCACTGCTTGGAGGTGGTTCCGCTACCCTACTAGTTACTTGGAGAGTGTTGTTCCCTTCCGTGTGCGGTTCTGAGCTCAGTCCCACAAGTGCCTAGTTGGGCGTCCTCTGCTTCAGTGAGCTACAGTACTGGACCAAGGGGGTGGGGAACAAAGACTCATCCCATCTTAACTCATCTGAGAGGCTTGAAAGAGATGATGTCTATATTCTAGTAATAATTATTTTGTGTATTTTATTTATTAGAGACGATTATTTTATTATTCCTCCCCCTCCCCCCTCCCCCTCCCCCTCCCCCTCCTCCTCCATCGTCGTCATCTTGCTGTTGTCAACCAGGCTGGGGTGCAGTGGTGTGATCTCTGCTCACTTCAACCTCCACCTCTTGAGTTCAAACGATTCTCCTGCCTCAGCCTCCTGAATAGTTGGGATTATAGGTGCCTGCCACCACGCCAGGTTAATTTTTGTATTTTTAGTAGAGACAGGGTTTCACCATGTTGGCCAGGCTAATCTCAACCTCCTGACCTCGTGATCCACCTGCCTCAAATTACTAGAAACAGACAAACAACAAAAAAACTTAAGATAGGGCTTGACACCATGATTTAGTGAATGTAAATTAACCAAACACATGGAAAAAAATTGTTAAATGGTCAATATTCTTGCCCTGCTCCCAAGAGAAGGATTAATCAGCATCCCACCTGTTTGTCAGCGTCTTTCATTCCTCTTCCTGAGCCTGCCCTCCCAGCTGCTCACACTAACAACCGCAGACATTCCCACCTGCAGCCCCACCCAGTCTTGCCTGGTCCCGGAGCCAGTCACTAACAAAACTAAAGCGTTTCTTAGTTGCTGCAATCCTGCACATTCCAGCAGAGCTGGGATACTGTTACCCATCTCCTGTTGTTTATACTGCTTTACCAAATCTAAAATGTCTCTAATTACAGGATTGAAAATTATGTTAACTGCCTTTCTCCAAGTGAAGGATTAAGTATGTTTTTCTGTTCTTCATTCTGCTATATTTCTCAGCCAATTCAGTTGATAAGTGCCGGTGTCCTCATCTATATCTGAACATTAAGTAAGTCTCTGTGTATTACAAATAATTATTAATACTGCAGATAAGGCAGTATTTCCTTTTGTGATGTGATGGTGGGGAAGAAGGAACATGGGGCCAGGAAAACTGAAAAGCAGCCAGTGCAATGTGTTACTACTACATCCCAGGTTATAGATACTATTGATTTAGTCATTACTTTCTGAATTTCTCATTTTCTGGGCTTGAAGATTTGCTTTGCCCAGCGTTTGTGATAATTGTGTGGCTGAATTTTAAATAGAGTCCTCAGTCAACCCTGCATCACATCCTGAGCAGAGAGTAAAGAGAGCATTGTTTCCATTTTCCAGTGATCAACTTCTGTTTCAGCTTAAAGAAAATCATTAACCGTCCTGTTTGTGGGTGACATTTGATCACTAATTTGCTAAGTGTGGGCAGAGAATGTGCCCACATTCTCACTCCATTTTTAAAAACAGAAATTGCTCAAGTGAAGCCTCATGCCAACAGGGTTCTAGAAACAGGGTGTGGGAATATATAGGTTTGAACCTGCTCTTTATTTAGAGAGACCATACAATTTCTAGTGAAAATCAGGTGTGAGAGAGAGCAGACTCCTGAAAAATCAAGGCAAAGAGACAGTGTTCAGCAACCTTACGTGGAAAAGCCTGATATACAGGAAAGCTTTTTGTTTGTGTATTTGTTTCATTGTTGGGTGTTTTTTTTTAAATTTTTAATTTAATTTTTTTTAACTTTCCACTTCTCCATGCAGGAGTGGCATAGATTTGGTTTACTTTTGGTGCCAAGTACAAACCAAAGAAGAATCCCTCTTTCTATAGAGAGCCCATACTGAAGATTTCTGGCAAAAAAAAAATGTATTTCCCTTTGCCAGTGCCGTCAAAGAAAAGATGGAAAATATCAGGACTGACATACAGTACCTGCTCTCCTATCAACCGTTTAGGAACTAAGGCAGGTTACTTAGCCACTTTGGATTCAATTAGCTACAATATTTGCATAATCCAATGTTTCTTTTAGCGCCAGAATTTATAAGATAAACAAATACTTACTGCTTTGCTTAAAGTATTATTGATACTGAAATCTATCAAAAGACCATTATTGTGTGGGAACAATAAGGAACTGAATCTGTATTAGGCTAATGAAAGCCTGTTTATGGAAAATTACAGAATATATGAGGAGACCCAAAAGTAGGGTGTTTAAATGAGAATACTGGCCTTTTGAGAATTAGAAAAAAGAATGGTAAATATATTTAGGGTTAGTTGTGTAACATATACTCACTTGTTGTTACCTATTTCTAATGGCAGCAAAAGAAAATGAAGTTTGGCCCCAGCCATTCATACCAGGCTCCCTCTCCAAACTGTAGAGCATGTCAGTGACCACAGGAATAAGGTAGAGAATAAGATGCTGACTTCAGGTGTCAGGCTCTGTGTGACCTTGGGAAAGTCAGATACATGTTTATCTGTTTTGTTTTGTTTTTTCTCTGTAGAAAGGGAACAAATAATAGAAAATATTTAGTAAGGTTGTTGTAAGGATTAAATAAAATGATTGTAAAGCACATAGCATAGCACTGGTACATAATGAAAATTCAACAAACATTAATTGCAATGATGATATTGATAGTGGTGGTAGTGGTGGTGGTGATATTGATGATAATGACTCTCTTTGAAACTAAACCTCATTGGTGTTATTTACAATGTGAACTGATATAGCTGAGAAGGTATTATATGAACTTCTCAGTGTTCAGAATACATTAAGAGGTACATCTCACTTTCTAGGCTCCTTCTTTTGAGATTTTACTAAGCACTTCTTAATGCCACCTGCCCCAAACAAATCACTATATCCCTATGAGGCATTGAAACAGTATATACAAGTTGTGTGTGATCAGAAAATTATAATATTAACATAGGGACAGAAATCAGGCTTCCACTTAGTACAGTGAAGCTGATTCCAAGGCAGTTTACTATGGTTTGGCCATGTGCCCATTTCTCCCTTCTGATCCCTGTGTTAATTGGAAGGGATTTATTCATTTGTTGGTCTGGCCTGCTATGGACCAGACTCTGTCATCATTTTTTCCCCATCCAACCATCTTTATATTGAGTCTTACTGTGACCTGCTATAGAAAAGTTATGCTGTGACTCATAGCACCCCTTCTCTTTTCCTTCAGGACTAATATAAATTATTACTCTGTCATATTTAAGTAGCAGCATGAGGGGCTGGAGTTACATGTTGGAGCAAACAAAAATGCCCAGTGACATGGGTCGAAAATATTTAAATAACTAGAGGTACCTGGGATCTTGTTTCTGGGCATTATGGATGGTCTTTGATAATATACAGCTGTGAGCATTCAATTTTCCACAATATCCCATAGTGGCACATCCCTAGCACACTGCTAACCCATTTCATAATTAAGCATTTGCTTCTTGCTCTTTGGCCCACAAGACACTATTATAGAAATATATAAACACGATTATAGAAATAAAATCAGTGATTTATTGTTGTTATTGCCCACACTTCCCAGTAAAAGCTATAATATATGGTGTGGTAATACATTTTATTGATGTACCATGTCAAATGAAATTGCTAGTGTATAGAAAAATTGAGAGGCCTGAGAATGCGTATGTGTAAACATTCTTCTGGCAGCCAAATTTTTGCAAATGAAGAACCAATGGTAATGAAAGACAGAATAAAACAACTACCTCATAAGCCAAGTTGGACATAGATTTAAGAAAGTATAATTCTCAGTAGCATCTATGAATACCAAAATGGCTTCTGCATACGGAAATTGGTCTGTATCATTCTTTGAGGATGAGAAATCTACAACCATGATTCCAATAATTTTAAATTTTTTAATAACTGGAATTAAGTTGCCAATTTTGTTATCTGGTCACATAAATATTTTTTTAAATAATCAGATCTACCATCTGTTATCATCACTGTTTCATAATAAAAACAATGACTTACCAAAAAGAATTTTAAAAAAACATTGAAAGTCCTTTACATGTTTATTGGCTACTTGTATGTCTTCTTCAGTAATTATCAGAGAAAGCCAAATCAAAACCACAATGAGATACCATCTCACACCAGCCAAAATGGCTGTTATTAAAAAGTCAAAAAACAAAAACAAAACAAAACAAAAAACAGATGCTGGAGTTGCTTTGGAGAAAAGGGAAGGCTTATTCACTGTTGGTGGAAATATAAATTACTTCAACCATTGTGAAACGCAATTTGGAGTATATATCCAGAAAAATGAAAATTGTTCTACCAAAAATCACCTGTACTAGTATATTGATCACAGTGCTATTCACAATACCAAAGATAAGAAATCAATTTAGGTGTCTATCAGTGGTGGACTGGATAAAGAATATGTGGTACACATACACCATAGAATACTACCCAGCCTTAAAAATATAATGAAATCATGTCCTTTGTAGCAACATGGACACAGACTGAGGCCGTTATCTTAAGCAGATTAACAAAGGAACAGAAAATGAAATATCACATGTTCTCACTTATCAGTGGGAGCTAAACACTGGTTATTCATGGACATATAAATGGGAACAGACATTGGGGAGAGATGGAGGCAGGCAGAGGCTGAAAAACTACCTACTGGATTCGATGCTCGCTACCTGGGTGGCAGGATCATTTGTACCCCAAGCCTCAGCATCACGCAACAAACTCATGTAACAAACCTTCACATGTACCTCCCAAACCTAAAATAAAAGCTGAAATTAAAAAGAAAATAAAAAGAAAATCATTTAAATAGATTACACGAACTACTTGAAAAACTCATGATGTTGTCCTTATGTTTTTAATTTTGCTATAGATGTAAAAGTTTCTGCCAGACTTGCACTACTCCACAGGGCAGCATTTGAAATTCATGATACTTGTGTTGGTGCCTGTATGTCACCAAGAGTCAGGGGTTTATATTCTTCTCATTCGTGACTCTTGGTGAGATTAATTTCTACCCCTGGCTCCATAGGCAGTCATGGAACTGGTATGTATTCAACAGGGCACTGCTCAGGATGACGTTTTCAAAGTTTTGTGCTAGCAGGAAGACCCTTCTAGACTTACCAGCACATGCATGCTGTTAGCACAGAGGATGCCTCTGAGGGGTGAGCCACCAGAGAGGCCAATCAAGGGGACACTCAATACTTGACAAAGCAGAACCCCATTGTTTGCCTTGGCATCTATATTTCACAGTGCACTCAAAAGCAGCTTTTTATTTAGCAATTTTGGGGGGACTCCATTGCTTTATCTTACAGCTACTCAGTACCTGGCATAATACAAGCTCATACTATCATTTTTCAAGCCATTAAATGTTAACTTCATTTGCTTATATGAATTATGCTTTGCTCTTTTAGTTTTGTAATGAAAAATAAGTACAGGTTATGCAAGCAATAAACCCTGTGTACGCAGCAGCTATCTTTCTAAACGGTTTATTATGCCACAGTCTGGTACTCCATTAAATATAGATTACAGACTGCTGAATAAATGAATATCAACTAAGCGTCCCCATCCTTCTGTACATATCAATGCAAATAATGAATTGTGGCATCTCATGAAAATGGAAAACTAAGAAGAGTGGGTCAAGAAGTAATTACACATTTGTCTTATCTCACGCTTCTTGCCCTCAAAACAGCTGAATACATCATGTGGTCGACGGGATGGTGCAAAGATACATCTGATCTGTTATTATCAGTAAAAGCATGCCCTCTACTCTTGTTTTCTTTCTCCTCACAAATTTTTATGTGGAAGGGGCCACGTTGGACCTAGTATTCACTCCTGTTTACTTTCACCAAGCTCTATGAAGTGAGACCTGAAAGCTTCATCATAGCTCTTTGAAAAGAGAAAATGTTGTCATGTAATTATCCCTGTCTCGCACTTGGTGCTTGGGTGAGCACTTGCCTCTCTTCACCCAGATTGAAATTGGAAACTTCTGAGCCAGAGAAAATAGGACAATGCCATGGCCCAAAAATGGATGGACATTTCTATTCCTTCTCTTCATCTCTGACTTGAGACTGGTCGCTTCAGTCAGCCTTCCTTCTAGAGGTCTGCGGCCCATATGAATTCACTCACATTTTAAAGGACGCTCATTTTACACGAATAAAAAATAAGGAAGAATTTGCCTTCTGGGAGTTAATACCTTGAGTGGCAGGGTAGCACAGAAGGTGTCTCTCAGTTTACACTTTGAGAGGATAAACAGTGATGCAAATCAATTCTAGTTTTCAGTGCAAGGATTACTTCTACTGAAGAGCAACATAGGTGGTTTTGGTCGTTTAAATACCTGCTTCTTAACAGGATTGCTTTATATTTAATCTCATATCTTCTTGCTCCTTGTAGAAACTCATTCTTTCAAGTCCAGTTTTATCTATTCATTTCCACTTGGCCCTTCACCTCTGCTTTCAAGCATGTTAGGTTTCTTCACTATTTAAGGAAAAAACAGTGTTACCCTTTCATTCTTATCTTGCCAAAATCCTTAAAGGAGCTTAAAGGAATAATTTGTTTCCTCTCTGTCCACTCACTGCTCCTTAATCTAGCGTAGCTTACATTTTTTCTTCTTCCTTTCCTCCCAAACTGCTCCCTCAAAAGTCACCTGTAGCTGCTTGGCCTTTCTATAACACTCAATATTATTAACTTCCCTTCTGATTATTGAAACTTTCTTCTTCGTTGACTTTTGAATCACTCTGCTGTCTTATTTGGACAGCCAACAATGCTATTCTTTTTCCTTTTTTCACTGATATTTTTTTTTTAAATCTCTAAAATATTACTAATATTCAAGGTTTTGTCTTTAAATTCTCTTCCCCTTTTTTTAAAGGTTAAGCATTTTACTCGTATCTTCTGGGAAGGAAGTTTTCTTCCTATCCCTTCTCTCGCGGACAGGCAGACTCCTCCCTCCCCGTGGCCTCTTGACACCTGAGTTGTCTGTTTCTCAAACTAGATAGCTGCAACCTCTTGCATCTTTTCAGCCCCACTGCCTGCTGCATGGCACACTTTCAGTAAGTATGTGTGGAATATGTGGATGAGTAAAAGGGTATGCTGAATTGTTGTCAATAACAAAGTAAGTTTTGGTGCTTAATAAACAGTTTTTCAGATAGACTAAATCGTCCTAACGAGAGTGTTAAAAAAATAATGAGTGATATCTGTGGTCCGGGTCACATCTGGGGGTGGCATGCTTGCTATTTGGTTGTCAGAAATGGCAAAGGGGAATAAGGCTCCAAGAGAGACTTCAAAGTAGCAAAAAGAATGTAACAGGATTCTGGGAGAGATTCTTTCCTATTGACTCAGAACTATAGCTGATACCTAAATCTTGTAGCTGAAAGAGGATCATTGCCTGTTGCTTGGTGAATAAATACATCAAGACACCACAGGTTGCAGCAGAGAAAGAATCTAATAATCATAGGGCAGCTGAATGAGGAGATGAGAGGAAATGTCAACTCTGCTTCCCAGAGAGGTTTGGCGATGAGCTTTTTTTTTTTTTGAGACGGAGTCTCGCTCTGTCGCCCAGGCTGGAGTGCAGTGGCGCGATCTCGGCTCACTGCAAGCTCCGCCTCCCGGGTTCACGCCATTCTCCTGCCTCAGCCTCTCCGAGTAGCTGGGACTACAGGCGCCCGCCACCACGCCCGGCTAATTTTTTGTATTTTCGGTAGAGACGGGGTTTCACCGTGGTCTCGATCTCCTGACCTCGTGATCCGCCTGCCTTGGCCTCCCAAAGTGCTGGGATTACAAGCGTGAGCCACCGCGCCCGGCCGGCGATGGGGTTTTTAAGGGGCGTGGGGATGAGTGATGGACCAAAGTGTAAGGATTACTGATTGGTCAAGAAGTGAGGGGTGATATCCTGGGACAGGAAGACGAAGAAAGCGCATCCTTTGTTAAGTCAGTTCCTTGCTGGGCATCTTCGATTGGTGGGCATCACTTATTTTACTGGAATTCAAGATCTGAAAAACTCAGTAAGCAATTCTTGGGTAACAAGGTCCAGTGTCAGAGAGTCTATTTATAGGAACAATGGGTGAGCAGGTGGTCAGCCTGCTATACAACTCTCAGCAGCTGCAGGGAAGTGGGTTGAAATGCACCAGCCCACCCTGTTCAGTGCCTATCTATAATTCTGCAGAAAGCCTCATGTGTAATTCCTGTTTACCCTGTGAAGGGGGTTTCAATCTGAGGGTGAAAGGCATTAGGACTCCATACTTGAGGTTTATAAATATTCATACAGTTAGAAACAGCCCCTATGGAACAGCAAAAAGAAAGCACTGATGCATTCTTCCCTCAAAAAAGGCATCTTTTCCTCTTCAATACCAAAGAATGAGCTGGCACAAGAACTACTCATAAAGTAATTAAGAGACTGACAATTTTTGGAGAGACATTTATGTAGTGATGGACTTCCTAATCTGTGCTATCTCAGCAGGGAAAATAACATTGCTGAGTGGTAGGAGGGCTAAGGAGAGCACCGGTGGCACGGATGTAGCCCTGTTCTTTGCTGTGCCAGCAGCTTCCCAGGAGTTTAGTGGTCACTGCAGAAGTTAGTGAAGCAGGTAGGCCAACCAGAAGAGTTACTTTTCAGCAGAAGGCAACCAGAATGGAATACCACTGTGGGAACTTAGGAAGTAGTGGAGGAGGTGAGTCCACGACTAGATCTCATGATCAGACCGTGGAATTTGTCCCTGCAAAAAGCTCCAAAGAACCTTTGCCTGTCCCCTGTGAGGGAGCCAGCTTGGCTGCTTGCCATCTAGTATTAGCCAGTGAATTCCTATTGGTTAAGAAGGACAGAACTCACACTCACTCAAGTAAGCAGACGTGCCATTTCCTGCTTTAATGCTTCCCGCTTTAATATACATGAGTAGTTTCTCTGCTGCAACCTGTGCATCTGAGGGAGTGAGGAGGATAGAAGGGTAAAGAGGTTATTCTGCAACCCATCCCTCATCTGCTCCAGGAGACTGCACTGCAGAACAGCTGAGCCCAACCTGGGGCTGCAATTAGGGCAGGTAAAGAAGTAAAGGGCTTTCAATTGTGCTTGAGAGTAACACTTTCAACAGAGCAGAAGTGAGTCTAAATATTGAAATGAGGCTTTTTCAAAAGCCAAGAGTAACTGAGAAGTTACAGAATCTGGCCAAGATGTCATTAAGGTATCCATTTTCTACCAAGAAAGAGGAGACAAGTGGTGAAGAGTGGTGGTTTATACCTCCACAGCCTGAGACCCATGCAACATGGTTGCATGAAGCCTACAACCATAGAGGGGACACATGAAGAGACCACTCTGTATTTTGAAGACAAATCCAGGGACAGACCAAGTTGCTGCTAGGGGGAAGGCCAACACAACCGTTGCCTGGAGATATCACAAATAATCCCTAAGAGTCTGGCTTTCTGCTTCAAAAATGTGGCCAGTTCACTTTTATTTGTTTATTTTTATTATTATTTCAAAAGTCTTTTTATGTCGTAGAGGAAACTAGACCTTGGGAACACTGATTCATGCTAACCCAACCCATAAGAGAATGATACGTGAGACAGAATGTGCATTTGTTTATTAACAATATAGCATTTTATTTCAGGAATCATAGGGGTCTGGACTCTGAGACCTAACCAGATAAATCAGTTATACAAGTGGTCCGATTGTTAAAAACTGTCTTAAAGTCATGACCTCAGGATATGGCAGATAAGCTAAATATTGGAGGTATCTGATGACATCAGACCCTGAAACCCTGCCACATGCAGTACCACAATAATAGAGGACTGACCGCTACCTGCTTTGTGCTCCCAAAAAGCCATGCTTCTGAACTATGGGTTCCTCTCCACAAGATGGCCTTGGTATGGGTATTCTAGGGTTGGTCTCTGTGACTCTTCCTTACCAAGCTTCAAAGACTGAGACTTCGGTGATTGAGTCGTATACTTGCTAATTCAGCCACATTTCTTTTTATTTTATTTATTTATTTATTTTTTGAGATAGAGTCTCATGCTGTTGCCCAGGGGTGCAATCTTGGCCCACTGCAAACTCCGCCTTCCAGGTTCAAGCAATTTTCCTGTCTCAGCCTCCCAAGTAGCTGAGATTGCAAGCATGCACCACCACACCTGGCTAATTTTTGTATTTTTAGTAGAGACAGGGTGTCACCATGATGATCAGGCTGGTCTCGAACTCCTGACCTCAAGTGATTCGCCTGCCTAGGCCTCCCAAAGTGATGGGATTACAGGTGTGAGCCATGGTGCCTGGCCCCAGCTACGCTACATTTCTGAGCAACTCCTACATGCCAGAAAGTATGCCAGATATTGAGGACTGTAATTTAGTGGTATGTCCACTGTTCAGAGAAAAACTTGAAACAAATTAAATTTCACGGGGTTTAATTGAGCAGGGAACAATTTGCAAATCAGGCAGCTCTCAGAACTGGAAAAGAATCAGAGAGCTGCTCTCTGCAGAGTGAGCAGGCAGTGTTTATGGACAGGAAACTGAAGTGAGGCGCAGAAACAGCTTGATTGGTTATGCTTCTGCAGTTGCCCTGTTTGGACATGATGTGATCGGTTGGCAGCCTGTGTTGGGCTGAAGTTTGTTGTGTGATTGGCTGAGACTTCTTACAGGAATACACTGCAAAGTTAGGCTTTCTTTTAGTTTAGGTAGGAGGCTAGGTTGCGGTTTGTTGAGTAGGAACTCAAAGTGCAGGGGCATTTTTTGGCCAAATTTAGTTTAATTTACCAGCACCCCTACCATAGCTCAAGAGAAAGGCTCAAGTGGTGCTATTTCCCCAACCTGGGTCAAAAGGCAACTACAGGGTAGGTGGGAGGGGAGCTCTTCAAGGGTGATGCATTGACAGGTGGAAGAATGTACCTTCGAGCATCCTCAAGGCTGAAGCCGTTTTCCAACAATCCGTAGTGCTTTCACCCAACCACATCTCATCTCCTGTTAGAGGATAACATGCCCTTTGTTTTCCTTCTTGGGCCCTTTTTCCCAGCAATTTCCCCTTGAAAATAAAGATATATGTCTCAATAGCCAAAAGAGAAAGATTCACTTGGGTATGAGTAGAAGAGAGAAGAGTTTCATCAAGAAGCAGTAAGAGAACCTGCCTTAAACACACATCTCTCTCTCTCTATATACATATATATGTACATATATATGTGTTCTTCCCCTAAATGCAAGATAAATATATTCTAAATATATATAAATTTATATTATATTTTTATGTTAAAATACATGTAAATATATATAAAGTATATATATTCAGAATATATACATATTATCTTGCATTTAGAAAATAGAAACTATAAACATAATATAAAAGCCATAAGACATTCATTTACTTCCTTATTTCATTCTCTGTTAATAATGATAATAATAACGGTAGTAGTTGCAGTAGTAACAGCAAAGTGTTATAAATTGCTTATTGTGTGGGAGGCAGTGTTCTAATGGCTGTACCTCCATTAACTTATACATATATCCTGGTATATAGATATTATTAATATTATTTACTATGGGGTAACTGAGTGAATTGCTTATGCCACATATGTAGGAAGTGGCAGCACCAGGATTTTAAGACAGGGAGGCTTGCTCACCAGCCTGTGTTCCCACAGAAAAGCTTGATAGCCCTGTCTCCTTGTCCTTCCAGGACAAAGGTGCCATGTGCCATGGGCTTATGGTAATGGTGTGTTTCTTATGCATCTCAATTCTCCAATCCCCTCTGAAATCCACTATGAATATTATCACAGCATGCTCAATAGTTCCTAATAGTTATGAGAAAAAAATGTGCCGATAATGTGGCATATGGAATAAAATACTCAGTACACATAAAAACCCCCGGCAGTCAGGGAACATAAGTGATTTTCTCATCATTTGCCATCTTTCTTGTTCAACCCAGCAGGAAAAAAAATGCACCACATTAATATTTCAATAACGCTCAGAATTTTTAAAATAATTTTAGGGTTTTATATGTGATGGTTTGATTTCCACAGAGAGGTCACAGTGAGTAATGCATGAGTATGGAGAATGAGTCTCCTTCAATATTGTCACCCCTTAATTTAGATGCCCTGGTACTTGGATTTACCTCTGTAATAATGCTTCTGAGGCTTCATTGCTGTTGTTTGTATACTTATCTGTCACTTTTGCCACACAATGAGGTTTTTAAGTCAAAATTTTTAATGTATTTTCCTATCTTCAACACAAGCACAATATCTGACAATAGACATTTGAAAAAAATGAATGAATGAATTAATGAATTTAAAAACATAACTGTTGACCCCTGGGAGCTCTGTGCTTTGACCCAGCCATGTATTTCTCCTTGATGGTTTTTTCAAACATCACCTTCTATTGTTCACCCATGCCCCGCATACTGCTTCAAGATTGAAGATGGCAACTCTCATTTGAACTTGATCCGTGCTTTACAGCCTGCAAAGAGCGTCTCTATAAGGTGTTTGCTTTCATTCATATTCATCGTAAGTTGTGTTTCAGTTTATACTTTCAAAGTAAACTGATATATGCTACTATTTTGCAAAAGGGCATACCTCCCTATTTTCTATGAACTTTAGTGTACTGTTGCATGAAGAAAGGACCAGAATGATGAATAGTGTCACAAAACTGAAGCATTGAAAAAACATACAGCTATTCTCTTACTAAATTTTCTACTCATTTGTAATCAGAAGATAGTCCCTCAGCTAGGGTATTTCTAGGGTCAGAAGAAAGTCACAGATAGTAATTGCTGATGCCAAACATCTGGACTCACAGTTGCAAGTCAGGAGATTCAAAGTGAGGCCCCATTAGGTCTGAGAGCTGGTTCTACGCTGGAGGCACCTGGCACAGGAGTTGCTGTGTGCTTGGGCCCTGCCATACAGGCAGGAAACCCACGTGTAACATGCAGTCAGACAGCCCCAAGTGTGAGATGTGGCTCCACCAGATGACTTTCTGGTAGTGTTACCTTGGCTAAATTCTTAACATTCTTTTATCTAGACATAAGAAAAGCACTACAAGTTGTCACAAAGTATGTGTCCCACGAATGCCACTGAATCTTATTTCCATTCTTATATTTATAGTTAACCATCAAATCTCTGTAGATCTATTTCTTTTTGATTATCAAAGTGCTTATTAAATATGCTTCATCACTGATATTTAATTTCACATTTCTGCAATATTTTAGAATTGAGTGTGTGCACAGGTAGCTATGCTACATGGAAAAGGGGGTTATTCTCAGTTGCTACTGATTTATGGTCAGTGGCAGAAGAACTGACCTTGTCTCTCTATAAAGTTGAACATAAAAGAAGAATATAAAAGGGCCTGTGTATTTTTAGTTAGATAAACCCTTTATCCAAAATGCACCTTTGAAGTTATCTGTGGGTATATCCAGCCACTTACATCTCTGAGTCATCAACTAAAGAATAAAAACATATACACAAAGAGCACATGACCTTCTCACTCATGTTGCTATTGGTCTTGTGATGGTAAAAATCAAATTAAATGTATATTCTTCACTGAAGACCCTAGTATTTTTAACCTTCAGGAGAAGTTCTGTCAACTTTGCTTGTTAGGATGAAAAGCTTCAAGCAATTATAGTCGTTTCCTATTTTTCTGACTAAAGGCTGTCTTTCAAAAAATTCTACCTCCTAACTCTTTAAGTTTTTAAGCTGCTAAACTCTTAGTCTAGGTTTTCTTCCTTCTCCTTGAATCAAATAGGCACCTGATAGCCCCCTCTTCCATGTCGTGTGTCCCCAACACCTTCCGTCCCATCAGCAAAAGTGCAGCCACAGTGAGCTGTTGGACCAGGACTGCTCTTCTTGGCTCCTCCCCTCTTTCTCTTATCTAGCTTTGCTTCTACCAGGCTTCTTTAAAAAGAGTGAACTTTGGTTTAGGATTCTTGTTTCTGTGAAAACCTGGCAAGTGAGTTAACATTTGTGGAGGCTTTGGGACATCGGATTCTCTGAACAAATTTAACTGCTGGGTGACTCAGTCCAATGACACTATGTCTTCTACCTCTGTAGCATTCCGTGATCTTGAGATATGCTTTTTGGAGAGGATATTGAAAACCGAAGCACTATTTCTCTACAGATGGACAATTTCAGGATCAGAGGAATAAATAACTTCTCCTAAATGACAAAGAGGGGAAGGGCGGCTGGAATAAAATCTTCCAGCTGACCACTGTGTCATCAAGGTAAGGGAGAGGATCTCAGAGCCGCAGATGCTGACTGCCAGTCCTCAGCTCTGTGTCCGGGCTCCAAGACCTCCATGTTGCCGTGCACCTCCTGCTCCGTGCTGGGATGTGTTTCATCTTTGTCACTGAGAAGAAAACAAAAATCTGCCTCTTTTAGGCTTCAAAAGAGAAGCAAGCAACAAGAAGAGCTGAGCAGGAACAAAAGGCGAGAAACTTCAAGCATGGTTGCTCATTAAGGAAAGAACAGCCAGAAGATGCACAGCTGCCCAGCCCCACGCTGAACAGAGAGAGAAGGGAAAGAGCGCTCTGAGCTTCATCTGAAGCCACCTGGGCCAGGCTCTGCAGCTCACTTGGTGCAAAACGTCCAGGTCCTACACCTCCCCGACTCTCCCAAGGCCCCTAGGTTATTTCAGAGTCTCTAAGAATAAATTCCAAGTTTTCCTGAATGTGTCTCTTAAGCTTCCATACATAACCCAACACTCTTCTTTCTCTCCTGTTAAACAGTCTCTTTCACTGATGTCACCCATGAAGGCTTGTGAAGGATTTCATCTCTGTCAGTGCGGCTGATGCCACCTTCTGCAGCTCCTCCCTATGGAGAAGCATGGCTGGAGACTGTGCTGCTGCTACTGCATGGAGCTCACTCTGCTGAGGACCAGCATGGCTCGCTGCTGCCTGCCACGACACGGCCTCACGCACACACATAGACAGACACAGATACACGCAGAGACACATGCAGCAACACAGGCAGAGACACACACAGCCATATACACACGTAGACAGACACATACAGAGACATGCAGACACACATGCAGAGACACACACAGAGACTCACACAGCCATACACACACATAAACACACGCAGAGACACAGGCAGAAATACAGAGTCATATAGACACAGACACACACAGAGACACATGCAGACACACCCAAAGACACATGCAGAGACACATGTTGACACAGAGAGACACAGTCATATACACACAGAGACACAAACACACACATAGACAAATGCAGAGACACACACAACACAGCCACCACACGCACATATAGACACATACAGCCACATAAACGCACTCACACATATAGACACACAGCCACATACACACACACACACACACACACATAGACACACAGCCACATACACACACTTACACACGTAGACACACACAGCCACATGCATACACAGACACATATGGGCACACACATACACACACACAGAGACATCCACAGAGAGATACACACATAGACACACAGTACATACACACAGAAACACAAGGACATACAAGAGACACAGAGAAACACCGAGACACACACAAATACACAGATACAAAGACACATATAGCCACACACAGACACAGATGCACTCACAGACATATTCAGATGTATACATAAAGACACACAGCCACACAGATACAGACAGACACAGAAACACACACACACGTATCCACACATACAGACGCAGATAGATGCATACACAGACACAAATACATGGAGCCACACACTGCCTTACACACATGCACAGAGTCTCCATCGAGGTGCACACAGACACACACAGATGCACTCACAGGCACACATGCAGCCACACTCACAGTCTTACATGCCCTCGTACCTTTAGTCCACCCCCATCACAGTGACTTTACCAAGAGTGCTGCCTTATGTTTATTTCTCATATAGACATTTTCATTTTTTTGCATAAAAATACCGTATTATCCTTAAACCCTCTTCCTTTCAGGATGAGGGGCAAGACTCTGTTGGGGCAGGAGGAAAGAGAGTGGATAAGAAGGCCAATCTCCGTGACACCTCCATCTGCTCTAAAATTCTCTATGTCCATTGTCCCCAGTACTTAGGGCAGTGTAGGTCCAGTTCATGGTTTTCCTTCTCGAGAGAAGCTCTCCTATCTACTGAGTCACCCCAGGCCACCTAGCAAATGTTTTAGGGCCATGGGGCATGCCCAGTAGCCTTCTTTCCACTACTATCTATCAGAGCCAGCCAGGTGTGAAACCTCACAGGATTTGAGGCAGTCAGAGCCCCTTCCCTGGGAATTTGGAATCCACACGAAGATGGTCCAGACTCTTCTACCCTGAGTGTGGCCAGCAGGGAAGGCTGGTGTGCAGAAAGAGAGAAGCACTGAGCATTTCCAGAGAGAGACAGAGAGGAGACTTAGGGGTGGATCCTGCAAGTTTATGAGTTCTGGTTCTTTGTTATGAATCTGGCGCATCCCTGCCCGTGTCCTCCAGGAGACACTTAGATGCCAGAGGAAAATGTTCCATAAGATTAGATGAATGAGGCCAGGCTCGGTGACTCACGCCTGTAGTCTCAGCACTTTGGGAGGCTGAGGCAGGCAGATTGCCTGAGGTCAAGAATTTGGGACCAGCCTGGCTACCATGGTGAAACCCTCTTTCTGCTAAAAATACAGCAATTAGCCGGGCATGGTGGCGTGCGCCTGTAGTCCCAGCTACTTGGGAGGCTGAGGCAGGAGAATCGTTTGAACCTGGGAGACGGAGGTTGCAGTGAGCTGAGACGTGCCACTGCACTTCAGCCTGGGGGACAGAGCAAGACTCCGTCTCAAAAAAAAAAAAAAAAATTTAGATGAATGCCCTTCAGTTACAACCAAGACATTTAAATTAGGAAAAAGCGGGACTTGAAAAAGTTCTCACAAAATTAAATATATACCTCTATATTTAATAGATAAAATACAAATATATCACATATCTATATCTATATCAATATCTATATTCCAGTAAAGATTTTCTAAGCTCTTGAAGCTAAATATAGGTAAACTGAGTATCTAAGTGTTCCTTCCTTTATGCTGAGATTATGTTCTATTTGTTTGGTTTAAAATGTCATTTTTATTTTAATGTTTCTTTAAAAAATAAACACGATTGGTTCTACATTTTTTGTTTTCTAGGCAATTGGAGAAAATATGAGTTGTAGGAACTCACTAATATACCTTGCCTGGCACTTCTGGTATATCTCTCAAGTCTCCTTTGTGTGTGTGTGTGTGTTTGTATGTGTGTGTCTATTTGTATATGTTTAATTGAAACATATTTTACAAATTTGTGGGGTCCATTTCATATTTTGTTACATGCATAGAATGTGCAATGATCACGTCAAGGTACTTGAGGTATCCATAACTTAGAGTGTTTATTATTTTTCTATAAGTTCCACAATCAGTCCATGGACACCAGGTTTGTGCAGCCTCAGAGTTTTTAACTTGGCTTGTAACAGATGCATACACACACACACAGGTTCACACACTTCTGGACAGTCACATTGTCCTCCAAAGCCAGTTTCTCTTGAGATGGTGACCCTCTCCACTATCAGGCTTCTCTCAAGAAGAACGGTGCATCTTCAGGTTTTCCATTCTCATGCACAGGATCCCCATCCAGCACCAGTGCTGCGAAGATGAAGACAGACCTGGTGCTGAGCAGCAGGACCTTACAGCCCTCTGCCTTGACCGTCACTGCTGGCTTCCTGGCTTCCTCTTGTGTCCAAGACATACTCTGGGGCAGCAACACATTCCCACTGGGATTCTCTGGCTATTCACACTGCGCGTGACTTTCCTTCACTCCAGCCATGGTGGGTGCCATACATCCCTTGACAACACATGTTAAACCATCCACGGCAACCTCCGGCCCCAGGAATAAGCACAACCATTTGAACACAACCTGGTTGGCCCCATTGGCATCAACCATGGCAATCTTTTGGCTACTTATACCACCTTCCCTCGCTTGGCCTGAATTTAGATCCATTTCACTCAAATCTTGTTTCTCATAGACACACACTTCTATATTGCTCATTTCTGGCTTTGTTCATTGAAAACTCATTTTTTTCTCATTGCATATTAATGTTGATTCTGGACTGAGATAGCTTCTCTCAGTCTTTGAACATTTCTTATGATCTGCTCACTGTAACTGCATGTGGTTCCAATTTAGAACTGTGCAGCTTAGGAGATACTCCTTTGATGATGTTCTAAGCCTGGCAAACATTACTGTAATCAATGAATGCATATGTAACAAATAGCTATCAAAAGGTAGACAGGAAAGTGGGCCCAATAATGGGCTATCTTAAGGTTAGATTTCATTTTTCAGTTTTGAGAAACTGACTCCTTTACGTATTTATTTATTGAGATGGCATTTCTCTCATTGCTGAGGATGGAATGCAATGGCACGATCTCAGCTCACTGCAAAGTCCGCCTCCCAGATTTAAGCAATTCTCCTGCCTCAGCCTCCAGAGTAGCTGGGATGACAGGTGGCTGCCACCATATCCAACAAATTTTTGTATTTTTAGTAGAGACAGGGTTTTACCATGTTGGCCAGGCTGGTCTCAAACTCTTGACCTCAGGTGATCCACCCACCTCGGCCTCCCAAAGTGCTGAAATTATAGGCATGAGCCATGGCGCCTGGCCCCTTTACAGTTTTGGAGTACAATTTTGCATATTTTGATACACGGCTCAGGAAAGTGCAACTCTAGATTTCCCACCTCAAATAAAAGAACCAGAAATAAAAATAATCATTCATATGGTGGGGGAAATTGTGAGCATTTGCCCTGGAGCAAGCTGACTACTTGTTCTGATCTATAACTAAAGAAACAGAAATCTGATCAACCCTGGAAATCAATCTGTCTTCTTTGGTTTGCTGTGAGAAAGTTTGTCAGTCTCAACTGTGGCACGATCAGTATACTACTCTGTTTTCATTTTGACAAAGCAATTTTTTCCTTTAGAACCTGAAGCAGTGTTAAGGTGTGCTTCCCCCGGACTTGAACTTTCCAAGTCAATGTGGCAGCTGATGGAAGCAAGGCAGTGTCTGAGCTTTAGAAGCCTGAGGATGTGAAGAAAGCAGAAAACTGTATACCTGTTTACTCTGACCTCTTTCCCTGGCACAATATCTCAGCCCTCCACTCACCCTGCCAATCACTTGGTCTTGTTCACCATTCCACCAGATCCTAGTGCACCCCGTTCGTCCTGTTAGTTCCTTGCTGTGGACCATGCACACCTGCCCAAACGTGAGGGCTCCTGTTAGGCTCTTTCTATGAATCCGAGGGCCCAGGAGAGATGCTGCAGAGTAGGACCAGCCACAGGCCCGTGTGTTTGCACTTACCAGAGCAATTCTAATTTTTTTTTTTTTTAGACAGAGTCTTGCTCTGTTGCCCAGGCTGGAGTGCACTGGTGCAATCTCAGCCCACTGCCACCTCCGCCTCCTGGGTGCAAGCCATTCTCCTGCCTCAGCCTCCTGAGTAGCTGGGGTTACAGGCACCCACCAAACGCCTGGCTAATTTTTGTGTTTCTAGGGGAGACAGGGTTTCTCCGTGTTGGCCAGGCTGATCTCGAACTCCTGATCTCAGGTGATCCACCCACCTCAGCCTCCCAAAGTGCTGGGATTACAGATGTGAGTCACTGAGCCCAGCATACAATTCTGATTTTTTTGTTTCTTATTATTTAAGTTCTGGGATATATGTGCAGAACGTGCAGGATTGTTACATAGGTATATATGTCCCATGGTGGTATCTCTCCCCTAGCCCCCAACCTCCAGATAGGCCCCAGTGTATGATGTTCCCCTTCCAGTGTCCATGTGTTCTCATTGTTCAACTCCCACTTATGAGTGAGAACATGTGGTGTTTGGTTTTCTGTTCCTGTGTTAGTTTGGTGAAAATGATGGTTTCCAGCTTCATCCATGTTCCTGCAAAGAACATTAACTCATCCTTTTTTGTGGCTGCATAGTATTCCATGGTGTACATGTGCCACATTTTATTTGTCCAGTCTATCATTGATGAACATTTGGGTTGGTTCCAAGTCTTTGCTATTGTGAATAGTGCTTCAATAAACATATTTGTGCATGTGTCTTTATAGTAGAATGATTTATAATCCTTTGGGTATGTACCTAGTAATAGGATTTCTGGATCAAATAGTATTTCTGGTTCTACATCCTTGAAGAATCTCCACACTGTCTTCCACAATGGTTGAACTAATTTACACTCTTACCAACAGTGTAAAAGCGTTCTTATTTCTCCACATTCTCTACAGCACCTGTTGTTTCCTGACTTTTTAATGATTGCCATTCTAACTGGTGTGAGATGGTATCTCATTGTGGTTTTGATTTGCATTTCTCTAATGACCAGTGATGATGAGCTTTTTCTCGTGTTTGTTGGCCGCATAAGTGTTTTCTTTTTAGAAGTGTCTGTTTATATCCTTTGCCCACATTTTGATGGGGTTGTTTTTTTTCTTGTAAATTTGTTTAAGTTCCTTGTTGATTCTGGATATTAGCCCTTTGTCAGATGGATAGATTGCAAAAATACTCCCACATTTTGTAGGTTGCCTGTTCACTCTGATGATAGTTTCTTTTGCTGTGCAGAAGCTCTTTAGTTTAATTAGATCCCATTTGTCAATTTTGGCTTTTTTTGACATTGCTTTTGGTGTTTTAGTCATGAAGTCTTTGCCCATGTCTATGTCCTGAATGGTATTGCCTAGGTTTTCTTCTAGGGTGTTTATGGTTTTAGGTCTTACATTTAGGTCTTTAAACCATCTTGAGTTATTTATTTATTTTTTGAGACAGAGTCTCACTCTGTGGCCCAGGCTGGAGTGTAGTGGTGTGATCTTGGCTCGCTGCAACCTCTGCCTCCCAGGTTCAAGTGATTATCCTGCCTCAGCCTCCTGAGTAGCTGAGATTACAGGCATGCACCACCACGCCCAGCTAATTTTTGTATTTTTAGTAGAGATGGGGTTTCATCATGTTGGTCAGGCTGGTCGCAAACTCCTGACCTCATGATCTGCCTGCCTCAGCCTCCCAAAGTGCTGGGATTACAGGCATGAGCCACTGCACTGCACCCAGCTTTGAGTTAATTGTTTTTATAAGGTATAAGTAAGGGGTCCGGTTTCAGTTCTCTGCATATGGCTAGCCAGTTTTCCCAACACCATTTATTAAATAGGGAATCCTTTCCCCATTGTTTGTTTTTGTCAGGTTTGTTAAAGACCAGATGGTTGTAGATGTGTGGAGTTATTTCTGAGGCCTCTGTTCTGTTCCATTGGTCTATATATCTGTTTTGGTATCAGTACCATGCTGTTTTGGTTACTGTAGCCTTGTAGTATAGTTTGAAGTCAGATAGTGTGATGCCTCCAGTTTTGTTCTTTTTGCTTTGGATGGTCTTGGCTATATGGGCTCTTTTATGGTTCCATATGAAATGTAAAGTAGTTTTTGTAATTCTGTGAAGAAAGTCAATGGTAGCTTGATGGGGATAGCATTGAATCTATAAATTACTTTGGGCATTTTGGCCATTTTCATGATATTGATTCTTCCTATCCATGAGCATGGAATGTTTTTCCATTAGTTTGTGTGCTCTCTTATTTCCTTGAGCAGTGGTTTTTCATTCTCCTTGAAGAGGTCCTTCACACCCCTTGTAAGTTGTATTCCTAGGTATTTTATTCTCTTTGTAGCAATTGTAAATGGGAGTTCACTCATGATTTGGCTGTTTGTCTATTATTGGTGTATAAGAATGCTGTGATTTTTGCACATTTATTTTGTATCCTGGGACTTTGCTTAGCTTAAGCTTTATCAGGTTAAGGAGAGTTTGGGCTGAGATGATGGGATTTTCTAAATATACAATCATGTCATCTGCAGAGACAATTTGACTTCCTCTCTTCCTATTTGAATACGCTTCATTTCTTTCTCTTGCCTGGTTGTCCTGACCAGAACTTCCAATACTATGTTGAAAAGGAGTGGTGAGAGATGGCATCTGTCTTGTGTCGGTTTTCAAAAGGAATGCTTCCAGCTTTTGCTCAGTCAGTATGATATTGGCTGTGGGTTTGTCATAAATAGCTCTTATTATTTTGAGATATGTTCCATCAATACCTAGTTTATTGAGAGTTTTTAGCATGAATTGGTGTTGAATTTTATTGAAAGCCTTTTGTGCATCTCTTGAGATAATCATGTGGTTTTTGTCATTGGTTTTGTTTATGTGATGAATTACATTTATTGATTTGTGTATGTTGAACCAGCCTCGCATCCAGGGATGAAGCCAGCTTGATCATGGTGGATAAGCTTTTTGATGTGCTGCGAGATTTGGTTTGTCAGTATTTTGTTGAGGATTTTTACGTCAATGTTCATCAGGGATATTGGCCTGAAATTTTATTTTTTTTGTTGTGTCTCTGCCACGTTTTGGTAGCAGGATGATGCTAGCCTCATAAAATTGTTTTATATAAAAACATAAAACTATTGTTTGTAATAGTTTCAGAAGGAATGGTACCAGCTCCTCTTCCTACCTCGGGTAGAATTCAGCTATCAATCTATCTGTTCCTGGGCTTTTTTTGGTTGGTAGGCTGTAATTACTGCCTCAATTTTAGAACTCGTTATTGGTCAGGGATTTGACTTTTTCCTGGTTTAGTCTTGGGAGAGTGTATGTGTCCAGGAATTTAACGATTTCTTCTAGATTTTCTAGTTTATTTGCATAGAGGTGTTTATAGTATTCTCTGATGATAGTTTGTATTTCTGTGGGATCAGTGATGATATCCCCTTTGTCATTTTTTATTGTGTCTATTTAATTCTTCTCTTTTTTCTTCTTTATTAGTCTGGCTAGCAATCAACTATTCTGTTAATCTTTTCAAAAAAACAGCTCCTGGATTCATTGATTTTTTGAAGGGTTTTTCATTTCTCTATCTCCTTCAGTTCTGCTCTGATCTTAGTTATTTCTTCTCTTCTGCTAGCTTTTGAATTTGTTTGCTGTTGCTTCTCTAGTTCTTTTAATTGTGATGTTAGGGTGTCAATTTTAGATCCTTCTTGCCTTCTCCTGTGGGCATGTAGTGCTATAAATTTCCCTCTAAATACTGCTTTTGCTGTGTTCCAGAGATTCTGGTACATTGTATCTTTGTTCTCATTGGTGTCAAAGAACTTACTTATTTCTGCCTTAACTTCGTTATTTACCCAGTAGTCATTCAGCAGCAGGTTGTTCAGTTTCCATGTAGTTGTGCAGTTTTGAGTGAGTTTCTTAATTCTGAGTTCTAATTTGATTGCACTGTGATCTGAGAGACTGTTTGCTATGATTTCCCTTCTTTTGCATTTGCTGAGGAGTGTTTTACTTCCAATTATGTGGTAAATTTTAGAATCAGTGCCACATGTTGCTGAGAAGAATGTATATTCTGTTGATTTGGGGTGGAGAGTTCTGTAGATGTCTATTAGGTGCACTTGATCCAGAGATGAGTTCAAGTCCTGAATATTCTTGTTAATTTTCTGTGTCATTGATCTGTCTTATATTGAGATTGGGGTGTTAAAGTCTTCCACTATTATTGTGTGGGAGTCTAAGTCTCTTTGCGGGTCTCTAAGAACTTGCTTTGTGAATCTGGGTGCTCCTGTATTGGGTGCATATATATTTAGGATAGTTAGCTCTTCTTGTTGAATTGATCCCTTTACCATAATGTAAACCCTTTCTTTGTCTTTTTTGATCTTTGTCGGTTTAAAGTTTGTTTTATCAGAGACTAGGATTGCAACCCCTGCTTTTTATTGCTTTCCATTTTCTTGGTAAATATTCCTCCATCCCTTTATTTTGAGCCTATGTGTGTCTTTGCATGTGAGATGGGTCTCCTGAATGCAGCACACTGATGAGTCTTGACTTTTTGTCCAATTTGCCAGTCTGTGTCTTTTAACTGGGACATTTAGCCCATTTACATTTAAGGTTAATATTGTTATGTGTGTATTTGATCCTGTCATTATGATGCTAGCTGGTTATTTTGCCCATTAGTTGATGCAGTTTCTTCATAGTGTCGATGGTCTTTACAATTTGGTATGTTTTTGCAGTGGCTAGTACCAGTTGTTCCTTGCCATATTTAGTGCTTCCTTCAGGAGCTCTTGTAAGGTAGGCCTAATGGTGACAAAATCTCTCAGCATTTGCTTGTCTGTAAGGGATTTTATTTTTCCTTTGCTTATGAAGCTCAGTTTGGCTGGATATGAAATTCTGGGTTGCAAATTCCTTAAGAATGTTGAATATTGGCCCCCACTCTCTTCTGGGTTGTAGGGTTTCTGCTGAGAGATCCACTGTTAGTCTGATGGGCTTCCCTTTGTCAGAAACCTGACCTCTCTCTCTGGCTGCCCTTAACATTTTTTCCTTCATTTCAACCTTGGTAAATCTGATGATTATGTGTCTCGGAGTTGCTCTTCTCAAGGAATATCTTTGTAATGTTCTCTGTATTTCCTGAATTTGAATTTTGGCCTGTCTTGCTAGGTTGGGGAAGTTCTCCTGGATAATATCCTGAAGAGTGTTTTCCAACTTGGTTCCATTCTCCCCGCCACTTTCATTTACACCAATCAAACGTAGTTTTGGTCTTTTCACATAGTCCCATATTTCTTGGAGGCTTTGTTTATTCCTTTTCATTCTTTTTTCTCTAATCTTGTCTTCATGCTTTATTTCATTAAGTTGGTCTTCAATCTCTGGTATGCTGTCTTCCACTTGATCGATTCAGATACTGATACTTGTGTATGCTTCACAAAGTTCTCGTGCTGTGTTTTTCAGCTTCATCAGGTCATTTATATTCTTTTCTAAACTGGTTATTCTAGTTAGTGATTCCTCTAACCTTTTTTCAAAGTTCTTGGCTTCCTTGCATTGGGTTAGAGCATGCTCTTTTAGGTCGGTGGAGTTTGTTTCTCCCCACCTTCTGAAGCAGACTTCTGTCAATTCATCAAACTCATTCTCCATCCAGTTTTGTTCCCTAGCTGGCGAGGAGTTGTGATCCTTTTGAGGAAAAGAGGTGTTCTGGTTTTTGGAATTTTCAGCCTTTTTGGGCTGGTTTTTCCTCATCTTCATGTATTTATGTACCTTTGGTCTTTGATGTTGGTGACTTTCAGGTGGGGTTTTTGTGTGGATGTCCTTTATGTTGATGTTGATGCTATCCCTTTCTGTTTGTTAGTTTTTTTTCTAACAGTCAGGCCCCTCTGCTGCAGATCTACTGGAGTTTGCTGGAGATCCACTCCAGACCCTGTTTGCCCGGGTATCACCAGTGGAGGCTGCAGAACAGCAAAGATTGCTGCCTGTATCTTCCTCTGGAAGCTTCATCCCAGAGAGGCACCCACCAGGTGCCAGCCGGAGCTCTCTTATGTGAGGTGTCTGTCGACCCCTGCTAGTAGGTGTCTCTCAGTCAGGAGGCATGGGGGTCAGGGACCCACCTGAGGAGGCAGTCTGTCCCTTAGCAAAGCTCCAGTGTTGTACTGGGAAATCCACTGCTCTCTTCAGAGCCAGCAGTCATGAATGTTTAAGTCTGCTGAAGCTGTGCCCACATCCACCCCTTCCCCCCAGGTGCCCTGTCCCAGGAAGATGGGAGTTTATCTATAAGCCCTGACTGGGGCTGCTGCCTTTCTTTCAGGGATGCCCTGCCCAGGGAGGAGGAATCTAGGGAGACAGTCTGGCTACAGTGGCTTTGCTGAGCTGCAGTGGGCTCCGCCCAGTCTGAACTTCCCGGTGCCTTTGTTTACATTGTGAAGGGAAAACTGCCTACTCAAGCCTCAGTAATGGTGGACACCCTTCCCCCAGTCAAGCTGGAGCATCCCAGGTCGACTTCAGACTGCTGTGCTGGCAGCAAGAATTTCAAGCCAGTGGATCTTAGCTTGCTGGGCTCTGTGGGGGTGGGATCTGCTGAGCTAGACCGCTTGGCTTTCTGGCTTCAGCCCCCTTCCCAGGAGAGTGAACAGTTCTGTGTCACTGGCATTCCAGGTGCCACAAAAGAAACTCCTGCAGCTAGCTCTGTGTCTGCCCAAATGGCCTCCCAGTTTTGTGTTTGAAACCCAGGGCCCTGGTGGTAATAGGCAGCAGAGGGAATTTCCTGGTTTTTAGGTTGTGATGACCATGGGAAAAACACAGTATCTGGGCTGGAATGCACTGTTCCTCATGGCACAGTCCCTGACGGCTTCCCTTGGCTAGGGGAGGGAATTCCCCAATCCCTTGTGCTTCCTGAGTGAGGTGACTCCCCACCCTGCTTCAGCTCGCCCTCCTGCACCTACTGTCCAAACAGTCCCAGTGAGATGAGCCGAGTACCTCAGTTGTAAATTCAGAAATCACCTGCTTTCTGTGTTGATCTCGCTGTGAGTTGCAGACCGGAGCTGTTCTTATTTGGCCGTCTTGCCAGCCACCACAATTCTGATTTTTAAAATATTTTTTCCATGCTGTATCTTAGATTCCCCTGTAATATTTTGTTTGAAATTTAAGTAACACTACAAAAAAATAAAAACACAACTCTAAGGGACAAGTTGGTCATTTATAATATTAGAGTCAGGAGCTCAGAGAAAAATGTGGAATCTCTTTCATTGCTGTGCATATGTAACTACAGGTCTTAGGATTTTTTCATTAATACATGTAAATGAATAAGGTACATGGAAATTAGAAGTGAATGGCATTTTTTGGACTGGAGACTGTGTTGTTTATAAATGTAATAGTGAACTACATAATAGCCTTCAGTCTAGGAATTCAGAATTCTGGTAAATGTCACAGAGCTCATTTGAATGTGAGCGACTAACACAAAATAAACAGCATTCTTTGCTTGGCATTAAAGGTAATGAAAATAAAATCCAGGGTTAAATGCAACCACAACCCTCAGACAGGATTCACACAAAAATCAGGTTGCATTTTGCCTGAAAAATGGATTATTTGTAATTACAAAAACTACAGTGTTTGTAAATGACCGAGGCAAGATCTCTTGAGTTGGGTAATTATTCCCATTTTGCATTTTTCAATTGTATTTACTCCTGGCCCATTCTTTAAATAAATGATAAAACTCTGTTTTTCCTCTCAGACAGTTTTAAAGTGGATTCTGTTTTTAAGGTTTTTTTTGTAATTATAATTATTTTACTTTTAATTTAAGTTCAGGGATATATGTTCATGTTTGTTTTATAGGTAAACTATGTGTCACAGGGGTTTGGTGTACAGATTATTTCATCACCCAAGTAATCAGAACAGTACCTGATAAGTAGTTTTTTGATCCTCATCCTCCTTCTACCCTCCACCCTCAAGTACACATATGCATATGTGTACTCAAAGTTTAGCTCCCACTTATGGTGAGAACATACAGAATTTGGTTTTCTGGTCCTGTGTTAGTTCACTTAGGATGATGGCCTCCAGCTCTTTTTATGAACACATGTACTGAATGTGTTATGAGCCAAGATAATTCATGTCTAAACTCCACAACATTTCTTCAAATCCCTTTTTTTTTTTTTTTTTTTTTTGAGACGGAGTCTCGCTCTGTCGCCCAGGCTGGAGTGCAGTGGTGCGATCTCGGCTCACTGCAAGCTCAGCCTCCCGGGTTCACGCCATTCTCCTGCCTCAGCCTCTCCGAGTAGCTGGGACTACAGGAGCCTGCCACCACGCCTGGCTAATTTTTTTTTTTGTATTTTTAGTAGAGACGGGGTTTCACTGTGGTCTCGATCTCCTGACCTCGTGATCTGCCCACCTCAGCCTCCCAAAGTGCTGGGATGACAAGCGTGAGCCACTGCGCCCAGCCTCAAATCCCTAGTTTTTAATGGCAAAAAATAAACGGCACTATTATATGTAGTTTATGTTTATCTGAATACCATATACATAAGGTTTTATATATATGTATTTTATAAATAATTTGAATAAATATAATTTATATGCACATATTTATATGCATGTTTCAGTATAATTATATATTTTTCTTGCATGAGGGGCTGTTCCCCCAGGGAACTGGACCACAGAGCCCTAGGATAAATGAGTAGATGGGAAAAAATCCTGACTCTCTTTCTAACTGGCTCTGAAACTTGAGTGCCAACATAGAAAAGATTTTCATCCTTGCTAAACCAAAGTGAAGCACAGAGAGCACAGAAATGAGTTCTGATTGGAGTTTTAGCCTCTCATTCTAGAGTGACTCTTCTACTGAGTTTCAAGTGAGTTTCAGATGGGCAGAGATACTGATTGCATTCGTGTTCTGGGCTTTGGAGTGGCTGGACCCTGGCTGGCCTCCTTTTCCAAGGACAGCTTTCTTCACCTATTATTGGGACAGTACGCATAAAGTTTTCAGTGTATGCCAAAACATAAAAAGAGTTTGGGGTCAGGGAGATGATCTAAATAATAAGAACCAAAGTAATCCCTTCCTAACTTCATCCAATTCAATCAATTATTGTTTATTAAACATATGTCAAACATTTTGCTAACATAATGAGTAAGGTCTAATCTAATCTTTTAAGAAGAACTTTGCTAATTGAGAGAGGCAGGCATAAACAGATACAGTATCTTGCAATCTTGGGGTGCTTTGCAGAGATAATAAGAAAATTGCGGTTAATATCCTCGAGAGTTACAGCATTGTTGCAAAGAGCTGGTTTTCAAACTTTGATTTGTAGGATGAAGGAGAAATTTGTTGGGCAAAATCACTGGGTAACAGCACATCAGACAATGGGTCTGGGACAGCCACAGCAAATGGGGCAAGCTATACAGCAGGTTTGGAAGGGATGATGGTGTGTGTCATGAGGAGAAATTGCAAGAAGGTAGTTTTGATGTCTGCTTGCAGAACAACTTGTATATCCAAGTGAAAAACATGGATTTTTGCCTTTTTGCTAACAGGAAACCACCAAGGAATTTCAAACATGAAACTGATGATGTTGTTACTGAACCAGGCCCATTTTGCCTGCTGTGCAGTGTGCCAATCACTGAGATAACAAGTTTTACAGTGGTGGAAGTGTGTATTCATGTGGCAGCCAAACAAGAAGATGAGAGAACAGGTCTCAAATCTACCTCTCCAAAGATGGGGTTTAGGGATATTTATGAGATAGAGGAGCAAGGTGATCTGAGGCATGGGGTAGGGTGATTGCAGGTTAGAAAAAAATGAGGTAATCAGTGTTCTGCACAAGGATAGTTAAACTTTATAGCTCTTCGTAGGATGAGTGTTTGAAAAATGGCAGCATTAGCATGATCTAATGGTGAAGCTTTCTGCCCTCTGACATCAAAAGGTCACCCATCATTCATCCAGGCCAAGTTGATAGGTCAGTGGTCTCAGCTGGCATGAACTACTTAAAAGCTGACACTGAGTTTCTGAAAAACAACTTAGGAAACCATCACCATTATTACCCATACTTCAGAGATATTATCTGTAGGGAAGCAGAAGGGAGTCTTGCAATACATTGCTCAGCTACATAACATTTAGAGTTAGTGATATTACAAAACTATTAAACCAGCTAAAACCAAGTGAAGCAGGTTAAAATTTGATTATCCTAACTTTGTTTGCCCTCAGCTTCAATGTCTGGCTTATTTTGAAAGATAAAGTGTGTCATATGATTGCACTGAGTTAAAAAAAAAATGGTTGCAGGATTGTTTATTTAACCAATATTTTTACATTCCTATTATGTAGACACTTTTCTGTGAACTGGGAATACAGTATTAAAAAAATAAGACTGGGACCTAATAACTAGACTATGCTTGTGTTAAATGTAAAGACAAATATACATTAAAAGTAGAGACTGAAGAAAGATAATTACGCCAAGACTAATTTTTAAAAAGCTGGTGTCGCTATATTAATTTCAGACAGAATAGACCTTAGAGCAAGGAAATTATCAGGAATAAAGAGAAATATTAAATACCAATAAAGTAGTAAATTCTGAAACAAATTGTAGCAATTCTTTACGTGAAAGCCTTTAACATCAACATATCAAAACGTTTTAGGCAAAAACTCAGAACTACAAGAAGAAATAGATTAATCCAGTATTACTGTTGGAGACATCAACACCCCTCTATCAGAAACGGATAGATCCAGCAGGCAGAAAATCAGTAAGGACATAGTTAAACTCAACATCATCAATCAACTGTATATAATTGACATCTATAGACTACTTCCTTCAACAACAGCAGTGTGTACATTTTTCTCAAGCTCACATGGAACATTAAACTACATAGACCACATTCTTGCCCATAAAACACACCTTAACAAATGTAAAAGAATAGAAATCATAAAATGTATTCTCTAAGGCAACAATGGAATTAAACTAGAAATCAATAAAAGAAGGATAGCTAGAAAAATTCCCAAAGAGTTGGAGATTAAACATCATACCTCTAAGTAACTTAACAGTCAAAAAATAAATATCAAAAAAAATCAAAAAAATATTTAACTAAAAAAATGAAAATACAACTTGTCAAAATTTGTGAGATACAGAAAAATCAGTGGTAAGACATAAATTTATAGCATTGAATGCATAGATTAAAAAAGAAGACAGATATAAAATCAATGATTTAAGATTCCACTTTAGGAAACTAGAAAAAGAATTCTTTAATTATAGATGAAGTGGAAAAAAGACATAACAAAATTTTGAGTAGAATTAAATAAAATTGAAAATGGAAAATTAAAAAAAATAGTGTATGAGGTAATGGATACACTAACTATTCTGATTGAATCATTATATAATACAGGTATGTATTGAAACATCACGCTGTACCCCATAAATATGAACACTTACAATATATCAATTTTAGAAAGAAAGAAGGAAGAAAAGAAAGAAAAAGGGAAATCAACAAAAAGCTGATTATTTGAAAAGGTCAATAAAGTTGATAAACCTCTAGCTAGGATAACTAAGAAAAAATGAGAGAAGATGCAATTACTCACCTCAGAAATGAAAGAGAAGACATCACTATAGATTGCATTGCCACCAGAAGACTAATGAAGAATACTATGAACAATTACATGCCCACAAATTTGATAACTTGGATGAAATAAACCAATTCCTTGAAAGACAACCTGCCAAAAGTTACACAAGAAGAAATAGACAATCTGAGTAGAAGTTCATCTGTTAAATAAATTGAATCAATAGTAAATAACCTTTCAAAATGAAACATCAAGCATAGATGGGTTCACTGGTACACTCTGCTGAACACTTAAAGACAAATTTATACCAGTTCTCTATAATCACTCCCAGAATATAAAAGCAGAAGTAATGCTTTCTAACTCATTCTATGAGATCAACATTACCCAAGTACCAAAACTGGACAAAGACATACAAGAAAATTATAGACCAGTATCTCTCATGAGCATAGGTGCAAAAATCCTCAACAAAATATTGGAAAATTGAGGCCAACAGTATGTAAAAAGAATTGCACCATGACCTAGAGTGATATATCCCAGGTATGCAAGGCTGATTCAATCTTAGAAAATCAATTCATATAGTTCATCAAATCAAACAGAAAAATCACGTATTCATGTTAATAGATGCAGAAGAAAGCATATGACAAAATCGTCGAAGACTTGTTTTTCTAATTTGATCTGTGGATGCAATGTAATGTAAATTAAATCCTAACAAGTTATTTCCTGGATACTAGCAAACCAATTCTAAAGTTTAAGTGGAGATGCAAACTCAATATCGAAGGGGAAGAAAAAGAGAAATGGCACTATCTCATTTTAAGACTTACTATAAAGCTACAGTAATCAAGAGAGTATGGTATTAGTAAAAAATAGACAAATAGGTCATTGAAGTAGAGTAAAACTTTGAGAAATAAACTCTATAGATATAGTCAACTAATAATGTATGATAAAGATACTTTGGATAAACCACAGTCATTTAAACAAATGGTCTGGGACAGATGGACAAACTACAAGTTAAAAAATGGAAGGGAAAAGGAGAGAGGAAGAAAAAGAAAGAAAGAAAGAGAGAGAGAGAAAGAAAGAAAGAAAGAAAGAAAGAAAGAAAGAAAGAGAGAGAAAGATACAGACCTTATATACCTCCAAAAATTATCTCCAGGAGGATCATAGACTTAAATATAAAATTCAAAGACATAAAACTCCTATAGCATAACATAGGAGAAAATCTAGATAATTGTGGGTATGAAAATAACTTTTTAAATACAATATCAAAGGCATGATTCATGAAATAAATAATGTATAAGCTAGACTTCATTAAAATTAAAAATTTCTTCTCTGCTGAAAACATTATCAAGAGAATTAGAAGACAAACCATATACTGAGAAAATATACTTGCAGAAATATATCTAATAAACCACTGTCACCAAAAATACACAAAGAACTCTTAAAACTCAACAAGAAGAAAACATACAACACAATGAAAACATGGGAGAAAGATCTGAAGATATACTTCACAAAAGAAGATTTACATATAGCAAATAAGCAGAAGAAAATATGCTGAACATCATATGTCACTAGGGAATTGCAAATTAAACAAATTAAACAAATACCACTACACACATATTAGAATAAAAAACGTCTAAAACACTAACACCACCAAATGCTGGCAAGGACGTGGAACCACAAGAATAATCATTCATTGGTGTTGAGTATGTAAAATAGTACAGCCACTTTGAAAGACATTTTGGCAGTTTCTTTAAAAAACTAAACATAGTCTTACCATATGTCCAGCATTCTCACTTCTTGGTATTTACCCAAATAAATTGAAAACTTATGTCCACACAAAAACCTGCACATGGATGTTTATAGCAGGTTTATTCATAATTGCTAAAACTTGGAAGCAACCAAGATATCATTCAGCTGGTGAAAGAATGAATAAACTGTTTCATACATAGACAATAGAGTATTATTTCATGCTAAAAAGAAATCACTAGCATTCCTATACACCACCACCAACAGTCAAGCTGACAGCCAAATTAGGACCACAGTCCCATTTTCAATTGCCACAGAAATAATAAAATAGGAATACAGCCGATAAGAAAGGTAAAATATCTCTACAATGAGAACTACAAAACACTGCTCAAAGAAATTAGAGATTACACAAACAAATAAAAAAAATCCCATGCTCATGGATAGGAAATATCAACATCATGAAAATGGCCATACTGCCCAAAGTAATTAAAGATTCAGTGCTATTCCTATCAAAAACTACCAATGACATCCTTTACAGAACTAGGAAAAGCTATTTTAAAATTTATATGAAACAGAAAAAGAGTCCTAATAGCCAAGGCAATTCTAAGCAAGAAGAAAAAACCTGGAGGCATCACACTACCTGATTTCAAACTGTACTAAAGAGCTACAGTAACCAAAACAGCATGGCATTGGTACAAAAGGAGGCACATAAACCAACAGAACAGAATAGAGAACCCAGAAATAATGTCACACATCTACAACCATCTGCTCTTTGACAAAGCTGACAAAAACAAGCAATTGGGAAAGGACTTCCTATTTAATAAAAGATACTGTAATAACTGGCTAGCCATATGCAGAAGATTGAACCTGGGCCCCTTCCTCACACCATATACAAACATTAACTCAAAATTCATTAATTACTTAAATGTAAAGCCCAAAACTATAAAAATCTTAGAAGACGACATAGGCAATACCCCTCTGGACATTGGAAAGGGCAAAAATGTCATGACAAAGGCACTAAAAGCAATTGCAACAAAAACAAAAATTGACAAATGGGATCTGATTCAACTTATGAGCTTCTACACAGGAAAAGAAGCTATCAACAAATTGAACAGACAACATACAGAATGGGAGAATATATTTGCACACTATGCATCTTACAAAGGTCTAATATCCAGCATCTATAAAGGAACATAAATTTACAAAAAAAGCAACTCCATTAAAATGTGGACAAAGGACATGAACAGACACTTTTCAAAAGACGACATACATGCAGCCAAAAATGAAAAAAGATTGACATCACTGATTATTAGAGAAATGCAAATCAAACCCACAATGAGATATCACCTGCAGCAGTCAGAATGCTTACTATTAAAAAGTTAAAAAAGAACAGATGCTGGTAAGGTTGTGGATAAAAGGGAACACTTAAACATTGTTTGTGGGAGTGTGAATTAGCTTAATCGTTGTGGAAAGCACTATGACAATTCCTCAAAGAGCTAAAAACAGAACTACCATCTGACCCAGCAATCCTATTACTGGGTATATACGCAGAGGATATAAATCCTTCTACTATAAAGACACATGCACACTGTGCTCATATGTTCATTGCAGCAGAATTCACTATAGGAAAGACATGGAATAAACCTACATACCCATCAATGACAGATTGAATAAAGAAAATGTAGTACATATACACCACGGAATACTATGCAGCCATAAAAAAACAAAATTCTGTCTTTTGTGGGAATACTGATGGAACTGAATGTCATTTTTAGCAAACTAATGCATCAACAGAAAACCAAATGTTTCATGTTCTCACTTATAAGTGGGAGCTAAAGGATGAGAACACATGGATACAAAGAAGGGAACAACAGACACTGTGGCCTACTTGAGGGTTGAGGTTGGGAGGAGGAAGAGGAGCAAAAAAAGTAACTATTGGACACTAGGCTTAGTACCTGGGTGATAAAATCATCTGTAAAACAAACCCCCGTGACCCAAGTTTACCTCTATAACAAATATGCACATGTACCCTGAACCTAAAGTAAAAGTTAAAAATAAAAAAAAGAAATAAAATATCAAGCCATGAAAAGACACTGAGGGAACTTAAATTCATACTGTTAAGTGGAAAAAGCCATACTGCCCTTTCCCATGTCCATATGAGACACGGAAAAAGTATGATTCCAACTACATGACATTCTGGAAACGGCAAAGCTATAGTTAAATGGTTTGGCTCTGTGTCTGCACTTAAATCTCACCTTGAATTGTAATCCCCATAATCCCCACATGTCAAGGGTGGGACCAGGTGGAGGTAATTGAATCATAGGGGCTGTTTACCCTATGCTGTTTTCATGATAATCAGTGAGTCTCATGAAATCTGATTTTTTTAAGCATCTGGCATTTCCCCTGCTTACACTCATTTTCTCTCCTGGTGCCATATGAAGGAAAACATGTTTGCTTCCCCCTCCACCATGATTGTAAGCTTCCTGAGGCCTCCAGGCCATGTGAAACTGTGAGTCAATCAAACCTGTTTTCTTTATAAATTACTCATTCTCAGGTATTTCTTCATAGCAGCGTGAGAACAGACTAATAGAGTAAATTGGTACCAGAAGTGGGGTATTACTTTAAATACCTGAAAATGTGGAAGCAACTTTGGAACTGGGTAAGAGGCAGAGGTTGGAACAGTTCAGAAGGCTCAGAAGAAGACAGGAAGATGTGGGAAAGTTTGGAACTTCCTAGAAACTTGTTGAATGGCTTGGACCAAAATGCTGATAGTGATATGGACAATTAAGTCCAGGCTGAGGTGGTCTCAGATGGACATAAGGAACGTATTGCAAACTGGAGCAAAGGTGACTCTTGCTATGCTTTAGCAAAGAGACTGGTGGCATTTTGCCCCTGCCCTAGAGATCTATGGAACTTTTAACTTGACAGAGATGGTTTAGGATATTTGGTAGAAGAAATTTCAGTGCAGCAAAGCATTCAAGAAGAAGTAGAACATAAACATTTGCAGCCTGATAATGTGAAAAAAAAAGAAAAACCCATTTTCTAAGGAGAAATTCAAGCCTGTTGCAGAAATTTGCATAAGTAATGAGGAGCCAAATGTTATTCAGCAATAATTGGGGAAAATGTCTCCAGGGCATATCAGGGACCTCCACAGCAGCCCCTCCCATCACAGGCCCAAACGCCTAGGAAAGAAAAACGGTTTTGTGAGCTAGACCCAGGGCCCTTCTACTCTGTGCATCCTTGGGACATTTTGCCCAGCGTCTCAGCTGCTTCAGCTCCAGCCATGGCTAAAAGGGGCCAAAGTACAGCTTGGGCAATTGCTTCAGAGGGGCAAGCCCCAAACCTTGGCAGCTTGCATGTGATGTTAGGCCTGTGGGTGTGCAGAAGTCAAGAATTGAGGTTGGGGAACCTTCACCTGGTTTTCAAAGGATGTGTAAGTGCCTGGATGCCCAGACAGAAGTTTGCTGCAAGAGTGGAGCCCTCATGGAGAACCTCTGCTAGGGCAGTGGCAAAGGAAAATGTGAGGTGAGAGCCCCCACACAGAGTCCCCACTAGGGCACTCTCTAGTGGAGCTGGGAGAAGAGGGCCATCATTTTCAAGACCCCAGAATGGTAGATCCACCAACAGCTTGCACCATGTGCCTGGAAAAGTTGCAGACACTCAACAACAGCCTGTGAATCATCCAGGAGGTGGGCTGTACTCAAGAAAGCCACAGAGTCAGAGCTGCCTAAGCCATGGGAGCCCACCTCTTACATCAACATGGCCTTGATGCGAGACATGGAGTCAAAGGACATTTGGAATGGGTGTATTTATCCAATGCCTGTACTCTCATTGTATCAAGGAAATAATTTGCTTTTGATTTTACATGTTCGTAGGTGGAAGGAACTTGCCTTGTCACAGATGAAACTTTGGACTTGGACTTTTGGGTTAATGCTGGAATGAGTTAAGACATTTGGGGACTGTTGGAAGAGCATAATTGTGTTTTGAAATGTAAGGACATGAGATTTGGGAGGGACCAGGGGCTGAATGTTATAGTTTGACTCTGTGTTCCTACCAAAATCTCGCCTTTAATTGTGGTCTCTGTAATCCCCACGTGTCAAGGGCAGAGCCAGGTGGAGGTTATTGAATCATGGGGTGGTTTCCTTCATGCTGTTCTTGTCATAATCAATGAGTCTCATGAACTCTGATGGTTTTAAAAGTATTGGGCATTTCTCCTGCTTGCACTCATTCTCTCTCCTGCCACCATGTGAAGAAGGATGGTTTGCTTCCCCTTCCGCCATGATTGTAACTTTCCTGGAGCCTCTCAGTCATGTGGAACTGTGAGTCAGTTAAACCACTTTTATTTATAGATTACCCAGCCTTGGGTTTTTTGTCATAGCAGCACGAGAACAGACTAATACATATGGAGACAGTGAAATTATCATTAGTGCCAGGAGTTAGGGATAAATCTGTGGAGCACCAAGAATTTTTATGATATACATAGACTATTCTGTTTGATACTATAATGGTGGATACCTGTCACTATGCATTTGTCTAACCCATTGAATGTACAATACCACAAATGAACCTTATAAACTCTGGACTTTGGGTGAGACTGACATGTCAACATAGGTTCACCAATTGTAACAAATGTACTACTCTGGTGAGGGAAGGTGATAGTCGGAATGTGGTATGTGTGTAGGTGGGGAGAGAGGGATACTTAGGAATACCTTGTACCTTTGGCTCAGTTGTGCTGTGAACCTAAAGCTGCTTTAAAATAAAGTCTATTTTAAAAAGTACAATGTAATATATTGGAATGTGATAAGTGCCACTAAGAGTAAGATGAATGGTAAAATAATTCAAGGAAGGCAGGATGAGAATGTGGGAGTTATGATTTTAGCTTGATTCTCCAGGTAGGCTGGTGGGCTCCACATCCAGACAAGAGACCATATGCAAGACCCAGAATGTGTGATAAGGGACAAGTTATACAAGGCTTTGGAGGTATCTGAAAGGAGTCTCTAAGAGCACAGGGAGCTATTGGAGCATCAGGTAAAATGTTCTTAAAACTAATTCAAATGAGAGAGGAAGAAACTCTTGATTAAGACACTGGCAAGGGAGGTAACTAGTTGGAGAAGAGATGCATGAGGTTTAAAGAAAGAATGGCCGAGTGTACCACTGAGGTTCTTAGCCAGGGCAGATTAATAAGTGCAAAGGAGAAGATAGGAAAGGCAATATGTAGACTAAAAATCAGTGCTCACAGCTAGAAGGGAATAGTAGACTACAGCTTGTCTAGGCTGAGGCTTTCAGAATGTAAACTATATCACTATCCTTATTGAACAGGACACCAGACAGGTGCAGTGTGATTAAGTGACATACAGCACAAATCTCTTTAATTGAAGTTTACTGAATAAGTGCCCTTAATACACTGCAAAGTAAAATCTAATTAAGCATGGAGGCCAATAGCAATTTTAAAGCCACAAATTGTATTTAACCAATTATTGAGATAACAGGGACTAATCCTGTCATCTTATTAAATAATATTTTGAAAGCAAGGGGCCAATTCTAGTTCCCCTTTCTTTTGGAATTGGTTATTGGAGAACAATGAGAAGAAAGTCATAAGCCATTTTGATATTTCAAACACTTTTAAAGTAATTTTTGATTAGCTTTTTTAGTGAATTGTGTCACCTCCTGTTTAGGCTGGATTTAATGAGAATGCTACTTACATATGCGTCAAATATGTGTATATTGCATTTTTTTTGTACTTTGTATTAGTTTCCTATTGCTGAAGTAACAAGTTGCCATATATTTGCCAGTTTTAAAGAACACAAATTTATTATTTACAACTCTAGAGGCCATAAGTGTGAAAACATCTTCACCAGGACAAAGTCAAGGTGTTGGCAGGGCTTGTTCCCCCTGGAGGATCTAAGCGAGAATCTGTTCCCTTGCCTTTTCCAGCTTTGGAGGCCACCTGCATTCATTGTGGGTTCGGACCCTTTCCTTACATAACTACAGCCTCTTACATTTGTTACCATATCTCCTACTTCCTCTGCTATAGTAAAACATCTTTCTGCCACCCTCTTACAAGAACATTTGTAATTATATTCAGGACCAACCCAAATAATCCAGGGTATTCTTTGTATCCCCAAATCCTTAAAATAATCACCACTGCAAAGTACCTTTTCCACATAAAGTAATAGTCACAGGTTCTGGGTATGAGGATGTGAATACCTTTGATAGACGACTGTCCAGCATGCCATACATGCTATTTACTGTATACTACTTCATGGATTAGGAAGGCAGTTTATTATGGTATAACAGAATGCTATTTAGAATAAGAAGTAGATTGACTCTAGTACAAGCTCCACTACATAATCACCTTTTGATCTTGGGCAGTTCCTAACTTTAACTTCAGACTTCCTGGAAGAGTCTGGAAGCTGGGAAATGAAGGTAATACCTTGTAGAGTATTTTAATATGAAGAAAGAATAATTGTAACAGCATCCATTAATTAAACCTAATATAAACCTGTACCAACCACTGGAGTTACAACTGTAATTGTACAGACCTGTTGTCATGCTCACAGAGAAGATGACTGAGCAGGGGAACAGACATTGAAATAAGCAAGAATGTCAGCTTCTTCTCTTGGAGAAATGTTGATGCCAAGCTTGGAGATATTGGAGATAGGTGACAGGGGGATAAGGGGAGTTTGGGCATGTACATAGAGCTGGAAGGGAGGGGTGGTGAGCTCTCACCCTTGAATATGTTCAGATTGAGATGCTTTTGAAAAATCCACGTAGCGTGCTCTATGGCAACACTGTTGAAAGTGGCCAGTTGTGAGCAGAGTCTATCAAAATTTCATCATCATATTTTGGTGGAAGTGTTGTGAGTCACAGGGATGAGGAATGTACCAAGTAGCTACTGACTGTGGAAGGTGATGTGTGAATGCTGGTTTAAGGGTAGGTTAGGAAGAGAAAAGACATAAACTTTCATGAGAAAGTACCACATGTGAGCCCAACTACAGGAATAAAGAGAGTCTGGCTTCTACCATATAGTTTGTGAGCTTCGGAATTCTCGGAGAAAAACTGAGAAAATAAACATCCTCCTCAGGTGACTTCCCTGGGTATCAGAGAGGTAAGAGAAAAAGACATATTGAAGTAGTCTCTCCCAATATAAAATATAGAGCTGCACAGTCAGGCTAAAGCGTTTTTTCATCTAGGCTCTTTCATTCTTTCTGATCACACACACAGAGACATACACAACCTAGAGGTTAGTTGCTAATGGTCTTGAACTCCTCTGGGATTCTGGCATCTTTTGTTTCCAACAAGAAACTGTGATCTTTTTAGGCAAATACCGTGCCAGGGCCACAGGATGGGGAAGCTCAGTAGAAGACAGAGCAGACACTGGAGACTGTGCTGTACAGCGTGAAATCAAGAGCATCCAATGTGAATCAAACTGACTTTGTCAGAAATGGGATGATTGATTACCATGCAATTGACTGTTATGACAGCAGAAAAACTCAAATCAGCTTCTGAATGCTCAATTACAGGAGGGACACATAAACAGAGACATGCAGCAGAAACTAAGGATTCAATTTCCTTGAGTTCCTCTGCCTGCTTTTCATTACACCCACTCTAATTTCTTTGGGGCCTCAGGCTTGAGTACTCAGCCTTTCTTGATTTTCATGCATAAATGACATTTTCCTAGTTTCTACCTTACCTCCCTTCCTTTGTCATTTCCTAATGGGCTTCGCTCTGACCATGCTCAGCCTGGGGTGCCAGTGTGGGCCTGTGGGCTGCTGAGTGCCTTGAGTCTGGTTAATTCCCATAAATGTATTTTAAGTAATTATTCAAGGAAGAAATGCCAGCACCTATCATGGGAGGTGACCACCAGTATGTGAAAATCAGCAGCTCCTTAACAACAGCCTCCAGTCAAATTTTATCAGGAATATTGGGCTCTCTCCCTCTAACAAAACCAGCTAGTGCACATAAAGAGGCCCTTGCCACTGTCTTACAAAACCAATAAATCTATTAATCAATAAATAAATAATTATCAGCCCAGATAATTATAGCTTTCCTTTGTTGTTGAAAAAGCAAAAATTGTTTCTGTCACCTCCCTATAAGCTTCTTTAGTGACAAAAAACACATGTCGAGAAAATCTAATTGATCTTATTGTGTCAAAAACCATTCCTATTAAGGGACTGAACTGATCAGAGCTTTTAGAAAGCGCTCATGATCAAAGCCCAGGACGGAACACACTGGTTAGAGCCATGGTTACTCACATGCCCAACTTATCAGAAATATCAAGGCCAGGTATATTTTTAATAAAAAGAACAATATAGCAGCTAAAGTTTATTGCCTAATTATTATAAATTATTCTGATAAAAACTCAATTTTTAACTTGTAAATGAAAACTTAGAAAGATAAAAATTAACCAAAATTAATCCATACAGAGCTAGAGTTTGAAAACAGGTCTTCTAAGTGGAGCACCTGCACATTCCAGCAGGATCTTGATCTTTGAGTAGAAGCACTGGGCTCACCCTGGGTTCCTGCCATCCTCCCATGGCTTGCTCTTATCCTTCCTTCCATTAAATCAGGATGTCTCATGCACTTTTGAACAGTGAGTGCAGAGTGAAATGCATTACTTTTTCAATAAGCTATCCTTCATTTCATATGTAGACCTTGCCACTTACTGTAGCCTCACTTTCTTAGTCAATACCATAGAATAATATTATTTGTCTAAAAAGGTCTATAAGAGAACATAGCATGGTGAGTTGATCCCCACCCCTTAAGAAAGGAGAGATCATTTGTGTCTCTGTCTGGCTTACTATGTTTTTTCCTCTGCATCCCATAGTATCACTGCACCATACAACAGTTTTTAATCTATCCTTCTCTTCTCCATTAAAATATGTTCTAACAAAATTATTTTCCGTCAGTAACTTGATGAAAAATCTAGTTGCTAAGTTGATGACAAGAAGCTCATTATCTTATTCTTCAAACAGCTCATTTTTTGCTTTGAATGTATCTATTAGAAATTTAATCACCTTATTTAGCTGAAGCATTCAATTTTAAAACTTTCATTTGTTTGGACAAACATTCTTACTCTTTAATGACCCCATTACCTATTTGAAAACACACTGAATGCCACTACAACTATTAACTACTCTAGGCTAAATGATGCCAAGTTTTTTTAGCCACTGAACTTCAGGTGACGTGTGTGTGTGTGTGTGTGTGTGTGTGTGTGTGTGTGTGTGTGTGTAAACATGTATATTTAAGGGTTTGAATGAAAAATTTTAAGCAAACTTAAACATAGCAAAAACAGCATAATAAATACACATGGTAGCCATCACTCAATTTCCAAAATTATCTACATTTTATCAAAGATTTTTTCACTAGAATAACATATCATCTTGCTCTATTCCTCTTAGTCTTCCTCTGTTAAAAAATAATGGTACTCTGACATACTGAAGAATGCATCAGAGTCTCTTAACAGCAGAACTGATCAAGCAGAAGAATATGCAGTCAAATGAGACAAAAGAAAAAAGAAAAGAATAAAGCATGCCTATAATATCTAGAAAATAGCCCCAAAAAGCAAACCTAAGAGTCACTGGACTTAAAGAGGAGGTGTAGAGAGAGATATGGGTAGAAAGTTTATTCAAAGATATAGTAACAGAGAACTTCCTAAACCTAGAGAAAGATAGAAAGATATCAATATTCAAGTACAAGAAGATTATAAAACACCAAGGAGTTTTAACCCAAATAAGATTACCTGAGGACCTTTTTTATAGAAATTCTCAAAGGCCAAGGAAAATAAAAGGATCCTTAAAGCAGCAATGATGATTCCCTAGGAATGTCATCAACCAAGGAAGATTAGCTGGCAGAAGAGACTGGAGATTGACACTACACCCAGATAGTCTTTGTCACAGGTTATTATCTACTCTTCTAAAAGCCCATTCGTCTTTTCCAAAATCATTTACCATCTTCAAAATTGCCTACATCACTCCTTCCTTTTCCCTTATGAGCAGGTTAGTTAACCTTCTAGATCATCCTGGGTTTTGAAGTAATCACTTTTCTTTCTTGTGATGTCCTAAATGCATGTAATAAATTTGTGTATCTTCTGTTGGTGGGACTGTAAACTAGTTCAACCATTGTGGAAGTCAGTGTGGTGATTCCTCAGGGATCTAGCACTAGAAATACCATTTGACCCAGCCATCCCATTACTGGGTATATACCCAAAGGACTATAAATCATACTGCTATAAAGACACATGCACACATTATGTTTATTGTGGCACTATTCACAATAGCAAAGACTTGGAACCAACCCAAATGTCCAACAATGATAGACTGGATTAAGAAAATGTGTCACATATACACCATGGAATACTATGCAGCCATAAAAAATGATGAGTTCATGTCCTTTGTAGGGACATGGATGAAACTGGAAATCATCATTCTCAGTAAGCTATCACAAGGACAAAAAACCAAACACTGCATGTTCTCACTCATAGGTGGGAATTGAGCAATGAGAACACGTGGACACAGGAAGGGGAACATCACACTCTGGTGACTGTTGTGGGGTGGGGGGAGGGGAGAGGGACAGCATTAGGAGATACACCTAATGCCAAATGATGAGTTAATGGGTGCAGCACACCAACATGGCACATCGATACATATGTACCAAACCTGCACATTGTGCACATGTACCCTAAAACTTAAAGCATAATAATAATAAATAAATAAATAAAAATAAATAAATAAAGTCAATGGTTACATAATGAGATTCACCAAAAAAATAAAATAAAATAAAATAAATTTGTGTGTCTTTTCTCCTGTTAATTTGCCTGCTGTCAGTTTATTTCATAGGCTTAATTTTCAAACCGTCAGAGGGAAGAGAGAAAGTGTTTTATTTCCTGAAATTGTTGAGGATGGGCTGTGTTTTATTTGTCACTGTAGACTTAGACTTTGTACAGTAGAAGAAAAGACAGAAAGAGAAGAACATAAGAGGGAGAGATAGAAAAGCTTTAAAAAAGGATAAGAGATGAAGGAATGGATGGAGGGAAAGAAGGAAGGAATAAAGACAAGAAAGTAGGAATTTGGGAAGGAAAGAAGAAAGGAAAAAAGAATTAAGGAAGGACAGGAATGAAGCCTTCTGGAGTAAGAATCTGTAATGTTTTTGAGAATTTGAAATATTGCTATGAGTTTATTATTGTAGGGAAAATTGTGCAGTATTAATTTCAGCAAATATTTGTATTTTGCTTTACACTTTGTAATGTTATTTAATACAAAATATCACAGTTTATATTGGCAATAAATAATATAATAAATAACTCACCAAGCCAGCCTGTGCCAGAGGAAAAAGGAAGATATCCAGTGGGGATATTTATCATTGTGGTAATATAGCACACGTTTCCAGAAAATCTGTAATAATAGTCTCTGTCCTGCGAAATAAACAAAACCACTGATTTATCTACTTGTTCCCCAAGTATAACTACGAATCTGATAATGCTATATTTGCATTTATAATTTATATTTAGAATTTTATTTATTTGTTTATTTGTTTATTGGACAGAGAGAAAGATTTATCTGGGAACATAAAACTACATGGAAGAAGAAAAGGACTTTTAAATATTTTAAAGTTAACATTTAAGAATTTTCATAAGACTCCAGTCAAACCCAAAGTTAATCTTCTAAAGCTGACTCTACTTGACCCGGGAGGATGCAACTGACCAGAGGCTAGTAAGCTTGCTAAATTATTGTGGATAACAGGGGTGTATGGTGACATGAATTTACATATGAACAAAATGTGAACAGTCGGCTTAATTTCCCTCAGGATGCAAACTTGGTAGAATACCAAGAATAAAAAGTCACTTTTTATTCAGAAAGCAGCATCAAATTATTTCACAAAACACACATGTTTTTAGAAGGATCGCTGTAGTGTAAAATTAATTTTATCTTTTTTATTGCAATTTATTTAATAACACATCCTCTGATATATGGAGTTTGTCATATTAAGCTGGGCGATTTGAAAATAGAACCCCCTTTCCTCCAGCCTCCACACATACCCAAATAAATGATGAATAGAAGTTCTACTTTGGAAGCTCTTTGTACTTCAACTTCTAATTTTCTGTTCTTTTCCAATTATAAAGTCATGTATTTGGAAAAGAAATAAAGAGCACCAGAAGTAGTAAGTATGTGGGTAACTATGATTTGTGAGCTTGTACTCTCTACCACTTTAAAAGCAACTGTTTAAGATAAAATAACAATACTGTATTATGAGATTTATCAGTGAAAATAAAATATTGGATTAGGTTTTTACATATATTAGCAAAATAAATGCTTTTCATAATGTGGAAATGCTTCTTTTTTTAAAGCTAAATGGTGTCACTGTGGTGTTTCTAATCTATGACTTTCTAAACTAAAGCGTAAACTTTCTATTTAATATAGCTTCTTTATATCTCCAAGTTTGGGGCAGTTAAAGAAAGTCTTCATAGTCCCTAAATATTATGAAGATAGTGACAATTAATATTGTTTTGGTCTTCACACAGTTTTTTCTCTTCTGTCTGTGCTTTCTGGCCAAATATGATACTTGAAATTCCACCATTGAAATCAGGCTTCCCTTCAGATTATATCAGAATGCTCCTAAATAAAAACTCGTTTCCTAGAAAGGGGATACACCAAGTCATTTGTTTTTGGTCTTGGTAGGAAAAGAACCAGTGTATATAAAACGTGTATAATATGTCAATGGTTTACTAATCCAAACAACAAACATTATATTTTACCTCTATTTTACCACAAAAGAGATTGAGGTTTAGAGAAGGTCTATAATTACTAACAGTCACACATTTCAGAGGAGAGGGAGTCAGAATTCCAGCCCTTTGATGGTCTCTTAAGATAATACAAAGCTATCAACCTTTAGGGCTCCTTGTTATTGTAGAACTCACGAGAGAATTTACATGCCTTAGCATGATCTGAAGCCTTAATATTTTCATTCTTTTCCTCCTCCTCCAGCATCATGTCTCATCATCTACCTCTTTCTATTTGATTTCAAACCTAACATCACAGCCACGCTAAATATAGAAATGTGACAGGAAGATTGCACTTAGGTGTCTAAGTAACAAATAATTAATCTTGTCCTTTAGAATGCAATGGATACCATCACGTTGAAATTTGGATCTGCAAAAAGAAATAAAGAGCACCAGAAGTAGTAAATATGTGGGTAACTATGATTTGTGAGCTTGTACTCTCTACCACTTTAAAAGCAACTGTTTAAGATAAAATAACAATACTGTATTATGAGATTTATCAGTGAAAATAAAATATGCAAAATACAAAAATATCTAGATGCAATATGGAAATTTACTGTCAAGCAGTACAAATATGTTAAATGAAGTGATACAATAGTAATTGTAAGTAAACTTTGGTAAGTATGCTGATTGCAATTCCTATGGCAACTGATATAAAAATACAAAGAAGTATAAGCTAAGAGGCAATAGGGAAATGAATGAAATACACATAATGTTTCAGCATGATTTTTTTCTTTTTTCATTAATATTATTAATTTTTATCTCCAGTTCTACATTGACAAAAAAACTCACATAACAGAAAATTAACCATTTTAATGTGAAATTCAGTGTCATTTAATACAGTCACAATGTTATGCAACCATTTCCTCCATCTAGTTCAGAAGCATTTCATCAACCCCAAAGGAGACCCTGTAGCCACTAAGGTACATTCCCTCCTTTTGTTAGCCCTAACCACTAATCTGCTTTCTGTCTCTATGGATTTACCTATTCTGATTATTTCATATATTAGTAAAAGAAATCATATATTCCTGGCAAGAATGTGAAATTGTAAAAATACTTAGAAAATCTCTTTGAAATTTTTTCTTATAAAATTAAACATTCCTACCTTTTGATACAGAAATTCTACTCAGATATTTGCTCAAGAGAAATATGAAACAACTTTATTCATAACAGCTCCAAACTGGAAGCAACCCAAATGTCTGTCATTAAGTGGCTTGAAAAAAACACTGTGTGCTATATTTAAACAATGGGTACTACTTATCAATTAAGCAAAATAAAATACTGATATAATACATAGCATGGATGCATCTCAAAAACTTTATTTTCAGTAAAATAAGTCAGACATAAAAGTATACATATTGTTTAATTCTATTAATAACAGATTCATAATGAGGTAAAACAAATGTATATTATAACAGTTGCAGCAGTGGTAGCTCCAGTGAGTAGGGATTTCCTGGACAAGACATAAGAAAATATTCTGGGGTAATAAAAATGTTCTGTATTTTGATTGGTGTGACCTTTTCACTGTATTTAAATCTGACCTCAATTTTAAAATAAATAATATAAAGCAGATACTTCTATATTATGAGTAAAGAAGAAATTAGATCATTGAGATCCAAGACTTTGAAACAAACATATTTCAAAGTGATGAGTCCTCCATAGACACTTACATAAGGAAGAACTTTGAAGTTTCTTCAATACAACTCCTTTGTTCCTTATTTTAGAAAAGTGAGACCCAGAGATCAAGTTTCCTTTATCTTACTATACATTAGAGATTGCGTTTTTATAGTAATTAAAAAAAATCATTTCCTGTAATAACCAATCAGATTGTAATCCACAGACTAGAGAGAAAATTTCAACAAACATGTTAGCTCAATTAGACTAATTCATTTTTTGAATTATTTGATTGAAGGAAAACACATAAAGAGGGTCATATAAAGCATAATTGTACAGTGTAACAACCATAGAGATCAATAAATGGCACACTAGAAGACACCTATTTTCTAATCCAATGGCTATTTCTTTCCATATTCCCAAAGATACTGCCCATCCTTACTTCTAATATAGCCAAGTAAAGTAGAAGTGGCTGTTTTTGAAATCTACATAAGTGAGATTTTACTAGATTTACTCATTGATGTCTATCTTCTTTCCTTTAGTAGTATATTTATGAAATTTAATAATTATTTTTAAAAAACTATAGTTAAAAAAGAGTAAATTTACTATTGATAATCTGTCCTAACAATGATATACTTTTTCCAGTGTTTATATTACAAATAATGAACATTCTTGTACATTTATTGTATACTTGTACCAGTGCTATTGTTGAATATTTCACAGCAGAGAAATTACAGAATTATTTAGTATATGATTGCTCATTTTTAGTAAATCATATTCCAGAATGGATTGACTAGTTTATGTCTTCACCAGCAAAAGAAGAGTTGCTCATTGCTACCTTTCCTCACTCACACGTTTTTACTCTCAGTCTTTTTATGATTACCCAGACTAGTGTGTGCCTACTAGTATTTCATGGTAGATAATTCTTATTTCCCTGATTGCTAATAAAATAAGCACTTTTTTATAGGTTGAACTGCCAATCGCCCATCTTCTTTTTGAAAGATGACCATTCAAGTTTCTTGCCCATTTTTAAGTTAGGTTACCTGTTTTTATAAGAATATTTCTATATTTTTAATGTACATCACTTTCAATTTATGTGTTTCAAATATGTTTTCTATTCTATGGTATTTTTCCCCCTCTTTTTTGATAATAGGACCTTTCTAATTCTTTTTTGCCAAATGTAACAATATATTTACTTATTTACTGTTTTTGTCTTATTTTTAAAAATCCTACCACATACCAAATTCTTGAATGTATTTTTTCTACTTTATTTTATAAATATTTTATTGTTTAGGCTTTTATAGTTTAATCTACAATACCTCTGGAACTGCTTCATGTATATTGTGGTGTGCATGTCAATTTTTTTCACATTTATATAAAAATTATACCATACATTGAAAATATTATCTTTACTATTTTTGTAGAATCAACAGTGTCATAAATCAAGTGTCCATATATATATATTTATAACTGTTTCTAGCTCATTCTTTTTGTTCTATTGCATATGTCTCTATCTATTGTACTCCCAATATTATACTGTCTTTTTTTTTTTTTTTTTTTGAGACGGAGTCTCGCTCTGTCGCCCAGGCTGGAGTGCAGTGGTGCAATCTCGGCTCACTGGAAGCTCCGCCTCCCGGGTTCATGCCATTCTCCTGCCTCAGCCTCTCTGAGTAGCTGGGACTACAGGCGCCCGCCACCACGCCCGGCTAATTTTTTTTTTGTATTTTTTAGTAGAGACGGGGTTTCACTGTGGTCTCGATCTCCTGACCTCATGATCCGCCCGCCTTGGCCTCCCAAAGTGCTAGGATTACAAGCATGAGCCACCACGCCCGGCCTATACTGTCTTAATTACTATAACTGTATAATAAATCTCAATGTGGTGCTCCTTTTTTTGTATTAAAATATACATACATGGTCAGCTTTTTAATCATCACACTTTTGTACACATAAAAGTAAGGCCTGGGTTATTGATTAGGATTTCATTGAATCTGTAAGTTAACTTAAGATAAATTTTTATTTTTACAACAACTTGCCTTGAAAAATATGACCATGGTGCACTCCTTCATGTATATAGGTCTTCATTCATTTCTTTCAAAAATGTTTTGTCATCTCACCAAACCCTTTCAACATCATACTGGAAGTCCTAAATATGCAGTAAGAGAAGAAAAAGAAAATAGAATATATTCAGATTGAGAAGAAGAAATAAAACTACCTTTGATAGTAGATGACATAACTGTTTATGAAGAAAGTCTGAAAAAATCAATAAAAAATTCTTGAAACTAATAAGTGATTATAGCAAGGTTGTCAGATACAAAATTAAAATACAAAAGTCAATCACTTTCCTATATGCCAGCAATGAACAAGTAGAATGTGACATTAAAACCACAATACTGTTTACATTAGCACTCTCACAATTTAATACTTAGGCATGTCTAATAAAATATGTGGAATATCTATATGAGGAAAACTAAACTTTGATGAAACAAATCATAGAAAAACTAAATAAATGGAGAGATATCCCATGTTCATGGATAGAAAAATTTAATATCAACAAAATGTAGCTCTTTCCCACTTTCTTTATTAATTCAAGGCAGCTTCAATCAAAGTCTCAAGCTTTTATTTTCTGGATCATGATAAATTGATTCTAAAATTTATCCAAAGAGGCAAAAGAGCCAGAATAGCCAACACAATATTGTAGGAGAAGAACAAAGTCAGAGGACTGACACTATTGGACATCAAGACTTACTATAAAGCTACAGTAATCAAAACTGTATAATATTGGTGAAAGAAAAGGCAAGTGGATGAATGCAACATAAATGATAGCTTAGAAATAGACTTATATATAGCCAACTGACTTTTGACAAAGGAGCAAAGGAAATACAATGAACAGCTCTGGTTTGTTCATTTTAATTTGGGTAAAGTTTTCAATTGCTTAAATAAAACACATTGTTTTATGTATTCATTATAATGCTGATGGGGCATTTGGGTTGTTTCAAGTTTAAAACTTAATAGTTTAAAACTTAAAAGTTTAAAACTAATAGTTTTAAATGCAAAAGTTTTAAACATAGTTGTTTAAACATAATATAATAGTTTAAAAGGATAGTTTAAACTATTATGATAAAGTTATGTAGATTTTTGTAGATTTAGGGGCATAAATGCAAATATATATTGGGTGTATACCTAAGAATGAAATCGTAGGGTTGGTATTCAGTGTTAGTAGATTTTGACAAATAGATTTTCTAAGATAGGAGTCTTTATTTCTATCATCAGTAAAAGATAGTTTTTGTAGCTCCATATCTTCATTAAATTTTCATATTACATAATTCATCAATGTTAGCAATTCTGCTGAGTTTTTATTACATCTCACTGTGGAATTAATTTTTGCCTCTCTGATTTTTAATAATAGAAAATATTCTTCAATATATTTATTGATCATTTTGGTATCTGCTTTTGGGAAATATCTGTTGAAATTGTTTCTTTTCCTTTTGGTTTGTTGGGTTTATTCTTTTTTATGGTGGTTAATTATATATTCAATGTACGTACCCCACATTAATTATATATACTCTATGACTTGCCTTTGCACTTTCCTAATTGTGCTTTCATTAAAAGTTTCTTATTTTAATGTAGTAAAGTTTATCAATTACTTCCTTTTAGCATGAGTGTTCTTTATATCATGTTAAAGAAGTCTCTGCCTCCAAGGCAAGAAGTTATTATCCTATGTTATTTTGTAAGTAATTTATTTTATTTTCATTTCATAATTAAATCTACAGTCCCTCTGGAATTTATTTATATATATGGCATGAAGTAGATTGTCAATGGCTGTATTTTTAATACAGATTTGCAATAGACTTCACAACATTTTTGAAAAAAAAAACACAGATTTCAGTGTTTTTCAATGTATCTTGATAACAACTTTTGTAGAGGATTAGCACAACTTTTATTTATTCTTAGGTATTTAGTGCTTTTCATTAATTTAAATATTTTTATTTTCTAAATCTCAGCTTCTAATTGTTGCTGAAATACAGATATGTAGTTGACTTTTAATCAGCTAACATTTAAAAATTCATTTGTTATGTCGACTAATATCTATCTCTCTTTTTTTGTTTTTAACAACCTAGTTACTCAAAATGTTGATAGTTTTATTATTTCATGCCTGATTGCTCTCATTAGAACACTCTCAGTATAATAGTGAATAGAATCTGAGAGTGTAAATGTTTTACAGTCTTCCAAACTCAGAGAGAAAACCATAGTATTTCAACTTGAAGTAAGATGCTTGCTCTAAGTGTTACCTGGTATCAGATTTAAGAAAATTGTGTCCTTAGTTTTCTAAAAAATTCTTCAAAATTTATTTTGTGTGTATTAAGTGTCTTTGCATCCATTAATACTTTATCCTTTATTTTATTTTATTATGTGATATATATTGCAATAATTTTAAATAAATATTTTCTTATTAAACTATATACGCAAAGTGCACAAATCATAAATGTACAGGTTAATTAATTTTTCATTATTTTCAGTTTTGTTTCACATGTGTTAACTTTTGTATTAGATATTTACCTAGTAGTGGAGTTCCTGGATTATATGTACCTTTCTCATGAGTTTTTCTTGAAAGTTCTGTTTTTTATTTTATTTTATTTTATTTTATTTTATTTATTTTATTTTTTTTTTTTGAGACGGAGGCTCACTCTGTCGCCCAGGCTGGAGTGCAGTGGCGCAATCTCGGCTCACTGCAAGCTCCGCCCTCCGGGTTCACGCCATTCTCCTGCCTCAGCCTCTCCGAGTAGCTGGGACTACAGGTGCCCACCACCACACCCGGCTAATTTTTTGTATTTTTTTTTTTTAGTAGAGATGGGGTTTCATCGTGGTCTCGATCTCCTGAACTCGTGATCCGCCTGCCTCGGCCTCCCAAAGTGCTGGGATTACAAGCGTGAGCCACCACGCCCGGCCAAATGTTCTGTTTAACTTGTGACATCATCTCACTCTCAGTAGCCTTTTTCAGATTTGAAAGCTGCCTCCAAACTTAAAGAGATTCCAAATAATGGTGTATCTCTCCATTTCTTTTTTCCTGAATTCTATGCAGTAATATTTTTCTATATTTATATATTTATTTACTTAATTATTTACTCAGTATAGTTTTTCCAAGTGTCCTCATCCCAAGTTTTGGGTCAGTTTATGTAGTAAGCTACCAGAGGCATCTGACAGACCATTTGTTAACTAAATTAGTGAACTGCCTATCTGGTCTTCAATGTTAAACTCAAAAGATTTGGTTCATCAAAACCAGTAAATTACCTTTGTAACAACTGTATTTCAGATTATTTCTGACTCTTTTTAAAACAAGATCTAAAGTCCCACACTATCATTAATTAATAAGGCAATCAGTCAGAAAACAGAAACTACTTTAGAACTGTCTTACATGTGCTAGAATACTATTAATTAATTTGGGAAAAAAAGTGAAGTTAAAATTTATATGTACTGAGTAATTTAAAGTCTTTAGCTCATGATTTTATTTTTGAAAAGTATATTTCTTTTGACAAGTTTTCATTTGCAATAATGAGCAAATAAACCAAAAAAATGGTAAGGATATTTAGAAGATGAGTACAAATGTCATAGAACTTGATAGTTTTGGGTACATGTTTATTCATATTCGTGTATGTAGTTTTTTCATGAGTCTATCAGCTGTTAAAAATTTATGCATCTAGCCCAAAGATATAAGAATCCATGAATAAATAAATAAGACTTTGAATGCATTTCAGAGAGAAAGAAAGCACCAAAGATAAGGAACTATTTAAATCTGTTTAACTATTTGAAATGAGAATTATTTGGCATTCTAATTATGAAGAGATGCTTCATTTAAAAAATAAGTTTACTTAGGGATTTTAAGGTCTGCTGTAGTAATCAGAATACAATGCAATTTGTTGCTGTTATTGGCTCACAGTTACAATGAAACATCTGATAGGGAGTTTGAAAGAACGGAAATCAATTGAAAGCATAATGTAAAGGCATTTAAAAAATCTTAATGCAATTCTCAGCCAGCTTTTTTTGTTGTTTGTATGTGTGTTTACTTATTCATTCATTCATTCATTGTATATAGTAATATATTTCCATGTTGTAATATTGAACCATGCTTACTATACATCTTTTGTGGTATCTGGTGAATTATTTCTTTACTCTCACTAAGAAACAAGGAAGGCTTTATCATGGTGTTTAATTTTATGCTAATCATTGAATCATCTGTGTAAGGATTTATTTAACAGATATGCTGATTTATCACAATGTTACCTTCTTTATTGTAGAAAGTAAAATGTTTCCTTTTCAAAGTTCCCCTTCTTGTTAAAGAATAAATCATAAGTGTTAGAAATAATAGTTTCTTTTAAAGACTAACTTTCTTCAAGCCTCCTTGCTTTGTGCTAATAACTCTTTGTTAAGCCCTATCCTATGTAACTGTTGGACATGCTCATAGGTACGTTCCAGCTCACATCCTATGCCCCTTCCTTATTTGGAAATGTTATTGCTTCCTTAAACGTTTCATAAGCAACTTCTTTGCTCTTCCTTGCACTTACCTATGTAGGAAAGTTTTAGGATATTAGCAAATTCGGCATCAGTTTAAGTGTATGAGTTCCTGCTGCAGCCAATGGACGCAGGACACAGCAGTGAAGACTACCCAAATGTGTAAGGGATAAATACATCCGCTTTTCCTTTGTTCAGGTGTGCTCTCACCATTGTTCCATCTGCAACTGAGCACCCTTTCTGCTGAAAGTAAAGATGGCCTTTCTGAGAGATCTTTTGTCTCCGTGCTGACTTTTTTTTGCAGCACCCATTATCTATTTCTAACAATTTTCGTACTTCTAACATTTATCATGGTTTACACAGAAACTTCATAATGAAGTGAAAGTGGCAGGAATTTTGTAGCTCCAATCTCGAGTTTGACTCTTTTGACTGTGGAGATTTCTTAAGTTTTCTGTTCCTCAGGAATTATCACCTGATGGTGTGTTGTAGAATAAAACATGTCAGTATAAATGCTTGTTCTCTCTGCTTCTCACTGCCTCAAGAATCAATTCTTAGTCTAAAATACGTGGACCTTTATTATATTCTATAATGAAGTTTTCTAATTATTTCCTGTTGCTCTTGTTACCCAAATTATTTTGACGTCTTTCAAAAGTTAAAATGGTATTATAAAAAAGGAGTGTTGGATTTAAACTCAGAAGGACCAAAAATAGAATTTTCCCTCTAATACTTATTAACTGTTGGATCTTGGGCAAGTTACTTTATCATTCTACTTTCATTTTCCTCATCTGTGAGATGGAGTTAAAAATGTCCACCAAATGGTATGGTTACAAGGATTAAATGAGACACTATATGAAAACTCATTAGCTGAGTTGCTGGCAGAATGTATGAATTCCGTGAGTCCTCCTTTCTTCCCTGCCTTTCTTTCTTGGGAGCAGGCATTATACATTTTTCCCTAAAACATTCCATTCCCCACTGCACTTATTGTCTAGCGTGGATTGGGTCTATGGCTGATCAAAAAGAGTACCTGGTGTTTCAAACACAACTTGATAGTCAACATGCTTCTTCCTTGATATTGCCTTCATCCTTTTTTTCCACACATATGTGTGAGTGCCTGCTGTACACCAGGCACGCTCTTGGCGGCTTGCTGAAACCACTGTAAGAAACGGCATCTATTAAGACACTGCTCTGCCAGAACTTAAGGGTCAACTGATTAATCAGATAAGATAAAAATAGAACAATAAAGTCATAGAGGTGAGGATGGCAGTGAACAGCCTTCAAATAGCTATGTGTTATAATCCTCCCTATTATTATCCACATCCCAATCAGTGTCTTATCCTTCATGAGTGGGGTCCTTTTCCTTTCGGTCACAGCATCAAAAAATATTTGGTGTCTTTGGGGCGTGATTGTTTGAAAAGAGGCATGGGGAGAGAGAAAGTCCTCAGACTGGTGTATAAGGCTCTTTCTTGATGGGCTGCCTACCCTTCCTACATAACCTTAGTATCATGTACCCACCTACACATACACACATCCTGAGCTCTGTCCATAGAAACTACCCAATGTTATTATTCTGTGTGTGTGTCTTCATATGTGCATATGGATAACGGGATGACTAAACATTCATTTGAACCACATATATGCAAAGTGGTTTAAAAATACCAGGTACTTGACTGACTGATCCACTTTTTATTTGCTCATGGATGACATTTAGACTCAGAATTGAAGAATCATACATGAACAAGATGGAAATTATGCCCATATTGGTCTCTGGAGATGATGGCTTTGAGCAAATGCTTGGGTATTTTGCACAAGGATGTACTGCCTTCCTTATGGTCTCATCTTCTATTGGCACCTGCCTCTGATTCTTTAGGCTGCCGCATTTCCTTCCGTCCTTTCTTCGGCTTGGAAAGCTGATGGGATTGGGGGTATGTGTTTCCTGCCCAGGTCTTCTGGCAGTGATTAGATAATCTTATCTCCTTTGGAAAGATAAGCAAACAAATAAAAAACTTGGAAACAAACCTTTGACAGCCTCTCATGATAAAAGCATGCCCAACTTTCTGCCCTCACACCCCACTTGCATGTACTCAGATTCTTTTCTTGGGTAGCATGGACCACTGAAGAAGGTCTGTACCTTTCATTAAGCCTGTGTGTAAGTCCCATTATTACATTATCATTTATTTTGCCTCATAGCTTCCCATGTTGAGGAAGACATTACTTATCCGTGCCTTGGTAGAAGACACGTTTCTTTCTCTCTGTGTGCTATTTGAATGGGCTGTTTGTTGCGGCTCATCCTCAGTTGGGGCTCTTTCTAGACACTATCTCTGTGGCCTCCAGCTCTGAGGTCTAGAGTCACATCCAGAGTTTCTGAGAGATAAGGTAATGGATAAATTTCAAAGTAAAGTAAATATAAGCAAATAAAAATGAAAGTACTGCTTGCTGAGCTGCTTTGCAGAGGTTCCACAGATGCTCTGCACATTTCTCTGAGTTAGGCTCTACTTCATGAACTGAAGATCCTAAGGCCTAGAGAAATGAAGCTATTAAGCCAAGTGACAAGTCGGTGAAATATCTTTGTATTTCACCCCAGCTCTCTTTTGCACCAAAGTGTCATCTCTTTCTGCTCCACTGTATCACCCTGAATACACACAGGAAAGAAGGCATAATGAGAAATGGATGCATTGTTAAGACAATATATCTCCAGGGAAGAACAAGAAAATTCCAGATCTCAAACCCAAGTTTTGCCATTACTACCTGTATCCTCAGTCAAATTTTGTAATCTCTAAGGACCTCAGTGTTTTCAACTCTAAAATGAGTCTAGCAATGCCTGCCTGAAAGGGCTGTTGTGATGATAAAATGTGAATAAAAACACTTTCACTACCTGGAAAGTGCAATGAGGGCTAAGACACTTGAAATGTCTTTGAAATGCATGTTATTCATCTTAAAACTGAAATAATTGCCGGTTACTATCTGCGTGGTCTCATCCAGTTCTTAGACTTCATGATTCTATCTTGATTGTGATCTGTATATTTGATCCTTTTACTGTTGTCTGATTCTGTAAGTGCTTAATTCATCCTAACCCAAACAAAAGTGCGTTGTTGTAGCATGTACAATATATCCACCACCATTCAGATGAAAGTTCAGCCAGAATACAAAGATATGCCCTTGGGCACTGGCTCCCACCAAATCTGAGACATGTGCTGTGACAGGAATCACCACTCACACATTACTCATACCAATGCCAGTTGAGAGCAGAACTAGGAGGCCATAAGGGTTTTATGGCAGCCCTGGGCCATGCGAGTGCATAAGAGGTCCGTACTCTAGAGGTGCAATAGCACAGCCAATAGCATTGCAACCTCTGGAGTCCCACTGTCTGAGTTCAAGTCCTATGTGACTACTTTCTAATTGTGTGGCAAGTTACCTCTACACACAACTGTCCCATCTGTACAATGAGAATAATAGTAGCTTCAAACTTTCAGGGTTTTGACGAAGATTAAATGACCTAATAAGTATCCAGCACTTAGAAAAATATCTCACAAATAATATAAATTAGATATATTTCTTGCTTGATTCTCAAAATAATCCTGGGTAATAGGAATTGTAATAAGCAAATGAAGGTTTGATAAGTAAAACAATTTTCCCTAGGTTATACCTCCAGTAAGGAGATGCATCTGGTATTCAAGCCCTGATTGTCTGGATTTAAAGCCTGGGCATCTGTAATTTAACACAACACTATCTGTGTCCAGTGAAATGATTATGTGTATGCAACTATAAGCCTGGAAAAGCAAATCTGCAATGACAGATGTGCTACTCCAAAAAATTTTTCACAGTAAAATGTCAATACTAAGAATATACCTGCTAAAACTTAGAGATGCTTGAGGGACAACAAACCTTGGGGCAGAACACAGCCACAGAAAATAATGATTTAACAAGTTTTCTAACTATCAGGGAGCAAAATAATATAAACACTTACCTGCTAATGGCAATGATTATAAAACCAGTGGAGTATTTCATGAGATTTAGTGCAATGCCTACAAAATGGGGGTTATGTTTTCTCAACTTTTGAAAGTGAGCTGAAAATAAAATTGCACATCATTTTATAATTAAAGACTTTGGGGGCATCTAAAAATTTTTAGGCTCACCCCTGAGTTATGTTACTGTATTGCCTATTGTCAGTGAAAAATCAAATGGCTTTAGCAGTAGTAAATTATCAAGGTATAACCATTTAATAATCAGTGTGATGAATGAGGCCCCAAATTAAACAAAAGAATCACACTGAATTCAAGATCATCTAAGAGAAAATCTACCAGCTAATGTTAGGTACAGAGGCAAGTAACCTAACATTGACTAAGTATCACTACTTAATGTTCCAGGCTCTGTCATGGGTGTTTTAAATGGCTGCTTCATATCATTCTCACAATAGACCTATCAGAGCTAATTTATTAACAGGTAAATAGTAACAGAACTATGTTTGAAAAACAGGTCACTACAACATGTCCTTCTTACCGTTTTTGTTTTTCTCATCTTTCCTCTTGCACCCTCTGTTTTTCCTTCTTTCTCTTATTTCTTTTTTGATTCCCACTTTTCCCAAATAATTTAACCAACATTTACTGAACATGTATTACATATTGTACACTGGATTAGTTGATAAATGTTGAATGGGGAGTGAAATCCTCTCTGGACTATTTCAGTGGAGCTGAACCTAAAGTGGAGGAAATGAACACATACTATTACACCCATGAAGGTAAAATGACACCTAAGATAAGTGCCATGAAAGAAGGAATATGATTCCACAGCAAAAAGGAATATGCAGTTAAAGAAGTCACACTTAGGAAATGATACTTTAACTGCTATGTAGAAAGTGAGCAAATTACATAGGAAAATGGATAAATGTGTGAGGGCTTGAGAAGTATTCAAGATGATTGAATTGTACATGAAGAGGCCAATGACCTAGGTGGGTGGATTACTGGGAGACAGAAGCAGGACAGGAAGGCTGAAGCACAAAGACCTACGGTAGATAGTGAAAGATGAAGCTGAGTATGAGAGCCTTCTGAGTTCCTTTTAAAAATGTAATTTCACTGTGGTTTTGATTTGCATTTCTCTGATGGCCAGTGATGAAAAAAAAAAAAAGAAAAGAAAACTGCACTTGTAACCCCTAAATCTATAAAAATAAAAAATTTTTAAAATTAAAAAATAAATAAAAATGTAATTTCATTTTATTGTTCCCAGGATAAATATTTTATTTTATCTTAAGAAAAATAAAAAGCAATAATACATCAGTGTTTCAAAAAGTTGACTATGATGGCTAATAGAAAAAAAAAGGATAGATAATTTGGGCGGGGGAGGAGAATAGGAATGAAGAAAATGTATCTGGTACTGCCAAAAAGAAAAGGGAAATTACCATGCCCTGAGCAAGAAGAAATAATGTCCATAACTATAGAAGTAGAGGGGTGCTAGTGAAGATAAAGGGAAAATTCTTAAAAAAATATCCTTTATGTGAACTCTGTTATTTCTAGGTATTAGCAATTTCCTTCCTAAATGTGATTAAGATACTCCTATTAGGATAAGTAGTATCTGAGATTGTCACTAAATGTCCACGGGGGCTTACCTCAGTCAATGAACCCAGTGGATTGGGAAAAAAAAATATCACTGGGAAGAATATGAGGACACAACGGTAGTCATAGCATAAGTGTCATAGCTTATACAAACATTAATTCAAAATTGATCATGGACTTAACCATAAATCATAAAACTATAACACTTTTAGGAAAGAACATAGAAGAAAGTTTTTGAAACTTAATATTAGGTAAAAAGTTCTCAGACTTCACACCAAAAGTGTGACCATAAAAAGAGAAATTGATAAATTGGACTTTATTAAAATTAAAATTAAATTTTTTTGTGTTATGCAAGTTCCTGTTAAAGGGATGAAATATACCTACAGACTAGAATGCAATAGTGTGGCCAGGCGCAGTGGCTCATGCCTGTAATCCCAGCACTTTGGGAAGTCGAGTCAGGTGAATCACAAGGTCAGGAGTTCAAGACCAACCTAGCCAACATGGTGAAACCCTGTCTCTACTAAAAATACAAAAATTAGCCAGGTGTGGGGGTGCACACCTGTAATCCCAGCTATTCGAGAGGCTGAGACAGGATAATCACTTGAAATTGGGAGGCAGAGGTTGTGGTAAGCCGAGATGGCTTCACTGCACTCCAGCCCGGGAGACAGTGAGACTCCGTCTCAAAAAAAAAAAAGTACAATAGTGCTTATCTAATAAAAGACTAGTGTGTAGAATCAATAAATAACTCACAAAATTCAACATTAAAAAAGCAATCCAATTAGAAAATACAAAAAAGGGGGTGGAGCCAAGATGGCCGAATAGGAACAGCTCCGGTCTCCAGCTCCCAGCCCCAGTGACACAGAAGACGGATGATTTCTGCATTTCTGCTTGAGGTACCGGTTTCATCTCACTAGGGAGTGCCTAACAGTGGGTGCAGGACAGTCGGTGAAGCGCACTGTGCGCGAGCCGAAGCAGGGCGAGGCATTGCCTCCCTCGGGAAGCGCAAGGGGTCAGGGAGTTCCCTTTCCTAGTCAAAGAAAGGGGAAGCAGACGGCACCTGGAATATCGGGTCAGTCCCATCCTAATACTGCGCTTTTCCAACGGGCCTGGAAAACGGCACACTAGGAGATTGTGTCCCGCACCTGGCTCGGAGGGTCCTATGCCCACGGAGTCTCGCTAATTGCTAGCACAGCAGTCTGAGATCAAGCTGCGAGGCGGCAGCGAGGCTGGGGGAGGGGCGCCCGCCATTGCTCAGGCTTGCTTAGGTAAACAAAGCAGCCAGGAAGCTCGAACTGGGTGGAGCCCACCACAGCTCAAGGAGGCCTGCCTGACTCTGTAGGCTCCACCTCTGGGGGCAGGGCACAGACAAACAAAAACTGCAAGAACTTCCACAGACTTAAATGTCCCTGTCTGACTGACAGCTTTGAAGAGAGTAGTGGTTCTCCCAGCATGCAGCTGGAGATCTGAGAACGGTCAGACTGCCTCCTAAAGTGGGTCCCTCACCCCTGAGCAGCCTAACTGGGAGGCACCCCCCCAGTAGGGACAGACTGACACCTCATTCAACCCGGTACTTCTCTGAGACAAAACTTTCAGAGGAACTATCAGACAGCTGAATTTGTGGTCTCACGAAAATCCACTGTTCTGCAGCCACCGCTGCTGACACCCAGCCAAACAGGGTCTGGAGTGCACCTCTAGTAAACTCCAACAGACCTGCAGCTGAGGGTCCTGTCTGGTAGAAGGAAAACTAACAAACAGAAAGGACATCCACACCAAAAACCCATCTGTACATCACCATCATCAAAGACAAAAAGTAGATAAAACCACAAAGATGGGGAAAAAACAGACCAAAAAAACTGGAAACTCTAAAAAACAGAGCACCTCTCCTCCTCCAAAGGAACGCAGTTCCTCACCAGCAACGGAACAAAGCTGGATGGAGGATGACTTTGATGAGCTGAGAGAAGAAGGCTTCAGACGATCAAACTACTCTGAGCTACGAGAGGAAATTCAAAACAACAGGAAAGAAGTTAAAAACTTTGAAAAAAAATTAGAAGAATGGATAACTGGAATAACCAATGGAGAGAAGGGCTTCAAGGAGCTGATGGAGCTGAAAGCTAAGTTTCGAGAACTACGCGAAGATTGCAGAAGCCTCAGTAGCAGATGCGATCAACTGGAAGAAAGGGTATCGCTGATGGAAGATGAAATGAATGAAATGAAGAGAGAAGGGAAGTTTAGAGAAAAAAGGATAAAAAGAAATGAACAAAGCCTCCAAGAAATTTGGGACTATGTGAAAAGACCAAACCTACGTCTGATTGGTGTACCTGAAAATGATGGGGAGAATGGAACCAAGTTGGAAAACACTCTGCAAGATATTATCCAGGAGAACTTCCCCAATCTAGCAAGGCAGGCCAGCATTCAGATTCAGGAAATACAGAGAACGCCACAAAGATACTCCTCGAGAAGGGCAACTCCAAGACACATTATTGTCAGATTCACCAAAGTTGAAATGAAAGAAAAAATGTTAAGGGCAGCCAGAGAGAAAGGTCGGGTTACCCACAAAGGGAAGCCCATCAGACTAACAGCTGATCTCTCAGCAGAAACTCTACAAGCCAGAAGAGAGTGGGGGCCGATATTCAACATTCTTAAAGAAAAGAATTTTCAACCCAGAATCTCCTATCCCGCCAAACTAAGCTTCATAAGTGAAGGAGAATTAAAACACTTTACAGACAAGCAAACGCTGAGTGATTTTGTCACCACCAGGCCTGCCCTAAAAGAGCTCCTGAAGGAAGCACTAAACATGGAAAGGAACAACCGGCACCAGCCACTGCAAAAACATGCCAAATTGTAAAGACCATCGAGACTAGGAAGAAACTATAGCAACTAACGAGCAAAATAACCAACTAACATCATAATGACAGGATCAGATTCACACATAACAATATTAACGTTAAATGTAAATGGGCTAAATGCTCCAATCAAAAGACACAGACTGGCAAACTGGATAAGGAGTCAGGACCCATCAGTGTGCTGTATTCAGGAAACCCATCTCACGTGCAGAGACACACATAGACTCAAAATAAAGGGATGGAGGAAGATCTATCAAGCAACTGGAAAACAAAAAAAGGCAGGGGTTGCAATCCTAGTCTCTGATAAAATAGACTTTAAACCAACAAAGATCAAAAGAGACAAAGAAGGCCATTACATAATGGTAAAGGGATCAATTCAACAAGAAGAGCTAACTATCCTAAATATATATGCACCCAACACAGGAGCACCCAGATTCATAAAGCAAGTCCTGAGTGACCTACAAAGGGACTTAAACTCCCACACAATAATAATGGGAGATTTTAACACCCCACTGTCAGCATTAGACAGATCAACGAGACAGAAAGTTAACAAGGATATCCAGGAATTGAACTCAGCTCTACATAAAGTGGACCTAATAGACATCTACAGAACTCTCCACCCCAAGTCAACAGAATATACATTTTTTTCAGCACCACACCACACCTATTCCAAAATTGACCACATAGTTGGAAGTAAAGCTCTCCTCAGCAAATGTAAAAGAACAGAAATTATAACAAACTGTCTCTCAGACCACAGTGCAATCAAACTAGAACTCAGGATTAAAAAACTCACTCAAAACCGCTCTACTACATGGAAACTGAACAACCTGCTCCTGAATGACTATTGGGTACATAATGAAATGAAGGCAGAAATAAAGATGTTCTTTGAAACCAACGAGAACAAAGACACAACATACCAGAATCTCTGGGACACATTCAAAGCAGTGTGTAGAGGGAAATTTATAGCACTAAATGCCCACAAGAGAAAGCAGGAAAGATCCAAAATTGACTCCCTAACATCACAATTAAAAGAACTAGAAAAGCAAGAGCAAACACATTCAAAAGCTAGCAGAAGGCTAGAAATAACTAAAATCAGAGCAGAACTGAAGGAAATAGAGACACAAAAAACCCTTCAAAAAATTAATGAATCCAGGAGCTGGTTTTTTGAAAAGATCAACAAAATTGATGGACCGCTAGCAAGACTAATAAAGAAGAAAAGAGAGAAGAATCAAATAGATGCAATAAAAAACGAAAAAGGGGATATCACCACCGATCCCACAGAAATACAATCTACCATCAGAGAATACTACAAACACCTCTATGCAAATAAACTAGAAAATCTAGAAGAAATGGATAAATTCCTCGACAAATACACCCTCCCAAGACTAAACCAGGAAGAAGTTGAATCTCTGAATAGACCAATAACAGGTTCTGAAATTGAGGCAATAATCAATAGCTTACCAACCAAAAAGAGTCCAGGACCTGATGGATTCACAGCTGAATTCTACCAGAGGTACAAGGAGGAACTGGTACCATTCCTTCTGAAACTATTCCAATCGATAGAAAAAGAGGGAATCCTCCCTAACACATTTTATGAAGCCAGCATCATCCTGATACCAAAACCTGGCAGAGACATAACCAAAAAAGAGAATTTCAGACCAATATCCTTGATGAACATTGATGCAAAAATCCTCAATAAAATACTGGCAAACCTAATCCAGCAACACATCAAAAAGCTTATCCACCATGATCAAGTGGGCTTCATCCCTGGGATGCAAGGCTGGTTCAACATACGCAAATCAATAAATGTAATCCAGCATATAAACAGAACCAAAGACAAAAACCACATGATTATCTCAATAGATGCAGAAAAGGCCTTTGACAAAATTCAACAACCCTTCATGCTAAAAACTCTCAATAAATTAGGTATTGATGGGACATATCTCAAAATAATAAGAGCTATCTACGACAAACCCACAGCCAATATCATACTGAATGGGCAAAAACTGGAAGCATTCCCTCTGAAAACTGGCACAAGACAGGGATGCCCTCTCTCACCGCTCCTATTCAACATAGTGCTGGAAATTCTGGCCAGAGCAATCAGGCAGGAGAAGGAAATAAAAGGTATTCAATTAGGAAAAGAGGAAGTCAAATTGTCCCTGTTTGCAGATGACATGATTGTATATCTAGAAAACCCCATTGTCTCAGCCCAAAATCTCCTTAAGCTGATTAGCAACTTCAGCGAAGTCTCAGGATACAAAATTAATGTACAAAAATCACAAGCATTCTTGTACACCAATAACAGACAAACAGAGAGCCAAATCATGAGTGAACTCCCATTCACAATTGCTTCAAAGAGAATAAAATACCTAGGAATCCAACTTACAAGGGATGTGAAGGACCTCTTCAAGGAGAACTACAAACCACTGCTCAATGAAATAAAAGAGGATACAAACAAATGGAAGAACATTCCATGCTCATGGGTTGGAAGAATCAATATCGTGAAAATGGCCATATTGCCCAAGGTAATTTATAGATTCAATGCCATCCCCATCAAGCTACCAATGACTTTCTTCACAGAATTGGAAAAAACTACTTTAAAGTTCATATGGAACCAAAAAAGAGCCCGCATCGCCAAGTCAATCCTAAGCCAAAAGAACAAAGCTGGAGGCATCACGCTACCTGACTTTAAACTATACTACAAGGCTACAGTAACCAAAACAGCATGGTACTGGTACCACAACAGAGACATAGATCAATGGAACAGAACAGAGCCCTCAGAAATGATGCCGCATAGCTACAACTATCTGATCTTTGACAAACCTGACAAAAACAAGAAATGGGGAAAGGATTCCCTATTTAATAAATGGTGCTGGGAAAACTGGCTAGCCATATGTAGAAAGCTGCAACTGGATCCCTTCCTTACACCTTATACAAAAATTAATTCAAGATGGATTAAAGACTTATATGTTAGACCTAAAACCATTAAAATCCTACAAGAAAACCTAGGCGATACCATTCAGGACATAGGCGTGGGCAAGGACTTCATGTCTAAAACACCAAAAGCAATGGCAACAAAAGCCAAAATCGACAAATGGGATCTCATTAAACTACAGAGCTTCTGCACAGCAAAAGAAACTATCATCAGAATGAACAGGCAACCTACAGAATGGGAGAAAATTTTTGCAACCTACTCATCTGACAAAGGGCTAATATCCAGAATCTACAATGAACTCAAACAAATTTACAAGAAAAAAACAAACAACCCCATCAAAAAGTGGGCAGAGGACATGAACAGACACTTCTCAAAAGAAGACATTTATGCAGCCAGAAAACACATGAAGAAATGCTCATCATCACTGGCCATCAGAGAAATGCAAATCAAAACCACAGTGAGATACCATCTCACACCAGTTAGAATGGCCATCATTAAAAAATCAGGAAACAACAGGTGCTGGAGAGGATGTGGAGAAATAGGAACACTTTTACACTGTTGGTGGGACTGTAAACTAGTTCAACCATTGTGGAAGTCAGTGTGGCGATTCCTCAGGGATCTCGAACTAGAAATACCATTTGACCCAGCCATCCCATTACTGGGTATATACCCAAAGGACTATAAATCATGCTGCTATAAAGACACATGCACACGTATGTTTATTGCGGCACTATTCACAATAGCAAAGAGTTGGAACCAACCCAAATGTCCAACAACGATAGACTGGATTAAGAAAATGTGGCATATATACACCATGGAATACTATGCAGCCATAAAAAATGATGAGTTCGTGTCCTTTGTAGGGACATGGATGAAACTGGAGAACATCATTCTCAGTAAACTATCGCAAGGACAAAAAACCAAACACCGCATGTTCTCTCTCATAGGTGGGAATTGAACAATGAGAACTCATGGACACAGGAAGGGGAACATCACAATCCGGGGACTGTTGTGGGGTGGGGGGAGGGGGGAGGGACAGCATTGGGAGATACACCTATTGCTAAATGACGAGTTAATGGGTGCAGGAAATCAACATGGCACATGGATACATATGTAACAAACCTGCACATTGTGCACATGTACCCTAAAACCCTAAAGTATAATAATAAAAAAAAAAAATAAAAAAAAAAAAAAAAAAAAAAGAAAAGAAGATTTGGACAGGGCATGATTCTGAAGGTGAATGTGTTTCCACTAGACACTCCCTTCCACATACCAGTGCCCTTTAGGATGACCCATGGTGGGCAGAGCATTTCTTGCTTCATTGCAAGAAAGTGGAATTTATTTTAAGAAGCTAAGAATAAACTTAAAAAATATTTGATAGGCATGGCTGTTGACTTTTGAAAACTTCAAATTAAAATACTGTCATTTAATTTTTCGATTATAAAAATCAATTTGTTGTACTGAAATACAATAAAGTATACAGTCAAGTACCAAAAAAAAAAAAAAAAAAAAAAAAAAAAAAAAAAAAAAAAAAGAAAATACAAAAAAGACATGAAGAGTCACTTCACCAAAGAGAATATATAGGTGGAAAATAATCCCGTGGAATGATCATCAGTCATCAGGAAAAGAAAAAGAACTAATTAAAACCACAATGAGATATCATGACACACTTATAGGAATGGTTAAGTTGAAAATTAATGGCAGCACCAAGCATCCAGGGATAACTGATGCTTCATCTATTGCTGGTGAAAATGTGAAATGGCAGAGCAACTCTAGAAGGCAGTTTGACAGTATCTTATAAAAATCAACATGCAGCTTCATAAAATCCAACAATTGTATTCTTGGGAATTATTACCAGAGAAATAAAAACTTACACTCACACAAAAAACTGTTTATAGAATCTTTATTCACATTAGCAAAAAATGGGAAACAACACTGATACCTTTAATAGGTAAATGGCTAACAAATGGGTACGTTCATAACATGGAATATTACTCAGAAATAAAAGGACGTGAACTACTAATACAAGCAACAACCTGCAGGATTCTCAACAGAATTACACTGAGTTTTTAAAAAAAGCCAAAAAGATTACAAACTATATTATTCCGCTTGTATAATGTTCTTAAAATGGCAAAATTATAGAAATGGAGAAGATTAGTGGTTACTAGAAGATTGAGTGGCATGTTTAAGCAAGAAGGAAGTGATGTAGATATAGAATAGCAACATGAGGAATCCTTGTGGCGATGAAAATATTCTGTTTGTTGACTCTGTCAGAGTTACCATTGGGAGCATGATGGTGTACTATAGTTTTGCAAGATGTTAACATTGAGAAAACAGGATAAAGGGCTAATGGGATACTTACATTATTTTTCTACCTGCATGTGAATTGACAATTCTATCAAAATAAAGCGTTCAATTAAAATAATAATTTCTCATAGAAACAAAGAGTAGAATGGTGGTGGGGTGAGATCCCAGAGATGGTCAAAGCATACAAAATCGTAATTAAATAGGAGACATAAGTTTACCAGCTCTACTGTACACATAGTGACTATAGTTAATAACAACATATTGTAGTTTTAAAAATTTGTTGGTGTAAAAGAAAAGAACAATTGAAATACATTTCTATACATCTGGAAAATATCTGTGATATATTAATAAATAAAAGAAGTAAATTGCAAAATAATACAAATAATGAGACTCAATTTCTGGTCTAAAGAAAAAGAAAACAGAAAATTATATGTGTACATGTTTGTATAAGTGGATACACCCCAGACGATTGACACTGGTTTCCTCAGGGATAAACTTATTAAGGAAAGGACCACTATTTTTCTTTATATATTTTTGTATGGATTAAAATATTAAACATCCATAGTTTTGTGATTAAGAAAAATATGGAAGATCATATTTTTGGAGGAAAAAATCCTAGCGTTTATAACACATAAAATGAATCGCGATTTTACTAAGTCTGGGTGTGTGCAAGCAAGTGTAGGGGCTTGCATAGAAGGTGGCCACCTTCTGTTTGGGTTTTCTGCCTCCTGCATAATTAGCTCCAGCTGCTGATGTACTTTACAGAGTCCCTGGAATTCTATGCGTCATGGTTTGAAAACCACTGCACTACACAGTATCAAATATATTGTCCATGTCTAAGATTATTGAACAGATGGGAAGTCCAAAGTCAGTGGCAAGAGCTCCATGGTCTCAGGCTGCACGCGACATTCAGAATGATCTCTCTAGTGACTGTTCACTTACCCCATATACATGTCCACATGGTCTCTTATACTTTTGTGAATGTATAGCCTAGGTCAAGGTCATCCTCATGAAAGTTGGGTGCCCTAGCCTGGATATAGGCTTTCTCTGGGAATACCATGTAACCACTCACCCTGTCAGCATTGCTGACCCTGTGGGGCCTACACTCTTTTTGGTAGTCCTGATCCTAAAGTGACTTCTACAGCAAGTTAATTACTCCCAAGTTCACGATTGGCTTCTAGATTCAAGGAAGCCTGCCATTCAAGTGGCTACTCGTTTCCCACGGAGACTCACAAATGTAATTGCACAAGTGCATTATGCGTTACTCATTTAAAAGATAGCTATGTGTTTAGGTCCGTGTGTGTGTGTGTGTGTGTGTGTGTGTGTGTGTGTTCCCCTAATATATACACATGTATCTTCATCTATTACTATTATTTCTGTATCTCCATCTATATAAACACATATGTACACACACACACACACACACACACACATATATATCTTTTAGAAGTTTTAGATTCTGAAGGCAAATGAAATAAATCCTTTCCATGGTAAAAAAAACAAAGTTTGTTTATTTCTAGTACAGTTTTCTCAAGTAAAATCCTTTTCATCTAACTTTCATTGCTTTCTGGAGATGGCCTTATTGCAAAGGGGAAAAAGACACAAACAAATATACACACAGCAACAGCAAGGCAATCCTTTCCTGTTCCACACATAATTAAAAACATAATACATTTTCCATTCTGTGACACTATCAACTTTTCTTCAGCTGTGTTTAATCCCATGACCTTGAAAGGCTTTAGTCAGAATAGAAAGAAAGGAGGAGGAATGCGGGGTTTGATCTTGCAAGTGGAAAGATTCTCCTACTTTGAGCCAGAGCTCCCATTTTGAGCCAGAATTCTGAAAGCGAATTAATCTTTTCACTTACTGAAGAGGCAAAAGACCCTTGACTGCCCAAAGATGCTCAGAGATGAGTTTCTTTGACAAGGGCAGAGCCTGGGTCTTTACGTTAGTGATTGGCAATAAGAAAAGAAAGAAATATTGGGGCAAGTGGAGGGCAGAATGCTTCAAAATCTCAGAAAGATAGAGTAGAAAACGGAAAATGTATCCCTTGGTCTTAACGGCTCAGCACGAACCAAAGCACCTATTTGGAATGTGTAGAAGACATTGTACAGTTTCAAGATTTCACAGAAATTCATTCAAATGTTCTCCCACTAAAACAAATTAACACCTTTTTAGTGTTGGGAAAAGGTAGGGAGAAAAAATATTCTTAATCCTATCATCAAAAACAATGTGTTAACATTTAAGGTTATTTCCTTATAGAGTTACTCTATACTCCACATATGTACTGTATAATTATGATAATTCTGGTTTAAAACCATTTTTCCTATTTATTAAAGCTAAACACTTCCTCTATACTATAATAAGTTCTTGTTAGAGTACATGGGAACAAGGAATTTGATTTTGAGTCTGAGTCTTTCAGATGTACATTTTATCTGATTTAGACAAAATTCTAATTAAATTGATTTCATTTTTCTCATTTTAAAATGGAAGCTTGAGTAATACATTCCTTATAGGATTGTTGAGATGATCAAATAATAAAATATAAAAATGATTACATAAAAATTATATGTTTATGACAATTTATGGTACATAGCAGTCAATAAAAATTAGCTAAAAATAATAACATGATTTGATACTCATATTTTAGTTTATTCTATGACCGTCTAATAATTTAGTTAACCAAATAGCTATTGTTAGACTTTTAAATTATAGCCAATCTTTACTTTTAAAAACTGTCAAGATACTATGGATCACTTGATTTGTATTTTTAATTATTATTTATTTAGGATAGTTTCCCAGAAGTAAGATTGCTGTGCTAGCAGTTATTCTCTTTTTAATTGTTCTTGATACATATGAATTTTGTTTTCATTAGGAATTTATCAATCAATTTTTTACGTCAACAACATATGAGCATGTATATCTCTTAAATACATATTCAAGGACATAGTTTTATATTTATTTCTCTCAAATCAATACTTCATCATTGAAAATTGAGTCATTGTTTTCGTTATTCTAATTTAATGTTTTCAAATTTTATTTATTAGTTATATATCAATTATATATTATATAATTTTACTTGTTAATCAATTATATATTACTTATTAATTATATATTAATTTTAGTTTTTAACTATATATTACACATTTTTGAAATATTAAGTATCAAATATCCTTATCTTTTTATAAAAAATAAATATTCCATTCGAAGGTCAATCATTATTTCATATTTACACATATTTACATATTTACATATTTACATATTTACACATATTTACATATTTACACATATTCATATTTACATATTACATAAATACTACCAAATCAATACTTTATGAACTTTAAAAAATTTCTTACAGGTGAACAAAATAAATGTAGACATATTTATTCTTGCTTACTTATATTATTTATCTGTGTTAGGCTGGCAGAGGTATGTTTATGAAGGGCATCATAAATTGCTAAATTTACTTAACAAATAATTAAGCTTACTTGTCAAATGACTCATAACACAATTTGATCAAGTTCCATGGCTAAAATTATGTTATGACAAAACACTACAATAAGAGGCTGGTTGGTTCTTAAATATGTTAGATTTTAAAGGAAAAAGACTTCTGTTTTTATGGTATCTGTTGACTTTTCAAATCATTGTGATGTCATCATTCTCCTTTCCACCTCTGTGAATTCATCCATGCCATTTCCTCTGCCTGAACTGTCCTCCCAACAAAATCCTGCTCACCCTTTAAAACATACCTCTGACAACTCCTTCTCTGGGCAAGTCCTATGAGCCTCTCCTCTCAAGGTACCTAGCTACACTCGGCACTGCCACTCAGCACATACCTATCATAACATCTGCGTGGTTTTGGAATTACTTAATTTACATTCTCGTTTCCCATATTATCCTGCCAGATTCTTGAGGGTAGTAATCGTCTCATTAGTCTACCAGATCAATGTTTGGCTTTAAAAAGGTGCTTTGTAAATATTAACATGGCTTCATCTTAAGGAAACTATATTGGTCTTTCCAAGTACGTGCCCATATGTGAAGCTCAGTGTCCTCTGGTCTGGTCAATAGTTCCTCAATTACATTCTCTAAGATTATGGACTCTTAAGGTGCTCTTCCCTTCTAGCGCCCATCAAGGCAAATTGGCATATTCTCCTGCTGTTTTGTCCACTGTATCCCACAGGTCGTTAGGTGGATTTGTGTTATTTTTGCACTTGTCTAAAAGTGCTTATTAAGTATAGTCCAGAGTTATATGGAGATTTTTTACCATTCAAGAGTGGATGCTGGTGGGTATACTGAGAGCCCAAAGGAAAATAGTAATATAAGATCTTTGCTGTAAGCTGAAGTCAAAATTTCATTGGCAATGTTGATGCTCCTGTGTCTGCTAATATCTTTGTCAAATACCATATGATGTAAATTGTTTGATCATGGTGAGAGCATTTAGGGGAAGGGGTAGAAACATGCTGAAATAGAAGAATATTACAAAATGTTGCAGTTGGAGAACAATTTCTAAATTAAATTTGTCTATATTTTCTTTTTAGTTAGGCCTGATGCAAATACATTTTTCACGATTCTGCTGGAAATCATGTTGCTAATTAAAACTCCTGTGCTGTTGGAAACCCAGAATTGTCCTTTTCACTTTATACTACACAAAACCCAAGGTGCAATAGCAATGCAAATATTGTTCTGGGAGAGATAATAGTTTGTTGAATGAATGAGTGATCTAGTAAATTACTGCACTGCTAAAAATAGTAATTAACTGTGGATACACATGATAAATTTTATTTCTACCTCTCTCATTATATGCCTACATTTAGAATGGCATTTGTGACGCAGAGCAGATACTCAATGAATGTTTTTATTTAGGGAATAAAATCATTTGCCATTGTATATGTGCACTTTTTAAGTCCTCTCCCATTAGAAGAAAATCTCCATGAAGCCAGAAATCTATTTTGTAGCTTCTATTTTCTGGGAAGAATCTACTGAAGTACAGACCCACAGTGGGAGGTCAGTTATTCATTGACTGAGTGGATACTTGGATTTAAAAGAAAAGCATCAATGCTGGACCATGGCACAGGATGATAACAAATTCATCAATGTAACAATTTTGTTGATTTCTAATGGCTGCCTGCCTATCACAGTTCCAATCAGATTGATGGTGTAATGAGCTAAATTTGCACCAAAATAACCAGCTTGATTACTGAGTGGTTTTGTAAGCTAAGTTGACAGGAATGTAGTCATTAAATCCATTGTTTATTAATTGCTTTTTATTTATTTAATTGGGATAGATTTCTTTTGAAGCCATTCGACAGATGCTTGATTATATTAAGATTTATTTTGTCTTGAAATGCTCAATTAAAGGGTCACTGATTATATCAGTCAGGGTTCAACCAGGGAGCAGAAAAGTCAGACAGGTAGGAAGGGAGGGTCACAGGCAAGCTCAAAGCCAAAAGCACAGGTTGAAGCTGTCATCCACACAGTCAGGAAGAGAAGCTCAGGAGCAGGACTGGAACGCCATGGGGATGGAGCAGGCTGCTATCCACAGGTGGAATCTCTTCCCCCTCCCAGGGAAGCCACAGTCTTGCCTTGGCACCTTTCAGCGGATTCAGTCCGAGCTATGCAGTTATCCAGGACAATCACCACGACTTAAAGGCAGCTAACTGGGGCCTTCATTACATCTGCATAATCCATTCACAGCAGCACCTACATTATTGTTTGACTGAATAACAGGATACGTAGCAGAGTCAAACTTACACATTAAAAAAGCCGTCACATCTTTCTCCACCAGGCCTAAGATTCCACTCTTCTACACGGAGACAGAAGGTCAGGGAACACTAGGAGAAGGATTTTGCCACACACACACACACACACACAAATCCATTTCATGAAGTGTTCTCTATTCCACACAGGCGGGGAGGATCCTACCAAAATAAGCAAGCCCCTAGCTCACTAAATATTATTTGTCCCCCGCAGACTGGAAACTCTCCTTCCTTGCCTAGCAGCAACAGGCAGCTCAAATGTGGAAACGACTCCTGCCCTCCAGGAAGGAGGTCTCAGCTGCCAGCAAGGACCAGTGGGAGCCCCAGTTGCTTGAGATGGTCATGTTTTTTCTAAAATTTATATGAAAAGATGTGGGCCCTAAAATAGCTAAAATCATAAAAGACTAAAGTGGGAGGAATCACTCATTCAGTATCAATGCCTACTCTACAGCTGCAGTGATCATTTAGCCACATCAGTTTTGGTACGCTCTGTCCATTATGCTCCCAAGCTGGCCAAAGAGAGAATTAAAAATAGTATATAAGTCACTTCTGTTTTAGCAATTGACTAATGCTGTATTTTTTTATACAAATATAATATTAAATGACTTCCAAGTTTTGTTAAATGTAATTTACTAATTGTTTCTGAAGTGGTGTCACCTTTCAAGGACAATGTAGTCCTCTTTCCTTTATAATGTTGTAATGAGACTTTTAAAAATATGAAAAATATTTGCTGGTTTTTTAGGTGTGGCTCTGTGCTTCGTGATTTACCAGCACTGTCTTTAAGTCCTGCCACAGCTTATCGGCAGGTATTATTTATTCCATTTTACAGATGAAACTGGAGCTCAAAGTAGAAGTTAGATGAGTCAGAATTTGAATTAAGACATTTTGAGTAAAAACCTAAGCTCTGTCATTGTGCAGACTCCATGCCCCTTTCACCAAAAAAAAAAAAAAGTTATTAATTACATCTACAGTATTTTTCCTTTAAAAAAATGTTACTTTGGGAAAATGCATTTGTTCATATATTTGAAACATTTTCAAACATCGAGCCCCCCTTTTAACAGGATTTTAGAGCCAGTATGCCAGCAGCAGGAATGCAAACACAAGCAAACAAAAACAGTTATTACTTTATAGTCACATTTCATTTTTATAAAATATGTTTCATCAACTTTGTAACTGGTCTTTTTCTCTAGTCTTCTTTCTAAATGTCATCTATTTCTCAAATCAAACTCTTTCATAACATTTATCTGTTTAAGCAGGCATGCTACTGATTCTGAATGCAGTTGTAAACAGGAATTCCAAAATTAATTTTAGTTATAGAGGCATTTTGAAATAAGTGGATAACTCTTTTGTGGTTTTTTTTTCAATTTATACTGAAAATATTACAGTATTTAATATATTTGGGAAAATAGAAAAACAAAACAATTTATGTATCATCACATCCCCTTAGTCCTAGAGTCAGGAAAATTGGCTTTTTATCTCAGTTCTGCTATTTAGTTGTAAGAAGTTCAGTCCCCACTTTCCTAATTCTAGACATTCATGCAATAATTATAATGCCAGCCTTATGGGTTATTGTGGAATAAATGAGAATGTATGTGGCATGCTTTCATTGTTTGGACACCGCATCCTGGGATAGCCTATATTTCACACACATATTCTGTGTGGCTGCATTCATAATATGCACTGTTTTATGATGGGAGCTACTCATTTTCAAACATTTGTTATGAAGTTTTGTATAAAAAGTCACATGCATGGATGGATGTGAAAGAATTTTCATTTTGTTTAGTCTCACCAGGAATTTAAGAGTAATTCCCAAATTGCTTCTGGGCCTTGACTTTCTGTCATGCATTCAAATGACAAAACCTTTTCCTGGAAGAATGTGCTACACCTGCTGCAGGTATGACCACCACCTTTTTGGATTTATCTGCCACCTTTTGGCTTCTGAAGTTTGCTCATACTGAATAAATTCTGATCTAAGTTCTCTGCATTCCTGGAAAATGGTTCATAATTCAGTGAAACTGTTATAGGTAAAGATGAAACAGAGAATTTAAGTGACATGTAGTAGATCTTGTGTTTGGTTAAATTCAGAACTAGAATTTTATGTTCATAGAAACTTGTTTTTAGTGTCTTCCCATTTTCTCCAACCTCCCCATAAATGGACAGTGTTTAGATTGCTGTCATTTCATGAGATGAAGTGAGGGTGCTGCTGTTTTTCTGAGTCAGACCTCTGACCTTTCAGGGTGACTCAAAACACATTCTCATTTCACGTTTACAGCAATTACATTAGAGATTCTTTACTCTTGAATTGCTCTTTCAAAGAGGACTTAATTCATTGTGTATTTTATAATGAATTTAATCAGTTACTTGAATAGCCAATATTCATTAGAAATAAATTATTAAATTAAAACACTATATTTGTATATTATGTCATGATGTACCACCTTCATTCCTGTTTGACCTTGACAATGTAAATAAACCCATAAGTTACATATTATCGTTTCTAATGTGTTATGTAAATGAGTGAGCATAGGCTCAGGAAATTTGAGTGCTTAGCCCGGAGAAAGAAGGTGACAACGCTGAATTTTAATCTCTGTGGCACAATTTTATGTTCTCTTTAATGTACCGTAATATCATGTAACCTCCAATTATGCAACATGAACGAGAAACTAAAGTCTTTTAGTCTATTGTTTGATATATCTTATCACAGGCTTTTATATTTTCTCTCTTTTTGTGTCACACAGCTCCAGTTATGCCCTTGATACAATCAGTCAGAATTATTTGCTATACAAGAGTCATTCATTGATTTGTCCATCCTTATACCATCCAGATATAAGCATTTCCTGAACATCTATTTTGAGCAAGATACCATGTCAGATGCTAGATAAAAAGAACAGAGAAATAAAGTCTATTCTTAAAGGCAGCACAGTCAAGGGAGGTATGGACAAGTGAATCAAGTGTGACGGTCACTGTGATGAGGGCTATGCTAAAGGTAAGCACAGGTGCTTGTGAGAATGCATAAGAGAGAAAAGGAGAAAAATCTTAGTATCAATGTCAACTTTTTTTAAGACTGCTTAACTCACAAACTAAATTAAGCAAACAAAACAAAGTGAGCCTCACAAAACTATAATCTAATTTGGCATAAATTACATTTAAGAGTAAATCATTGAATAGAAACCTGAGTTACTCTAAGTTTTCTGAAAATGAAGATCACAGAATGCGTGATAGGGCTTATTCTGTAACTTGAAAGAAGAAAGACTTTGTATTGTGAATGTATGGGCTGTTGGTGCCAAGCAAGATAGCACAGGAAAGTGCAAATGCACAGGAATATTTATGCCAAATCCCATTGCTGATACATGCCTTTTAAAATGAATCCTTCAGGAAAATTCCATATTGGCTCTAAGGAAAACTTCCCTTAAACTTTGTCTTTGGTGCACTTTCCATACACAACTATATTCTTTTGACAAGAAGGTGAATGTTAATTTTTTTATCATAACGGTTTTTCTTATGCTTCATCTCCTGCTTGGAAACCTTTCTCTATATTTATCTAAATGTCCCCAACCCATAAAGCCTTAGTTTTAACAATCAACTAATATTGGGCAATTAGGTAATGTGCCAAGTACTTCAGTAGATGCTTGAATTAGAAAGGCAAGTAAGACAGTTTGGTCCTGTTCCTCATAGAACTTTTTTTTTTTGTGGTGGATTTAAACATGGCACTTATTTCACAGTTATCTGATTACAACTATGTTAAGTGCTGCAGAGAAGGTGAGGATATAATGAGAGGGTGCTAATATATAATTGAGAATTAGGGACTAATGCCATAAAAATAGTATTTGAACAGAGCTCTGAAATATAAATTCCGATTAACTGAATTGAGAAGAGAAAAATATGTGATGAGGTCCCAGGGGCAGGTGAGTCCCTTGGAAGAACTCATCGAAAGCTATTGCTGCCGAATCACAGAAAGGAGATGGTGGTGCTTGTGGCTTACTGTAGGTTATACCAAATAAGGTAGACGCACATTTGTACAAGATCTTCTTGATCAATATTAAGACTTTAAGGGTACTTATTGAAATTTAAGTTATTGATTATTTTAAACACATTTATATTTTATAGACATATACTTGTCTGTGGAGGTAAATATGAATTGAAAGGTTGATGTCACAAGACCAGACAAGAGAATATTTCTGTAAGGCAAGAGAAAAAGTCTTATTCTAGACTAGCATGTTACAGTCGAGATGGAAATAAATTGATAGAATTAAAACATATTAAACAAAAAAAGAAGTAAATATTTATTGATGGAATATGAGAATAAACAAGAGATGAGTGAAAAGCATCTAATCTCGTTGTTGGCTTGTGTGATTATGGTGGATAGAACACAGATAGCTAGAGAATATAAGGTTAGAGATAAAGATCATGAATTGTTTTCAGCATTGAGACTTTGATTACCTATATGAAAAGTCCAGATAGATGTATTGAGTAGAATTTTGAAGTATGGAACTAAGAAAGCAAGTCTGAATTAGGGATACAAATGTGGGAACTGTAAGACAGAAATTTGAGCCATTAGGATGGAAAATGTACATATATGCACCATTTGTACATATATGGCAGGAAGGGAAGAATATCTTTAAACAGAAAACCTTGAGAAGTGCTTATACATTTATCAATCCAGTAGAGGAGATTAAATTGGCAAATACAATAAATTAGGTATTCCTTAGCCCAACCAACTCCACTCAATCCAGATAACTTAAACTGAACATGAGATAACTCTGCTAACATCTGCCCTTGACCTAAGTAAAGAACTCTTTTTCTTCATGAGCAAGGCTAATTCCAAGAACTGCCTCTCTCACACCATCCTGGGATTCTCCATCATCTCATCAAATTAAAATATTTGAATACACATGAAGTTCATATGAGAAAATATATTATTTACAGTAAAGGGAGCCATGTTTCTCCTGTTTGAGAAATTCCCAAAAAGTACAAAACAAAGAAGGTGAAATACCAGGGGAGTGAGCAACAAGTGGCTGGGGCTCAGACCCCTGGCAGTTACTTGGCCAGAATCCCCGCCCCTGTTTTCCCCTGCCCCATACCCAAGGTAAGAAGGAAATGAAGCTCTCTGTCAGAGAAGGGAATTACAAATATAAAAACAGATTAGGTGAAAAAAATGAATTCTGTGACATTGGAGTTAAGTTGAAGATATCAATATTAGCTCAGACTTAGGATAGAAGATAGATGATAGATGAGTAGATGGATAGATAGAGAGAGGCAAAGAGAGACAGAGAGAGAGAGAGAGAGAAGAAAGATAGATGATAGATTTTCTAATTCTGTCAGTTTAGAGGGCCTAGAAGCAATGAAATCCCTATATCAATGAGCACATATAGTACCCAGATTTTAGCTTTCTAATATTCTCCACTAAAGGGAACAACTGATCTTTTTGAGAAATAGCAAATTCCAGACTGTGTCTGGGAAGTGTATATGAGTCTCGAATATCCTCTTATTCTGGAAAGTAGAAGATTGCTTAAAAAATGATGGGAACTTATTAGAAGGACAAAAGGACCTATTTAAATGACTTTTACTGGTCTAGTATGGGAGAAACTCATCATAACATAAGTAATGGTAGTAATGAACCATAATCTATTGAATAAAATAATGCATTATTCTAATACTGACATACATATACATATATATGTATGTACATAAATACATAAGATAATAAAGTTCTTCCTTATAGGAGAAAGGCAATTAATAAATGTAGAAGAAGAAATGGAATTAGAAAATCACTATTTGGCCACCATCATGGTAATAATTGCTTGAGTCAAGAATCATAAGTGGATCATCCTAATGGGTGAAAGTTTAAGCACTAACAGGATATTTCATGGTCTCAAAGCCTCTTCCCACAAGATGTTTATAATAAAAAATAGAAACTTCAGAGCAAAGAAGTCTGACAGACACTGCCAAAATCAGTCAAGCCAATATCATGTGTTTCCTAATACAATGCACTAAGAGAGGCACAATATCACTTCTGCAGCATCTTTGCCAAAAACACCTAATGATAGTTTTATTATGATGAAACAATGAACCACTTTCAAACTGAGGACATTTTATGAAATAATTTGTCAGAACTCTCAAAAATTATCAAATAAATGAAATATAAAAAAGAGCTGTTAATTAAGGACTTGGAGGACTGTTAGATTATAGAAAAGAAAAAAAAGACTTTACAGCCAAATGCAACAAATAAAGATTCAATATTTTTATAAAAAACATTGAACAACTAGCAAAAATTGTGATAATGTCTATATATAATGGCATTATATCAGTATTAAATTTTGATTTTAATTATTTTCCTCTAATCATGTGAAATTTCTATTTTAGAAAATATAGACTAAAGTGTTTTGGGATGAAGAGAATATGTATTGAAAAAATACGTGCATATATGAAGAAAAAAGAAAATGGTATAAACTGTTAGCTCTTGGAAAATGAGTAAACAGTAAGGTAATTATTTGTGCTATTCTAACTATTTTTCTACAAGTCTGAAATTATATAAAAATGATATTTAAAAGAAAAAAATATGAGATAGGTTTTTATGTGTATAGTTCCTGCTTATTGTAAACTTTTGAAATATAAAAGAATATGTAAAAAAACAAATAAATTACCATTATCTCACCACTAAAATATATTCATTGCTAAAGCTTTAGTAATTACATTTCAGTCTTATATTCTCCACAGGAACACATACACACACCAATACACAATTTCAATACTTTACTTTCATTTGTTAATAAAAGCACATTTTCCTAGGTTTTAAAATATTCTTATATATTTTAATGAAAATATAATAGTCTATACTTCAAATATATTATAATTCATTGAATCACTCTCCCCTTTTTCATTATTTATGTAATATTATGCACTTATATGTAGCACTATAATAAAAACACAATTGTGGATAAATTTTGTATGCATTTATTATTTCCCTAGAATTAGTTCTTAAGAGAAAAATTTCTAGGTGAGGTTATGTAAGTATTTTTATTTCCTCTGAATACATGTCATGCCTCTCCAGTCGATTAATCATTTCTCTGCCTCTTCAGTCTCCTCAATCATATTTCTCCCCCTACTCCCTCTCAGCAAATAACGTTTGTACCTAATACATCACAGAGAAGAAAGAAAGTATATCTTAGATTTCCTGCTAACCAGTCTAGGAATAGATTTGCGTTTTTGCCCATTTTTCTCTTTCCTTCTGGTTACAATAATGGAGTTACCCTTCCACCTATCCAAATCAATCTGTTCACTAGATCTTTGCATCTCCTAACTTTATTTTTCGGGATCCTTAAATATTGACTATCCCTTCTATATTATTTATATTTACTTTAAATATTTAATATTGAAATATACTTAGTTGTCTTCCTATCTGACAAACAGAATATACTCTCTCTTCTTTTTCAAAGTCAAAATTATTTGAATATTATTTATTCTGTCTCCAATTTATCACCTTCCATTCCTCAATGTTGTTCAACCTGCTTTTGTCCAAATAACCATGTAATAATAGCTTTTCAAAGGTCATCTCCCCCTTGACCTTTAATCTAATGCAGATTTTTTGGACTCTAATTCACTTGCTTTCCAATAGTTTTCAACAGTATTAAACATATCTACCTGTCTTTTCAGTTTATATTCCCTTATCAGAATATTCCATCTGGATTCATAATTTTAATTATCACTTACTTACTGACAACTTCCAAATATTAGTTTTGTCTTAATTTCTCCATTTAGATGTATGTTCTATGCACGTAGGACAAGAATGTCTCAAACGCTTTCTATGTCTGTGGTGAGGTAACCTGAACACCTATGCATATCAGTCATTTTACATTGTAAATGCCTATTCATGGCCCGGATGAAGTTGGGTAAAGATTGAGTAGCTATTCTCCAAGTGATGTCTTAGGGATTCAGTCTCCTTCCAAAACGTGACTTACTCAGCAATTTTGAAGATCTAGGCTTCAGTGAGTGGAAAAAAATTAGAGTGGGAGATCCCAAAGGACCTTGTAGGCGCTAGAAATAGAAATGGTTTATCTACTCACATTCTGTTGGCCAGAAGTGGCAATGCCTAGATCCAAATGTGCTGGAAAATGCAGTTTTCTTAGCTGCTCAAAACGAAACCAAAATTTGATGAATGTATTATCTCAGCTCCTGTTCCCCAAATGGAGAAAAGGAAAACCCATTCCTTCCAGTTCTTCCAATGTTCCTCCTATCTTCCAATATTCTTCCAATGCTCCTATCTAAATAATCGGCAGCCTCTTTATAATTGGTACATTTTTAGCTTCATATTCATCTTCCTCCCCAGTTTAAAACCCTTTAATCATGTGCCTTAAGATAGATGACACATTTATAATTCTTAAGGTATCACACAACAACCTAAACAATCTGACCTTACTGGAGCATCATCTAACCCCCTATCATATATCCTCCAGTCACCCTATACTTTGATAATCTTTCAATGTGCTATTTTGTTTTCTATATAATATTTGACTGTAGTATTCCCTTCTCCCAAAATTGTTTGCCTAGCCCTTACTACATCAATTATATATTTTTTTCTTTAGATTAGATCTCAAATATTGCTTTCTCAGGTAATTTTTCTTTGATCTCACAGTTTAGAGAAGATCCTCCTATTCTACACTTTCTCAGTTTGGTGTGTTTTTCTTTCTTTTACATACCACAGTTATAATTTTGCATGTAACTGTATGGTTAATTGAAATATCTCTATCACATACTATCACAAATATGAACATTAATTTTACTTTCCATTGAGATTCAGGCCATTTCTATTAAATTGTCTAAGCTCTTTTGTGGTAAGTATTTTCGTGGCTGCAACAATTTATACTCACATTCTACGTAAGCAGTACAGAGAAATATACCCCTTCATTTTTCTTGAAGTTTATGAAAAATAGGAAGTTCTAATTGTTCTACCTTTTCTCAATCCAAGAGAATTTGCATTTTTAATTTTAGTTCACTATTGATAGTCTCTCAACAAAAATGGAAACCAATTAACCAGTTGTATCTATCCTTCTCTAATTTGGAGAATGGTCTTTCATTTCCCGAGATCACATATACTTTCAAAACTAATTTGTACTGAGAGAGACATTAGTAATATGGTACACTAGGAAGCTCTAGGTCCTTGTTCCGACATAAAGAAGCTATCATGGAGCAATAGCTGTAAAAATGCCAGACAACTGAAAATAAGCCATGTTAACAATGGGACCAGAATTTCACATTATGTAGTAAAAACAAGATTTTTTTAAATCTTCGAAACAACATTTAAATATACAAATTTAAGGATATTTAAGGTTTTGCAAAGGTACATTTGGAATTGTGAGTTATGGTTTCAACAAGCCCCTCAATCCTAATATATATCATATTATCTTATTGTACCCTTTATTTCTTTTTCAACAAATTTAATGAAATTAATTTAATAATTTTTTTTTAATGTCAAGTAGACAACAACAGACTAACTAGAATAGCTTTGTGGGAGCTCTAGAAACCAGGCAAGGGTCTATAGCAGCTAAGTGAAGACCTAATAAAGAGAGAGAACACACACACACACAACACAAACACACACACACTCACAAACAGCACACATACACTTGCGCACACACAACACATGCACGCACACACACGACACACATGTGCACACACACAACATACACAACACACTCACAACACACACACAACACACACACACAACACATACACACACATTCAAAACAGTGGGAAATTGTGTTGTGTTTTTGTTCCCCCTACCACGTTCTTTTTGTAATGCAATGTGGCTTGATGCAGTCAGGAGGAAACTGCCTAGTTGCCAGTTCCTCCTTAATGATGGAAGAGAATGAATAAAATTAACTTGCAATGTTTGGCTTGACTGGGAGCTACCCAAGGAACTGATTTCAGTCTCACCTGACTTGGAACTAATGCAGGAATGGAGGCATGGTTTGGATATCATGTTGAAGGTGACAGAAAGCAGAAAGCAGAAAGCAGTGGGTGGTGCTGTAGCATGTAAAAAGTGCAGTGGAATTGGAGACCTATGGGGATGTCTGACAGCAAGAGATTACAAGCAAAAAACTACATAGAAAATCCAAGGCCTTGAGAGAGGCAGAGGTTAGATTCTTGGGAAAGTCAGACATTTAAAAACAGCCATGTGTATAGATAAATTGAGTAAACAGCATACGCATATGCTCAGGAAATGTGCATGCCCAGAAAGAACTAAAGAAACTTAAGCTTTCATGTTGAGTCAATTAGTGAAGGTCTTTCCCTTCATGGAGTCAATCTACAAAGGCTGGGAGAGGTGGCTGATTTTGTGAATGCTCAATTTTCTATAAAAGATCACAAGTCATACAAAGAATCAGGGGAACAAGTCCATTCAAAGAAAGAAAATAACTCTCCAGAAACCCACCCTGAAGAAACATAGGATTCAGATTTACTAGACAAAAAATTAAAAAATTAAAACAACTGTCCTGTATATACTAAAAGGGTTGAAGAGAAATATAAAGAACTAAAGTAAATCTGGATAATGATATGTGACAAAATGTGAATGTAAAAAAAAGAAATATAAATTATTAAAAAATTACCAAACAGCAATTTTGGACCTACAAAATACAATAATCAAATTCAAATGTTAACTACAGATTTGAATAGGTATAATACAAAATTAGCAAACTTAAAGACAAATCATTTGAAGTTATTGAATCTATGGAGGAAATAAAACTAGAAAAGCAAGCAGAGACCAAGGAACATATGAAATGCCATCAATTGGGCCAATATATACATTATATATGTTCCAGAAAAAGAAGAGAGAAAGGGGTAGGTAGTTTATTTGAAGAAATAATGGCCTAAAATTTTCCCAATTTGAGCAAAGACAGAGACATACAAACACAAGAAGTTTAACCAACTACTTTTAGAATAAATTCAAGGAGACCCACACCAAGACACATTATATTCAAACTGTTAAAAGTTAAAGACAAAGAGAGAAACTCGAAAATACTAAGAGAAAAGTGACTCATCACATCTCAGACTTCCTCAGTAAGATTATTAATGGATTTCTCCACAAAAAACCTTGCAGGCTGGCAACCAGTGGAATGATATAGTTAAAGTGGTGAAAGAAACAGAAATAAAGCCAAAAACTGTTCACCAAGAGTATTATATCCTACAAAATAATCTTTCAAAAATGAGAAATAAATTAAGGCATTTCCATGTAAACAAAAGCTAAGGGAGTTTATTACCACTAGAACTACTCTAGAAGAAATGATAAAGGAACTCCCTCAAGTTGAAATAAAATCATACTAGGCAGAAACTTGAAACACTACAAATTAAGTATATGGACAAATATAAAAACCTGTATTATTTTGATTTTGATTGGCAACTCCACTTTTTGTTTATAGAATTTTTAAAAAAATAAAGAATTATAAATCCATGTTAATAAGTACACAATAGGCCTGGCACGGTGGCTCAGGCCTGTAATCCCAGCACTTTGGGAGGCTGAGGCGGGTGGATCATGAGGTCAGGAGATCAAGACCATCCTGGCTAACATGGTGAAACCCCGTCTCTACTAAAAATGCAAAAAATTAGCTGGGTGTGGTGGCTGGCGCCTGTAGTCCCAGCTACCTGGGAGGCTGAGGCAGGAGAATGGCGTGAACCTGGGAAGCGGAGGTTGCAGTGAGCGGAGATTACGCCACTGCACTCCAGCCTGGGCTACAGAGCAAGACTCCATCTCAAAAAATAAATAAATAATAAGTACACCATATATAAAGATGTAACTTGTGGCATCAATAACATAAAGGTGGGGGAAATGTTTAGTTAAGTAGAGGGGAGGTAACGTTTTATTTCCTGTCCTCCTGCTGGTAAACTCATTCATGGCTTTCACAATTGTAGACCAAGCATTAATTTTTTTTTCTAATATTCTTAGTTAGACCACTTTAACAAATTATTTTTAAGAAAGGTAAGGTGGATGGTTCTTAAAGAGGAAGATTTAAAATAAACAGATGAAATATTAACTGCTGTTAAAACTAAATCAGGATATCCCAGTATCATTTGATAAATATACTTGGTGAACTTCCCCATAATGAGAAATAATAAGTAGGTGCTAGAAGCCCACCAAAATGTACAGAATGTCTCTGAGGTGACTTTGTTTTTGGAAAGAGTAAGAAAAAGCATTCTAAAGGCCCTAATTTGATTCTAAGATTTTTTAATTGGCCCCACTTCTTTTTATATCAGCTTAGCACAGAAACTCCAAGGGCACTCTCCTTTTACCTCTACAGCCTCATCTCAACTTCTTAAAGAGTACCCCTAAAACTGGATAAACACAATATTATGTTTGACTTTCCATGTTTATACCTGTCTCCTGAGATGTTATCATTCTCAGGAGATATATATATATATATAACTTTTATTTCACTATTTTCCATGTTTTCTGTCTTTTTCCTGACTCCTGCTTCTCCAACACCTTCCCTTCCAGCTCTGATTCCCACTCAACATTTGGCTTAACCACCCACCTCCCGAGTACACCTATATTTCCTGTCCATTCTCACCAACACTCTAGTTATTTATGTATAAACTGCTCTAAATCAGATAAGCCCAAATAACTTCTGTTGCAGTCTTTCCTGATCATATTATCTCTTCCCTGACAGGCAGAATGAATTAATCATCTTCAAAGCACATCTGCATTCTGAAAAAAAAAATGTCAATTTTAAAGCCAGCAATATGCATTATGCTAGAAAAAAAGATGCAAGTATTTTGGGAAAACACAAGTGAGAAATGTAATGCACACATCTATAGGAAATTAAGGTGTGCTACACAGTAGAACTTGACGAGGTCTGGGATGTGAAATGCATAGCATTTTGTCAGAGCTGATGAAATCCATGTTATCCTTTCGAAGCCTGCCAGTACAAAGACAGCTCAACACAAAAAGTCTTGCCTAGCTTGACAATCAAATAGAACCTCACACAGAAGCTGCATAATCACAGGGTTGAAAAAATTGGAATATGTTCTTTCAATCAGTACCACAAAAAACTCTATTTAAACAAATAGAAATATATTTGGAAAGAAATAGAAACAAAATATTTTAAAATGACACAGCCCAAAACAGCTGGATCATTTCAGTGTGGATGATCCTATTTTCTTGCCACAGCAATATAATTTATAATTTTGTTAAATACCTTTTGTTTATTAAAAGAATCCAGACAGATTGCTGATTTTTGTTTCAATTGTAATAACAATTTCAGCAGACAAATGGCCACTTAAAGCCACACTTTTATGGGATACAATTTGTTTCTCTTCCTTTCAGACTGCTACCATATTAAATATATTTTTCCCACACCTGTTTGTTCAAGGACATTTAAAGAGCACTGATACATATTCAAATTGATGTACTTTCATAATGTACTTATGATGGTATCTGAGTCCATTTGTGTTTCTATAAAGGAACATCTGGTAATTTATAAAGAAAAGAGATCTATTTGGCTCGTGGTTCTGAAGGCTGTGCAAAAGCATGGTGCCAGCATCTGCTTCTGGTGAGGGACTCTGGCTGCTTCCACTCATGGTGGAAGGTGAAGAGGAAGCCTTCCAGATCACATGGCAAGAGAGGAAGCAAGACAGAAGGAGGTACTAGGCTCTTTTAAACAACCAGCTTTTGTGGGAACTAATAGAGCAAGAATTCACTCATCACCATGAAGATATCACCAAGCAACTCATGAAGGATCCACCTTCATGACCCAAACACCTCTCAGTAGGTCTCACCTCTGATATTGGAGATCAGATTTCAAACTGGGATTTGGCAGGGCCAAACAAATCAAACTAGCAGATGGCCATGCTCAGCTAATCATAGAAGAAAAGCACAATGACCACATCTACAAGGCATTATATTAAATAATATGTGTAGCACTAAGATGAGCCAGATGCTAACTCCTTCCTCCTATGCTTATCCCCTGAGAAAGATGTCTGGAACCAGCAACCAATTTATGCATTAATTCATTCACCCATGCAACTCCTTCTTCCAAAATTAATTATAAATATCAAGGAGAAGATTGTTGTTGATCTACAGGGCAATGTTAATAAAACTGAAGAAGTAGGATGTTATCATTATTTTGGAGGTAGAATCATAGGTTCATGTAGCTGATTACATTTGGAACTCAAAGGCAAGGGTCAAGCCAAATAGAACTGAAGTTTTGTAACCCTGAGCCAAGGTACTGGCTGGTTGAATAATTATATGGACAACAATGTGTTAATATGTTTTGGTAGGGGGTTGATATGTTTGTTTCAGAAGGTATTAAGGTTAAGACATCAATGAAATAGCTTAGTAATGAAAATATAGAGCATCACAAGAAATAGCCTACTTCAGGCAAGCCACAATAATGCTCCAGAGTGTCCCTAAAACATGCAAGGCCTTTTCAAATATCCACAACTTTTGCAAATGTTTTTCACACTAAGACAGATGGCCTTTGAGGCTCTTCCTATCAGACAATGCATGAGGCATTTCTCAAAGTTCCAGAAACACATCCCATATTTCTTTTTTTATATTTAATTTTTGTGGGTACATAGTTGGTGTATATATTTATGAGGTATATGAGATATTTTAATATAGGCATGCAATGCATAATAATCACATCAGAGTAAATGGGGTATCCATCACTTCTAGCATTTATCCTTTGTAGTACACACCATCCAATTATACTTTTTTAGTTATTTTAAAATGTACAATTAAATTATTATTGACCATAGCCACGCTGTTGTGCTATCAAATACTAGGTCTTACTCACACTTTCTATTTTTTTGTGTATACCCATTAACCATTCCCACTTCCTCCCCACATCTCTCAGTACACTCCAGCCTCTGGTAACCATCCTTCTTACCCTCTATCTCAGTGAGTTAAGTTGTTTTAATTTTTGGCTCCTACAAACAAGTGAGAGCATGCAGTTTGTCATTCTGAGCTAGGCTTATTTCACTTAGCATAATGCCCTCCAGTTCTTTCAATCCATGTTGTTGCAAATGACAGGCTATCACATTGTGTTTATTGCTGAATACTACTCTCTTGTGTATACGTACCACATTTTCTTTATCTATTCATTTATTGATGGGCAATTCGTTTTCTCCAAAATCTCAGTTATTGTGAATAGTGCTGCAATAAACATAGGAGTGCAGATGTCTCTTTGATACACTTTATTTCTTTTGGGTATATACATAGAAGTGAGATTGCTGGATAATATAATGGTTCTAGTCTAGCTCTTTGAGGAACCTCCAAAGTGTTTCCCATAGTGGTGGTACTAATTTGCATTCCACAATATATGAAGGTTCCCTTTTCTCCACATTTGTTATTGCCTGTCTTTTGGATATAAGCCATTTTAACTGGGCTGAGATGATGTCTCATTGTAGTTTATATCTGCATTTCTCTGATGATCAATAATGTTAAGCACCTTTTCATATACCTGATAATCATTTGTATGTCTTCTTTTGAGAAATGTCTATTCAGATACTTTGCCCATTTTTAAATCAGATTATTAGATTTTTTCTATAGAGTTGTTTGAGCTCCTTTTATATGCTGGTTATTAATACCTTGTCACATGGGTAGCTTGTAAATATTTTCTCCAATTCTGTGGGTTGTCTCTTCACCTTGTTGATTGCTTCCTTTGCTGTGTGGAAGATTATTGTATTAGTCAGGGTTCTCCAGAGGGACAGAACTAATGGAATAGATATATACATATATAAAAGGAGTTTATTAAGTATTAACTCACAGATCACAAAGTTCCACAATAGGCTGTCTACAGGCTGAGGAGTAAGGAGAGCCAGTCTGAGTTCTAAAACTGAAGAACTGGGAGTCCAGTGTTCAAGGGCAAGAAGCATTCAGCACAGGAGAAACATGTAGGCTGGGAGGCTAGGTGAGTCTCTCTTTTCACATTTTTCTGCCTGCTTTTTATTCTAGCCATGCTGGCAGCTAATTAAATTGTGCCCACCCCAATTAACACTTGATGACTCAAATGTTAATCTCCTTTGGCAACAGCCTCACAGGTATACTCAGGATTAATACTTTGTATTTTTCAATCTAATCAAGTTGATATTCAGTATTACCCATCACAAGTCCACCTCTTTTCAACTTTAACCCATACACATCTCCTGAGACCATATATAATCTTCAAATAAAGATAATAATAAGGTCATAATTACCTCTAACATAACACAACTATCCTTCATACAACCAGAAATGCACAAATCCCCAAACTAAGTACTATTACAAAAAATTAACATTACTTAAATGCTGATGTGTAGTCAATTAATCTTATGTCACATAATAAAGGAGAAAGGAAATAAAACCAAGATATTTTCTTAGTATAAGTGTATGAATTCACAAACATGCTTTTAACAAAAGAAGGCAAAAATACTCATGACAAATACAATCCTTGTTTCTGCAGCAGGTCACATGGTCATAGCTACTGTTGACTACCTTCTATTACCCATTCTGAATCACCTTTGCCTCAGCAAGCACCTCAGCAGGTCATGTTTTTTGTTTGTTTGTTTGTTTGTTTGTTTCCTGGTGGAGTGACCCAAAACTTCATTCCTAACACATCTGGGTCATTTGTAGTCCTCCCTGGATTTGGCTGTTGTAGTTTCCCATTGACCTTAACCACAGGGCATGGTAATACTAAGAGACTTCCCAATGGATCTCCTGTATTCTATGCTTATTCTTCCTTACCTCCGTCGCACAGTGGTAGACTGATTTCATCTTGATAGTCCAGGTCAATCACCCCCGCCAACACTATAACTCCCATTTTAGCCTGTTGAGTTAAAGGTAGGAGGAGGCCAAAATGTCCATGTGGCAATCTTAACTTTCAGTTTAATGAAATCCTTGTTTTGTCTTCTGGTGGCAGCATTCCTCCCTCGGGAACAAAGACTTCTAGGCCAGCAGAAGGTAATGTTGTGGGAATAGGAAGAAAAAATTTTGCTAGTGGGTCACTAGGGGTGATGGTGAGTGGTGCCACTTCCACTTCCACCCCTTGATTTCTGGACCCATGAATCCTGGCTATGGGTGATTCAGAGTGTACGTGGCCTTCTGGAGAACTTTACCCCAGCACTGCAAAATATTGTCATCGAGCTGGCATTGTAGTTGCGACTTCAAATGGCCATCACTGTTGCCTCAGACAGCACAGGGTTTATCTCCTCAAACAATGGTGGAAAGGCTGATGGGCTGATGGCAGCATGGGTCACAGAGGGGATGTTACCACTACTGGGGGTGGGAAGCTGTTTCTTCTGGCAAAAAGGCTTATCAGAGTTTACAGTCTCAGTGTCCCCAGCTTCATCAGGGTCCTCCCACACATCCCCATTCCAAGTTGCAGGGTTCCATTCTTTTCTAATCAATGCCCTCACTTTAACCGTAGACAACTGGCAAGGCTGTGCATACACCTTTTGTTGCAGGTCAGCCACTTTCAGGATAAGAGCTTATGTCTGTTTTTCCACAATTTCAGCTTTTTCTCCACAGGAGATAAGACTCTCACTCAGGGCAATCTTAGTAGATTTGAGGCTCAGTATCTGCTTCTGAAGCCAGGAGATAGAATCCCTGAGTTCATCATTTTATTTCATCACTTTTTCTACTGAACTTAGGAGCAACCAACCAGCTTCAATATGTTCCTTGGTTCTCCACATATGGTCAAAGGTGCTATGTATGGAGTCACTAAACTCCTTGCCTCTCATGAGCAATGAATCAGGAGTGTCAAATGCATTTATTTTGCATAAATCTCTAAATAGTTCATGCTAAGGACCATCAGTGTTCTCCGTACTACTAGAAGTAGAGTTCTTAGTATTTTTGGGTCTAACCATATTAAGCAGGCAACTCCAGAAACCCCAAAACCAACAAAAGAACTGCATATTTAATATTCTGTTCCTCTAGACCCCATTCCTGGTACCAAAATCTGTATCAGTCCTGGCTCTCTAGGGGGACAGAAATATATATTTCATTAGTTCTGTCCCTCTGGAGACTATATATATATATAATATATGGGAGTTTATTAAGTAGTATTAACTCACATGATCACAAGGTCCCACAATAGGTCATCTGCAGACTGAGGAGCAAGGAGAGCCAGTCCAAGTTCCCAAACTATAGAACTCGGAGTCTGATATTCAAGGGCAAGAAACATTCAGCATGGGAGAAAGATGTTGGCTGGGAGGCTAGGCCAGTCTCTCTTTTCTCATTTTTCTGCCTGCTTATATTCTAGCCATGCTGGCAGCTGATTAGATTGTGCCCGCCTAGATTAAGAGTGGGTCTGCCTTTCCAAGCCCACTGACTAAAATGTTAATCTCCTCTGGCAATACCCTCACAAACACACCCAGAATCAATACTTTGTATTTTTCAATCCAATGAAGCTGACACTCAGTATTAACCATCACAGTTATTAACATACTGTGATCTCATTTGTCCAGTTTTGCTTTGTTTACTTGTGCTTCTGTAGTATTACTAAAGAAACTTTGCTCAATCCAATGTGCTGGATAGTTGGTCTATATGTCTGTTTGTATGCTAGTATCATGATGTTTCGGTTACTATACCTCTGTAGTATAATTTGAAATCAGGTAATGTGATTCCTCCAGCTTTGTACTTTTTGTTTAAGATAGCTCTGGCTATTCTACATCTTTTGTGTTTCCATATAAATTCTAGAATTTTTTTTTATTTCTGTGAGGAATGTCATTAGTATTTTGATAGGAGTAGCATTAAGTCTGTAGATTGCTTTGAGTAGTAGAAACATTTTAGGAATATTGACTCTTCCAATCCATGAACATAGAATATCTTCTCATTATTTTGCATCCTCCTCAATTTCTTGTATCAATATTAGTTTTGTTGTTACTGTACTTTAAGTTCTGGGATACATGTGCAGAATGTGCAGGTTCGTTACATAGCAGAACCTGCAGGTTTGTTACATAGGTATATGTGTGCCATGGTGGTTTGCTGCACCCATCAACCCATCATCTACATTAGGTGTTTCTCCTCATGTTATCCCTCCCCTAGCCCCTGACTCCCCAGCAGGCCCTGGTGTGTGATATTCGCCTCCCTGTGTCCATGTGTTCTCACTGTTAAACTCCCACTTATGAGTAAGAACATGTGTTGTTTGGTTTTCTGTTCCTGTGTTAGTTTGGTGAGAATGATGGTTTCCAACTTCATCCATGTCCCGCAAAGGACATGAACTCATCCTTTTTTATGGCTGCATAGTATTCCATGGTGTATATGTGCCACATTTTCTTTATCCAGTCTATCATTGATGGGCATTTGGGTTGGCTCCAAGCCTTTGCTATTGTGAACAGTGCTGCAATAAACATATGTGTGCATGTGTCTTTATAGTAGAAGGATTTATAATCCTTTGGGTGTATACCCAGTAATGGGATTGCTGGGTCAAATGGTATTTCTGGTTCTAGATCCTTCAGAAATCACCACACTGTCTTCCACAATTGTTGAACTAACTTACACTATAGTTTTTATTGTAGACATCTTTAATCATTTTCATTAACTTAATTTCTAGGTGTTTTAATTGTTGATATAATAATAAGATTACATCCTTGATTTCTTTTACAAATTGTTTGCTGTTAAAATATAGACATGCTACTGGTTTTTGTATGCTGATTTTGTATCCTACAACTTTACAGAACTTGTTCATTAGTTTTGATAGTTTTCTTGTGAAGTCTTGAAAATTTTCCAAATATAAGGTCATATCATCTGCAAAAAAAGGAAAATTTGACTTCCTTTTTTTTCAATTTGGATGCCGTTTGTTTCTTTCTCTTGTCTGACTGCTTTATCTAGAACTTTCAGTATTATGTGGAATAACAGTAGTGAAAGTAGCTCCTTGTCATGTTCCAGATCTTAGATGAAAGATTTCAGAATTTCCCCATTCAGTGTAATACTACATGTGGTTCTGTTGTATATGGCTCTTATTATGTTGAGTTATGTTTCTTCTGTACCCAGTTTTTGAGGGTTTTCTAAATTAAGAAGAAATGTTGAATTTTATCAATGCTTTTTCAGCATTAATTGAAATAATTAGATGGATTTTGTCCTTCATTCTGTTAAAATGTATCATTTTTTAGTAGAGACGGGGTTTCACCGTATTAGCCAGATGGTCTCGATCTCGTGACCTCATGATCCACCTGCCTCAGCCTCCCAAAGTGCTGCGATTACAGGCGTGAGCCACCACGCCTGGCCAGATTTAATCTTTTCATATGCAATGGCCTCCCATTAGAGCCCTCTGATTACTAAATATCTTTCGCTATTTGGTGTCTAACCTAGGTGGTGGAGGAAGGGGCCTAGCAATGTTATTCTGAGCTTAACTCATGGAGTAAGAAGAGGGAGTGACCAAGCAGGCAGCAGTGGCCATGTGAGTGTGGTCATGAAGCCACATACCTAGAGCTCTCTAGCCATCACAGAATCACTGACAGCAAGGTTGGCTCAACCAAAATAGTCAAAACAGATTTCCTGTGCCTAGAGACATCTTAGAGCTACAGCAAGCAGTGCGTTCCCCAGCATCTGCTAATGGTGATCTCAAGTATCCAAAAGTGCTTGGAATATTAGCCATCTTTTTTTTCTAAGTTTGTATATTCAAAATATATTTCAATGCAACATGATCCTTTACGGTGAATCCTAAAACAAAAAAGAACTAGAGATTAGTGAAAAAATATGCAAAATCCAAGTAAAGCCTGGAGTTTTACTTGATATTAACGTACCATCAACAATAATGTCTAGTTTAGAAAAATGTATTATAGAAATGGAAAATATTAATATTAGAAGAAGTTGAGTAAGAAGTATTTACTTACCACCTGTACTACCTTTGCAACTTTTATATAAATCTAGAATTATTCTGAAATAAAGTTTATTTAAAAAATGAATGATAGCCTTGGGGTACAGCCAGGATGGAGCAAGAAAGAAAAGCATAGCATTTCTCTTAGTGATTACAGCAAAACCTCTGGATAAATACCATAGCAACTACCTGAAGACTCTCAGGAAACTGAATAATAACAAAACAACTGGGGATAGAGGCAAAATGTGAAGAATTATCCACAGTGTATTGGTGAGCATCTTGTTTCCTTTCCATTTATCTCCCAGATGAGCCGGCCAAATCAGAAACATATGGGGTGGGGACTGCAAAATCTCCAAAAGCAGTTATCTTTATAACAAGAGGACAAAGAAAAAGGCCCCACAGAATGTGAAATCCTCTTAATAAAAAGTCAAAATCCTCTTAATAAAAAGTCAAAACCAGAAGCTTTTTTTTTTTTCTTTTTAAGTCCTGTTCCAAGACCAACTCCATTCACAGAACTATATTACAGGAGCGCATCTATTCAGCAGAGGTGTTAAGACACCACCAGAAAACCTGCCTCTCTGTGTAGAGACATCAGAAAAAAAAATATGACTAGAATTCCTACTATATTTTCTCTCTTCCCTTGTCACATTGCACAGGGCAGGCCCAATCATGTGAAACTGTGTGACAGTGTGGGAGGCTAAAACTATGAGAGAATGTCACCTTGATGGACATAAAAATGGATAAAAGGAGCCTCTTATGGCTCCCTGAGAAAACAGACCAGGAGAAGCAGATTCCTAACTCTGTGCATGATGTGACGTAAGTCCTGGGGTAACCCTCAAGCTACACTTGTGTGGAACACCTCCCTCTTTCCACGCCCATATCAAGGGCTTCGAGAATTGAACTTTTATGTACACATCTGCACAAGTCCCAGAGCATGTTCTGAGGGGCACATACATGGAAGAGATCAAATAATAAAGCAAATGCTTTAAAAACTAAACTGATATTAAAACCACAGTCCACAAAATGTGAGGAAGAACTTGCAGTCTGAACTTAATTGCATTGATTACCTGCTTAAACAAAACTAAACAAAACTAATCAATATTCTCAAGATTTTAACAGAAACCAGAGTTCCACAATAAATTATTTAAAATAATTTTTTATAAATTAATATTTAAATCTATAAATTTATTTATAAAATAAATCTGGAATACAATCCAAAATTATTCTACATGCAAAAATCAAGGGAAATGTAAAAATCTTGCAAGGAAAAGACAAGTAACAAATGCTGACCCTGAGATTACCCAGATGTTTCAATTATAAGACAAGACTTTAAAGCAGATCTTATAACCAGTTTCATAAGTTAAGGTGACCAGATCTGAAGCAAGTAAAAATATAGAAGTTTTCAGCAAGAACATATATACTACTTTTTAAATGGAATATAACATGTGAAATGACAGAATGGACTCAATGGTAAAATGGGGATGGAAAAGGGATGAGTCAGTGAACTTGAAGGTATGTCAAAAGAAATGATTGAATCTGAAGAATACAGAATATATTGTGTTTCAATATATTTCAAAATATATTGAAAAAATATGAACAAAGACTCTGAGACTTGTGAGTGAAGATGAGAAGAAAGAGAATGGTGCAAAAAACATTTTTTAATAAATGGCTAAATACTTTTCCAAATTTAATGACAGTCATATTATTCTTCAGTTCTGCTTATTTTGTCTATTCTGATATTATCCCTACTGATATCTATAGTTAAATTTTATTCACTTTAACTGCAGTGTAGTTTTTCATCATATAAATATGTTATCCATTCTCCTAATGAACATTTTGTTTTTTTCTCAAGTATTTTACTATTATAAATAATTCTTCACTGATCTCTCCTATACATATCCCCCATTCACATACATATTAGTTTATCTAAATTATATATAATTAATAAAGGATATTGGTGATTCGAAGTGTATATATGTTTTTCTTATGTTGATAAATAATAATCTAAAATGATTGTAACAATTATCACTCCCTTCAGCACTTTATGAGAATTTGTGTTACTGTCCATGTTCTTCACACCTGTCCTCTGGGAAAATATGCATAATTGGATTTTCTGTTCCTCAATTTAATGTTTATTAGATTTAGGCCAGTTCATACTTGATATCTCAAGTTAATTTTGGAGTCATTATTTTATTGTATTCTGTATAGCTTTTTTGTTTTTTATTTTTTGCTTTCCTTGAGTATATGCTCTTGTTCTTTTTTCTAACATCTTGAGTTAAATTCTTAGCTCATTAATTTTCAGTCCTTACTTTTTTATAAACATGTAAGTCTATACATCTTGTAATAACAATTATAGTTGAATCCCTTAAGTTGTCTCTATGTTAACTTAATTTTTATTTAGTTCTAAATATTTTATAATTTGCTATTAGATTTTCTTGGATTCATGAATTATATAGGATCTTCTTTTTTCTCTCAAACATACAATGAGATGTAGTGACTTCTGGATTTTTATTCTGCCATTGGCATCTAGTTTAAATGTATTTCCTTAAGATAACATATTTTGCTTGCTATTGATTATTAACTGTTTGTAGACTTTTGATTTGTGGAACAGTAGATTATTTGTAAATTATTCACATGGGTTCAAAAAAAACTTTTGATCTCCAATGGTTGGGTGACCTACAGTCAAAGTATTAATTGAACTGTATTAATTGAAAGAACTATGTATATGCATATCTTCTTACTGAATGATATTCATCTGCTTGATGTAGTATTTATTGAGAAACTGGCTTTAAAATCTGAACTCTATAATTATAAAATTTAAATTTTCTCAGCAATTTTATCATTTTAATTTTAAGGCAATGATATACGTTATGCACATTTTACACTTATTGCGATTGCCAGAGCATTGTTCTTTTTTCAGTTTATAATGATATTTTTATTCTATCATCTTTTAAAGTATATCTTTTATATGTAAATATATATTAAATATTAATATTTTGCATCAGCTTTCTTTTTATAATATTCACCTGATATACCCTTTTGTTATACCTATAACTGTCCCTTTACTTTCATTATCCTTCCATTATCCTTTGTCCGTCTGTTTAAGAGCATATAGCTGGCATTTAAAAAGCCAAATCTCAGAATCTTTGCCTCTTAACTATAAAATGTAGGCTGTTCAAATTCATTTTGTTTAGTGACATTTAAAATTAATGTATACTGTCTGACCTTTTTAACATGAATATTTGACATAAAATCTCATACTTATTTAGCACCTTTAATATTACTTACTATTCTTCTAAACCTTACACAACAGTTAGGCCCCTTGACTTTTGATTTATTTTTTCTCCTCTTACATTAAATTATTAAAAATGTTAGTTTCAACTTCCTTTTATAACCTTCCAATTAATAATTATTTTGACCCTTAATGAATATTTATATTTATGCATGATTTTAACTATTCCTTTGCTCATCATTGCTTCTTGTATCATCCTCTTGTCATTCCCTACTCTCCTCCTGATGATGTCCAAGGACAAAGGAGGTAATTATAGATCTGATATTAAGCTGCTTCTTTTCTTCTGTATCCTATTTTCATTATATCTTATTTCTCTCTTATTTTTTATTTCTCTTCCTTATAGTCTTCTCATCTCTGTACTTAATAGAAGGTCTGTGTGATGACTAATTTTATATGTCAACTTGGATAGGCCACAGTACCCAGGTATTTGTTCAAACATGCCTAAATGTGATCATGCAAGTATGTTTTTGTATGCAGAATAAAACAATTTTTCAACTTCATTCTTCTATATATGGCTATCCATTGTCCCAGCACCATTTGTTAAAAAGGCATTTTTTCCCCAACAAATAGTCTTGTCACCCTGTCAAAAATCAGTTGGCTACAGATGTATGGGCTTATTTTTGGACTTTCATTTCTGTTTCATTGATAACATGTCTATCTTTGTGCCATTATCAAGATGTCATGATTGCCATTGTTCTGTACTAGCTTTTGAAATCGGAAAGGGTGAGTCCTTCTAATTTGGTCTTATTTTCCAATTTTTTTTTTGTCTGTTCTTAGCTTATTGTAATTCCATGTGATTTTTACAATCAGCTTGCCAAATTTTCCAGAATGTGGGCTGGGATTCTTGCCCTCTTGTCAATGATAATTTCTCCAACGCATGAAAATAGGATGTTTTCCCAATTATATAGATCTTTCCACAATGTTTTGAAGTTTCAAAATATAAATTTTGCCTTTTGTTAAATCTATTTTTAATGTTTTATTTTGATATTTAAGTAAATGTTACTGATTTTTAATTTTATTTTTGGATGTTTACTGCTTTTTTGTTGAAATAAAGTTAATTTTCATATATTGGTCTTGTATCCTGTAATCTTACTGAACCCATTTACTAGCTCCTATAGTATTATAGTGGATTCTTTAAGATTTTTTGCATACATGATCATGTTATCTGCAAGGAGAGATAATTTTACTTTTCCTTCCAATATGTATTTGTTGTAATTTATTTCTCTTGTCTAATTGCCCAGACTAGTACTTCCAGAGTAAGATTAGTGGAAGAAGACTTCTTTGTCTTGCCGCTGATTTTAGGGAGAAAGCATTCAATCTTTCACCATAATGTCTGAAGTTAGAGTCACTGATGCCTTTTACCATGTTGAAATGTTTCTTCTATTCCTGGTATGTTGATTAATTTTATCATTAAAGTGTACTGAATTTTGTTAAATCCTTTTCCTGAATATATTGAAACTATCATGTGATATTTTTCCATTAATATGATGTATTATACTAACTGATTTTCAGATGTTAAACCAACTTGGTGTTCTTGGGATAAATACCACTTGGTTATGGTGTATGATTTTTTAAATATACTACTAGATTCAGGTTGCTAGTATCTTGTATCCATATTCTTAATAGATATTAATTAGTCTGTAGTTTTTTTTGTTTTGTTTTGTTTTGTTTTTCTTGTTACATGTTTAGTTGGTTTTGGTGTCTGGAAAATACTAGCCAAAAAACAGTTGTAAAGTGTTCTCTTCTACTTTTAAGAAGATCTGTAAAAAATTATTACTTCTCCAAATATTTTTTAGAATTTAGCATTGAAACCATCTGGAACTGGCCTTTTCTTGGTGGATAGCTTTTGTTGTTTGTTTTGAATTTCTCCTGTCTTTTTTCTTTAAAGACGATCTTTTAGAGCAATTTTAGCATCCCAGCAAAACTGAGAGTTAGGTACAGAGATTTCCCACATATTTCACAATTTACCTGAGGGTTCACTCAGTGTTTTATCTCTATGGGTTTGGACAAATGTATAATGGCATGTATCCACCGTTGCCAGACTGAATAGTTTAACTACCGTAACAATCTTTGGCACTGTGCCTATTTTTCTTCACACCTTGACAATCAATGATTTTTTAAATTTTTATTTATTTATTTTTATTTTATTAAGTTCCGGGGTACATGTGCAGGATGTGCAGGTTTGTTACATAGGTAAACGTGTGCCATGGTGGTTTGCTGTAACTTAACAACTCATCACCTAGGTATAAGCCGAACATATATTAGCTTTTTTCCCTAACGTTCTCCCCACCCACCTTCCCCTGACAGGCACCAGTGAATGTTGTTTCCCTCCCTGTGTCCCTGTGTTCTCATTGTTCACCTCCCATTTATAAGTGAGAAGATGCAGTGTTTGGTTTTCTGTTCCTGGGTTAGTTTGCTGAGGATAATGGCTTCCAGCTTCATCCATGTTCCCACAAAGGACATTGCCTCATTCCTTTTTATGGCTGCATGGTATTCCGTGGTATATATGTACCACATTTTCTTTATCCAGTCCATCACTAATGGGCATTTGGGTTGATTCCATGTCTTTGCTATTGTGAATAGTGCTGCAATGAATATATGTGTGCATGTATCTTTATAATAGAATGATTTATATTCCTTTGAGTATATACCCAGTAATGGCATTGCTGGGTCAAATAGTATTTCTGATTCTAAATCTTTTAGGCATCACCACACTGTCTTCAACAATGGTGGAACTAGTTTACATTCCTACCAACAGTGTAAAAGCGTTCTTATTTCTCAGCAACCTTGCCAGCTTCTGTTTTTCCTTGATTTTTTAATAATTGTCATTCTTACTGGCATGGGATCTCATTGTGGTTTTGATTTGCATTTCTCTTTAAAGATCAGTGATGTTGAGCTTTTCTTCACGTTTGTTGGCTGCATGTTTTTCATTTTTGAGAAGTGTCTGTTCATATTTTTTGCCCAATTTTTAATGGGGTTGTTTGTTTTTCTTGTAAATTTGCTTAAGTGCCTTGCCCATTCTGGATATTAGATCTTTGTCAGATGGGTAAATTGCAAAAATTTTCTACCATTCTGTAGGATGTCTGTTAGCTCTGATGATGTTTCTTTTTTCTTTTTTCTGTGCAGAAGCTCTTTAATTAGATTCCATTCATCAATTTTTGCTTTTGTTGCAATTACTTTTGGCATTCCTATTATGAAATCTTTGCCTGTGCCTATGTCCTGAATGGTATTTCCTAGATTTTCTTCTAGGGTTTTATAGTTTGAGGTTTTACATTTAAGTATTTATCTTGAGTTAATTTTTGTATAAGGTGTAAGAAAGGGATCCAGTTTGAATTTTCTGCATGTGGCTAGTCAGTTCTCCCAGCACCATTTATTAAATAAGGAGTCCTTCTCCTATTGCTTGTTTCTGTCAGATTTGTTGAAGATCAGATGGCTGTAGTTGTGTAGTTTTATCTCTGAGTTCTCTATTCTGTTCCACTGGCCTATGTGCCAGTTATTGTACCAGTACGATGCTGTTTTGGTTAGGGAGCATGATGCCTCCAGCTTTGTTCTTTTTGCTTAGGATTGTCTTGTTTATGCGAGCTCAGTTTTGGTTCCATCTGAATTTTAAAATAGTTTTTATCTAACTATGTGAAGAATATCAATGGTAGTTTAATGGGAGTAGCATTGAATCTATAAGTTGCTTTTTTTTTTTTTTTTTTTTTTTTTTTTTTTTTTTTTTTTTTTGGCAGTCCCCCCCCCCCCCCCCCCCCCCCCCCCCCCCCCCCCCCCCCCCCCCCCTATAAGTGCTTTGGGCAGTACGGCCATTTTTATAAGATACTGATTCTTTCTATCCATGAGCATGGAAACTTTTTATCATCTACTTATGTCCTCTTTGTTTTCCTTGAGCAGTGGTTTGTAGTTCTCTTTGAAGAGGTCCTTCACTTCACTTGTTAGCTGTATGTCTAGATATTTTACTCTCTTTGTGGCAATTGTGAATAGGAGTTCATTCATGATTTGACTCTCTCCTTGCTTGTTGTTGGTGTATAAGAATGCTTGTGATTTCCGTACATTAATTTTGTATCCTGAGACATTGTTGAAATTACTTATCAGTTTAAGAAGCTTTTCGGATGGGTTTTTCTAGATATAGGATCACTTAATCTGCAAATAAAGATCATTTGACCTCCTCTGTTCCTATTTTGAATATGTTTTCTTTCTTTCTTTCTTTCTTTCTTTCTTTCTTTCTTTCTTTCTTTCTTTCTTTCTTTTTTTGACAGAGTTTTGCTTTTGTTGCCCAGGCTGGAGTGCAATGGCACGATCTCGGCTCACCACAACCTCCGCCTCCCAGGTTCAAGCGATTCTCCTGCCTCAACCTCCTGAGTAGCTGTGATTACAGGCATGCCCCACCATGCCCGGCTATTTTTTTTTTTTTTTTTTGTATTTTTAGTAGAGATGGGGTTTCTCCATGCTGGTCAGGTTGATCTCAAACCCTCGACCTTAGGTTATCCACCCGCCTCGGCCTCCCAAAGTGCTGGGATTACAAGCATGAGCCACCACGCTTGGCTTATTTCTTTCTCTTGCCTGATATCCCTGGCCAGAACTTCCAACACTATGTTAAATAAGAGTGGTGAGAGAGGGCACCCTTGTCTTGTGCCAGTTTTCAAGGGGAATGATTCCAACTTTTGCCCCTTCAGTATGATATTGGTTGTGGGTTTGTCATAAATGGCTCTTATTATTTTGAGGTATGTTCCTTCAATACCTAGTTTATTGAGAATTTTTACATGAAAGAATGTTGGATTTTATCAAAGGCCTTTTTTTTGCATCTACTAAGATAATCATGTGTTTCTTGTCTTTAGTTCTGTTTATGTGTGAATTATGTTTATTGATTTGTGTATGTTGAGTCAGCATTGCATCCCGAGGATGAAGCTGACTTGATCATTGTGGATGAGCTTTTTGATGTGCTGCTGGATTTGCTTTGCCAGTATTGTATTGAGGATTTTTGCAGTGATGTTCTTCAGGGATATCGACCTGAAGTTTCCTTTTTTGTTTTATCTCTGCCAGGTTTTGGTATCAGAATGATGCTCACCCCATAAAATGAATTAGGGAGGAGTTTCTCCTTTTCAAGTGTTTGGAATAGTTTCAGAAGAAATGGTACCGGATCATCTTTGTACCTCCGATAGAATTCAGCTCTAAATCCATCTGGACCTGGGCTTTTTTTTGTTAGTAGGCATTTATTACTGTGTCAATTTCAGAACTTATTATTGGTCTATTCAGGGATTAAACTTCTTCCTGGTTCAGTTTGGAAGAGTGTATGCATCCAGGAATGTATTCATTACTTCTTGGTTTTCCAGTTTATTTGCAAAAGTGTGTTTTCTCTGAGGGTTGTTTGTATTTCTGTGGGGTCAGTGGTGGTATACCCCTTTTCATTTCTGATTGTGTTTATTTGAAACTTTTCTCTTCTTTATTAGTCTTGCTAGCAGTCTATTTTATTTATTATTTTCCAAAACCAGCTCCTTTATTTGTTGATTTTTTGAAGGGTTCAGTTGAACAAAATAATTTAACACGAATTCTATTTTATAATAAAGTATTGAATGCTGTACACAAATAGATGTTTATAGACACAATGAGATGTGAAAACAGAAAACACAATATCAAAAAAATGCCAGCAACGCAGTAAACTGTAGAGTATCAGTTTGTAAACCAAAAGATATCTAAGACAGATCTCAACCAATTTAGAAGTTTATTTTGCCAAGGTTAAAGACATGCCCAGGAAGAAAAAAAACAAAAAAACAAAACAAAATGCAGAATTACACAACTAGTTGTAAAGAAAATGGCTGTGCTTCAGTCAGGAGTAATCCAAGGCAGACATCCGGTACCATGACACAGCAGGTTTGGAGCACAGGTGCCCAGTCCCATGCACTATGTAATTACATTTACATAGCCTTTAATGTTACCTGTTTGTGTGAGCTCACATCTGGCTTTGAGCCACTGTTGTCTATGAGAAATATAACTGCACTGCTGACTCAGTAGCAGAGAGGGGGAGAGAATAAAGCCATGTCCCAACTGCCTACAGTCCCTGGAGTGTTCTTTTAGCTACCAGCCACTGGTCCACCAGATATCCTTGGACCCCAGCTCAGTTTGGAGTCTGATAATTGGCCTAGTCAGCAGGATCCCAAGGTGAGTGAACCCTTGGCCCCCAGTGATGCCAGGTCAGCCATGTGGCCCCAACATGGGTTGTGGTCCCCGGTGGCAGCTGTGCTGTTGGAAAGGCCTTGATGGAAACATGGGCAGTGGTGGACGGGTCCTCTGCAAGCGTGGAGAAGATACTGAAGCACCTGGAAGCACTGAGCACCAAGAAGGAGAGCGCCTTTGCTGGCAGAGTTGAATGGGCATTTTTGACGGTGCTACGCAAAGTGCATGTTCAGTCCCTGCAGGTTGCAGTGCAGGTAAAGAACCTCCAGGTGCAAGCAGAGTCCCTGGAGGCCCGGATACACTTAATTCTGGAACAAGAATTAAGGACTGCTCTTAGTGGGGGCCTGGGCTCACCATCCCGGCCAGAGTCCCCCATTCAGTCTGATACCGAGGAGGAAGAACCTCTGCTCGCCCAGTGGTCCATCAGAAATTAGAGCAGGAACAGCTATTGGGGCCCCAGAAGCAAGCTCAGGAACCCCCTATTGTGACAGAGCACACATCATACACTGCCTATACCTCAGCTGAGTTGCAGGAATTAGGTAAACAGTGTCAGCAGTGCTTGAGGGACACCTACCCGCCTGGATGCTTCGCCTTTGGGATGAAGGAGCTGACAGTATCATCTGCTCCACCTCTGAAATGGAAATGTTGGCCTCCATTATGACTCATCCTGTCCTCTATCAGCAATTTCAAGTGAGCAGGTGGTTAGCACAGAGGCAAGGTGACCAAATCCTGATTGACTGCATGATGGCAGCCATACAGACAGTATGAAATGATGCCAGAGAAATACCAGAAACTGTGAGCAAATGGGAGTCGTATGTAGATTTGGTGCAAGTAATTTGGGAAATAGGTATGCGGCAGGCTATGTTCAATATGAATACCTGAGGGCCGGATAATGAACACTTTACCTCCCACCTGAATGACCTTGTGTTGGGCTCTGCGGCCCCCGGGTGTCTTTGGCCCCCTGGCAGCTGTCCTCATTCCATATGTGGGGTGCTGGCCACCTCATTGGACACAAAGGGGCCCCGATGGGTGACTCACATGCAGATGTGGATTGATTTGATTTTGGCTGGGGTTGCCTGAGAGAAAATCGATAGGCAACCCAATGAGGTGCTGTTAACTTTGTGGAGGAAGTTGTCCCCGGAGCAGCAATTCCAGAAAGTGCCCAAGAGGGAGCAGGAGGATGCTGCTCCACGCAGTCCCCACCCCTGCACCGTGCCCGCCCTACCACCACCACACACACTCCAGACACTCCAGCTCAAGGACTACTTGCAGGTGGGTGGAGGCATAGAGCCTTTTGTTTTTGATTAGGGAACTGGCTGACGTGCCCACCTTATAGGGACACTGGATGGCCAGAGGCCACATGTGGAATTGGCAATCCACTGGTCCCCCACCAACATACGGTTGGTGCTGGTGCTGGTAGACACTGCTGCAGATTATAGCCTCATCTACAGGAACCTGGATAAGTTTCTGGGCAAGGCTGCATACATGGATGGCTGTGGAGGCCAGTCAGTGAAAGTGAAACCTGTATCTTTGCACCTTGGCATCAGCCTCTTGGCTTGCCGCTTAATACTGTGTATTCTCTCCCACACCTGAATACATTCTGAGGTTGGATATTTTACATGGCTTGACTTTACCAACCATGGCCAGAGAATTCAGACTCCAAGTACATGTGGTTAAGCTGGTATTGCGTGGACATACGCATCACCAGCCCCAGGTCCTGCCACAACCCCTGTGGGTTACTTTTACTGTCAATACTGCTCACCAGGTGGGCATAGGAGATAACTGAGAATATTAAGAAGAGGAGATTCAGATAGTGCATGACACCCACAGCCCCTACAGTTCTCCAGTATGGCCAGTCAGAAAGCCTGATGGTACTTGGCAGATGACAGCGGATTATCAAGAACTAAATAAAGTAACACCCCCTTTACATGCAGCTGTGCCATCTATCATGAATTTGATGGACCACTTGATGATAGAACTGTAATAGTACCACTATGTGGTGGACTTGGCCAGTGCAGTCCAGGAACAGTTTGCCTTCACATGGAAAGGGTGACAATGGGCTTTCACAGTGTTGCCACAGGGCTATGTGCATAGCTCCATCATATGTCATGATCTCATTGCCACGGATTTAGCTTCCTGGAAATGTCCAAAAGGGGTCAACCTATTCCTTTATATTGATGATATTATGGTAACCTCTGATTCTCTTGCAGATTTAGAAGTGGTGGCACCCCTCTTGCAACAACATTTGGCAGCACGAAGTTGGACCATCAATGAATCCAAGGTCCAAGAGCCTTGATTGCCTGCCAAATTCTTGGGAGTTATCTGGTTGGGTAAGACAAAGACCAATACTAGAGACCATCATTGATAAAAATCAGGCATATCCTCAGCCCACAACGATAAGGCAGCTATAGACTTTTGTGGGCCTTTTGGGATATTGGCAGGCATTCATGCCCCATTTGGCTCAGATAATAAAACCATTATATTAGTTGACAAAAAAGAGAGCTACTTGGGATTGGGACAATGAACCTGAGATGGCTTTTTTGGCAGCCAAGTGGGCCATACAGCAAGTGCAGTCCCTATGAATAATTGATTCAGGGCGCCCATTTGAACTTGATGTACATATGACCACAGATATTTCAGCTGGGGCCCATGGCAGTGCATAGAGTGCTTTAGAATACCAGTAGGCCTTTGTTCCCAACTTTGGAACAGAGCTGAGCTCCAGTATTTGTTGATAGAGAAGCAATTAGCAGCTGCATATGCCAACCTTCAGGCTTGTGAGAGTGTGATGGGATGGGCTACAGTCATCATGCAAATGACTTACCCAATATCTGGGTGGGTACATTCATGCGTAACAATCCCCGAGACTGGGATGTCACAGACATCCGCCTTAGCAAGGTGGGGCGCCTACTTAGAACAGTGGGGTACCCTGTGTACGAGCCCCTTATCAGCAGAATTATAAGAAGTCTTGGGACCTGTAGTCCTGATGCAAGATAAGGCCATGGGTCAGCCTGAGGTGCCCTTAAACCCTGAGCCATCACCATTTAAAGAAAGGTGCCCCCCATTTCTGATGGGGCTTGGTATACAAATGGGTCCAGCTGGGGTGCTACTGCTGCCCTGCCGGGACTGCTGTCAAGGTCCAGCCTAATAGTGACACCACATGGTTTGATACCAGGTGTGGACAAAGTAGTCAGTGGACTGAACTCAGGACAGTGTGGATGGTGACTACCAAGGAAGAGAAACCTATGGTACTCTGCACCGATAGCTGGGAAGTTTATCGAGGCCTAGCCTTGTGGCTAACTGCCTGGAAGTTGCAGAATTTGCTAGTTGGCCACCAGCTCATTTGAGGCCAGGCCACGTGGCAAGACCTATGGAAAATGAGCCACAAAAGGGATGCAACTATTTATCATGTTTCAGGCCATGTGCCTTTGGCTGCCCCCAGCAATGATGAGGCAAATGCCTTGGCCAAAGTCCAGTGGTTGGAGTCAGCACCTACACAAGATGTAGCCCTATGGCTGCACTGAAATTTGGGCCATGCAGGGGGTAAATTAATGCAACAGGTTAATAAGCACTGGGGTCTATCCTTACGCATGCAAGATATCTGGGAGGCCTGTCACAAGTGCCCAGCATACACACAGGCACACCCCAAGTGGAGACAGCTGCCCAGTGTTACACAACAAGTGACGGTAGGGCAGAAGCCCTTGACTAAATGGCAAATAGACTACATCAGGCCACTGCTGAGGTCGCAGGGGCACACGTAAGGGCTGACGGCTATAGACATGGACACCAGTCTGTTGTTTGCCTACCCTTGCAAGACGGCCGACCAGCAACATACCATTCGGGCCCTGCAACACTTGTGTGCCCTATATGGTCGTTCCCTGACCATTGAAAGTAATAGGGAAACACATTTTACTGGACAGCAGGTGCAACAGTGAGCAAAACGGATGGACATAAAGTGAAGGTTCCATGTTCCACATAATCTACAAGTGGCTAGTATGATTAAGCGATATAATGGACTCCTGAAAAATAAGTTACATTTGCATGTTACTCCCCTATCTTTGCAGGGCTGGAGTTCAAGGTTGGACCTGGTGCTCTAAACCTTGAATGAATGGCCATGGAAAGGTAGCCCAGCCCCAGTGGAGTTACTGCTACACCAGGCTGCCACCTTCATCCAGTTACACATACACACCAAGGATGACTTCCTCCATCCAGGTATGGGGATGAATCGTAATCTGTTGTTGCCTGCTCCAATGCCCCTAAAGGCAGGGAAACAAAAAACCTAGCTCTGGCCATGGATTTTCCAAGCCCCCCATTGCTGATAGTTGGCAGCCCCGTGGGGAAAGGGCCTACAGTATAATTTACAAGTCACTCCTTTGTTATTTAATATATGATGTCTGCAACTGGCCATTCATAGGGAAATAGCCAGGGAAGAAATTCTCCTCAGGGGGGACATATGTATTTTCTGTGTGGCCTATTATGAGCTCCCCAGGGATGGTGGCACAGATACAGGACACAAGGAAACCATGGAGAGCTGAAAAGATGTGATACCATCACCAAGGCAGAAACCCTTAGCAGCTGCATTGTTTTCCAGAGATGAAAAGTTGGACTATATTTTGCCTGAGAGGCGTGATTTACCCCTTTTAGTCCTGTGCCTGCTTTGTCATTTTTACCATAGATTGACATGCTCCAACAGTATTGTGGAATGGGTCCACACCTATGCTAAGGTAACCAATGTGTCCAACTGTTGGGTCTGCACCACCCTTCCAGCAGCAGCTATGGACAGCTTGCCCTGCCACATACATTCAGCTTCTGTGGAAAACTGGACATGATTAGAGACTTGCAGTCCCATGGCCAATGTTTGAAACACAACATGGCAAGCTTTGGATAGGGGCCACCACAAAACCCATGACATGACCGCCCCCTGGCTGGCCTATAGTATCTATGATTAATGGGGCTGGTTAATGGGAAACCCATTAACGGTGCTGCCACCACAGTTACCACAATATAGAGAGCAACATTGGGGTAACATCACCATGGAGTGGTTGCCTATCATAGCCTGCACAAATATGACATGTGTCACCACACCAAATGTATGGCAGAATTGGAGAGGCCTCATCAAGGCTGGGCCCCAATAGACTTTGTGCCCCCTAGGGGTTTACAGATCTGTGGAGACATGAGATGGACATATTTGCCAGCGAACTGGACTGACCACTGTACTTTATGTGGCTTTATGTGCCTGCCACTGTTATTTCCACATTGCCTAGACATCCACGTAACTGGGAGGTGCTACGTTCCTGATTTGTGCAAGTGTGGCAAGTCCCCTGGTGGCTCTACCCCATAGCATTAACAATCCCTGGAGCAGGTGTCATAACTGTAGAAATTCAAGTTATAGCCCTTGCAGAGCATACCACTTAAGCCTTAAATTACACCCAAGTTGCCTTCTTTCTGTTGACAGATAAGGTTGATCAAATCAGGAAAGCAGTACTGCAAAACTCGATGGTCCTAGACATATTAACTGCTGCCCAAGGTGGCACCTGTGCTTTTTTGAGAACACAATTTTGTACCTTCATCCTTGACAATCAACAAAACATAACAGCAGCTTTGCGAGGAGTTTTCCAGAAAATCAAGGCAGTTGAGAGCCTTACTGATGACCCCCTTCAGATATGGTGGACATCTCTGGGCTCTGGCCGACATTGGACCTGAATAATTATGGGCAGTATAGAGGGAATATTAGCGGGGAATTGTTGCTCCCTGTATTGCTGCTGTGGCCTCTGGGTCCAGGATTCTGCCCTGTGGGCACATCTCCCTGCTAGGAGAACTCCCTTACCTAGCGGGTGGAGTGTAAGGAAAATGGCTGTGCTTCAGTCAGGAGTAGGAAAAGGAAGACATCCAGTACAACATGACACAGTGAGTTTGGAGTGCAGGCACACAATCATGGACTATGTAATCACATTTATGTAACCATTTAATGCAACCTGTTTGCGTAAACTCATATCTGGTTTTGAACCACTGTTGTCTGTGAGAAATATAACTGCACCACTAACTCTGTAGGAGAGAGATGGAGAGAATGAAGCCTTGTCCCAACTGCCTACAGTACCTTGCGTGTTCTTTCACCTACTTGTTACCTGTCCACCAGCTCCCCTCCAACCCCAGCTAGGGTTGGAACCTGACAACAGGCTATGGTCTGTGCCTTTCTTCAAAGATGACTTTGAAGGTTTTAATATTTAAAAGGAAAAAGTGGGCCAAAGGGGAAAAAAGGAGGGTATGGTCATACACATGGTACAAGAGAAAAGAAGAAGGTAGGAAAACATTCAGTTATTTATTCAACTATTGCTCAGTGAGTCAGCACTTTATAAAGCAAAGGGGAATCTGTGGAGATATTTAACCTTTTATCTGCAGCTATCTGCTTAGGAACAAAAGGAAAAACAATTTCTTGCATAACTCAACTTTCAGCTTAATTTTTTTCTTTTGGCATAGTGTATTGGAGTTCTAAGTTTTTATGTTCCTTTCATATTTATCCCCCATTTTCTTTTTAAAATCCTTTGGGGGAAGTATTTTGAAGAAAATGGGTCTCTCTGCTAAGGTTTTGTCTGACTTTTTTGTCATTAGGACAGTTTATTCTTTAGTGGGTAGGTCCCACTTTAGGAAAGCTCATTTTTGGCATGTTGTGAAGTTTCATACTCCGTGAAGAAAAAATAGGGAAAGGAAGAGAGAAAGAAAACAAACAAGCAAATAAAAAGAGAGAACAATCCTGGAAAACTGACATAGGCCATAAGATTACATGTTTGAAAAAGCCTTGAGCCAAGCCAAGAATTTATCTGTGCACAAACCTGTATGTCTCTTTTTGAGGTCCCAAGAAAAGATGGGGTTCCTGGGCCTCTCAGATGGTGACATTCTTTACTCACCACAGGTCAGGACCCTATAAAGGACAAGATACGAGGCCACTTTTTCCACAGGGCTTTTTATCAGCTCTCTAGGTCAGCTTCATTTCCTCAAGGAAATCTGAAAATACATCATTCCAGTCAAAGCCTTGGTAAAATAACTAGTATCTCCAATGATGTCCTGTTATGAAAGAAAGCAAATTCTTATTGAACTTATGCAAATAGCCATATTGCTATAAATTAAGAAACTCAAAAATATTCTCCAAATTTTGCAAAAAAATAGGTAGAGAAAAAGAATTATGGTTTAAATATTCGTCATGAGAGTAATTTACCAATTATTAAAAGCTGTAAATAGCTTGTTTCTTGAATCTGAAAAAAAACACAAAGAATCAGCAAATATTTAAAGTAAAATGTTATTAAATATTATTTCAGCCTTCTATTCATTTAGTCCATGCAATTAACCCCTATTCCGCACAATATTGGATCAATAATCCTCATGAATACATCAGCTCTCCATGAGAGTCCTAGAAGTTTTTTCTCTCTTACAATCGCACTATTTCCAAAGTTATTAGAAAACTATATTTAAGAGTACTCCTCATTGTTCTTTAGCTAATTATAAACTGTCCTATAAAAGGATCAAAGTAAAATAACAAGTGTGGATGAAAAAAACCTTAGAACAGCCATTATTAAAGACATAATTGACAAGGAAATGTGGTTATTTCTATGGCATACAGCAATTGTATATAATAATCATAATTACTACTGATAATATATAGTAAGACATTTCAGAATCACACTAATGTCATACAATTCTGGAACACATACTAATAACACATTTGTATAAATACAATCCAAAGAAGGTTAAATATTGTTTCATATTTAACAATGTTCCTATATGACTTTATTATACCAAAATAGACTGAACATCTCTTTTGGACTTTGGGGGACTTAATAGCAAAAAGTTAAATGAGGTCAAAGGACTGAATTCAGAATTTGATTTGGGAAAGTTTGTCAAATATCAAAAGTTTAAAACACTTGATATGACAAAAATAGAATCACAGGTCATTGTAAAATAAGTAATTCATTTAGCCAATGTGATAACTCAAAGATTTCAATACAAAAGAAGAAAAAACCTTTATTCTTTGAGAGACAAGACTTAATTTCCCAAACATTAAGCCCAATAAAGACAGCATGAGGCTGATTGAATGTCTCAAGTCTTATAAACAAACCTATTAAATTTTAGTCATCTTGACCATAAGATATAATTTCCATAAACCTTTTCATAATCTTTTATAATTTTTTATTAAAAAGCGGGTTAATGCTCCAAGAAAATATTGTTAATCTGACATCGGGGCCCAGATGCTGGGCTTGCATCAGTGTGCTTTTGTATTAATGTTTAATTTTTAGAGAAACTCTGAACTAATTTTATCTCTGAAAATCAGTCTTACAATCTCACATGTGCACGTCTTCCACAATAGTTCCTTGGCCTAGAGGGGTTAAAGAGTTTTAATTTCTGGCCCTGTGTCTCATGAACACAGTTTATTTTGATTGCCTTATTCTCCAGATCTGAAGATGAGGCTTTCATTGCTCTCATTGTTTAAGATGTAGCAGGACTTCCAGTGCTTTTCAGACCCAGGAGTCAAAGACTTGTAACTTATCAGTACAACAACCTTAAAAGGAATATACAAAGTTACATGAATGTAATAACCTTAATTCTTAAATTATTTTAATGTCAGCTTTCTCATGCAAATCAAAACAGACTAATTTAAATATATTAAGAAAAACCCACAGCACTGAATGTTATATTGGAAGAAAATATTTCCTTTAGAGCAGGAGTACCCAACCTTTTTGGCACCAGGGACTGTTTGCGTGGAAGATAATCTTTCCATGGACTGGTGTGAGGGCATGGTTTTAGGGTGAAACTGTTGCACCTCAGATCATTAGGCGTTAAGTAGATTCTCATAAGGGTGCACTACCTAGATCCCTCGCATGCACAGTTCACAATAGGTTTTGCACTCCCATGAGAATCTAATGCCACCACTGACAGAAAAGGGGGTGGAGCTCAGATGGCAATGCTCACTGGCCCACCACTTACCTCCTGCTCTGTGGCCTGGTTTCTAACAGGCCATAAACCAGTACCAGTCCGTGGTCCAGGGGGTGGGGACCTCTGCTTTAGACTTGAAAGAAAACATTTTTATCCGGTAAGCCACAACATCAGTTAGAACCTGAGGGTTAAAATGTTACAAAAGCTGATGAAAATGTTGGAGAGATTATCTCAGCCCTTCTCACAGCAGAGAAGAGCAGAAAATAGCAATATGTAATAGAAGTTAAACTTTCCAGTTAAAAAAAAATAAAATCTCTTGTAATTTTATTGAGTAAATAAATACCTTAAGAAAATTTTTTTATTCTAACCAATCCTTTAGTGTATTGATGTATTTTTAATATCATAGCCCAAGGTCTAGAAAGACTGAATAATTTCCATTTAATTATATTCGGCATGATCACATGAAGATTTTTTTTCATAAATTCTCTATTTTTTAAACCTTATTATAACTTAAATTGTTTATAACATGCTTGGACTTCCGTTTTATTCTAAACATTCCTTTTTCTTAAATAACCAGTCATTTTATGTTAGGACAAAACATTTTACCATTCAAGATTCTTTCTTGTAAAAAATTATTTTCCTTTTAACATTTCTTACCAAAAATACTTCTTTATATCTGTAACTTTCTTTACATATCTTTTATTTACTGATTCCTTTTACTTTGTTTTATAAATACACTTTGAGTTAGACACAACCTATTTCCTTTTAATATGAACACCTTTTTAGAAATTTTTTTATAATACAAATTTTTTAAGAAAATTGGAAATAACCCAAATATTTAATGTATATCTATTATTTAATTTAATATAACTTTAGAATCTAAATAAGTTAACAAGTTTATTTACAAGCATTTATTCCATTACATTTACTTACTTTATTTTTAAAATACTTTACCTAGATTACTTATGAAAACTGTGATAGACATAATTTAAAGTTATTTCTCTATTAAACATTTTATACTCTCTTAATTTCAGTTGTTTACCTAAGTAAGAACCTTAAGTTTAAATGAATGAGTTTTTTTCCCAATACCTCAATATTTAGCTGTTTTCATTACATAAACAATATTAAATGCTTTATTTATCAAAGAGTTACACTAAAATAATTCTTTTGATCTGCATTTATACATTTATAACCCTCATGTCAAATTTTGACACTTTATAACATCCAGCTGACATAAATACAAAATTGCTTGATCAATAAGAATAAACAATAATGTATGTGGACAATTCTGAAGACATTTCTAATTTTATTTTATCAATAATTTTAAAACCAGCTTATTTATTAAATACTTAAGTCACATGAACTTGAAAAAGCATTTGGGTTTAAAGATTTTATTTATCTGATAAAATATTTTACTTCAGCATTTTGTTTGTCTTTAAGCCAATTAATTAGAGCTCATTTATATATTTTGGTAAGGGAACAATATATACATGACATAAATACAAAATGCAACTAAAGGTAGATATTATGGATTCAGAAGACTACAGTATTTTTGTCTCTTATTTAGACTTCCAATGTCTTGATAACCTGTTTCATTACCCTAGGCAATTGTCAGCTAGATAGCCCTAAATTTGGATGTGAAAGGGACAATTTTTAGGTAAAAATCAGATAGCAAAATTTACATCTCAAAGTACAGAGAGAGAGTCTGGTTGTGTTAGAGGGAGATTAAAAATAAAATATTTAGGAATACAGCTAACCAAGGAGGTGAAAGAGCTCTACAATAAAAGCTACAAGACACTGCTCAAAGAACTCAGAGATGACACAAACAAATGGAAAAACAGTCCATCCTCATGGATAGGAAGAATCAATAGTGTTAAAATGGCCATACCGCCTAAAGCAATTTACAGACTCAATGTTATTTGCATCAAATTACCAACGACATTCTTCACAGAACTAGAAGAAATTATTTTAAAATTCATATACAAATAAAAAAGATCCCGAATAGCCAAGGCAATCCCAAGCAAAAAGAACATCATGCTACCCAACTTGAAACTGTAACACAATGCGGCAGTAACCAAAACAGCATGGTACCCTACAAGAACAGAAACGCAGCCCAGTGGAACAAAATAGAGATCCCAGAAAAAAGACCAAACACCTACAACCATCTAATCTTTGACAAAGCTGACAAAAAGAAGCAACAGTAAAAGGACTCCTTATTCCATACATGGTGATGGCTATATGCAGAAGACTCAAACTGTTACCAGAAAGGGGTCCAGATCCAGATACAAAGAGAGGGTTCTTGGATCTCACACAAGAAAATTCAGGGCAAGTTCAAAGAGTAAAGTGAGGGTGGGTGCAGTCGCTCACACTTGTAATCCCAGCACTTTGGAGGTCAAGGTGGGCACATCACCTGAGGTCAGGAATTCGAGGCCAGTCTGGCCAATGTGGTGAAATCCCTTCTCTACTAAAAATAGAAAAATTAGCTGGGCATGGTGGCAGGCATCTATAATCCTAGCTACTTGGGAGGCTGAGGCAGGAGAATCACTTGAAGCCAGGAGGCAGAGACTGCAGTGAGCCAAGATCATGGCATTGCACACTCCAGCCTGGGCAACAAGAGCGAAACTTCATCTCAAAAAAAAAAAAAAAAAAAAAAAAAAAAAAAAAAAGAAAAAAGAGAAAAGAAAGAAAGGAACAAAGAGTAAAGCAAGAAAGGCTACTCCATAGACAGAGAACCCCCGAGATCTGTTGGTTGCCTGTTTTTGTGGTTATTTTTTGATTATATGTTAAACAAGGGGGTGGATTATTCATGTCTCCCCTTTTTAGAACATATAGGGTAACGTCCTGACATTGTTATGGCATTTGTAAACTGTCGTGATGCTGGTGAGAGTGTAGCAGTGAGGATGACCAGAGGTGACCATCATGGTTTTGGTGGGTTTTAGCTGGCTTCTTCACTGTAACCTGTTATATCAGCAAGGTCTTTATGACCTGTATCTTTATGACCTCCTATCACATCCTGTGACTAAGAATGCCCTAATGTCCTGGGAATGTAGTCTAGCAGGTCTCAGTCTCATTTTACCCAGCCCCTATTAAAGATAGAGTTCTTCTGGTTCAAACACCTCTGACGAAACTGAACCCGTTTCTTACACCATATATGAAAATCAATTCTATGGTGTATATGTACCACATTTTCTTTATCCAGTCTATCACTGATGGGCATTTAGGTATATTCCATGTTGTTATTATTGTGAATAGTGCTGCAATGAACATACACATGCATGTATCTTTATAATAGAATGATCTGTATTCCTCTGGGTACGTACCCAAAAATGGCATTGCGGGTTTAAATGGTATTTCTGCCTCTAGATCTTTGAGGAATTGCCGCACTGTCTTTCACAGTAGTTGAACTAATTTACTTTCCCGCCAACAGCCTAAAAGTGTTCCTTTTTCTCTGCAACATTGCTAGCATCTGTTGTTTTTGGACTTTTTTTAATAATAGCTATTCTGACTGGTGTGAGACGGTATCTCATTGTGGTTTTGATTTGCATTTCTCTAATGATCAGTGATGTTGAGCTTTTTTTCATGTTTGTTGGCTGCATCTATGTCATTTTTGAGAAGTGTTTGTTCATGTCCTTTTGTACACTTTTTTAATGGAATTGTTTGTTTTTTTCTCGTAAATTTGTTTAAGTTCCTTGTAGACCCTGAATTTTAGACCTTTGTCAGATCGATAGATTGAAAAACATTTTTTCTATTCTGTGGGTTGTCTGTTCCCTTTGATGATAGTTTCTTTTGCCATGCAGAAACTCTTTAGTTAGATACCGTTTGTCAATTTTTGCTTTTGTTGCAATTACTTTTGGCAGTCTCATCATGAAATCTTTGCCTGCGCCTAAGCCCTGTATGGTGTTGCCTAAATTTTCCTCTAGAGTTTTTATAGTTTGGGGTTTTACATTTAAGTCTTTAATCTATCTTAATTTTTGTATAAGGCATAGGAAGGAGTCCAGTTTCAATTTTCTGCATATGGTTAGCCAGTTCTTCCAACACCATTTATTAAATAGGGAGTCCTTTCCGCATTGCTTGTTTTCGTCAGGTTTCTCAAAGATCAGCTGGTTGTATGTGTGTGGTCTTATTTCTGAGTTCTTTATTCTGTTCCATTGATCTATGTGTCTATTCTTATACTGGTACCATGGTGTTTGGGTTACTGGAGGCTTGTAGTGCAGTTTGAAGTCAGGTAGCATGATGCCTCCAGCTTTGTTTTTTGCTTACGATTGTCTTGGTTATGTGAGCCTTTTTTTTTTTTTTTTTTGGTTCCATCTGAATTTTAAAATAGTTTTTTCTAATTATGTGAAGAATGTCATAGGTAATTTAATGGGAATAGCACTGAATCTATAAATTACTTTGGGCAGTGTTATCATTTTAATGATGTTGATTCTTCCTATCTATAAGCATGGAATGTTTTCCTATTTGTTTGTGTCCTCTGATTTTTTTCAGTAGTGGTTTGTAATTCTTCTTGAAGAAGTCCTTCACTTCCCTCGTTAGCTGTATTCCTACATACTTTATTCTCTTTGTAGCAATTGTGAATGGGAGTTCATATTTGGCTCTCTGCTTGCCTGTTGTATAGGAATGCTAGCGATTTTTGGACATTGATTTTGTATCTTGAGACTTCTAAAGTTGCTAATCAGCATAAGAAGCTTTTGGGCTGAGTCAAGGGGGTTTTCTAATAGCATCATGACATCTGCAAACAAAGATAATTTGACTTCCTCACTTCCTATTGGGATTCTCTTTATTTCTTTCTTTTGCCTAACTGCCCTGGCCAGAACTTCCAATACTATGTTGAATAGGAGTGGTGAGAGAGGGCATCTTTGTCTTGTGCCAGTTTTCATGGGGAATGCTTCCAGCTTTTGCCCATTCAGTATGATATTGGCTGTGGGTATGATATGAATGGCTCTTATTATTTTGAGATATGTTCCATCAATACCTAGTTTATTGAGAATTTTTAACTTGAAGGGATGCTGAATTTTATTGAAGGCCTTTTCTGCATCTATTGAGATAATCATGTGGTTTTTGTCTTCAGTTCTGTTTATGTGATGAATCCCATTTATTGATTTGAGTATGTTGCACCAATCTTGCATACGGGGGATGCAGCATACTTGCTCATGGTAGATAGGCTTCTTGGTGTACTGCTGGATTTGGTTTGCCAGTATTTTATTAAGGATTTTTGCATTGATATTTATCAAGGATATAGGCCTGAAGTTTTCTCTTTTTCTTGTTAGTTGTACCTCTGCCAGGTTTTGACATCAGAATGATGGTGGCCTCATAGAGTGAGTTAGGGAGGAGTCCCTCCTTTTCAATTTTTTGTAATAGTTTCAGTAGGAATGGTTCTAGCTCTTGTTTGTACCTCTGGTAGAATTCAGCTGTGAATCTATCTGGTTCTGTGCTTTTGGTTGGTGCTCTCTTCATATTTTATTCTTTTTTCTCTTTGGTCTTCATGTGAAATCTCTATTACTCTGTCTTCCAGTCTACTTTTCATCTTCTGCCACTTCAAATCCACTACTGTCACCTCTGGAGCTGGGAGAATGGCAAGCTTCTCTTTGAGTGATACCCCAGCTGGAGGAGGAATAGTTCACCAGAGGTCCTTTGGCTGACCTCACTTGGCATGGAAACACTGACTCATGATCCAGGACAAGGATGGTCAGGACCCCAATTTGCTCAGCGTGCCTTGCATAAGGTAAGTCTGCATTTCGTGAGTGGAAGCTGTCCAGCTGAAGGGTTCTCCTGCCTTTTGACTGCACTGGCTTGTGACTTAGCAGCAGCAATAGGTAGCTGTGAGATGGATAAGCCAGGCTGATGTTCTGCTCCTTCCAGGAATAAAGTACTCTGGGAGATGAGGGAAATAAGTACCCTCTGTGTTCTTGGCTGTGAGCTGACAGGGAGCAGGGCTTTGTTGTTGTTGTTGTCGTTTTTCAAATACCACTAATTTTAGACTGTTTAAACAAAGTTTTTTCGGCGATCTTGAATATATATTTCTTCCTTAGCTCTTTGTTCCTAAGACCTTTTCCACAGGCTTTAAATGGTTGTTAGTTTCTTTTCTTTTTCTTTCTTTTTTTTTTTTTTACAGTTTTTAGCAGTTTCAATGGAAAGAGGGTCAGTGATATGGTACACCACCACTGTTGTCCCAGAAGTTGTTCTCCATATATGCCTTGTTTTTACACATACACACTAAAATATTTAGAGAAGAAGTAACATGGTACTTGGAATTTAATTCAAAAGATTCTAGGGAATTGGTTGGGGATACAGATAAAATAGATTTGGATGTATTAAAACACAGCAAAAAATGAATCAATTTTATTAAATTTTTTTTTGCCTCTCTCTTTCCAAACACATATGTTTTTTGGGTTTTGTGTGTGTGTGTGTGTGTGTTTAGTTCCAGACAATAATTTCTTGAAGATACACAAGAAACATTCAGCAGCACCTGTGTCTGGGAAGGAGAACTACTGTCAGAGGTAGGGCAGGGGAGGAGAGAGACTTAATTTTATCATATAACTTCTTTTTCCCTAAAAAAAAAAGTTTTAGATAATTCTGACATATGGCCCCATTTGGAATCTATTAATGCAGTGCAGTTTATCATTTTGTAAAAAGCCAACCTGTTTAAGATAAGTAAGTTAGTGGAAGTATCAGAATTTAGATCTAGAGCCCCTGCCATCACACTTCTAAGTAATAGCAAACTGCCATCCTGATTTTAGAACAATTCATTCTAGACCTCAGAAAGGTAGGAAAGCATTCATTAACAATGATTTCAAAACACATGCTTATAAAAATTATTTTAAAAAATTTACATTAGTGGATATCTGCTTCATTTAAAGTTGTAGCTAAAGATTGACTTTGATTTAAATTACTTTTGGAAGAAGAAATGTGATTGTGAGCAGGGAAACTAAATGATCTTATCAAGATGGGCCTACATAGTGACGTCTGCTGATTGAGATCCATATCTGCCTAGCTAATATATTTATTTAACTTAGGCCTCCAGGGTAAAATGAATCTTTTCTGTAATTTTTCCAATAATAGCAATAATAATGATATATGTGTTCATAAGAAATATAAATTGGTAGGTCATGTATTATAAAATCACAGACTGAACAAAAATGGAATATTTAGAGACTTTAATAAATCTTAAATTTCAAAAATATCTTCATCTCTCACTGCTCTTGAGATATCATAGTGGTTGTATAATGTTTAACAATTGACTCTCTGGGTTTAATACAAAATGTTCTGATTTGTAACTTTTGCCAAACCTCGAGTATAAATACTCTGACTGTGGTCAAGTTCAATCTACCAATGAATTAAAAACAAGCTGACCAAATTCCTGAAATGTTAACAATAGAGGTTCATAGCTGGCAAGTCAACCCCAGTACACCCATTGAATATCATTGCACAATGGAAGCACACATTTTGAAAATAAAACCAAACTTAGCGTTAAGTTCAGAAGGAAGCAGTGCTTTAAATGAGAGCTTAAGTATAAGATGGTTAGTTTTATGTGTCAACTTGTCCAAGCCACAGGATGTCCAGAGATTGGTCAAACATGATTCTGAGTGTGTCTGTGAAGGCATCCTGGAGTGACATTAACATTTAAATTTGCAGGCTGCATACAACGATTTGGCCTCTCTAATGTAGGGAGGCCTCATCCAGGCAACTGAAGACCTAAACAGAACAGAAAGGCTGAATAGGAGGGATCACCTTCTGCTTGACTGCCTTGATCTGGAACATTAGTCCTTTCTGGCCTTTGTACTTAAACTGAAAAATTGGTTCTTCTTGGGTCTTGTGCCTGCTGGCTTTTCGAATGAAATTTACATCATTGGTCCTCCTGAATACCAGTTCTTTAAACTTGGACTGGAATGACACCATTGATTCTCTCAGGCCTCCAGTTTGCAGACTCAGTTCTTGGGACTTCGTAGCCTCTGTAATAGCATGAGCTACTACTGCTACTATATCATCTATCTATCTATCTATCTATCTATCTATCTATCTATCTATCTATCTATCATCTATCTATCTATCTATATCTATCTATCTATCATCTATCTATCTATCTATCATCTGTCTATCTATCTCCCACTGGCTCCATTCCTCTAGGAAACACTAATGTAACCATTTCTACCTGAACTGTACCAAAATGCTTAAAATCCTCAGGGCTTAGCTGAAGTCTTGCTTCCGGCAAAATATATTTCTGTCTTTCTCGGCCTACAATAATTCTCCTATTTTCTAAATTGTTTATATATGATAAAAATAACCATTGTGAACTCCCAAAATTTGAGACATGTCTCAGTTAATTTAGAAAGTTAATTTTGCTAAGGCTGAGGATGCATGCCCATGACACAGCCTCAGGAGGTCCTGACAACATGTACCCAAGGTGGTCAGAGCACAGCTTGCTTGATTTTATACATTTTAGGGAGATATGAGAGACCAATCAACACACGTAAAATGAACACTGGTTTGGTCCGGAAACGGGGGACAACTCAAAGTAAAAGCAGGGCAACTTGAAGCAGGGAGGGGGCTTCCAGGTCACAGGTAGATGAGAGACAAACGGTTGCATTCTTTTGAGTTTCTGATTAGCCTTTCCAAAGGAGGCAATCAGATATGCATTTATCTCAGTGTGCAGAGGGATGACTGAATAAAATGGGAAGCAGGTTTACTGTAAGCAGTTCCCAGCTTGAATTTTCCCTTTAGCTTAGTGATTCTGGGGGCCTGGGATATTTTCCTTTCACACCATCATTTGCTGAGGACCTACTACAACAATGTTAGGTCATTTGAATTCATAATTTTGAATTTCTATAAAAATACTTCTCTGACAACAATAATAAATTTACAAAGACTCATAGAATTTGTTACAGTGAATTAGGGACCTTGTAGCAAATAAGAGGCATGACTCAGATATTCCACTGGAGGGCCATCAGCCATCAAAGCCCATGGTCTTTCACTTCACTGCCTATTATTTACACCTCTGTTTGTAATGATGGATCTCATTATTTATGCTTTGGCCCTGCTCTCCAAAGGAAATTAGCAAATTCATGCATACTGTGGGAGAATGAAATATAATAAAACTACCGTGAGCAAAATATCTGGGTCACACACTGTAATGGAAACTATGCTTTCACGAAGTCACTTAATCCTAACAAGGCTATATGTAGGCATCGTTATTCTCATTTTACAGAAGAGGAAACTGATGCTCAGATGTGACTTTCCTATGATAGTGCAACTAGCACGTGACGAAGCAAAGATGAAACCTCAGTTTTGAAATGGCTTGCATTCTTTTCTTTTCTTTTTTTTTTTTTCGAGACAGAGTCCTGCACTGTCTCCTAGGCTGGATCTAGGCTCACTGCAACCTCCACCTCCCAGGTTCAAGTGATTCTACTGCCTTAGCCTCTCGAATAGCTGGGATTAGAGACGCCTGCCATCACGCCCAGCTAATTTTTTGTATTTTTTTTATTAGAGGGGATTTCACTATGTTGGCCAGGCCTCGAATGCCTGACCTCGTGATCCACCTGCCTCCTTGCATTTTTTTTTTTTTTTTTTTTTTTTTTTTTTTTTTGAGACGGAGTCTCGCTCTGTCACACAGGCTGGAGTGCAGTGCGCGATCTCGGCTCACTGCAAGCTCCGCCTCCCGGGTTCACGCCATTCTCCTGCCTCAGCCTCCTGAGGCACCTGCCACCACACCCGGCTAATTTTTGTGTGTGTGTGTGTGTATTTTTAGTAGAGACGGGGTTTCACTGTGTTAGCCAGGATGATCTCGATCTCCTGACCTCGTAATCCGCCCGCCTCAGCCTCCCAAAGTGCTGGGATTACAGGCGTAAGCCACCGCGCCCGGCCCTTTGCAATCTTTAAACTATCTGAATATCCTTTATAAACTTTGTAATAATATGGCTTCTATTAAATCATAGCTTCATTCTCCAGTGTCATCCTACACACCATTGCTTCAACCACTGGGGATCCAATGAAATTGCTTTACCATGAATTTAGTGTATCAAATTAACATGTAGAGCAAGGATTCACCACATTATATAAAAATGACAGATTTTTCAGTAACTTCTCATGATGAGAGAATAGAATTAGCAGTGTTTGCTGACAGGTGTCCTTTGCTTCTGCCTCTTCTCATCCACTTACTTCCTTTCAGCTCACAGAGTTCACAGAAAGGAAAAAAAACTCAGATCTGAGGGCTTGAAAAAGCTGGTCTGAGCGTATGAAGTAGGATGCATCACTAATGAAGAATAACTGAGAGGACTCCCCCCAAAATTTCACCCCCTTCCTGCACCATTTGTCACATTCTCTTAAGTGCCACCATAGGATGTCACTTCTACAAGTCTCTGGGTTCCCTGAGGGTAGATGGAATTGTATGAATCTGTCTACAGTGTAATGAGTAAGATAATGGACTTTGGCATGAAGCCTCTGTATGCTACTCACTACTTTGAAGAATGGAGAAGTTCTTCACATATGCAAGCCTCAGTTTCCTGTGTAAAATGTACAGTAATAACACTTATCTCATAGAGAAGTCACGAAGGTTAAATAAGATGATCTAAAGTACTTAGAATAGTGTTTGACCCATATGTTATTATTATTATCATTATTATTATTGCTTTCTTTTTGAGTTAAGGATCTAAAGTCCAGAAAGAAAAAGGCCCTTGCTAACAGAACTGAAATTAATACCAATGTCTTTCGTTTACAATCTAGTGATTATTTCTTACATATTTTATTATCTGAAATGGCAAGTTGGGCCAATATCTAAATAATTCACTTAAGAAAAAAGTTATAATTTTTCCGTTTAATCAGTAATCTGTTTAAAAGGTTTTTTAAGTAAAATTTTGGGCAATTGACTTGATTTTTATGGACAATGTATGCCTAAAATGCAGATAATTTATTTGGTTAAGTTATATGTATGGGGACTGTATCTCAAACATTGTTCTGTACATCCAGTATTGTATGGGACTATCTCATAAACTATATTTTATTTACAAAAATGAAGTGGAATTTATTTATAGAATTTTATATATATATTTCATTTATCTTGTGGAACTTTAGAGTCAGCAAGACACTTGAGATAGGAAGAGTAAAGAAAAAAACTACTGCAGCGTTTCACTGGGTCTATGACAGTGAGAGAATGTACCTGGGATACTCCTTCAGTCATGGGTAACGGGGCTATATTAAGCCTGTGTTCTGAGGTCATCTAGACTTGGCATATAACTCCCCTTCCTTTGTCTGGTGAGGGCGTAAATAGAAAGCAAAACAAAACAAGGGAGCGTGGAATTATTTTGCTTCTGTGGTTCAGGCTGTGAGTATAATGAATGAAGCTGCATCCCCGCACACCAAGATCATGGAGTGTGTGGTTCATGCCTGTAGTCCCAGCTACTGGGGAAGCTGAGGTGGGAGGAACTCTTGAGCCCGGGGTTTGAGGCTGCAGAGAGCTATGAGCTGCCACTGCACTCCAGACTCAGTCTGGCTCTTAAAAAAAAAAAGAGATTATGGAGCGATCATGTCAGTCTGCTGCTTTGATAATTATTCTCCTTGACAATTGCCACCACCAAAACTGCCTAAAGAGAGTAGGACGTTAAAAGAGAGGGTTAAATATGTAGACCTAGCTCTCCCAAAATTGAATATTTAAAAGTATTAAAATCTATAATTTACCATTCAATAACCTATTTTCTTTCATCTACTGTTAAGAGGAAAAATTACTTGTCCACATTTCTTCAAGTTATGGGGTATATATTATGATTTTTTAGTAATTAAATATAATTAGACCATTTTTCTTGACTTGGCAATTAAATTGTTTTAGCATATATTTCTCCCTCAATAAAATTAGAGAATTGTTCCCTCATAGCATTTGACCTGTCTTATGAGATCATTAAAACACACATGCACGCGCACACACACACACACACACACACACACACACAGAGAGAGAGAGAGAAAACAATGAATCCAGTGTTGGCTGGCTTAAAAGAAAATGAAATAATGGGAGGATTTAATTTGTGCAAAATATTTTCTCAAGGATGTACAGACATGATTTTTTAAAAAATACATGTTCTTTTGACTTGAAAAAAGTTTCCAGTTGGACTGAGTCAAATATATGTGTATATATAAATTACATATATAAATTTATATATAAATTATATTTATATATTTATATATTATGTATAAATATTTATAAATTATATATAAATATTAAAATTATAAATATGTACAAATTATGTTAAAATATTTATAAATTATAAACTATAAATTATATATATAAATTATAAATTATATATATTTATAAATATATAATGTATATTTATTATATATTAAATATATTTATAAATTTATAATATATTTATAAATATATAAATTATATATTTATATAATTTATAAATTATATATATTTATATATTACATATAAATATATTAAAAATTATATATATTAGTATATATAAATAAATGAGGCACAGCTGAGTTGCCATTTTAAGTGAATTACAAAAAGGTATAAAGCTCAGCAGCCTCACCTCTGGTTACCAGCTCTGCAGTAGGTCTGTGACAGCCTCTCCAATGCCACCAGAGAAACTTTGCAAGTCTCTGGCTTAAGTGAACACACACTATGTTGGTTTATTGTAAATGTACCAGGTGTCATCAAAATTTTTTCCTATTACTCATAAGCAAACATTGCTTATTACTCTCCTTTGAAAATAAAGAGCATTGCACAATATGCATGTGAACAGGAAGTGGTGGAATAACCTTTAAGTAATAACTTCACTTTGAGCTGAACTTACTTCAGGAATTGTTTATGCATTAAGTTCTAGCATGCAAGTACAATCATCATGGCCATAGAAGGTAGTTCTTCTTTGTTCCAAGATAAACCTGACTCTCCCAGGCATTTCTCAGGACTGTCCCTGTACAGCAAAATGGCAGCATCAGAAGAATGAGTGGTGACACACTCAAGAGAATTTGAAACTTTGTTGCTCGTCTACTCAAGCCCCCACAGCTTAAATCCACTTAGGGAGGTGGAAACATTGGTTGGCTGATTTTCTGGTTACCTTCAAACCACACGTGGATTTTAAACACAAATTTATTATCCTATAAGGAAGTCTAATTTTCAAAAATATTGGCCAGGCGGGGTGGCTCACGCCTGTAATCCCAGGACTTTGGGAGCCCAAAGCAGGTGGAATGCTTGAGGTCAGGAGTTTGAGACCAGCCTGACCAACATGGTGAAACCCGGTCTCTATTAAAAATACAAAACTTAGCTGGGCATGATGTCATGCACCTGTAGTCCCAGCTACTCAGGAGGCTGAGGCAGGAGAATTGCTTGAACCCAGGAGGCAGAGGTTGCAGGAAGCCGAGATCCTGCCACTAGTGGCACTGTCGCCTGGGTGACAAAATGAGACATCGTCTCAAAAAAAGAAAGGAAGGAAGGAAGGAAATTGACCCCCAACCAATAGCAGTCAATCCTCATTTTTCTAGTCCTCTACCCCATCCTGAGGAAAATATGTATTTTTTCTGTCTCTATATATTTACCTGTTCTGGAAATTTATTACAAAAGGAAATACACAATATGTGTTTTGGAACTGCCTTATTTTATTTAGCATATTCTATATCACATATGGGTACTTCATTCTGTTTAATGCCAAATATTACTGCATTATATATATAAAACACTTTATTAGTTGATGGACATTTGTCTTGTTCATGCTTTTTGGCTAGTAAAAATTACAGCACTATGAAAATTGGTTCACAAGTTTTTGCGTAAACATATGTTTTCATATAGCTTAGGTATATTCCTAAGAATGAAACATTGGGATCACATGGTAACTCTATGTTAAACATTCAGAGGAACTCTAAAACTGTATTCCAAAGCAACAATACCATTTTACATTCCTACCAACAGTTTATGTGTTCCAATTTATTCATATATTTTGAAGCACTTGCTATTATCTGTCTTTTGGTTTATGATAAGCAACTTGGTGAGTGTGAAGTGGTCTCTTACATTTTTTATTTACATTTCCCTAATAATCAATGCTTTTTGAGCAAAATTTCATGCATTTATTTGCCATATGTATATGTATATCTTCTGGGGATCTTCTATTCAGATCCTTTGCCCATTTTTAAATTAGGCTATTTGCCTTTTTATTATTGAATTATAAGTACTCTCTCTCTCTGTATATATATATATTCTATATGTATATCCAAATCTGATTTCAGATATATGATATGCAAATGTTTTTTCTGTTCTTTGGGTTTTTTGTTAACTTTCTTTATGGTGTCTTTTGAAACAAAAAATTATTTCCTTATAATTTTGATAAAGTCCAATATTTCTTTTATGTTCTTTTGTTGATTATGTTTTGATGTACATAAGAAATCTTTGCCTATCCCCACGTTACAAATATTTTTTTCTATTCTTTTCCTTTAGGAGTTTTATAGATTTACTGTACTAGTCTTTTCTCGGGCTGCCGATAAAGACATACCTGAGACTGGGTAATTTATAAAGAAAAGAGGTTTAACTGACTCACAGTTCTACACGTCTGGGGAGGCCTCACAATCATGACTGGGGGCAAAGGAGGAGCAAAGTCACATCTTACATGGCAGCGGGCAAGAGAGAGAGCTTGTCCAGGAGAACTCCCATTTTTAAAACCATCAGCTCTAGGCCAGGCATGGTGGCTCAAGCCTGTAATCCCATCCCTTTGGAGACCGAGGCAGGTGGATCACCTGAGGTCAGGAGTTTGAGACCAGCCTGGTCAACATGGTGAAATCCCATCTCTACTAAAAAATACAAAAAGTAGCCAGCTGCTGTAATACCAGCTGCTTGGGAAGCTGAGACAGGAGAATCGCTTGAACCCGGGAGGCAGAGATTGCAGTGAGCTGAGATCATGCCACAGCACTCCAGCCTGTGTGACAGAGCAAAACTCTGTCCCCAAAACAAAACAAACAAACCAACCATCAGATCTTGTGAGACTTATTCACTACCACAAGAACAATATGAAAGAAACCAGCCCCATGATTTAATTATCTCCACCTGGCCCCACCCTTGACACATGGGGATCATTACAATTCAAGGTGAAAGTTGAGTGGGGTCACAGCCAAACTATATCAGCTTAGTTTTCACAAATATTTATTTGAGCTATTATGTGTTAATTTTCTATATGATGTAAGCTGAGTTTAACATTATTCTTTTGCAGGTGGATACCCAGCTATCCCAGTACCATTTTTTGAAACAATAACTCTTTATCTATTGACTTTTCTTAGGACATTTGTCAAAATTCAATTGAACGTAAATGTTAGTGGTTTATTTCTGTACTATCAGTACTGTTTCATATATCTTTGTATGTATTCTTAATGCTAGTTCCATACTTTATTGATCATTGTGGCTCTGTAGTGAGTTTTAAAATTGGTGAATGTGTTTCCTCTAACTAAGCCTTTCTTTTTCAGGATTGTTTTGTCTGTTCTGATGACTTACTTTCCATATAAATTTTATATCATGTTCTGTATTTCTACAAGAAAAATAGCTGGGATTTTATAGGGTTTTCAGTTAGTCTGTAGCTAAATCTGAGGAGTACTGCCATGTTAGGTTAATATTAAGTCTTCTAATCCGTGAACACAGGATTCCTTGCCAGTTATTTAGATCTTTAATTTTTTCAATAATATTTTGTAAATTTTGTAGTAGTCTTTAGCTAATTTGTTCCTGTGTTTTATTTCTTTATGCTATTGTAAAAAGAATTACTTTTGTTATATAATTTTCAGATTGTTCATTCAAGGTGGATAGAAATATAATTGATTCTCGTGTTTGTGGGACTGTTTTTTACATTGAGATGGGATTTTGTTATGTTGCCTGAGCTTATCTTGAACTCCAGGGCTCAAGTGATCCTCTTACCTGCGACTACAGGAACAAGCAACCACACCTAGATTTTTACATATTGACATTTTATACTGCAATTTTAGTGAACTCACTCATTAACTTGAAAAGTTTGTTAAGTGGATGTCTGTATACAATATGATGCCATCACACATGGAGAAAAGTTTACATCTTTCTTTCTAATCAAAATGTCTTTCACTTCACTTGTTTATCTAATTGCCCTTCCTAGAACTTCCAGTACAATGCTGAAGAGAAGTGGCAAAAGCAATATTGTAATTTTGCTCCTGATCTTAGAGAAAATATTTCATTCTTTCACAAATAAGTATGATATTTCCTTTTAATGTGGGTATTTCATAAATAGCTTTTGTCAGGTTGAGAAAATTATTTTATTTCAAGTTTATTGAATGTTTATATCATGAAAAGGCATGGATTTTTGCAATTGCCTTTTCTACTTTTATCAAGATTAGAGAGGGCTTTTGGGTTTTCGTCTATTGTTATGATTTTAATTAATACTGATTTCAATATATTAACTGATTTTTGGATATTAAATCAACTTTACATTCTTGGGCTAGATCTCAGTTTGCCATGGCTTGTAATAATTATGTTTCTAGATTCAGCTTATATTATTTTGTTGAGGATTTTTTCTAATTTGCTTTCTTGTGAAGTCTATTTGATTACAGCATCAGTATTATAAAATAACTTTGAAAGTGTTTCTTCCTGCCGGGTGCAATGGCTCACACCGAGCACTTTGAAGGCCAAGGCAGGTGGATCACGAGGTCGGGAGTTTGAGACCAGCCTGACCAACATGTGAAACCTTGTCTCTACTAAAAATACAAAAATTAGCCGGGTGTGGTAGCACATGCCTGTAATCTCAGCTACTAGGGAGGCTAAGGCAGGAGAATTGCTTGAACCCGGGAGGCAAAGGTTGCAGCGAGCCATGATCGTGCCTTTGCACTCCAGCCCGGGCAGCAGAGAGAGACTCTGTCTCAAAAAAAAAAAAAAAAAGTGTTTCTTCCTTTTCTATTTTTTTAAAGATTTTTATGAAAACTTTGTATTAATTTTTCATTAAGTGTTTGGTAAAATTTACTAGTGAAGTCTTCTGTTGCTGAGTTTTCATGAGTAGTTTAATTATTACTTATGAAATCATTTTTCTTCTTATATGTGTATTCAGATTATGTATTTATTGTGTTAATTTTGTGTCTTTCTAGGTATTTGTCCATTTCAACTAAGGCGTCTAATTTGGAATATAATTGTCTATAGTAGTATTCCCGTCTAGTGTTATTTTTGTTTGTACGATTGACATTAATAATCCCTCTTTTATTCATTTCTGATATTAGTAACTTCAGACCTCTCTTTTTGCTTGATCAGTCTAGCTAAATGTTTATTCATTTTATTAAACATTTGAAAGAACCATTTTGGTTTTGTTTCCCTCTAGTGTTTATATAATTAATACTGACTTTGATATTTAAAATTTTCTTCATTTTATTTTTTGAGGATTAGTTTGCTCTTCTTTTTCCAGTGTCTTACGGTGAAAGGTTTGGTTACATATTTGAAATGTTTTTTTTTTCTTTTTAATATGTGAGTCTACTGCTATAAATCTTTCTCTAAGTGCTGATTTAGCTGCATCTTATAAGGGTTTTGTATGTTGTATCTTAATTTTCATTTATTTCAATGTATTTTTAATTTTTCCTTAGATTTCTTTTCTGACTCATTAAATATTTGGAGTGGACTATTTCATTTGCATGTATTTCTGAATTTCCCAAATTTATTTTGCTATTAATATCTAATTTCACTACCTTTGAATTGAAAAAAAAAATACTTTCTGTGGTTTCAATCCAGTTAAACTTACTGAGACTTGCTTTATGGCCCAGCATATGTGTAATCTGCACTTGAGAAAAATCTGTATTCTGCAGTTATATGAAGTGTTCTGTAGATGTCATTTAGGTCTAGTTATTTTATAATGTTTTCCATATCTTCAATTACCTTGTTGATCCCTCTGTCTAGTTATTCTATCTATTATTGAAAGTGAGGTAGTGAAGACTCTAAACATTATTATTTCAACTGTCTATTTCTTCTTTTAATGCTTTCAGTTTTTTCTTCATGTATTTTGGGGTATGTTTTTAGGTGCATATATGTTTACAATTATTATGTCTTTCTCTTTCTTTGTATCTTTTATCACTGTAAATGCATACTTTCATCTCTGGTAGTGTTTTTTGTTTTAGTCTATTTTGGTGTTAATACAGTTACTTCCAGCATTTTCATGATTGCCATCTTCATAATATAACTTTTTAAATGTTTTTACTTTTAACTTGTTTGTATTTCTGAGTCTAATGTTTTCTCCTGTACAATTCATAGAGCTGGATCACTTTTTTAGCCTTAAATTATACTGTATAATGTTATGTCTACCACAAGTGGCATAAAAAATAAGAGAGCAACTGTATTTCTATAGTTTTATTGTGTTAAATATCTTACTTATACTTTCTTTTTCTCCTTATTTATTCCTGTGAATTTGACTTACCATCTGGTGCCTTTTCTTTGATTCATGCATCTTTGCTCCCAGCCATCCACTTTGTGCTATTACTGATAAATAGATGACATTTCTGTATATTTTAATCTGAGAAATATTATATACATATTAATGTAATTTTTAAAAAAATTAGTTCATAGAATAAATGCGCATTTTTACTTTCTTTGTTAATTCATAGTCATCTTTACTAGTGCTCTTTCTTATGTTGTGCAGGTTTTAGTTAGCATCTAGAACATCCTTTCAGCCTCAAGAACATCCTTCAGCATTTCTTGCAATGTACATCTACTTCCCTCTCTCAGATTTTGTTGAATGTGGAATGACCTAATTTTAGTTTCGTTTTTGACATTAGCTTTACTGGATATAACACTCTTGCTGAAAATTTTTGTCCTTTGGCATGACTATGTCATCCCATAGTCTTCTGATCCAATATATCTAATGAGACAAAAACACTTAATTTGAGGGGTTTTATACATGATTAATAACTTTCGTTCTGACCAATAATTTTTTCTTCTGTTTTCAAATTTTTATCTTTATCTTTCAGTATTTTTATTATTCTCCTGTTCATTGACTTTGTTGAATATGTGGGTTAATTTTTTTCATCAAATTTGAGGTGTTTTAAACCGTTATTTTCTCAAACATTTATTTCTTATACTTTCTCTCTTTCCATTCATTCTAGTACTCTCACCATATGTTTGTTGCTATGCTGAATGGTATCTCATTTCTCTGAGACTTTGTTATTTTATTCATTCTTTTTTCTTTATTTTTGAATTGCATAATCAATCAAACTTTAAATTTGCTGATTTTTCTCTTGCCATTTCAAATAGACCCTTGAGCCCCACTAGTAAACTTTTTTTTTCATTTTTTGTTACTGTAATTTTTTTTTTTTTTTGAGACAGAGTCTCGCTCTGTCGCCCAGGCTGGAGTGCAGTGGCACAATCTCGGCTCACTGCAAGCTCTGCCTCCCGGGTTCACGCCATTCTCCTGCCTCAGCCTCTCCGAGTAGCTGGGACTACAGGCGCCCGCCACCACGCCCGGCTAATTTTTTGTATTTTTAGTAGAGACGGGGTTTCACCGTGGTCTCGATCTCCTGACTTGCTGATCCGCCCGCCTCGGCCTCCCAAAGTGCTGGGATTACAAGCGTGAGCCACCGCCCCCGGCCTGTAATTTTTAACTTCATAATTTTCATTTGATTATTTTTTATAATGTCCATACTTTATTGATGCTCTGTAATTAATAAAACCTTGTCATTGTAGCTTCCTTTAGTTTTTGTGGTATAGTGTAGTTTCCTTTAGTTCTTTGAACATTTTTAAAATAGCTGCTTTGGAGTCTTTATCTTGTAGGTCCTACACCGTGGCTGTCTCATAAGTAGTTTTCTCTCAGATTTTTATTACTTATTTTCATTTGCTTGATTTGTGTTTTTGTTTCCCAAAGGCTTATTGTTATATTATTAATTTGACATGCCTCTTCTTATTTGACAAGTTACATACATCTATAGATTTCCTTCTAAGCATCAGTTTAACCACATTTATTAAGTATTGACGTGTTGTTTATTTTCTTTTATTAAAAACTTTTATAATGCAACTTGAGATTTCTAAGATATAATTACTTCATGATGTTCTAACTATATTATTCATTGTGTTTTAAATTTATCCTTCCAGTTCTACCAGATTTTTCTCTATGTATTTTGGAGCTCTGTTGTTAGGCACATACATGTTTATAATTGTTTAATAATCCTAATGGATTTCCTCTTTTATCAGTATAAAATGCCCCCTCTTTATTCTAGTAGCTTTTTCTGTTTTATTTTGTTTTGTCTTAAAATATATTTTTTTGTTCATCTGCTGTATTTTTCCTTTTACGTTCACCCTATTTGTATCTTTAAATCTTAAGCCCAGAGGTGTTAAATAAATAATTTTAAAACATTGCCAGTTAAATGTTTATGTCTCCTGGCGAGTGGACCCGCCAACCTCTTCACACCATCATCTGGAAATCCTATCCACCTTAAATCTATATTTTAAGGAGATTATTGTTAGATGTAAACTTCTATGTTTAAAGTATTTCTTTCATTATTTTAAAAATGTTGCCTGTCTTCTCATATACTGTATTTCTGATGAGAAACGTGTTTCATCCTTCTTTTGTTTGTTTCATGTGATGTCTTTTTCTGTGTTGTATTTTAAGATTTTTCTTATTATGAGCTTCTTTGGTTTAATTTTCTTTATGTTTCTTGTGTTTTAGATTTTGTGTGTTTGCTTTAGCTTCTTGGATTTCTAGATTTATAATTTTATTCAAAATTGGACAATTTTTGAGCCATTATTTCTTTAAGTATTTTCAATCCCCCTTGTTTACTTCCCTTCAGATCTCCAGTTACAGATGTATTGAGCTGCTTAAAATCGTCCCATTGCTCACTGGTGCTCTGCTCAATTGTTTTCAGTGTTTTTTGTTTGTTTGTCTCTCTGCTTTCTTTCTCCTTTTCTTCCTTTCTTTTTTTCTGTGTTTCAGTTGATATAGTTTTTATTGCTATGCTGTCAAGTATACTAATCTTTTCTGCAACATAAAATCAGTTATTCATCCTGCCCAGTCAATATTTCATGCAATGCATTGTTTTTGTCTCTAGAATTTTGATTTGGGTTTTTCCATATCTTCTATATTTTTATCAAATGGATTTAAACTTTCTTCTAGATTTTTAAATATATTAAGTGCAGCTATGATAACCGCTTTTGTGTCTCAGTGTAGTAATTCTATCACCTAGATAATTTCTGAGTCAGTTCTGATTCCTTGATTTTTTTTTCCCTGCTTCTTTTCCCGAGTAGTACATTTTTATTAGAAGTCAGGGATTGTGTTTTGTGCTTTTTTCTCTTAAATTAAAAAAAAAAAAAGTTTAAGAAGAGTCTAATTCCTTTAGGTTTTATTTTCAATAAAGATTAAAACAATTGCCCTATAATTGAGATTATAGCTAATTGATCATTTAGTCATTGTTAAGAGGGGCTAAGAGAGTCCATTTTGGTTAATTACTAAGGTAGGGCCCTGGTAAATACTTTACTTGAATTATTACTTTACTCGAATTATTACTTTACTCAAATTATTACTTTACTCGAATTTTGAATTACATTTTCCATTCTGATTGGTGATCAGGAGTTATTTCTATTTCCATGGATGTTTCTGAGAGTATTCTAGTCCGAGTGGTACTTTCTCTACCCTTGGGTTGTTAACTCACATCCAAGAGCTGATTGGTACTCAGCTGAAGAGTGCCACTTGACCATTTTTAAGATACTTAAGTTGTCTTACTTTGCAGCTCTGTTCTATCTGGCGCTCTGTCCTGCTAACTTCAGCCATCTTGGGCTCTCTGGAATCTCAACTCTGTTTCCTCAGTTTAGAAGTTTTCCTGGGCTCTACTTGGGCTTCTTTTCCCTGCACTGCAGCCTTGGAACCCTCTGTGAGCAGTAAATTCAGAGTGCTATGGCTTATCACATTTGTTTTCTGCTCACCTTGTTACCTAATGGCAAATTTCTTTCTTTTTTTTTCATTTGCTTTTTCCGTTTCATTTGTTCTGTTTTCTTTTCTCTTCTCTTTCTTTCTTTCTTTCTTTCTTTCTTTCTTTCTTTCTTTCTTTCTATCATACTTCAAGTTCTGGGATACATGTGCAGAATGTGCAGGTTTGTTACATAGGTATACATGTGCCATGGTGGTTTGCTGCACCCATCAACCTGTTATCTACATTAGGTATTTCTCCTAATGCCATTCTTCCCCCAGCCCCCCACCCCTCAATAGGCCCCGGTGTGTGATGTCCCCGCCCCCTGTGTCAACGTGTTCTCATTCTTCAACTCCCACATATGAGTGAGAACATGCGGTGTCTGGTTTTCTGTTCCTGTGTTAGTTTGCTGAGAATGATGGTTTCCAACTTCATCCATGTCCCTGCAAAGGACATAAACTCATTCGTTTTTATGGCTGCATAGTATTCCATGGTGTATATGTGCCACATTTTCTTTATCCAGTCTGTCATTGATGGGCATTTGGATTGGTTCCAAGTCTTTGCTTTTGTGAACAGTGCTCCAATAAACATATGTGAGCATGTGTCTTTATAGATTTATAATCCTTTGGGTATATACCCAGTAATGGGTTTGCTGGGTCAAATGGTATTTGTAGTTCTAGGTCCTTAAGGAATCGCCACACTGTCTTCCACAATGGTGAACTAATTTACACTCCCACCAACAGTGTAAAAGCGTTCTTATTTCTCCACATCCTCTCCAGTATCTGTTGTTTCCTGACTTTTAAATGATCGCCATTCTAACTGGCATGAGATGGTATCTCATTGTGGTTTTGATTTACATTTCTCTAACGATCAGTGATGAACTTTTTAAAATATGTTTGTTGGCTTCATAAATGTCTTCTTTTGAGAAGTGTCTGTTCATATCCTTCACCCACTTTTTGATGGGGTTGATGGGGTGGTTAGTTTTTTTCTTGTACATTTGTTTAAGTTCTTTGTAGATTCTGGATATTAGCCTTTTGTCAGATGGATAGATTGCAAAAATTTTCTCCCATTCTGTAGGTTGCCTGTTCATTCTGCTGATAGTTTCTTTTGCTGTGCAGAAGCTCTTTACTTTAATTAGATCCCATTTGTCCATTTTGGCTTTTGTTGCCATCGCTTTTGCTGTTTTAATCATGAAGTCTTTCCCTATGCCTATGTCCTGAATGGTATTGCCTAGGTTTTCTTCTAGAGTTTTTATGGTTTTAGGTCTTAGGTTTAAGTCTTTAATCCATCTTGAGTTAATTTTTGTGCAAGGTGTAAGGAAGGGATCCAGTTTCAGCTTTCTGCATATGGCTAGCCAATTTTCCCAACACCATTTATTAAACAGGGAATCCTTTCTAAAAAATGTTTTATAACTACAATGAATGTTGTCTTTGAAATAATTATGCTGGTTGTATGTAGGGGAATCAAAATTATAAAGTAGTACACTGAATGTTCTTTTAGGGAAGTGAAGTTTTCTCTTTCAGTGGACCTTTTTCTTTGTCAAGGTGTGTGTGTTTGGGGTGGGGATTTACTTTAACTGTTCTTGGATTGAGAATCATAGAACATTAGAAGTAGCTTCAGCCCACCAACAGAATTAGCAATTTGACCGAAGTCAGCAAATCACTTCTTCTAGTTAAACAAATTTGCCTCTATTAAGAAAGATATTTATCTCCATGGTGATTTCTCAAACATATCTTACATATTTCCATTATACAGATGAGAGAAATATGGCAAAAACAGAAATAAATAACAAATTGCTCCAAATTAAATATCTAACATTTGGCAGAGCTGATGCAAAATCTTTGGACTCCGTTTTCGTTGCCTTCAAAACATCCAGCAAGAGTGTCTATTATCAGAGCTAAAATATTTAGTCCATATATAATTAATCCAAATGGAAGTTAGAACAGTTAGAAAAAAAATGTAAGATATGTTTGAGACAATTTATTAAGATTCGTATATTTTGGGTCCTTTTGCCAATCCATTTGCTTCTTCCAGTACATAAGTTTGGATGGAAAATACATTACAGTTCATTTAGTTGTAACGAACCTTTTGTTTTCGTTATTTGCTTTTTACTGCAAATGCTAACATTAATATTCAAATTGTATCAGGCAAACTGCACTTATCCATGCTAAATTGCCAACTGTCTGCTTCTGACCAAAATCTTGGCAAAGTCATTGACTTATGCAGCATCTGGAGTCCAGTTTCTTTTGCTTAGCCCACTCATATCATTGTCAGTGTTTCGAAAGGCAGTCTCACAGCTTTTAGTCTGTGTGATTTATAGAGCTAAGGTTCAGATGAGCTCCTGAATTTACTTCCGTCATAAACTCATTTGTCAAGGCAACTTTATTTCTACCTCTATGCTAACCTACTCCTAAAGTACCTGATTCTTTTAGCAACTGGATTTAGTAGAGAAAGATGATATGCTATTATTTTTTTAAAAATCCTCAAACTTAGCCATCAGTCAAATTTCTTAATGTTAAATGCAACATCTAGACGTCGGGAGAAAAAACACTTGCTTAAAAATAATAACCCCTATATTTACAGTCTGACCATGTTGATAATAAACACAATTAATGTTAGAGACAGTAAGCTGATGGAGATAAACACTCCAGACATGATCACTTACCAGCGTCTGTGTGGCTTGCCTGTTTTCATTTATTTCTATTCAATGACAACCTTTTATTTCTTATGGAATAAAATCAGTGTATTTTATTAGCAGAGCTGAAAAGTAATAGATTTCAGATATAGTATTGTCATATTTTGAATTTTGCCTGTGTGACTAACTTATCAAGATCCATGTAGGCTGGGCGCGGTGGCTCACGCCTGTAATCCCAGCACTTTGGGAAGCCGAGGTGGGCGGATCACAAGGTGAAGAGATCAAGACCGTCCTGGCCAACATGGTGAAACCCCATCTCTATCAAAAGTATAAAAATTACCTGGGCATGGTGGCGGGTGCCTGTAGTCCCAGCTACTCAAGAGGCTGAGGCAGGAGAATCGCTAGAACCTAGGAGGCAGAGATTGCAGTGAGCCGAGATCACGCCGTTGCACTCCAGCCTGGGTGACAGAGCGAGACGCCATCTCAAAAAAAAAAAAAAAAAGATTCATGTAAAAATTGTCAATTCTGTAATGCAAATTAGTATGAGAACAGAGCCTGGGGTGTAAGAGAAATTCATGAGAAGAGTAAAAAGAAATATTGTATCTATTCCATTAACTTTACTTTTTAATGCTATTTTAGCATTACTGGTTAACCTGAAAATGTTTTTGCTTTTTTTTAATGTCAAAAATTAAAAGAATGTATTCAAATATAGTCAAATAAATCAAAGATAGAGAAACAGATTGTCAAATTCCTCTTACAAACTAAGCTCCATGGTTCTATACTATTAAGCACTCAGTTCTATCCTATTAAGCACTCAACAATTTTTAAAGGCATTTTTAAAAAGTGAAAACCCCTGCTTGTTATTGTTTTCTGTCCTTCTAGGGTAGTTATGTTATGTATGGGGTTTAATTTTCGTTGACATTTTACTTATGCTGAGTGGGAAGCCTGACCAGTAGTAATGCAAGTTTTTAACATCTGCTTAGGAAAACAATATCTTGCAATACTTAGAAAAGCATTTTTTACCTCCAGGTTATAATGAACAATTTTAAAATATATATTTTTTTACCAAAATGGATTCAATATTTAAACATGAAATATTTAGAAGGACAACGTTTACTACTTTTCAAAGGATATATTGCAGTTATGACGATATGTTTTTACAAAATCACTCTATACAGGCTGACACATTCTCTTTTTTCGTTATCCTCCAGGATAAAAAACACCAAGTATAAGTATACCACTGGGCATGGTAGCTCATGCCTGTAATCCCAGCACTTTGGGAGGCTGAGGCAGGAGGAAATCTTGAGGCCAGAAGTTCAATACTAGACTGGTTAAAATAGCAACAACTGGGCCGGGTGCGGTGGCTCACGCTTGTAATCCCAGCACTTTGGGAGGCCGAGGTGGGCAGATCACGAGGTCAGGAGATCGAGACCATGGTGAAACCCCGTCTTTACTAAAAATACAAAAAATTAGCCAGGCGTGGTGGCGGGCGCCTGTAGTCCCAGCTACTCGGAGAGGCTGAGGCAGGAGAATGGCGTGAACCTGGGAGGCGGAGCTTGCAGTGAGCCAAGATCGCGCCACTGCACTCCAGCCTGGGTGACAGAGTGACACTCCGTCTCAAAAAAGAAAAAAAAAAAATAGCAACAACTTATCTATTAAAAATTTTAAAAAGTAAGTATACAATCACCACTTCAAATTTAACTCCCATGCTGCTCCCAGAGTAATCATACTGAAACACAAATATGATGAAGCTGTTTCATGCTCGGAACCCATTTATATCCCTCATAAACCTCAGAATAAATTTAAATTTTTCAGCATGGCCTACTTTATCCTTCAAATCAAGCTTTGCTTAATTGTCAGTACCTCCTCCTATTCCCAACACTTGCTACAATAAGTGACTACAATAAGTAAACATCCTGTTTACGTCCATGCTTTCTGGTCTGTATATTTTTAGCTTCTTTTACAATGAGGGGGGTTGCACTTTTTCTTCAATAATTAATTTGGATATTTGTAGGTAAATCAATGAATAATAAATTGCTTTTCTAAACCATTGCTTGCATTTTCCTTCTCCACTCTCTCCCCTGTGCCATCTTTGCTTTGGGTCCTCTTCATTAATTATGTGGATTAATACCTCTTCATCTTCTTTTCTTTTCCTAAACTTTTATATTTTCATCCCTCATTCTGCCACTGAAAGCATGACTTCTTAAGTCTCAGCCAGATTAATCTTCTTTTCTGAAAAGTACACAGTAGTTGCCATTCCTTAAAGAACTAGAAAACTTCCACAATATGGTGTCAAACTGCCTCACCAATCTCAGCTTATATTTTCCTGTGCTACCACAGTAAATGTGCCTTCATGAATTCAAGTCCAAAGAAGACCAAACAACTCAATCTTTTCATGAGTGCTTTCTCACTTCTGTTATTGGTTCATGTTAAAATGTTAACACTGCAAAAAGGCCATTTATTCTTCAAGGTGCATCTCAAATATTACCTGCTTCCCATACAGGAAAGCCTTCTATTATCCCTCAGAGGAGTATGGATAATATCTATTTGGTTTGTTTTAAGTATATTTTATTGTAGATACGTTGTTTCCTTATTAACTTTTCTACCTATGAGCCTCTTTAAGGGATTTGAATTTATTACCATAGACTCTCTTTCTGGAAGAATCACTAATGCATAGTAATTTCTCATTTCATGTTGGAGAGAAATAGAGAGAGAATGAGAGAAACAGAGACAGAGATAGAGACAGAAGCAGAGACAGAGTAATAGAGAGGAGATTGAGGCTATAAAAAATGAAATAAATATCCCAGAAAATTGTATAGAACAAAACTCCTTGAGTTTTATAATATAATTTTAGAAAAATGCTTTGGTAGACTTACTGATATGATTTGAATTTGTGTCCCTGCCCAAATCTCATGTCAAATTAGAAGAGGGGACTGGTGGGAGTTGATTGGATCATGGGGACAGATTTCCCTATTGCTGCTCTCATGGTGGTGAGTAAGTTCTCATGAGATCTGATTGTTTCAAAGTTTGTGGCCCTTCCCCCTTCTCTCTCCTCTGTCGTGGTAAGATGTGCCTGCCTCACCTTCAACTTCTGCCATGATTGTAAGTTTCCTGAGGCCTCCCAGCCGTGCTTCCTGTACAGCCTGCAGAACTGTGAGTCAATGAAAACTCTTTTCTTCATACATTACCCAGTCTCAGGTAGTTCTTTATAGCAGTGTGAGAATGGACTAATACATTTATTTAATTTAAATTTCACAACAGCCTTACAGTTTTTCCCTTCTTATAAAATCAAGACATGAGGGTTTACAAAATGTTTCAAACATTTTTTATGAGATTTTTACTTATGGTGTGGCTCTGAACTGTTGTAACCTTTTATGCTTTTGACATTAAATGTGTGTGTTTGTCCTCACATCAACACATTTTCCAGCTTCAATTTCACACACCAACCAATTATCCTACAACTCAATTCAATTCTGACACTCACTGCCCAGAATTAGTGCAGACCTCACAGGAATAAGAGCTTAAGTTTAGTTCCACAAGATTGGCTTCACCTTAGACTCCAACCTGGATTACCCCTATTTCTGGCCAATGGGCTATGAAGCCAGGGATCCCACAGCCCCTTTTTCAGTTTCAATAATCTGCTAGAATAGTTCATAGAACTCATGAAAACAATGTACTTACATTTATTAGTGTATGATAAAGGATGCAACTCAGCAACAGCCAGATGGCAAGGATGCATAGGGAAGAGTATAGCTGGGTAGGGCAGAGCATGGACCTCCCATGCCTGTTTCAGGTGTGCTACTCTCCCAGTACCCAACATATTCAACAATTTGGAAGCTCCTTAATCTCATTGATTAGGGACTTTTATAGAGCCTTCATCATAAAGGCATGACTAATTAAATCATCGACCATTGATGACTGAACTCAATCTCCACCCCTGCTTCCCTCTCTGGAGGTCTATAATGGGGCTAAAATTTCCACTCCCCTAATCATGGGCTTGGTGCCTCTGGCAACCAGAGCTCATCCTGAAGCATCCAGTGGCCCACCAGTCTCACCTCAGTGGCATAAACTCAGGTATAATTGAAAGGGGCTTGTTGTGAAAAATAAAAGATGCTCCTCTCACTCTCATCACTACGGAAATTGTTTCAGGAGCCAGGGACAAGGATTAAATATGTATTTCTTATCACAATGCATTTAGACCATTATGAAAAAACGTTTAATAATGTTTGCCTATTTCAACTCATTTTTTGTCATCCAAATCAATGTCTACTCTTAATTGTGAACAATAACAGCAACAGTAGCAGCTCTTTTATGTAGCTCTTGCAGTAGGTCAGCCACTATGTGAGTGAAGTCATGGGGCTACTTCCATAAGTTACCTTACTGACTCCACTGCACAGTCAGGCAGGTGCCTTGCACTAAAGAGAAGCCATGCAGCAGAAATCTTGAGCAGGGGGAGAGGAGAATGTCTGTGTTTGCTTTGCTTATGACTTATTCCTGCTGACAGATCACAGATCACAAGACACAGGAAAGTCCTGCTTTTTAGGACACTGAAGGATCTTTTTCGTTTTTGTTTTTCTTCTTGTTACATGAGTCATTTCTGTATGTGTTTTATACTCTAGAAGTCCCTACACTCAAAACAGAACAAACTACTTGGTTATGCAAAAATGTTGATGAATTCTGATGTTCATGAGTTTTTGCCTGCTTTTTACAAACTAGAGAAAATAAAGAAACTTGGTTTCTTTTAAAGTTCTACAGATAATCACCCAATTTGAACTTAAGTGAACACATGAATGGATAATTTGAAATATAATTTTTTATGTATTTTTAAATTAAATTCTTCTCAAAGTTAACTTCCCCCCCATACACATATCTCTTGTTTTCTTTACTAGCACATCCATATATGAAAATATGCTAAATGAGAAGGTTATATTTTTTCTCATATCAATGTTTATTTTTCCAAAAAAACATTTCCAGAGACTCCCCACCTCCATGCCATCTTAGTCCATTTTCTCTTGCTTTAAACAGAATACCTGAAACTGGATAATTTATAAATCCATTGGTTTCCTACAGTTATAAAGTCTAAGAAGTCCAAGGTCAAGAAGCTGCATTTGCTGAGGGCCTTGCTGCTAGAGAGAACTTTCTGTGGTATCCTGAGGCAGCACAGGGTGTCACATGGCAAGGGGGCTGAACATGTAGCTCATATGTCTCTCCCACTTCTTATAAAGCCACCAGCCCCACCCCTGTGATAATCCATTAATTTATTAACCTATTAATCCCCATTCATGAGAGATTTGCCCAGTCATCTCTTCAGAGTTCCACCTCTTAATATGGCCACACTGGGGATAACATTTCAACACGTTTTAGATGAGATATTCATACCATAGCCTTCTGCCCTTGGCCTACCAAAACTGATGTCCTTTTAACATACAAATAAATTCATTTTATCCCCACAGCCCCAAAGTATTAACACAGTCCACCACCGACTCAAAAGTTCAATGTCCAGAGTCTCATCCGTGAGCCTGCAAAATCAATACAAGCTATCTACTTTCAAGGCTGAAGAATAATCTCGTTTGACTCAACGCTTTACCTCTTGGCCACACCAAGGCAAGGGATTGGCCGCTGAGTCCTCAAGAAGTCCTGCCCTATGGCTTTGCTAGATAAAGCCCAGTAGCTGCCTGTATGGTTTGGAGTCCAGTGTTTAAAGCTTTCCCAGGTGGGCACTGCATGATGCGGGTGATTCCACAGTTCTGGGGTCCTCTTGGTGGCCCCTCTCCCACTGCTCCATTAGGCATTACTTGGGTGAGGACTCTCTGTAGCAGATATGAGCCCACATTTCCATTCAGCAATGCTCTAATAAAGGCTCTCTGAAGTGACTTCACCCTTGCAGTAAGTCTGTACCTGGGCCCCTACACTTTCAGCAACATCCTTTGAAATATGGGTGGAGGCTGTCATGCCTCCTTAGCTGTTGCATTTAGTGGCCCTGCAGAATTCATACCACATGGGTACCTCCAAGTTTTATGGCATACACCTTTGGGAACAGCAAGATTGAGCCACACCTCGGGCCACTAGAGCCTCAACTGGGATGGCCAAGGAGTGCTGTGTTGAAATGCAGGGAACAGATACCCAAGGGAGACCTGAGCAGCAAGGCTGTGGAGGGCACACCAGCTCTGTCCCACAAAACTATCCTGCCCTCCTAGGCGTCTGGGCCTGTGATGGGAAGGGCTGCCTCAATGATCTCAGAAATGTGTCCAGGTCTTTCTTCCATTCTTGCACTCTCTAGGTACAAATCTTAGCAAAAGGTTGCTGGGCCACAATACTAGGTTTTCTCTCCCTAACATGTTTTTGTCACTCTGTACAGGGGCAGGCTGAGTTTTCCAAATTTTTTCACTTTACTTTCCTTTTGATTATAAATTTCATGTTTAAGTCATTTTTCCCTCTAAAAGCGTAATGCATTCCAGGCACAGTGGCTCATGCCTGTAATTCTACCATTTTGGGAGGGATGCCAAGGCAGGAGAGTCTCTTGAGCCCAAGAGTTTAAGACCAGCCTGAGCAACATAAGGAGACTCGGTCTGGACCAAACATTTAAAAGTTCACCTGGTATGGTGGCACATGCCTGTAGTCCTAGTTACTTGGGAGGCTGAGGTGGGAGAATCGCTTGAGCCCAAGAAGTCAAAGTGCCAGTGAGTCCTGATTGCACCACTGTACTCTAGCCTGAAAGACAGAGAGAGACCTTGTATTAAAAACAAACAAACACACAAAAAAACTTAATGCAAGTAATTAAAAGTAGCTATGCAGTAGCCTGAATGCTTTGCTACTTAGATCCTTATTTCACAAGATAATGTAATCACTCTCAAGTTCAGCCCTCCATAAAGTGCTGGGGTATGGATGCAGTTCAGCCAAGTTACTTTCCCATTTATAATAAAGGTGGCCTTAATCCCAGGTTCCAATACCTTGTTCCTCAGTTCCATCTGAAACCTTGTCGGAATGTCCTTTACTGTCTATAATTTTATCAGCACTCTGGTCATGACCACTTCACCGATCTCTAAGACTTTCCAAGTTTTACCTAGTCTTCTAACCCCTCAGCAGAGTCTAGGATTTTTCTAGCCTGCTCCACCAAATTCCTCCAGCCTCTGCCCGTTACCCAGTTCCAAAGCTGCATGAACATTTTCAGGTATTCATTCTCAGCAGTGTTCCACTTCTTGGTGCAAATTTTCTGTCTTAGTCCGTTTCCTGTTGCTTATAACAGAACACCTGAAAATGGATAATTTAACTAAAAAAGGAATTTTTTTTTAAGTTATAGTGGGCGAGATGTCCAAGGTTGAGTGGCCACCTCTGGTGAGGGTCTTCTTACTTGTGGGACTCTCTGCAGAGTCTGAAGGTGGCATGGGACATCCCATGGTGAGGGGGCCAAGTGTGCTAGCTCAGGTCTCTTCCTCTTCTTATAAAGCCAGCACTTCCACTTTCATAATAACCCATTAACCCATTTGTACAGAAATAGATTAAGCCTTTTATTTTAACATGTGTTCCATAGGGGACAAATATTTAAATCATAGTACAAGCCATGTAAACAGATGTTAAGTACACCATGAGTTTTCTTTTTTCTTTTCTTTCCTTTTTTTTTTTTTTTTTTTTTTAATGAGACAGGGTCTCACTCTATTGCCCAGGCTGGAATGTGGTGGCATGATCTTGGCTCACTGCAACCTCTGCTTCCAGGGTTCAGGAGAAATTTTTGAGGGAGCATTACTTTGAGGAAAGAGATACAGCTGAAGCACTTAAAGGCCTGTTCACAACTCAAGGTTGCTATGTGACCTGGTTAATCATTCTTCCTAATCATTAGGCTGCAGTTCCCTCATCTGGAATAATAGGATGATTTGGTAACCTCTAAACTTAACATGCTCTGATCCTGTTGTCCTAATGATAGAAGGGAAGTCAGTATTCTAGATATGTGCACCTTCAGTTTAAGAGTGGGCAGGCACCTGAGGTCGGCATAGGCACAACATTCAGAATCCAAAGGGGCTCAGCATCCACCCACCAGCAATGAAGCTCTGAAGCAACATTGCTTTTTGTTCATCAGATCCTGCCTAGGGCAGTAGTGGACACCAACTAGGTCAGGAAATCCTTGTTTTCTAAGTACATGTTCATGAACAAGGATCCTAATATTTCAAAATCTCAGAGTGAGCCTCTCAAACTCAGACAGTCTCCTTCCACGAAAGAAGAGCACACAATAACAATATTTGTACTGCAAAAGCCGAGTCTGATTTATAAGAAATGATTCATAGGAACACAGCAAGGACATACTTCCAGCGCAAAGATGAAACATGGGAATACCTTGACTTTTTTTTTCTTTATATATTTTTTTATTATACGTTAAGTTCTAGGGTACATGTGCACAATGTGCAGGTTTGTTACATATGTATACATGTGCCATGTTGGTGTACTGAACTCATTAACTCGTCATTTACATTAGGTATATCTCCTAATGCTATCTCTCCCCCGTCCCCTCACCCCACAACAGGCCCTGGTGTGTGATGTTCCCCTTCCTATGTCCAAGTGTTCTGATTGTTCAGTTCCCACCTATGAGTGAGAACATGTGGTGTTTGGTTTTCTGTCCTTGTGATAGTTTGCTGAGAATGATGGTTTCCAGCTTCAACCATGGCCCTACAAAGGACATGAACTCATCATTTTTTATGGCAGCATAGTATTCTATGGTGTATATGTGCCACATTTTCTTAATCCAGTCTATCATTGGACATTTGGGTTGGTTCCAAGCCTTTGCTATTGTGAGTAGTGCTGCAATAAACTTACATGTGCATGTGTCTTTATAGCAGCATGTTTTGTAATCCTTTGGGTATATACCCTGTAATGGGATAGCTGGGTCAAATGGTATTTCTAGTTCTAGATCCCTGAGGAATCGCCACACTGACTTCCACAATGGTTGAACTAGTTTACAGACCCACCAACAGTGTAAAAGTGTTCCTATTTCTCCACATCCTCTCCAGCACCTGTTGATTCCTGACTTTTTAGTCATCACCATTCTAACTGGTATGAGATGATATCTCATTGTGGTTTTGATTTGCATTTCTCTGATGGCCAGTGATGATGAGCATTTTTTCATGTGTCTGTTGGCTGCATAAATGTCTTCTTTTGAGAAGTGTCTGTTCGTATCCTTCACCCACTTGTTGATGGGGTTGTTTATTTTTTTCTTGTAAATTTGTTGGAGTTCTTTGTGGATTCTCGATATTAGCCCTTTGTCAGATGAGTAGATTGTGAAAATTTTCTCCCATTGTGTAGGTTGCTGGTTCACTCTGATGGTAGTTTCTTTTGCTGTGCAGAAGCTCTTTAGTTTAATTAGATCCCATTTGTCAATTTTGGCTTTTGTTGCCATTGCTTTTGGTGTTTTAGACATGAAGTCCTTGCCCAGGCCTATGTCCTGAATGGTATTGCCTAGGTTTTCTTCTAGGGTTTTTATGGTTTTAGGTCTAACATTTAAGTCTTTAATCTGTCTTGAATTAATTTTTGTATAAGGTATAAGGAAGGGATCCAGTTTCAGCTTTCTATGTATGGCTAGCCAGTTTTCCCAGCACCATTTGTTAAATAGAGAATCCTTTCCCCATTTCTTGTTTTTGTCAGGTTTGTCAAAGATCAGATAGTTGTAGATGTGTGGTATCATTTCTGAGGGCTCTGTTCTGTTCCATTGGTCTATATCTCTGTTTTGGTACCAGTACCATGCTGTTTTGGTTACTGTAGACTTGTAGTATAGTTTGAAGTCAGGTAGCATGATGCCTCCAGCTTTGCTCTTTTGGCTTAGGATTGACTTGGCAATGTGGGCTCTTTTTTGGTTCCATAGGAACTTTAAAGTAGTTTTTTCCAATTCTGTGAAGAAAGTCATTGGTAGCTTGATGGGGATGGCATTGAATCTATAAATTACCTTGGGCAGTATGGCCATTTTCACGATATTAATTCTTCCTATCCATGAGCATGGAATGTTCTTCCATTTGTTTGTGTCCTCTTTTATTTCATTGAGCAGTGGTTTATAGTTCTCCTTGAAGAGGTCTGTCACATCCCTCATAAGTTGGATTCTTAGGTATTTTATTCTCTTTGAAGCAGTTGTGAATGGGAGTTCTCTCATGATTTGGCTCTCTGTCTGTTATTGGTATAAAAGAATGCTTGTGAGTTGTGCGCATTGATTTTGTATCCTGAGACTTTGCTGAAGTTGCTTATCAGCTTAAGGAGATTTTGGGCTGAGACAATGGGGATTTCCAGATATACAATCATGTCATCTGCAAACAGAGACAATTTGACTTCCTCTTTTCCTAATTGAATACCCTTTATTTCTTTCTCCTACCTGATTGCCCTGCCCAGAACTTCCAACACTATGTTGAATAGGAGTGGTGAGAGAGGGCATCCCTGTCTTGTGCCAGTTTTCAAAGGAAATGCTTCCAGTTTTTGCCTATTCAGTATGATATTGGCTGTGGGTTTGTCATAGATAGCTCTTATTATTTTGAGATACAGCCCATCAATACCTAATTTATCGAGAGTTTTTAACACGAAGGGCTGTTGAATTTTGTCAAAGGCCTTTTCTGCATCTATTGAGATAATCATGTGGTTTTTGTCTTCGGTTCTGTTTATATGCTGGATTACGTTTATTGATTTGCATATGTTGAGCCAGCCTTGCATCCCAGGAATGAAGCCCACTTGATCATGGTGGAATAAGCTTTTTGATGTGCTGCTGGATTCTGTTTGCCAGTATTTTATTGCAGATTTTTGCATCGATGTTCTTCAGGGATATTCGTCTAAAATTCTCTTTTTTTGTTGTGTCTCCACCAGGCTTTGGTATCAGGATGATGCTGGCCTCATAAAATGAGTTAGGGAGGATTCCCTCTTTTTCTATTGATTGGAATAGTTTCAGAAGGAATGGTACCAGCTCCTCCTTGTACCTCTGGTAGAATTCAGCTGTGAATCCGTCTGGTCCTGGACTCTTTTAGGTTGGTAGGCTATTAATTATTGCTTCAATTTCAGAGCCTGTTATTGGTCTATTCAGAGATTCAAGTTCTTCCTGGTTTAGTCTTGGGAGGGTCTGTGTGTCGAGTAATTTTTCCATTTCTTCTAGATTTTCTAGTTTATTTGCATAGAGGTGTTTATAGTGTTCTCTGATGGTAATTTGTGTTTCTGTGGGATCGGTGGTGATATCCCCTTCATCATTTTTTACTGCATCTATTTGATTCTTCTCTCTTTTTTTCTTTATTAGTCTTGCCAGCGGTCTATCAATTTTGTTGATCCTCTCAAAAAACCAGCTCCTGGATTCATTGATTTTTTAAGGGTTTTTTGTGTCTCTATCTCCTTCAGTTCTGCTCTGATCTTAGTTATTTCTTGCCTTCTGCTAGCTTTTGAATGTGTTTGCTCTTGCTTCTCTAGTTCTTTTAATTGTGATGTTAGGGTGTCAATTTTAGATCTTTCCTGCTTTCTCTTATGGGCATTTAGTGCTATAAATTTCCCTCTACTCACTGCTTTAAATGTGTCCCAGAGATTCTGGTATGTTGTGTCTTTGTTCTCATTGGTTTCAAAGAACATCTTTATTTCTGCCTTCATTTCGTGATGTACCCAGTAGTCATTCAGGAGCAGGTTGTTCAGTTTCCATGTAGTTGAGCGGTTTTGAGTGAGTTTCTTAATCCTGAATTCTAGTTTGATTGCACTTTGGTCTGAGAGACAGTTTGTTATAATTTCTGTTCTTTTATATTTGCTGAGGAGTGCTTTACTTCCAACTATGTGGTCAATTTTGGAATAGGTGTGGTGTGGTGCTGAGAAGAATGTATACTCTGTTGATTTGGGGTAGAGAGTTCTGTAGATGTATATTAGGTCCTCTTGGTGCAGAGCTGAATTCAATTCCTGGATATCCTTGTTAACTTTCTGTCTCATTGATTGATCTAATGTTGACAGTGGGGTGTTAAAGTCTCCCATTATTATTGTGTGGGAGTTAAGTATCTTTGTAGGTCTCTAAGGACTAGCTTTATGAATCTGGGTGCTCCTTGTTGAATTGATCCCTTTACCATTATGTAATGGCCTTCTTTGTCTCTTTTGGACTGTTTTTTTTTTTTTTTTTTTTTTTTTTTTTTGATACAAAGTCTCACTTTGTTGCTTAGGTTAGAATGCAGTGAGCAGGATCTCTGCTCACTTCAAGCTCTGCCTCCTGTGTTCAAGCCATTTTCCTGCCTCAGCCTTCTGAGTACCTAGGACTACAGGAATGCCCAGCTAATTTTTGTATTTTTGGTAGAGATGGGGTTTCACCATGTTTGCCAGGCTGGTCTCGAACTCCGGACCTCAAGTGATCCACCCACCGTGGCCTCCCAAAGTGGTCGGATTACAAGGCATGAGCCACTGTGCCTGGCTGGAATACCTCAATTTTTAAAGAAAAATGTAGCCATCCTTAGTATGGAATTTGAAAGCTTGAAAATAATAGTCTCACACTTGCTTTTTAAGGACGATTTGACAAATGCAATTAGCATGGACACTTGAAGTTTATTTAAATGTCTAGGAGTAGAATGGGTATATAGAAGCACTTTAAATAACAAAGCAAATAGAATCTCACAAACAAATGAATCCTCCTAGAGCCAATATTTAATATTTTCTGTATTTTTTTTTACAGGAAGAGAATCTTCATTGACAATAAAGGGATACATTAATCTCTGACAAAAATTATTATTTTTTGCAGTAAACAAAAGCTAAGTGTTTCCAATTAAAATTTAAATTAAGAACAAATAGAAGTTTGACATTTAAAATTCTACTTTTGCCATTTATATTTCATTTTGTCAACTAAGGCAATTATGACATCACCTCATCTTCTGCAGCATGTCAAGTTCATATGTTATTAAATACTGACAATGAGAGGAACTTGAAGAAAGCAAAAGAATAGTTCATTAAGTGCCAGGGACATTGTGTGTTATCAATAATGTCAAAAGAGTAAAAATCATGCAAACAATTGGCATCAATCAATCACCTTCCATTCATACACACTGCGTCAGCTGCCTCAGACCCACCCCTGTCTCCCCACAAGATGTTGCTACAAATATCTGTCTGTCTCTCTGTCTGGCAGTATCTTCCTGCCCTTGCCTTTATCTCCTCTTGTTTTTAGATTATTACGTCAGACCTTTTCTCTGTCACCAATTACCATAAATATAATCTTTTGTAATTTTCTGTCATTGAAGAGGTCAGGTTGCATGAGACCTTCCATGCTTGTCATCCTGCTGATGGTTTAAATATCAAATTGCAACCAGAAGGTACCAGAATGAGGATGGAGGGAAGTGCACACAGCACATGCATTCCAAAAGGGCTCAGCTGGTGAAGCCTCTCTAATTGCAATCCAGCTTAGTGTGCCATTCAAGTAAGAATAACATGATGTCCCTGAAAAGGAAGGGAGATTTAATGCCTTGTAATTCTCCCTTCATTCTGAGAATGTTAACTTCCTTAGATTCATTCGAATCCAAAAGGAGGCTTTAGAAGGACAAAGCAGCCCTCTCAGTAAAGGTTCCTAAATTTAGACCTCTACATTTAAGCTCTTCAATCTTGCTTTCCCAGACACTTAAGTTTTAATCAAAAGAGGGAGATTTTACAGCAACTTCCTTCTGTGCGTCACCCACAAAGGTAATCGCCTTAACTTATTTATCTTTTCTACTTTTCTTTATTTGTAAATTCTTATGCAAAATTATCGCTTACTATAGGAAGTGGCTGCCATAGACACATTAACTGACCTCAAAGTGACATTTGTTTGAATTTCTACATAATAAATCGGTCACTAAAATAAATAAAATAATTTAGAAAATGATAGCCAAGTGAGAGTTGTTCTTCACAGGTAAGGTTCCTGGAATGCAAATGAGAGACACCTTCTAGATGACTCAACCTCATCATCATAACCAAATTAGTCTCCTTGTTAAATGGGCAGTGGATCATTCATTCCTTCGAGGAAAATGACTCTGCTGTCAGTTATTACAAATTGACCAAAGGAACCCCCTGGAACCAACTGTGATCTTTATAGTCTCAGGGAATGTTCATCATCATGAAAACCCCTCTCACTTCATCTGTGTCATCCTGCCATCATGTCCACCGGGCCAGAACTAAAACGCAGTGGCTCTGCTTACATTAATGTAGCTATTTATTTACTTAATTCTACGTAGGAAGACCATTTTTGCTCTCATCTATGGTTATCCAAGACTTAACTGAAATTGACCTTTGAGATGACCAAGGTATTGACTCATTCAGCTGTAGGTTGATTTTGACCCAAAAAGACGCATGAGTCTATTAATGCAATGAAACTATTAAGCATCAGAACCCATTCTTCTATTATAAGAAGTCTATCATGTAATTCAGATAAAAATAAAGTGAAGTTTCGGAGGTAATAATTCTGAAAAACCACTAGGACTCTGCCTGATGCTCTAAGTCCTGTGCAGTATATGTACATATAATTTGACTTATATATAAGTAAGTGTACACTTAAGACAAGCAAAAAGGCAAAATTATGGAAGGCTGTAAAAAGATCAGTTGTTGCCAGGGTGTTGCAGGAAGTCAGGGATGAATAGGGAGAACACAGAGGGTTTTAAGTCAGTGAAACTACTCTGTATGAAGTTATAATGGTGGATGCATGCCATTATGTATTTGTCCAAACACGTAAAATGTACAATATCAAGAGTGAACCCTAAGGTAAACTATGGACTTTAGGTGATGATGGTGTGTCAATGTAGGCTGATCAATTGTAACCAATGTTCCATTGTAACAAGGGATGTTGATAGTGGAAAGGGCTATGCATGTGTGGGCAAGGAGTGTATGGGATATCTCTGCATCTTCCTCTTAATGTTTCTATGAACCTAAAACTTCCCTAAACAAATAAATAATTTAAAAAACTGGAAAAAAATCCCAAACCAAAACACACCAAAACAAAACAAAAATAAGCATGTGCCAATGTTCCTGGCATGAAAGAACAAAGACCATAGCTTTCTTTTTTATTTTTTTCTGCCACATGAATGCAAGCCTCCTTAATTGTAGAGATTATTTGATAAGCCAAGGAATATGAGACTTTAGACTTTAGAAACTGAGATCTTAAGGCACCTTGGAGATTGAGAAACCACACTGAAAACCCGAATGAAGGCAAATGACAAGTCCTTTCACGTAGATAAGGCATGATAAATGTGCTCTGTTTGATTTCAGTCTAGTGAAAGATTCCATGACCTATGTGGATGGAACTGATACTGAAAACTAGATCAAATAATGCTTTCTCCAGCCATATCTCAGCTTTCATTGCTGTGCCATAATGACTACAGAGCAGCAGCCGCATTTCTTAGAATCTGCTGCATCTAAATTCTGTGAATTTTGCTATGTACATATAGAGACTTAGAAGGTAGAAAGCTGCTTGGGTTGGTGCCAGCCACAGGGAGACTAGATCTGCAGCAGAGACTTTTCACTTTTTGTATCAACTATGGTAGAATGTTTACATGTCTGCTAGCATCATATATACCCAGAGGGAGTGATGGGAGGTGTTTTCACTAGCACAGCCCCACACTGTGTTTGATCATTTCTGACAACTACACTGTTCCTGGTTAGGTAGTATTCAAGCTTAGTTCCATGACCCTCTTGAAATTGTTTAAGCTATAAAATGATGTAAAATAAATATTTTTCTCTTAATCAAGCAATGAGGCATTTTCTGGTTTATAGCTAAAGACTTGTTTCAATATAATTGCCCCATTAAACTGATAGTTTGTGAGTGCACATCATCTTTGCCCATAATGAGCAAGGGATAATTTCAGGGTTACCTGAGAAACTTTTACAAATGGCCCTTCTTTATCCCCTTTCCAAACTTCACCTCAACATTCTATTATACCACCTGGTATATAAGAGCCTCCACTGATATGCCAGTCCTATGTAGCTTGAAAAGCTAAATAATTTATTTTGATATCTCAACATAATTAAGAACCACTGACCTAAGTCAGTAGTCCAAATCTGGTTCACATTAAACATTCATTAGAGCTTAGGAAACATAACGAGCTCCAAGTACACTCTTAATCTATTTAAACAAATTTGCTAGGAAAAAAGGTTAGAAATAGGTAGATCATTAAATTCCTGGGGTGATTATAATACTGCCACCGGGGGATGTTTTCAAGACCTGGTGTTTGGAAGCCTCTGATATAGCTCACTTATCGAAGACCTTAATATAAGTTCAAGTAAACAACTTAAATTTATCTCATTCTCTGAAAGTATCAGTGGATTATTGAGCAAGGGAAAGCTGTAGAAATTATAAATCTGGATCTCAGAAATATGTTCAATAAGAACTCTCATGACTGTGAAGAAGGTAGATAAGCAAAGCCGAAGGCAAAATCAGTTGGGTGGATTACTCATGGTTGCAATGGTTATACACAAAAGACACTCATCAATGTAAGGATATTCTTCTAACCTAAAAATGGTTCTATCTCTGAAATTGTGAGGATATTTAAGTTGTATTACAGTAACAACTAAGTTTAATTCCTCTCTCATGCTATATGCTCACTGTGGGCTTGCTGGGGTTTCTGATTCACAGCATTTTCAGTCATGGATGTAGGTGGGAAAACCAACAATCTAGAAGACCTCTGGGAGATTTGGGTGGTAATAGATATGGCGAATTGTATTCTGGCCAGGGGAACTTTGTGCTGCTTAAAGTCTATTCCATTTACCAAAACAAGTAAAGTGGTCAAGGTCAGCTTGAGAGGCAGGAAAAAAGCAATCCTACCCCAAGCTTTGCAGGAGGAGAATTGAAATATGAGAACTTGACCCTTGGGTAACCCCTACACTCAAAACCAAAGTCTTAATCCTCCCTCATTGTAACTTCTATCTCCCTTCTTCCAAATCTGAGCAGTATATTCTAAGGAGCATAGACTTTGGAGAAAGCTCTCTCTGGCAACAATTAGATCTTTACCTCATGATTACGGAAATCATTAAATCTCCATGTTGTAGTATCTTTTTATACCTAAGGGGTGGATCACGCCTACATGCCAGCATTGTTAATTGAAATAGACGGTTATTATAATTTTATTATTATCCTTGATTAGCATCTAATTTTCTATCTTGAATCCCAGCACACTTGATCTGGTACTTGATCAAATATGATGGTAGAAAAAGAATGAATGAAACCTCAATAAAAAGAAAAAAAAAAAGAAACACCCAGGAACTGTGGCCCATGCCTGTAATCCCAGCACTTTGGAAGGCTGAGGTGAAGGCCTGGCCAACATGGTGAAACTCTGTCTCTACTAAAAATACAAAATTAGCCCAGCATGGTGGGCACACCTGTAATCCCAGCTACTCCAGAGGCTGAGACAGGAGAATCTCTTGAACCCAGGATGCAGAAGTTGCAGTAAGCTGAGATCATGCCATTGCCCTCCACCCTGGGTGACAAGAGCAAAACTCTGGCCATATATATAGGCAACAAACCGAAAGACAAAGTGTTCATCTTTGTTTATCTGTTCTTTTAGAACAATGTTTTTACCACACTGGCTGAACATTGAAATTGCCTGGGGAGTTTTAAAAAATCCAGATATCCTGATCATATCACAAGTCAACTAAATCAGAATTTTTTTGGTATGTGACCAGTTGCCATAGGTAAAAAAAAAAAAAAATTCCTCAAGTAATTTCAGTGGACAGCCAGAGTTAAGAGCCTCTGTTCTATAATCAATGGTTCTGAAACCTGTGTACCTATGAGGATCATAAGTGGAGTATTGTAAAATTGTATATACTCAATATTCCCAGTTCCAGACTCTATGTAGTAAAGTTATATGGAAATAGGTTTCAGGTAGATACAGGATTACAGTTATTATCTGTAATCACCCTGTCATGCTATCGAATACTAGATCTTATTTTAGATGTATATAGAATGAATAAGATCCAGTATTTGAGAGCACAACATGGTAATTACAGTCAACGATAATTTAACGTTCATTTGAAAGTAACTAAAAGTGTATAATTAGAATGTTTGTAATACAAAGAAATGATAAACGCCTGATGTGATTATTATCCATCATATGCCTGTATCAAAGTATCCCATGTACCCCATAAATATATACACCTATGCACCCAGAAAAATTATAAATAAAGAAATAAAAAAAATTTTTCAAAAGAGAATAGTCCATAGATGAAATGAGCTCTCTTTGTAGACAGTAATTAAGAAGAGTGACCATTTACAGGGGCGCTGCCAAAATATGTTTTAAGTGGGCACGAGTACTAGCCCTGCTGTCCCTGGGAATTTGTCTGTCTCATCTGGCAGTATACTCCCACTAGAAAACTAGTTATTCCCAATACCTGGTGTTTTAGGGTTCTCTAGAGGGACAGAACTAAGAGGATTTACGTGTGTGTGAAAGGGAGTTTATTAAGGAGAATTGATTCACATGATCACAAGTAAAGTCCCACGGTAGGCCGTCCGAAGGTTGAGGAGCAAGGAAGCCAGTCAGAGTCCCTAAACCTCAAAAGTAGAGAAGCAGACAGTGCAGCCTTCAGTCTGTGGCCGAAGGCCCTAGAGCCCCTAGAAACCACTACTGTAAATCCAAGAGCCCAAAAGCCAAAGAACTTGGAGTCTGATGTTCGAAGGCAGGAAGCATCCAGCACAGGAGAAAGATGAAGCCTGGAAGATTCAGCAAGTCTGCAAATTTCACCTCCTTCTCCCTGTTTTTTCTGGCCACACTAGCAGTTGAAGGAATGGTGCCCACCCAGATTAAGGGTAGGTCTGCCTCTCCCAGCCCAGTGACTCAGATGTTAATCTCCTTTTGCAACACCCTCATAGAAACACTTAGAAACAATACTTTGCATCCTTCAATCCAATTAAGTTGACACTCAGTATTAGCCATCACGAGTCCACCCCTTGTCAATTTGAACCCATACATATCTCCTGAAGTAACACATAATTTTCAAATAAGGAAAATAAGGTTACAGTTATGCCTAACATAAAAACAGCTATTTCCTTTTGTACAACTAGAAGTGTACTAATCCTTACCCTAAATACTATTACATAACGATAACAACTCTTAAATGGTGATACAGAGTCAATAAATCTCTTGTCACACAATAAAGGGAGAAAAAGAAAAGAAAATGAAGATATTTTCTTAGTACTAGTGTAAACATGTGTTGTGTATACATGCACAAACATATATTTAACAAAGTAAGGATGAAATACTCATGACAATTACAGTCCTTGTTGCTGCAACTGGTCACGTGGTTATAGCTGTTATTGATGACTATCTTTTTCTGCTACCCATTCTGCATTCCCTTGGTCTTCAGCAAACACCTCGGCTGGATGTGGTTTTTTTACCTGATGGAGTGATCCTGAGGGGTCTGGGCCATTTGTAGTTCTGCCAAGATTAGGTTGTTGTAGTTTCCTATTGACCTTAATCACAGGGCATGGTAATACTAAGAGATACCCAAAGAGATCTCCTATATTCCACACACACCCTTCCTTACCTCCAATGTGGAGTAGTAGCCTGATTTCATCTTGATAGTCCATGTCAATCACCCCATCCAACACTGTAACTCCTTTCTTAGCCTGTTGACTTAGAGGTATGAAGAGCACAAAGTGGCCAGGTAGCAATCTTAATTTCCAGTTTAATGAAATTGTTGTGTCTCCTGGTGGCAGTATTCCTCCCTCTGAAACTAAGACCTTTAGGCCAGCAGAACATAATGTCACAAGAATAGGAAGCAAAAATTTTTCTAGGGGGTCACTAAGGGTAATGGTGAGTGGTGCCACTTCTACTTCTACCCCTTGATTCCTGGACCGATGAATCTTGGCTATGGGAGAAACAGTACCATATATTGAACGCCTGGACATCCAGGTGTTTCCATACATCCTTCAAAATCTAGGTGGAGGTTTCCAAACCCCAATTCTTGACTTCTGTGCACCCACAGGGCTGACGTCACATGTAAGTCACCAAGACCTCGGGCTTACACCCTCTGTAGCAACAGCCTAAGGTGTATGTTGGCCCCTTTTAGCCATGGCTGAAGCTGAAGCAGCTGGGATATGGGGCACCATGTCCCAAGCCTGCGTAGAGCAGGGGTTCCCTGGGCCTGGCCGACAAAACCATTTTTCTCCCCGAGGCCTCCAGGCCTATGATGGGAGGGGCTTTTATGAAAGTTTCTGATATGCCCTGGAGACATTTTCTCCATTGCCTTGGTGATTAACATTCAGCTTCTCATTACTTATGGAAATTTCTGCAGACAGCTTGAAAATGAGTTTTTGTTATCTATCACATTGTTGGGCTGCACATTTTCCAAACTTTTATACTCTGCTTCCTCGTGAATGCTTTGCCACTTAGAAATGTCTTCTTCCAGATTACCTAAATCATCTCTCTCACAAATTTCCACAAACCTCTAGAGTGGAATCAAAATGCCACCAGTCTCTTTGCATAGCAAAAGTGACCTTTGTTCAAGTTCCCAACAAGTTCTTCACCTTCATCTGAGAGTACCTCAGCCTGGATTTCATTGTTCATATCACTGACAGCATTTTGGTCAAAGCCATTCAATGAGTCTCTAGGAAATTCCAAACTTTTCCATGTCTTTCTGTCTTCTTCTGAGCCCTTCAAACTGTTTCAATCGCTGCCTGTTACCCAGTTCCAAAGTCACTTTCACATTTTGGGGAATCTTTACAACAGCACCCCACTCCTCTTACCAATTTACTGTATTAATCTGTTCTCCAGCTGCCAATAAAGACACCCGAGACTGGTAATGTATAAAGAGAAGAGCTTTAATTGACTCACAGTTCCACATGTTTTGGGAGGCCTCAAATCATGGTGGAAGACAAATGAGGAGCAACGTCACATCTTACATGGTGGCAGGCAAGAAAACATGTTCAAGTGAACCCCCTTTTACAAAACCATTGGATCTCATGAAACTTATTCATGATCATAAGAACAGCAGAGTAAAGGCCTGCCCCCGTGAGTCAATTACCTCTCACTGGGTTTCTCCCATGACACGTGGGAATTATGGGAGCTACAATTCGAGATTTGGGTGGGAACACAGCCAAGCCATGTCAAATATATTCAATTTTGGACCACTCAGAGATGTCCATCCACATACCTCTTCCCCAAATTTCTTTGCCACTGATATAGCTTAGCTGTATCCCCAACCAAATCTCATCTTGAATTGTAACTCCCATAATCCCCACGTGCTATGGGAGGAACCCAGTGGGAGGTAATCGAATCATGGGGCAGTTCCCCCATGCTATTCCTATTCTTGTGATAGTGAGTACATTCTCACGAGATCTGATGGTTTTAGAAGGGGCTTCCTTCTTTACTCACCTCTCATTCTTCTCCTTGCTGTTGTCATGTGAAGAAGGATGTGTTTGCTTCCCCTTTCACCATAATTGATTGATTTCATCAAATTTCTGAGGCCTCCCCAACCATGCTGAACTGTGTGTCAGTTAAACCTCTTTCCTTTATAAATTATCCATCTCGGGTATGTCTTTATTAGCAGTGTGGGAACTGACTAATACAGTCACCGATTTTCCAATCATGCTTCTTCCAAGTCCTTGACCATCCAGTCAAACCATTGGCTACAGCCCATGAATCAGTACATAATCATACACTTGGCCATTTCTTCTTCCATCCAAAGTGCACAACAAGGTGTACTGCTCAAAGTTTTGCCCACTGGGAAGATTTCTTTTCACCACTATCCTTCAGAGATATTCTGGAAAGGGGTTGTAGTGCTGCAGCTGTCCACTTTTGGCTGGTGCCTGAATATCATGCAGAACAATCTGTAAATCAGGCCCTAGTCTTCTCTTCCTCTGTTAACTGACCATGGGGAACTCCCCATGAGGCTGTCAGTGCAGGCTGGGGGAGAGAAGGCATGGTGGCAGGAGTGGAGACCATGGGCATTTGAGCCACTTCCTCATGTAACTTCTTTGTGCCTTTGGACCTGCTTGAGCCCAGTTACATATATACAACTTCCATTTGATGATGAAATGCCGCTGTCCATACCCCACTTTATGGCTAGATAGGTCAGAAAGCACTCAGTTCATGATAGGGAGTTCAGGTTGCATGGTGACTTGATGACCCATCGTCAAACATTCCGTTTCTACCAAAGCTCACTAACCAGCCAAGAGCTGTCTCTCAAAAGGAGAGTAGTTATCTACAGAAGATGGCAGGGCCTTGCTCCAAAATCCCAGAGGCCACTGCTGTAATTCAACTATTTGGGCCTGAAAAAGGCTCCAAACAACATCCTTATCTGCCACTGACACTTCAAGTATCATTGGATCTGCAGGGTCATATGGCCCAAGTGGCAGAGCAGCTTGCACAGCAGCCTGGACCTTTTGCAGAGCCTTCTCCTGTTCTGGACCCCACTCAAATTTGGCAACCTTTGAGGTCACTCAATAAATGGACTGGAATAACATACTCAGATGAGGAATGTGTTGCCTCCAGAATCCAAAGAGGCCCACTAGGCATTGTGCGTCTTTCTTGGTTGTAGGAGGGTCCAAATGCAGCAACTTATCCTTTACCTTAGAAGGAATATCTCAACAGTCCTCACACCACTGAACCCCTAGAAATTTCACTGAAGTAAAAGGTCCCTGAATTTTTGTCAGATTTATTTTCCATACCATGGTACACAAATATCTTACCAGTAAGTCCAGTGTGTTTGCTACTTCTGGGTCCAATCAGCGTAATGTCATCAATGTAACAAACCAGTGTGACATCTGCAGAAGGGAAAAGTGATCAAGATCTCTGCAAACAAGATTATGACATAAAGCCAGAGAGTTGATATACCCCTGAGGTAGGACAGTGAAGGTATATTGCTGGCCTTGCCAGCTGAATGCAAATTGCTTCTGGTGGGCTTTATGGACAGGAATGAAGAAAAAGGCATTTGCCAAATCAATGGCTGTATACCAGCTACCAGGAGATGTGTTAATTTATTCAAGCAATGAAACAACATCTGGTACAGCACCTGCAATTGGAGTCACCACTTGGTTAAGCTGAGGAAACATAATCCACTGTCATTCTCCAAGATCCATCTCTCTTCTGCACAGGCCAAATAGGACAATTGAAAGGTGATGTGTTGAGAATCACCTCCACTACATCTTTCAAGTCCTTGATGGTGGCACTGATCTCCACAATCCATCCAGGATGTAATATTGTTTTTGATTTGCTGTTTTTCTAGGTAGAGGCAGCTCTAATGGCTTCCATTTGGCCTTTCCCACCATAACAGCCCTCACCTTACCAGTCAGGGAGCCAATGTGGTGATGCTAGTTATGCATCTGGCCCTGGGGAAATGACCACAGGATGAGTCCAGGGACCCACTGGACCCACTGCAAGTTGGACCTGAGCTAAAACTCCATTAATTACCTGACCTCCATAAACCCCTACTTTAACTGGAGGACCACAGTTACCTTTTGGGTCCCCAGGAATTAATGTCAGCTCAGAGCCAGTGTCCAGTAATCCTTGAAAGGTCTGATGATTTCCCTTTCCCCAATTCACAGTTTCCCTGATAAAAGGCTGGAGGTCTCCTTGGGGAAGGATGGGAGGAAGATTAATAGTATACATTGTCAGTAGTGAGGTCCTGCCTCAAGGGGACCCAGCCTCCCCTTCATTCAAGGGCTTCTGGGTCTATAAACTGACTTAAGTCTGGAAATTGATTGAAGGGATGTAACTCTCTATTTTTTAATTAAAATTAGCCTTTTATCCACTCAACCTGGAAGTTTTCTGCTTATACAAATTAAGTAAGAATGCAGTAGGCTTTCTATCAATTTCACTTGTAGAAACACCGTGATTAGTTAGCCAATGTCAGAGCTCTACATGAGTCAGACTATTCTGATTGCTGGTTCGCTTCTGTTGTCCATTATGGTAACTATACCCATCCTGCTTTGGATGGTTCAGTGCCTCCACTTGGCCACCTCAGGATCCAATTATTCCCATTGCATTTAAGTTTTCTAATTGAGTGACTGTGGTTCCCAGTGAAACATCTGGCATACAGAAAAGAACAATCACAAAGCCCTTCAAGGATGCAGGTGTTCCCCTCACACATCTGTTTCACAAGGTTTTGGTGAAGGTTATGTCTTCTTGACACTCCCAGTTGGGATGGGTAGGTCTAAAGTGACTAATCCACTCTAGCATTCCAGTCTCCCTAAGCCTTTGGATCCCTTCCTCTACATTAAACCATGGGAAATCAGGCATTTCCAGTTGACTCACAGTTGGGAAATCTTTTGATCCACATTTCAGCTAACAAAGCAAAGAAACTATTAGAACCTTTTTAACTCCCTGAGCTGCCATATTAAATGCAGAATCCCTGCTTAGTGGGCCCATATCAATAAGTTTAGCCTGACCCAAATTTATGTTCCTTCCACCATTATCCCACACCCTTAACATCCATTCCCAAGCCTGTTCTCCATATTTCAGCTTATATAAATTAGAAAACTCAAGTAGTTATTTTGGAGTGTAGCACACCTGCTTGTGGGTCACCCTCTAAACCTCACTTCTAGGGGTCTGCCAGGACTTGAGTCTAGTTAAGGTCTAGAAGTAAACAGGGGTTTTGGGGGTGGGTCCTGAGGGTAATCAGTATTTTCCTGCCTGGCAACTGCCTCAGGGGAGGCCATCACTGTTGCCTCAGACAGTGCATGGTTAATATACTCAGACAAAGGTGGAAAGGCTGATGGCAATGTGGGTGGGGAAAGGGATGTTGCAGCCATTGGAGGCTGTTTCGTCTGGCAAAAAAGGCTCATCAGAGTTTATAAGCTCGGTGTCCCCAGCTTCATCAGGGTCCTCCCACACATCCCCATTCCAAGTTTTAGGGTCCCATTCTTTTTCAGTCAATGCCTTCACTTTAACAGTAGACACCTGGAGAGGCTGAGCATGCACCTTTCATTGCAGGTCAGCCACTTGCATGATAAGAGCTTGTGTCTGATTTGCCACAATTTCAGCCCTTTGTCTAAAGAGATAAGACTCTTACTCAGGACAATTTTAGAAAATTTGAGGTTCCATGTGCACTTCTGGAACCAGGAGTTAGAATCCTTAAGGTCATGATTTTCTTTCATCACTTTGTCCAGTAAACATAGGAGCAACCAACTAACTTCATTATATTCTTTGGTCCTCAACATATGGTCAAAGGTATTATGTATAGAGTCACTATAATTTTTGCCTCTCAAGAGTGGTGAGTCAGGAGTATCAAATTCATCTATTTTGCATAACTCTCTAGACAGTTCATGCCAAGAACTATCCGTGTTACCCATACTATTAGAAGTAGAGTCCTAAGCATATTGAGGTATAATCAGATTAAGTAGCCAAATCTAGAAACCCCAAATATAACTAATGAAGATTCTATTCCTCTAGAACTACTCCTGGCACCAAAATCTGTACTAGTCAGGGTTCTCTAGAGAGACAGAGCTAATAGGATAATACATATTTTATATATATATATAAATATATATATATGTATGTATATATATGTATGTGTGTATGTGTATATATATATGAATGAAAGGGAGTTGATTAAGGAGAATTGACTCTCAGGATCACAAGGTGAAGTCTCACGATAGGCTGTCTACAAGTTGAGGAGCAAGGAGGCCAGTAGTGGATCTGTTCCAGTCCCCAAACCTTAAAAGCAAAGAAGTTGATAGTGCAGCTTTCAGTCTGTAGCTGAAGGCCCTAGAGTCCCTGGGAAGCCACTACTGTAAGTCTAAGAGTCCAAAAGCCAAAGAACTTGGAGTATGATGTTTGAGGGCAGGAAGCATCCAGCACAGGAGAAAGACGAAGGCTGGAAGACTCAGCAAGTCTGCTCATTCCACCTCCTCTGCCTGCTTTTTCTAGCTGTGGTGGCAGCAGAGAGCATGGTGCCCACCCAGGTTGAGGGTGGGTCTGCCTCTCCCAGTCCGCTGACTCAGATGTTAATCTCCTCTAGCACCCTTACAGACATGCCCAAAAACAAGACTTTGCATCCCTCAATCCAATCAAGTTGACACTTAATATTAACCATCACACCTGGTGAGAAAACGAGAGACACCAAAAGAGCCAGTCGAGGCTAGGGATGAAGAGGCACCTAGACAGTAGTATCAATGGCACTCTCACTTCCATCAGAAGCTGTCTTCAAGAGGCATGTACACCCGTGGGAGTATACCACTATGTACTCTGCTGTCTTAAGCTGAGTTGTGGATTTTGGCATCTTTTAATTGCACTAAAAGAAAGAAATTTTACTATTTTTTTCTTTCATAGAAATTTTGGTGTTCTATTAATCACTGTTTCTTGGGACAAATACATAGTTGCACAGGGGAACTGGATGATGCCTTGAGGCAAAGAGCACAAGCAAATGTTGGAAGAATGTCAGACCTAAGGAAGCCTTCACACTGAGAAGGAGGAAGGGTTCAGGAGTGGAATCTGTGAATGAATAATCAGAAACTGAAAGAAATACTGTGTATCTCAGGAGTCAGCATAGTAGATGGACTGCAAATGAGGTCTACCTCCCTTAGTGCCAAAGCCCCATCCTTCTACCAGAAGCTGCTTAGGGTCTGAGAACATAAACAATCCTTAATTCATTGCCAATAAGAGTGTATGTTAAAATCAACTTTCTCAAAATTTCCTATATGCATTTTTCTGTATACATTTGTAATCCAGAAGCTCTTATTTAGTTTTATATGTGGTAACATTCTAGAACTATTTTCCCCATACAGAAATTAATATTTGGATTTATAATATTTGTAAGTGGGAATATATTATGCGTGTAACTGTTATTTCAAAAATATTAAACTAAATGCAGTTCTATAAAAATATTTTCTTTCCGTTATTTTTTTACATTGAAGATATAAAATATATAGAACTAAAGAGAGTTAATATTTGAGAAAATATATTTCTGAATTTGGAAATAGCTGTGTGAACCAATTCCATTAGGATTCCATTTATATTCCATGGGAATGTAAAAATGAAATAAAAGAATGCTATTAGTAATGATAGGGATATTAAATACCATGTGCCATAAATCATAGCACATTAATGACTAATGTTCTGCAGTATCTTCCCCCATGTCATACTTGGAGTAGAACCAGTTTAAGTGAAGGTAAAATATGAAGTATGTGCAATAATTACTGAACTTATTAGAAAAATAATTCAGCAGTTTGAGAATTATTTAGAACATTATTTCAGATTCTTGCCAGTCTCTCCTCCAGTGAGTAGAGACATTGAGTCATTAGGACGTATCTCCATAAAACTGATTAATTTTGATGGACAGGACTAATTTTATGGTTACCAATTTTGTGACGCCTCAAATAAGCTGTTTCCATTAGGAAGCTTGACTGCTTGAGGAGTCAGCTTCATTGTATTTTCTTTTCCTCCAACAATGAGGTTCAGGATTCTCAAGTTTCATCATCATTTATTACCAAATTGCATTTTTCACTTTCTGTCCTCTTCCCTTACTACTTGTTATTCCTGATTCATGGCCAGTCTTAATGACTTCTAGTTCACCTTCCTCCAATCCTAACAATATTTCCTGAGCTTACAAAAAGTTCTAAACTCAGTAAAAGTTAGTATAATTCAATACATGCACAAATGGCCTCATAATCCTAATTTCTCAATGAAGGGCATTAAAAGGTCATAGAAAGAAGAGTCTTGAGCAAGACCCTGGGCTCCTGCCCCAGCGAAGCTGGAACTGAGGAGGCATTCAGTCATTGCTTTGCATTTGCACTCAAGAGTTTGGGTGATATCCTGAGAAAGGGGTAGAATTGGGTAGTGTTAGGGATTAAGAAGCAAATTAGATTGTAAGAAAACAAAGACTCTTTAATCTGCATATGTTTTATTCTGAAAAATTTTGAAAATTAGTAACTTTGTCATTACTTGTTTATAAAGTGTGTCACTTGTGTCTGTGCTCAAACTTCATGGCTTCAAAAAGTAAACAAAAAGTTATTTTGAAGATAAATTTACTTTCTATTTTTATATGTGCCAGGTAACGAAGACATAGTTTTAGTTCTGTCTCCTCAAACAACATGTAAAAATGCATGAAATGGATAACGGGGGCTCTAGGTAGGTGAAAGATAAATCCATCTTCATTCAAAAAGTAATTAAACAACACAGTCTAATGGTAGACAGTAGACATATTAATCTCAGAATTTACACATTGTCTCTCATAGCTAATTTTCAGCAGGGTATAGGTCATTTATTTCAGTTTTTAGACTAGCTTTGTAAAAGAAAAATTGCCACAAATAATTAAATTTTGATTATTTTTTCAGTGATTCAGGTATATCCTCAATTTGAAATAATTTCTTAGGTATTAAGAAATTATGGCACCTATACATTACGTGTGTGTGTGTGTGTGTGTGAATGTGGGTGAATATGGTTAAGTGTAAATGTGTTCTATTTAGGACAGAGACTACGTCTTCAACTGAGTCTTCTACTAAGAGTAATGACAACTTACCAGTATCTGAATAACTACTGATGTCGATAATAGTGATGATATTATTAGGTTGGTGCCATTAACATAATGGCAAAACTCGCAATTATTTTTGCACCAACCTAATATATATGTGTTGCAATTTATGTATCGGTAAACATTTAACAGAATATAACTTTTACAAACTAGAGAAACACAGAAGGTACAGGTTCCTAGCTGTAATTTTCATTACTATTCACTACACAAAGGGCCAGTAAACATCCATATGCCAAGTTATTAATGTTACAAAAAAGCTTTGCACCTATGACAAGCTTGTAATGCTTGGTAGATACAAAAGTGAGACCCTTTCCAGAGACACACCTACAACCTGTTCGTTATTGGATTCTCACAAGAAGAGCTCCAGTGATGAAGAACTCAGATAAAATACTAGTTACACAGTACACTAAGAAACAGTCTAACATAAATATGTATCAGCAGATCTCATAAAATAGGAGATTAGTCACTCCAAGATCCTGATATATTATTATAGCAATTTGTAAATGTATAAGAAAAACAATATTTAAGATACATAATACATTAAAGAAACCTAAAACTTTACAAAAATAACAGACTAAAATAGAATTAATACAGATGCACAAATGAAAATAGTTGCAGTCATAGACTTAGTGGAGAAAATAAACATCACATTTAACGCTGTCAAGAAAAATGCAAATTACAAAAAAAGAGATGAAGACATTATGATGACTGACAGAACAGAAAGAATGTGAGATGAATAATTTTCTTAAATAAAGCTGTCTTAACTTATATAAGACTTCTGTACTTAACTAAATTGTCATATGTACTAGCATAGAGTACAACACAGAAACTTAAGTGCCTTTGAGGGTGGAGGACATGAAACATAAGTTCTCACTAAGAGCTCAAATCCTGGTTGTTAAATATCTCAAAAGCAGCAGAGGTGATCACAGGTGATGAAAATAGGAAAAGCTGAAATCTGAATAAGCAATTAGGAGCCCATATCCTTTCACCAGTTCCATGGAATCAGTTCTCTCCAGCTCTGGCAAAAGGCAGGACATTTATTTCTGCAAGGCCTATATTATTTCTCTCTTAAATACTTTATACAGTTCAAAAAAGAAATCATGAAGCCTGGAGTCTATGTGTTTGTGTGTAAATTTTTTTAAAAACGAACTCAATTTATTTACTAGATATGAGCTATTCTGATATTTTCTTTCTTCCTGAGTTTTAATAAGTTGTGTTTTTCAAGGAATATATCAATTTCATTGAAGTTATCAAACTTCTAGAACACATTTCATTTTTCTATAATATGCCCTATCATTTATTAATATCTGTGACATTTGTAGTAATATTATTTCTGATATTTGTATTTTCTGTTTTTCTGTTTATTTATTGATTAATCTTGCCAGGAGATTATTGATTTTTAATCTTTTAAAAGACCCCAGGGGGGGTTGTTAAGGTTTGTTTCTTGTTTGTTCGCTATTTCTTTGATTGTGTAATTACTATTCCTTGCTTTCTGCTTACTTTGGGTTTAATTTACTCTGCTTTTCTAGTTTTCCTGTGTAAAAACTTAGAAAACTGATTTTAAGCATTTTTTATTTTCTTACAAAGGCAATTAAAACTTTAAACTTCTCTCTAAGCACTGCTTTAACTGTATCCCACCAACCTTTTTGTTTAAAACACTAGTTTTTTTTGTGATTTCTTATTGACCCATGGGATATTTAGAAGTGTGTTATATAATTAATATGTGGCACTTTTCTGGATACCTTATTGTTATTGATTTCTAATTTAAGGTTACCATAGTTAGAGAAAACTCTCAAATTACAATCTTGTAAAGTTTATTGAGATTTGCTGTACGCTTAGCATATGGTCTATTCTACATACATTTGAAAAGAATTCATACTTTGCAATTGTGAGAATGGGGCTTAATGATGTCAACTGGGTCATGTTGATTGGTGGTATTTGAATTACATCACTTGAATTACAATTCAAGATGAGATTTGGGTGAAGACACAGCCAAACCATATCAATGTATGTATTTATTAATTTTGCCTACTTTTTCTATTGCTAATGGGTGGTTATTAAAATCTCAGTATATGATTTTTAGTTGCCCATTTATCCATTTAGTTCGGTAAGTTTACATTCCATTTATTTTGAACCTGTTCCTTTAAATGCATAGATATTTAGATTTTTTGTAATTCTCATTACTTTTCTAATATAGTATCATTAAAAAATGATTCCTTTAAACTATTATAATACTTTTTGTTTTGATGTCTACTTAATAAGCATATTACCTTTTTATGCTTGCTCTTTTCATGGAATGCATTTTGCCAAATGCTTTGCTATGAATTGAATAAGTCCTCTAAAATTCATATGTTGAACTTTAATCACCATTGTGATCATATTAAGTGGGGCCTGTAAGAGGTGATGAACGGGATTAGCAACCACATACAAGGGCTGGAGCAAAGTGACTAGGCCCCCTTTTTTGCACATTCTGTCTCTTTCATGATGTGAGGACAAAACATTTAAGGCACCCTTCTTGAAGCAGAGACAGCAGTCCCAATTCTAAACCTTGATGTTGGACTTTCCACCCTTCAAGACTGTGAGAAATAAATGTCAATTATTTATAAAGTACTCTGTCTCGGGTATTTTATTATGTCATCACAAATGGACCAAGACATGCTTCCTCTAAATTATTTGTGTATTTAAATTTACAGTGCATTTTAAGTAAATATATGTGACTAAGATCTTTTATTCCCAGTGTAATAATCTTCATCTTTTAATTGACGTTCTTAATCCATTTACAGGTTTGGGTTGGAGGCTACACTCACCTTTCCCATTTTCCCCTACTGCTTTTCCTCTGGTTCTTATTTTCTGTTGTTATTTAAATAATCAATTTTGTTAAGAATTTTATTTTCTCTCCTCTCTTGTTTCCTAAACTACATCACCTTTTTTTTTTTGTATGTTTGTTTATAGGTAAACATATATTTTCCTTACATGTTTGAAAGAATTCCCCAGTTAAGGTATCTAGGACTATAGTTTTATTGCAAGAATATTTTTAATAATAGTTTTTATTTCTTAAATTGTTATAGAAATATTCTTGTATTTAATTTATTGTGGCAATTTTTTTGGTAAACTTGGTTTATCAAAAAGTGTGGCTCAGGCTGGGCATGGTGGCTCATGCCTGTAATCCCAGCACTTTTGGAGGCCAAGGTGGGTGGATCACCTGAGGTCAGGAGTTCAAGACCAGCCTGGCCAACATGGCAAAATCCCATCTCTACTAAAAATACAAAAATTAGTCAGGCGTGATGGCGTGTGCCTGTAATCCCAGCTACTCAGGAGGCTGAGGCAAAAGAACTGCTTGAACCCATAAGGCAGAGGTTACAGTGAGCCGAGATCCTGCCACTGCACTCCAGCCTGGGTGACAGAGCAAGACTCCATCTCAAAAAAAAAAAAAAAAAAGTGTGGCTCCAAGATGGCTGTATTAGTCTATTTTCACACTGCTGATGAAGACATACCCAAGACTAGGAAGAAAAAGGTTTAATGAACTTACGGTTCCACATGGCTGAAGAGGCCTCACAATCATGGCAGAAGGCAAGGAGAGCAAGTCACATATTACACAAATGATGGCAAGCAAAGAGAGAGAGGTTGTGCAGGGAAATTCCCATTTTTAAAACCATCAGATCTCATGAAATTTATTCACTATCATGAGAACAGCATGTGAAAGACCTGCCCCTATGATTCAATTACCTCCCACTGGGTTCCTCCCATGACATGTGAGGATTGTGGGAATTATACAATTCAAGATGAGATTTGGGTGAAGACACAGCCAAACCATATCAATGGCCAACTAGATGCAGCCAGTAGGAAAATCTCCTGCTGAGAAACTGGGACATTAGAAAGACTGATGCACTCCTGGCAGACCTTCAGAGAGGAGGCATTGAGAACAGACAGAGGGAAGATGCAGATGCTGAGCTGAAGGGGGAAGAAGCTGAGAACACTGCATGGGACTGCTATGCAGGACTCATTCCTGGTCCCCAGTGACTCCTGTTGAAAGCTGAGTTGAAGAGGAAAAGGACAACCTGCTCTTGCCATGGGTATCTGGAATCCTGCCAGCAGGAAACTTCATGACCCTTATGGACTCTTGAGTTTGTAGTGAGAACTGTTTAGAGAAGCAGTAGCAGCAGGACTTGAGCTGGGATAACTTGGTGCTGGAATGTCATAAGTGAAGGAGATATATAATCATTTTCAGACAAGCAAATGCTGAAGAAATTTGTTGCCACTAGAAATGCTTTACAAGAGCTCCTGAAAGAAATACTAAGTATGAAAAGAAAAGACTGTTGCCAGCCACTACACAAAACAAACTTAGGTATACACACCAGTAATACCATAAAGTGACCACACAAACAAATCTTCATAATAATCAGCTAAAATCATGATGATAGAATGATTGAATCACACATATCAATACTAACCTTGAATATAAACAGAATAAATGCCCCAATCAAAAGGCACAGAATGGCAAGCTAGATAAAGCACCAAGACCCATTGTTATACTGCCTTCAAGAGACCCATCTCACATGCAGTGACACACACAGGCTCAAGATGCAGGGATGGAGGAAAATCTGCCAAGAAATGAAACAGGAAAAAAGCAGAAGTTACAATTCTAATTTCAGACAAAACAGATTTTAAAGCAACAAATATTTTAAAAGACAAAGAAGGACATTACATAATGGCAAAGGCTTTAATTCAACAAGGAGACCTAATTATCATTTATATATACACACACACACACACACACAAACACACTCAACACAGGATAACTCAGATTCATAAATCAACTTCAAAGAGACTTAGACTCCCAAACAATAACAGTGGGAAACTTCAACAACCCACTGACACTATTGGACAGATCATCAAGTCAGAAAATTAACAAAGATGTTCAGGACCTGAACTCAACATTGGTCCAGTTGGAACTGATAGACATCTACTGAACTCTTCACCCAAACAATAAAATATGCATTCTTCACTCTACTGATAGACATCTACTGAACTCTTCACCTCAAAGAATAAAATATACATTCCTCTCATTGCCACATGTCCCATACTCTAAATTGACTCTAAATCCCATACTCTAAATTGATTGGATGTAAAAATATCCTCAGCAAATGCAAAACAAATGAAATTATACCAACCATTCTCTTGGACTACAGTGCAATAAAAACTATTTTTATTTAATATTTATTTAATTCAAGAGTTAGAAAACAGCTCAAAATTATATAATAACATGGAAATTAAATAAGCTCCTTCTGAATGACTTTTGGGTAAATAGTGAAATTGAGGCAGGAATCAAAAAGTTATTTGAAACTAATGAGAACAGAGATACAACATACTAGAACTTCTGGGACACAGCTAAGGCAGTGTTAAGGGGAACTTCATGGCACTAAACACCCACATCAAAAAATTAGAAAGATCTCAAATTAACACCCTAATATCACAGCTAAACGAACTAGAGAAGCAAGAGTAAACCAACCTCAAAGCTAGCAAAAGACAAGAAATAACAAAAATCAGAGCTGAACTGAAAGAGATTGAGACATGGAAAAACATTCAAAAGATCAACAAAGCCAGGAGCTGATTTTGTTAAAAAATTAATAAAATAGATAGACCACTAGCCAGAGCAAAAACAAGAGAAGATCCAAAAACACACAATCAGAAATGACAAAGATGATGTTATCATTGACCCTACAGAAATATAAATAACTGTCAGATACTATTATAAACACCTCTATGCACACAAACTAGAAAATCTAGAAAAAAAAATGGATACATTTCTGGACACATACACCCTCCCAAGACTGAAGCAGGAAGAAATTGAATCCCTAAACAGACCAGTAACAAGCACTGAAATTGAATCAGTACTAAACAGAAACCCTGGAACCTAAAGATTAACATCTGAATCATACCAGATTTACACAGAACAGCTGGTACCATTTCTACTGATAGTATTCCAAAAAAATTAAGGAGGAGGGATCCCTTCCCAACTCATTCTATGGGGTCAACATTATCCTGATTCCAAAACCTGAAAGACATAACAACACAATAACAAAAACCTCAGGTCAATATCCTTGATGAACATCGATGCAAGTATCTCCAACAAAATACTAGCAAATCAAATACAGCAGCATATCAAAAAGTTTATCCACAATTAAGTAGGCTTCATCCTTGGGTTGCAAGGTTGGTTCAACATATGCAAATCCATAAATGTAATTCATCACATAAACAGAAATAAAGACAAAAATCATGTGATCTTTTCAATACATGCACAAAAGTCTTTTGATAAAATTCAACATTCCCTCATGTTAAAAAATGTCAATAAACTAGGTGTTGAGGAGACAGATCTCAAAATAGAGCCATCTATAACAAACCCACCACTAACATCATACTGAACTGTTACAAGACAAAAATGCTCTCTCATGGCTCCTATTCAACATAGTATTGGAAGTTCTGGCCAGGGCTATCAGACCAGAGAAAGAAATGAAGAGCATCCAAACAGGGAGAGAAGAAGCCAAACTATCTATGTTTGCAGATGACATGATTCTATATCTGGAAAATTCTATAGTATAAACTCAAAAACTCATTAAGTTGATAAACAACTTCAATTTTGAGGTATGCCTTCTCAACATCTAACTTCTGTTTTGAGGTATGTCTCCTCAATACTTTACTATTTTTTAGGTATGTCTCCTCAACACCTAGTTTGTTGACAATTTTTAACACAAGAGAATGTTGAATTTTATCAAAAGATCTTTGTGCACTTATTGAGATGATCACATGATTTTTTTCTTTAGTTCTGTTTATATGATGAATCACATTTACTGATTTGCATGTGTTGAGCCAACCTTGCAACTCAGGGATGAAGCCTACTTGATTGTGGGGGAAAGGCTTTTGACATCTTTCAAAGTTTCAGGATATAAAATTAATGTACAAAAATCACTAGCATTCCTATATACCACCAACAGTCAAGCCAAGAGCAAAATCAGGAGGGCAACCTCATTCACAATTGCCAGAAAAATAATAAAATACCTAGGAATACAGTCAATCATGGAGGTGAAAAATCTTTACAAGGAGAATTACAAAACACTGCTAAAAAAAAAGAAAAAAAAATCAGAGATGGGAGAGGGGCCAAGATTGCCAAGTAAAAATAGCTCTTGTCTGCAGTTCTCACTGAGATACACAAAAGCAGCCAGTGAATTCTGCATTTTCTACTGAGGTACCCAGATTCTCCCATTGGGACTGACTAGGCAGTTGGTGAAACACAGAGGGCAAGGAAAACCAGGGTGGGGTGGTAGTTCATCCAGGAGTTGCACAGAGCAAAGGGACTTCCCTTCCCCACCCAAGGGAGGCAGTGAGGGATTGTGCTACCTGTCCAGAGAACTACAGTTTTTCCACAGATTTTTGCAATTTGTGGATCAGGAGATTCCCTCGTGTTCCCACAAACAAAAACCATATGATTATCTCAATAGATACAGAAAAAGCATTTGACAAAATTCAGCTTCCCTTTATAATTAAAACCCTCAGCAAAATCAGCATAGAAGGGACATCCCCTAAGACAGTAAAAGCCGTCTATGACAAACTCACAGCCAACATTATACTGAATGGGGAAAAGTTGAAAGCATTCCCCTGAGAACTTGACTAAGACAAGGATGCCCACTTTTACCACTTCTATTTAACACAGTATTGGAAGTCCTAGCTGGAGGAATCAAACTAGAGAAAGAAGTAGAGGGCATCCAAATTGATAAAGAGAAAGTCAAACTGTCACTGTTTGCTGATGATGTAATTGCACACCTAGAAGACCCTAAAGACTCATTCAAAAAGCTCCTGGACCTAGTAAATGAATTCAGAAAAGTTTCAGGATACAAAATTAATGTACAAAAATCAGTGGCTCTGCTATACACCAACAGCAGCCAAGTTGAGAATAAAATCAAGAACTCGACCCCTTTCATAATAGCTGCAAAAAAATGAAACAAAATACTTAGGAGTATACCTAACCAAAGATGTGAAAGACCTCTACATGGAAGATTACAAAACACTGCTGAAAAAATTATAGTTGATGCAAACAAATGGAAACACATCCCATGCTCATGGATGGGTAGAATCAATATTGTGAAAATAATTATAATACCAAAAGCAATCCACAAATTAAATGCAATTCCCATCAAAATACCATCATCACTCTTCATAGAACTAGAAAAAAAAATCCTAAAAATCAAAAGCAACCTAAAAATAGTCCATATAGCCAAAGGAAGACTAAGCAAAAAGAACAAATCTAGAGGCATCACATTACTCAATTTCAAACTATACTACAAGGCTATAGTCACCAAAACAGCATGGTACTGCCATAAAAATAGACACATAGACCAATGGAACCAAATAGAGAACCCAGAAATAAAACCAAATACTTTCAGCCAACTGATCTTTGACAAGGCATAAAAAAATGTAACATGGGGAAAGGACACCCTATTCAACAAATGATGTGGGATAATTGGCCGGCCACATGTGGAAGAATGAAGATGGATCCTCATCTCTCACCTTATGCAAAAATCAACTCAAGATGGATCAAAGATTTCAATCTAAGACCTGGAACCATAAAAATTCTGGAAGATAACTTTGGAAAAGCTCTTCTAGACATTGGCTTAGGCAAAGATTTCATGACCAATAACCCAAAAGCAAATGGAATGAAAACAAAATAAATAGATGGGACTTAATTAAACTAAAAATGCTTCTGTACAGCAAAAGAAATAATCCACATAGTAAACAGACAACCCACAGAGTGGGAGAAAACAGTTTTGCAAACTACACATTCAACAAAGGACTAATATCCAGAATCTACAAGGAAATCAAACAAACCAATAAGAATAAATGAATCATCTCATCAAGAAGTGGGCTAAGGACAGGAATAGACAATTCCCAAAAAAAGATATACAAATGGCCAACAAACATGTAAGAAATGCTCAACATTGCTAATTATCAGGGAAATACAAATCAAAACCACATGCAATATCACCTTACTTCTGCAAGAATGGCCATAATTAAAAGTTTTTTAAAAATAGATGTTGATGTTGATGTGTTGATGTGTTGAAAAGGAACATTTTTACACTGCTGGAGGCAATGTAAACTAGTGCAACCACTATGGAAAAGAGTATGGAGATTCCCTAAAAATCTAAAAGTAGATCTACCATTTGATCCAGCAATCCCACTACTGGGTGTCTACCTAGAGGAAAAGAAGTCATTATATTAAAAAGACAGTTGCACATGAATGTTTATAGCAGCACAATTTGCAGTTTCAAAAATATAGAACCAGGCTAAGTGCCCATATATACATACCATGGAATACTACTCAGCCATAAGAAAGAATGAAATAATGGCATTCTCAGCAACCTGGATGGAGTTGGAGACCATTATTCTAAGTGAAGTAACTCAGGAATGGAAAACCAAACATCATATGTTTCTGTTTATCAGTGGGGACTAAGCTATGAGGGTACAAAGGCATAAGAATGGCATAATGGATGGTGGGAACTTGTGGGGAAGGGTGGGATGGGAGTGAGAGATAAAATACTATACATTGGGTATCATGCTGTTTTGGTGACTATAGCCTTGTAGTATAGTTTGAAATTGAGTAATGTGATGCCTCTAGATTTGTTCTACTTCCCCCTTTTTATTTCTTAAAAAAAAAAAAAAAAAAAAAAGGTTTTTGGCCCCTGCTGTCCATGTCAGCTCAGAGTTGTGCCTAGCAGGTTTTAAAAGGTCTAGGTATTTTCCTTTTTTCATAGTTAATATTACAAAAGAATGCAAATCATTTTGGGAAAGAGTTAGATGAATATGTATGGCATACACATGTTATGGTATACAGCCCTTCTTTACAGCAATCAATACCTCTTGAAGTTTTGAGGTTTTGAGCCAGAAATGTGACAATATTGAGGGAGCATGATTTCCCATGGTCCCTTACACAGTTGCATGCTAACTCCCAACGTTTTTCTGCATACAAAAAAGTGTTATGGGAAGTCAGGGACCCTGAATGGAGGGATCGGCTGGAGCTGCGGCAGAGGAACATAAATTGTGAAGATTTCATCTTACTGTGGACATTTATCAGTTCTGAAATATACTTTTATAATTTCTTATGCCTGTCTTTAATCTCTTAATCCTATTATCTTCGTAAGCTGATGATGTACGTCACCTCAGGATCACTGTGATAATTGTGGTAACTGTACAAACTGATTGTAAAACATGTGTGTTTGAACAATATGAAATCAGTGTACCTTGAAAAAGAACAGAATAATAATGATTTTTATGGAACAAAGGAAGACAACCATAAGGTCTGACTGTCTGTGGGGTCAGGCAAAAAAAGCCATATTTTTCTTCTTGCAGAGGGCCTATAAATGGACGTGCAAGTAGGAAATGTATCACTAAATTCCTTTCCTAGCAAGGAATATTAATATTAATACCCTGGGAAATGAATGCATCCCTGGGGGGAGGTCTATGAATGGCCACTCTGGGAATGTCTGTCTTGTGCAGTAGAGATAAGGACTGAGATAAGCCCTGGTCTCCTGCAGAACCCTCAGGCTTAGTAGGGTTTGGAAAACTCAACCCAGGTAAATTTGTGGTCAGACCAGTTCTCTGCTCTCGAACCCTGATTTCTGTTGTGTAAGATGTTTAACAAGACAATATGTGCACCGCTGAACATAGACCCTTATCAGTGGTTCTGCTTTTGCCCTTTCTCCTGTTCCCTCAGAAGCATGTGATCTTTGTTAGACCTTTATCAGTGTTTCTGCTTTTTGCTCTTTGAAGCATGTAATCTTTGTACCTACTCTCTGTTCTTACACTCCCTCCCCTTTTGAAACCGTTAATAAAAACTTGCTGGTCTGAGACTCAGAGGGCATCACAGTCCTACCGATATGTGATGTCACCCCTGGCAGCCCAGCTGTAAAATTCCTCTCTTTGGACTGTCTCTCTTTATTTCTCAGCCAGCCAACAGTTACAGAAAACAAAAAGAACCTACGTTGAAATACTGGGGGCGGGTTCTCCCAATAGAAAAGCATGCAACACTATCTTTGGCTGTCCATCTCTCTTTACCCTAGGGAGGACATTGGCCTAGATCATTGCTGTCCAGCCTCTCTTATTGCCACATTAATCTTGTCTCTGAATGTTCGATGCTATTACCTGTCCTCTGGTTTTCTGTAATTCTATTATTATCACTTACATTAGGTAACTTAGCCTCTGACAAGCCTCTCCCTCCATCAATATTGGCCTTTGGGGAATAGCCATTACTGTTAAATGAAACATACTGGTACCCACTTAGTTATTACATTGTTGAATGCCTGAACAAAGGGACTAACCTTGGCCTCCCCAAAGAACACAGTCCAATGGTGACTTATGAGATGTTATATAATAAATGCATTCTGACATTGCTCCCTCCTGAAACTTTGACTGTTATCTTGATATTGTGCCAACATGGTTCTGGCAACTCTCCTTCCATTTCTGTGAATCATTGCTGAATTGATAACTTCAAGGAGCTACCCCAGCAAACTGTTAGGACCAGATCCAGGGATCCTTGTAGAAACATTATCTCAGTTCCTAGGTTAATGATTTAGTGATCTCTTCCTTATCTAGTCTTATATTCGATTCTATCCTCCAATTATAAAAATCTAGTATGCCTTTCCACATGTACTCTACAGGTTCTTGTAGTACCTATGCTCAGATTCTTCAAGTCCTTTGACCTGTCAGCTCTTAAGAAGCAGGACTTGTACTTTTTTAAAACTGAGTAGGAATCTGACTCAGTGACTAGCCTGGTATTAATTATGGATCATCTGAGTAGGGCTTGACAGGAACATGTGGCATCTTTTTGTGCATCTTCTTTGAGTAAAGTCATTGGATCTCAAAAGAGAAAAGGCTGATTTCATTGTGCAAGAACTTCAAGGGAATTTAGAACTTCAGGAGCCTTGGGCTTATCCACCAAAATGTCGCCAATTGCAGGTGGAACGATCTTGTTCTTTCCCATCAAACCTCTGCCTTTGAATGGGAAATAAGTTGGGAATACACAGTTTGCAAGCTTTACACTTCTGTTATCCTTAAAACAAGAACCTGAACTTGGTTTTTAGCTTCAGTTTTTCCTGAAGGTGCAGGATTCTTTAAGATTCTTTAAGATTGTCATCATGGGGTTTTGATTACTCAGGTGTGCCTTAAATTGGCAAGTAATTCCCCTAAGTCTACTAATTTCTTTCTGCAAGACTCCAATGCTGGCAACAGGAGATTGATAAATAACATTTCCTCCCATACTGATGAAACATCACAGCTACTTGAGCTCTTAATGACCTGCCCTTCACTTACATCTCATCCCAATTAACCACCAGCAAAAGCTTTATAACTTTGATGCCACTGCACACTGCTCCTAGAACAATTGTGTTAGTCCAATTTGTCTTGAAAACATAGCTCAAGGTAAAACATATGTGCTAACGCAGTATTGAAAACGGGAATCTTTGACCAGAAAGAAGAAAGGGAAGTAAGACAGGAAAGGGTAGGAAACACATACAGAGTGGTGTGTTATGAAGCTGGCCATTATGTCACTGAGACATAGCCATGGAGCATGCCTTCTAAAGATGTACAGAAAGCTTCAGGACCACCCAATGGAGGCAACCCTGGAGAGGCAATTTATCTGTTGACTTCCTCCTGTCTCCTGAATATGGCACCATCCTACCCACACACATATGCGCATTTCCAGATGGACTGCCATAAAGTCTCTCAGGCAGTGAGTAGGAACCCACACTTTATCTCTGTGTTGTGGGCTTCGGTATCAGTAAGTAATGGGAGAAGTTGGAAATTTAGAGTCTTTATTTTCCACAGTGGAAACTTAAAGATCATAGGGTCACTAACACAGCAGTGACTGAGCAGAGAAGTGACCAACCATCAGGAAAACAGGTGAGGCATTCAACCTAAAACAGGCACCGGCTATACATTGGCATGGGGCCTGGCATTTAGCACACATGTTATCTTGTAATTCACACAAACTGCCTTGATCTTTAGAGCAATTTACATTTAACTTGCCCTTTGGCCAAAAGTACCATCTGTTTCTTTGCTTCCTTGCAAGCTTTGCTTTGTGGGGCCTAATCTGTGCTCCTTTCTAACTTGGTGGAAGTCCTGATGCTTCTGTAGCTTGTTTGCTGCATTCTGTTGCTCTTGGAACTTCTTGAACTACCAGTGACACATTTCTGACACATACTACTTCTATAACCTGCAAACTTCCTTGGTTTCTGCCCAAAAACATGTATTTTTCTGTCTCTCTAGTTACCTATTTATCTCCTTTTTTAAAAATTCAGTACCAGCAACAACTGAACTAGAATTTTTTTCTTCCTTCTGTCCTCCTAGCCAGAGTATAATCTAATTATATTTTTTACTTTTTAGAGTAATAGGTCTACATTAAAATCTAAATTTTTTTGAGCACTGTCTTGATTAAGCTTCAGCAAATTCACTTCATATTGGAGTCCTCATTTGATAGACTGGTAACCTGAGCTTGAGCATCTAAGGGACTTATGAGCTTTCCCCACCCCCTTACTAACTTGCAGGCAAGTGATTTTTATAAATGAAATATTTCTAAAATAGGTATATTTGGACAATGTCAGGATGGCCCCAAAGTTCTCTGTTAATCAGTAGCTCACATAAGCTGTTTCCTGAGGCAAACAGTGAAACTGTCCAGTAAATCTGGCGGATATAAATAGAGCATGCCTTTGATTCTTGAAGCCAAATCTTGAACTCTCTCTTCAGTGAAAAAGTTTTCATATCAATAACTTCCATTTACCCTACTCACATGGTAGTTACTAAACTGGGAGTTGGTCCTCTGGGAATGGCACTCTGCCTCTAAGGTAGGATGAGAAGAGTGTATCTAGGATGAGAAGAGTTTATCTAGGATGAACTTCCAAATTGGAGACAGATTTAAAACAATTACCGTGTGATTAGTCTTGCTACAAAATAATCAAGATATGTATTATATGAATTTAAATATATATGTATTGAGCATATACACATAAAATAAGATATATATATTTACTAAGTATATATATAATTTATATATCAATGTTATATGGCTAGAGAGTCAGCTTGTCACCAAATATTAGCTTTATTACAAAAAAGAAACTATGTATTGTCATATTAAAAAATCTCTAATTAAGATATTTAGTCTCCTGTCTATTCTACTTTTGTAAGGATTGAATAAAGACATCCCATTGTTTTAACAAATTTTTATTTCTTGTGAATATATTCCTCTAATCATTAGGCTCAAGCATAGGAAGATGAAGTAAGAGCAGGAGAAAAATGTTAAGGGGAAGTTTTAATGAATAATCACATTGCTTCCTCCAACTCAATATTAAGGAAAGATGTTTAAAGAATGATGGAGTTGAGGGGAAGGGAAGTATGGTTTGTTGGACGCCTCCTGTGTGCCAGGTACTGTTGTAACACTTTACTTGGATTCCATCATCTTCATGAAAACTCAGAGCTGATGTGAGAATCCTCAATTTATCACGAGGATTCTGGAGCTAAAAGCTACATTCTTGTCCCAGAGGGGCCAAGCAGGAAGAAGTCCAGGGCTGCACAGCAGTGTCACTGGGATATGGCTTGGCTGCCTGAAGGTTTAAGACAAACATTAGCTGAAGACCTCAGCTTACTCATAGAACACCTTTTTCCCTGAGGACACTTCTGAAATAGGGCACCTTTATCCCTTAGGTGGCTGCTACTATTTGTCATGTCTCAATAGCCAAGTGTGCAAATTATCTCAATGATTACCAGGGATATCTTTCTTGGCAGCTGGAATGAATTGATGACAGTGTTTATTTGCGATTGCTGTTTCTGATTTCTTGAAATACTTATATCATTAATGTTATGTATCAACTTGGCTAGGCCACATTACCCAGATAGTTGGTCAAACACCAGTCTGGATGTAGCTGTGTAGTTATTTTTTTAAATGGGGTTATACTTAAATAGACAGACTTTGAGTAAAGCAGATGAACCTCTACAATGTGGGTGAGCCTTATCCAATCAGTTGAAGCCTTAAGAGAAAGCAGACTGAGGTTCCCCCAAAGAAAAGGAGTTCTGTCTCCAGACTGCCTTCCAACTCAAACTGCAACATCAATTCTTCCTTAGGTCTCTAGCCTCCCAAACTTCTCTGCAGATTTTGGACTTGCTAGCTTTCACACCAGCATGAGTCAAGTTCTTAAAATAATTCTCTCTCATCTGTTTTTTATCTCTCTTTTTATCTCTTTATTTTGTGTGTGTGTGTGTGTGTTTGTGTATATGTATATATCCACAAAACTAAACAGAATTTCCACTAAGATCAGTGGAGCATCTGAGTATCAAGACTTAGCTCTGCTAGAATAGGACACTGCAGATGATAATGTTTCTAACCAAGTCATGAAACTTTTCTTCCTCTCTAATAATATTATATATATATGTACATGATGTATATAACTATATAAAAATTATAACGTTATATATAGTTGTATTAGTCCATTTTCACACTACTATAAAGAAATACCGGAGACTGGGTAATTTATCAAGGAAAGGGGTTTATTAATTAACTCACAGTTCTGCATGATGACTGTGGAGGCCTCAGGAAAATTACAATTGTGGTGGAAGGGGAAGCAAACACATCCGTCTTCACAAGGTGGCAAGGTGGCAGGAGAGAGAAGTGCAGAGCGATGAAGGAAGAGCCCCTTATAAAACCATCAGATCTTGTGACAAATCCTTCAGTATCACAAAGACATCATGATCTAATCACCTCCCACAAGGTCCCTCTACCAACAATTCAGATTACAATTCAAGATGAGATTTGGGCAGGGATACAGAGCCAGACCATATCAATAATTACTATATATATATATATATATATACACACACACACACACACACACACAGACACATACACACACACACAGACACATACACACACACACACAGACACACACATATGAGACCTCTTATTGGTTTTTTGGACAACCATGACTAATGAAACATATGATACATATTTTATCACTACATGAAAGTCCCAATGCCTGTTATAACCCTGAACAGCATGGGAGGAATTTCTAAGGTCTAAATTCATTTCTCTTAGACATAAGGTAGAGACAGCAGAAAACAAGTATTAATACGAAATGTGATTTTTAAAATGTTGGCATATGGTTATTCAATTGATGACATCTAAAATGGAAAATAAAATGGTAGTAATCATAATTTAAAAAGTTCATTCACTTTGATTTCACTGTTTCATTTCTTTAAATTTATTTAAGAGAAAAACATAGAAATACATATGTACATTTCTACTTGTTCATTATTTGTTTGTATTTGGGAGAAAAAGTTCTTGAGACCATGATCTTACTGAGAAAAGTGATAAAAAGTAAACCAAATGTCCATAAACAAGTGATAGTTTCAAAAATTATGGTATATATGAATACTGGGATAGTTTTCAGATATTAAAAAATAATTTTAGAAATGTTAAGGATGTGGAATAATACTGATTTAGTATTAAGGGAAAATATGAAAGCCACAGTCTACATACACTCAGAATACAAATCTCTGGGTCTGGATATTTGGTTACATGATGTTAAGCAACCGCAAGGTACTAGACAGCTATTTCTCTGTGAGAATATTATGTGTGTTTGTTTTTAATTATAATTTTCTTTTTTTCAGATTATTTTAAATCAACATGCAATATTTTATAGTTTAAAAATTAACATAATTTTAATTGAAAATAAGAAAACTATGAAGGATGTTAAGGAGTAAGTTAGGAAAAGAAGAGGCAAAGAGGTACAAATGGAATGGAGTGGGAGAGGAAAAAGAGACCAAGATGGCCTCGGGCTCGTTTGGGGTTAACTGAACTCCATATTCTGCGTCTCTTACAGGATCTGGTACTGTCAGGGAATTGCAGACATGGTGCTGTTTAGTCGAACTGAAAGGATAATGCCTTAACTCGTTGACTTCTACATCTACATACACCAGGCAACTGTTGAGAGATAGAATAGATTAATATATATATTTTGACTAAATGCTTAATGTTCAAGTGCGGAAGTCAATATTTAGTTAACTCAAAGACTAAAACCAAGACCAGGCTGAAGCTCTGTATCACCAATGTATGCTAAGTTTCTGGAATACAAGAACATTTCAATTTTTATCTAATAATAATTATTAGAATGCTCTTATTACAAGTGCAAAAGTCATTATTAAATTTGCCAATATTTCTCAGCACTGTCAGTGGCTAGATAGCTCCTGCATTCTCTATATGGCATATTTGCAAAACTAAGCAATTTAGAATTATAATTTAGATCTTAGAATTTCCACTAAGATCAGTGGGGCATCTGAGTATTGAGGCTTAGCTCTGGAAATATAGAACACTGCAGAAAATGATGTTTCTAACCAGCTCATGAAACTTTTTTTCCTCTCTATAACTGACTAAGATGATGTCAAATTTACCTTCATTTAGAAATACAAATTTAATTAATACAAATTTAATTAATGATATTTATGTTATTTCGTTGAAACCATTCCACATATTGAAGTTTTATTCACTGTTTTTTTGGTCTGAATATTTTCAAAAACAAAGTGGAGGTTTTTAGTCTCATATCTTGTTATGTATAATATTTGTGAATGCAATTGTAACTTCACAACTACTTGGAACAAATTTATCCTTAATCTGTTCATGTAGAGATGAGGATGGGGTAATGTAATTGCCACACAAAATGCTGCTCTGTTTCCATCTGCAACTCAGCTTTCGTTGCATGACACCAATTTCAGCTTCTTTCCCGGAGTGGAATGATTTGTATATCTTTACAGGAGATTTTTTTGTAAGGAATTCTTGCACTCTTGAAATAAAGCAGTTTGATTACTTATTCAGCAGGTTTCAGCAAATGAGCTTTTTTTCTCTGCAAGCTCTGCATTATTGTTATCTGCATGGTATAATATAAAAGTTTTCTTTTGTTTAAGTAGCCTGTCAAAAATCTAGTAGCTGTCATTCCCTATTGGTTAAATATTTTGTATATGACAAGAAAGGTTACAAACTTTTGGATTCCATCATGTAGGTTGTCTTTGACCAGATTGCAATAATAAACAAGACTGCATATACATATATAAAAAATATATATATTAAAATATGTATCATATGTTTATAAATGCATATATATACATACACACACTATATATAGCTTATAGTCATATTATAAGCAATATATATATTGCTTCCTTGAGATTCCTAAACTACTCGAAGCCTTGTTCCATTGTCACAATCATTGCATAGTGCATTTTGCCATTCTAAAAATATTTCTGGCTGGGCGCGGTGGCTCACTCCTGTAATCCCAGCACTTTGGGAGGCCGAGGCAGGCGGATCACCTGAAATCAGGAATCCAAGACAAGCCTGGCCAACATGGCGAAACCCCGTCTCTACTAAAAATACAAAAATTAGCCGGGCATGGTGGCGGGCTCTACTCAGCTACTCAGAAGGCCAAGGCAGGAGAATCGCTTGAACTTAAGAGGCAGAGATGGCAGTGAGTGGAGATTGCTCCACTGCACTCCAGCCTGGGCGACAGAGTGAGACTCCATCTCAAAACAGAACAAAACAAACAAACAAACAAATATATATATATATATTTCTTCAAGTAGTCACTATGTTGCTAGCTGCTTAAGATCCTGAAATCTTTCGCCAAGCAAGTTTACCAAAAGTATAATTATTAATTCACACCAAAGTTTTTGTAAAAAATGTTTTTCATTGTTTCTCTCCCAAATATCCAATGAGACAAAAGTGGCACACTGAATAAATTCCTTTTTTTTTTGCCCACCACATATTATTATTAAATAAAGACATATTTTCATAAGCATGTTTTCTAGAAATAAGACTTTACCAAGCATTTATACATTAAGAAAAACTAAAGAAGTTCTTTGTCTTTATTGGAAATGGTTAATTCTTTAACAATCATTTCATCAAACTTTTTGATGAAATATTATGACTCCAAGCTATGAGTATGGCTTACTGTTAGTGTTGGCATAAATGAGGTTGGTGCTATTATGTATAGCGAAATTTTGGTGTAATACAGTTGACATTTTGTTCATAAAAATAATTGTCAAATAGTTTTTGAAAATTGTTTGATTCTTGGTGTTCATGGTATCAAGCAACTATAATTGAAAAATATTTTCTCAATGCTATTTTGGTTAAAGTTATGAAGCTAACTGGCTCGCCATTTAATTCTATACACATTAAATTGTAAGATTCTTTATTATTCTATGCTATATTATTTTTAATTTGTTAAAAAAAATTTGGCTCAAAAGGAACAAAATGTTTTTTCTAAAGTAATCTAGCTAACATACACTCACAATCATTGATTTAACCGTCAATCTTTTTCCCCATTTAACTCCTTCAGAGTTTATAAAATTACTAGTAAATAAATAATTATGGTAAAACAGCTGAGGTATTTTACTTTAGCAATAATACATAATTCATCTGACTGATATTGTTTCTCCATATAAATCACATGATGATATTCCATTTAAAGTTATGCCTATGGTACTTTCTTCTGCTTAAAATTAAACATTGAAATATAAACAATAAATCAGAATAAAATACCTGTTTATAATTCCAACTTTGTAATGATAATCAATTATGATGGTACCTACATGTTTCCATAGTCATTGATCACAGAGAAGCTGAGGAATGCCGGATAAGGCATTCATGATGAGTCCATCTATGTTCACAGTAATTTGGAAATGCTTGCGACTAGGAAACTGTCACGGCACAAGATGGGATTTACAAGTCTGGAATTTAGTACAGAATCTTAGCCGTTATTGAATTATGCTCATGGATTTTGTGGTCAATCATTAGCTGTGATTAGATTAGGGTCTTAGTTTGTGCAGGCTGATATTACAAAATACCATAGATTGGATACCTTATAAACAAGAAAAATTTATTTCTTACAGTTCTGGAGGATGAGAAGTTCATGATCAAGTGGCCAGCAAATTTGGTGTCTGGTGAAGGACTGCTTTCTTATTCATAGACAGCATCCTCTTGCAGTGTCCTCACATGGTGGAAAGGACAAGGCAGCTCTCTGAGGTCTCTTTCATGAAGGCACTAATCTCATCCATGAGGACTCCACCCTCATGACCTAATCACCTCCCAAAGGCACAATGGAAGAGAATCAGATCATCCAAGGGAGAGTATGAAATTGAAAAGGAAAAGAAGTGAGATGGAGATCTTCACATGTCTACCTTGGGCACTATTTTGGTAATAACAAATGTTGATGACTCATGAGTCAAACAAAGTTCCCAGATAGAAAGAAGATTAGACTGACACTTGGGGCCCACATGCCTACAAGCCACCAACTCCCTCCCCAGCCCAACACTCATTAGTTGCCCCCATGAGACTGGCTTTCCACCCAAACAGGTTTCACAGCCCATTTGCACTTTCATGTCTCTCTTTATCCTTTTGATATGTCTTTAATGCTTGCTTTTTGATTAAAATGTATGTGAGAAGGGTCTCAGACTATGATTTACTCAGTCTTGTTTATTCAACTAGTGATTATAAAATCTTCTTTTTCCTCTTCTATGAGCGTTGAAAATTAAAATCTGTCCTGAGGGGAGAAAAGTTATTTGACAGTGAATGACTTGCTTTAGGATGATTTCAATGGCAATTGTGAAGATAATAAAACAAGATGCCAAATAAATAATCAATCAGCCTACCTATGACACTCTGAACTCTGTTCTTATGTACATGGTGATATTGCCTGTCACACTACAAGCTCAACTTCCAAGGAGTGAAGGAGTGACAGGCCTGTGCCACACAGAGATTCCCTCAGCACTCTACACTGCCTGCAGAGAAGTGCACCATTTTTGATGTGAATAAATATGCATAAGCTAATTTGAATCTGCCTGTTTAGTTTTCCACAGCCCGCAACTCTTTTGTACAGCTTGTTTTCACAGGAGTCTGACAGCTGGCCTAATCTACCATCTTCTCAAAAACTGCTCTTCTTTCTGCCTTGAAGGCCCTTCTTCAAGGGCCTTGAAACCGGGAGACAGACTGTCAGGGCACACAGGTTCCCCTCAAGCTGTGTGTATTCCTGTGGCAGTGAGGGAAACACAGTCTGAGTCAAAGGGTACCTAGACCAGTTTCCAAGTTTTTAAATTGGCATTATGTGATGCTTAATTGGAATTATTTCTAGGGGCCTGAGGGATAGTAATTTCTTACCAAGATGAAAACTAATTAGTGGGCAACTATGAGGTGAGGAAAAAAAAAATTCTGCAATACCTCTGACCCATATGATAGGGTGTTTATATGTGATAATATTTTCATGTCTTCTCATACCAAATTTGTTTCTTTAATTAACAAACCTAAGACTGCAGTTTATATTAAGACCACATAATCATAGACTATACCCAGATTCAAATGAAGGATATAAAGTCAAAGGATGTAAATCCAATTTAACAGGACAAACTTGCTAATGCAGCATTAGGGTGCTGTGAACACAGATTTCATTCTTGGTGTCAGGTTAGTGAGCTCAAGTGCTATATTTTCTTGAATAAAAACTTCTGCTCTCAGCCCTAATTCTGAAAACATTCAGTTTTCCTTAAATGTCTACAGTGGAAGTCTCAAATGCCTTAGCATGGAATAGAGGACTTAACCACATCCACAAGTGCCTTAGCATGGAATAGAGGGCTTATCATATCTGCCCCATTCTGTTGCATTTTCAACTAAAACTCCCCCACATAACCACATTAGGTGTTCTTCATGTGAGTTCTTCAATCATGCCATCTCCTTCCGTAGAAATTCCATCCTCCCTCTTCTATACTGTCAAAATTGGTTTATCCTAGATGCTACCTAGATGCTACATGCTCTCCTGTCAGTATTCATGATTTAAATTAACCATCATTTTCTATATGTCATTCCTTACACCTATTTACCTGCACACCCTTTATGCTCTGTTCCTTATTTGCATGTCTTTCTCCTCACTAGGAACAGAGCTCCACTAAAGCAGAACCAAATGTAACTACCATAGTGAGCTTGCAAAGAGATTTAATGAACACACTTGAACATAATTAAACTAATTTCTGTTTCAGGGGTAGCAGGAACATATTCAAGCAAAATGGTAGTGGATACAAAGCTCATACAACTTATTTTATTATTTTATTCATTCAAAAATATATCTTAAGTATGTACTAGGTGCTAGCCATGGTTACAGATTCTTAGGATACATAATTGAACAAAATGTCAATGACTTACAGTCTAGGAGTAAAACACATAATGAAGAATAAATACAATAAATTTGGAATTGTTAAGTGTGTTAGAGGGTGATACACGCTATGGAGAAAAAAAGAAAAAAAATAGAGCAACATAAAGGCAGTTTGGAGTGCTAGATGAAGGGACTGACTGAAATTTTAAATAAGTTGGTCAAGACTCGGCTCATTGGGATGAGGTCATTGGAGCCCACACTTTGGGGATGCCAAGTTAGTAATAATGATATCTGGGAGATGATATTTCCAAGTAAAGGCAACAGACAATGCCAGATATGTGAGGCATTTTTGAGGGGCAGTGAGGAGTCTGGCATGATTTGAGCTGAATGAGGGTTACAGATAACTGATGTTGGAAGGTACCAGGGATGTGTGTGTGGGCGGGGGGAGCTGGGGGTGAAGTCAAGGACAAGGGCACAGGTCATGTGAAGCTGTGTAGGCCATTGTAAAAGTTTTGGCTGTCACTGTTAAAGAATGGGAGGCCAATGTAGAATGTTGAAAATAGAAACAGCATGATTTATCTAGTGCTTTAAAATGCTGTGTTGAGAATAGACTGTAAGGAAACAAGGATAAAAGAACACTTAAGAGGCTATAGCTGCATCTAAGTGGGAAATGCTACAGGCTCAGAATCTTGTGGTAGCAATTAAGGTGGAGGAAGTATTCAGATTTCAGATATTTGAAAATAGAGTTGATAGGATACTTTATTATAGGGTGGGTGATAAAGACTGGAAACAAAAATGATTCTGAGCATGTTGGCCTGGGCAACTGTAAGCATGTATTCACCACTTACTAAAATGAGAAAGGCCATAGATTAATCATCCTTTAAAGAGCATGAAGAACCCAGTTTTCGACACATGCTGTTGAAGTATCTATCATTTGTTTACAAGGAGTGCCAAGAAAGCAACAGAAAATATGAATCCAGACGCCAGGAGAGAGATCTGAGTAGAAATATAAACTTAGGAGAAACTGGCATCTTCATGACAATTAAACCATGATATGAAAGGAGACCACAAAGGGAGTGCTTGTAAATAGAAAAAGGAAAAGAACCAAGCATGGAGTGAGCCCTAGGGAACTTGAACTTTAAGGTTTAAAGGGAAAGGAAGGATCAGCAAAATTAGGCCGATTTGAAAATGAACTAATTTGAAATGAGCCTTTGGGGTAAGCTCAGCCAACCAATCAGGGAGTATACGCTATTACAAGGTACTGTGTTGAGACAGCTGGGAAATGCACAAATAGAGGAAGTGATCTTGCCCTCAAGAGATTTATAACCAAATTTGGAAGTAAGACAGATGTGCAGAGTGATAGATAACACATACAGGAAACATTATTACTAATGCAAAAAGTTAAGGACTTTTTCCCTATTAGTTTTTAGCAAGATATATGTAATAAATAAATAAAATGTCAGTGGTCTGCTCAGAATGTGTCCCCCAAAATACGTATGTTGAAACTGTGATAGTATTAAGAAGTACAGTGTTTAGCAGGTGATTAAGTCGTGAGGCAAAGCTCTCATGAATGAGATTAATGACTTTATAATAGGAGTTGAAGAGAATCCCCTAGTCTCTTTTGCCCTTCTCTCCCTTCTGCTATGTGAGGACACAGCATTTTTCCCCTCTGGAGAATGCAACATTCAAGGTTCCATCCTGGATATAGAAACCAGAACCTCACCAGACATTGAACCCATTGATGTCTTGATCTAGGGTTTCCTAGGCTTCATAACCATGTGCAATAAATTTATGCTGTTTACAAATTACCTAATCTGTGGCATTTTATTATAGCAGCAGGAAAAGGCTACAATAGAATATTCGCTTTCCCAAATGAAGTAAAATTTGATTTGGATTTTGAAGCAGGAATTTGAGCCATTGGATAGGGCATTTCAAACAACCGAAACAGCACGAGTGAAGTAGGTGTGCAAGGCCATGCCAGCTTTGGGGTTGTAAAAGAGGTATCAATAAGTTGAAAAAATAGGCAACAGCTTGGAATAGTCAATGGGAGTGTCAATACTTGATCATGGAGGTAAAGAAGACCTGCAAAGGCTGCTCGAACTTAGCCATTACTACGGAAAGCAAGATGGTTGAAGATACAATTAATCGCTCTCAAGGATCCAATGTCCTTCTACATTTCCTCTCTAACCTTTCTTTTTAAAGAAAAAAAAAATTCCAGAATTGTTGCCCTGATTTCTTATGTCTTTTTCCCATGCACCTTTTCTTTGATGACAATAGTGATCACCGGACTGGGCGGGACTCTGACTGGCTCACAAGGCAAGTGAATTCACAGATTTTGGCAATCTTTCTCATGAGCTTTTAACCCAAATTTCCCCAACACAAATTGCACAGACTAAAGCTTTTCACGTCAACTCACTTTAGTTATATGGGCATTTATTAATCATCTACTATGAGCTTAGAGCTTTGCTCAATTCATGTGACATAAAAATGAATAGTGCATGGTCTCAGCCTTGATTTTTCAATGTCAGTATTCTGGAAATCTTTGCTGTCAATATATTACTATGAAATAAGATAGAATTGTGCACAGCTGAAAATGGGAACCTAGGAGAATGTAAAATTTAGGCTGTGGGAAAGCCTACTGGTAAAAGTGGCACCCACTTGCTCTGTTTTGAAAGTAGCCAGGCAAAGGTATATATAGCTAACTGTTAATAATAGCTACCTATGAAGGGTCAGATGATAGGTGTCATTGAATGTTTTTCCTCTCCTTCATCTAGGTAAATCTTAAAATGTTCTTCATCTTAATTTTATTTTTTAATTTTAAAGTTGTCACACTCACAAACAAAGAGAAGTGAGTTGAGTTCTTTTGGAAGAGTCACTACATTGATTACATAACAGATTAAATGATATTTGCAATTTTAACTTCTATTTCATGCTTTAATAAAGAGAGGTCACGCTGCAAAGTATGGAGAATGGATTTCTAGGCATCCAGAACAGCTGGAACAGAGGCCTAGAAACAGATCACAGCTTAACATGATGCAGCAAGCATTGCTACAACAAGGGCAGTGGGAGGCGTGATGGGCACACAGGAGAGAGTGGGCAGTTGGCTGGGTAGTATCTCTGGGAGGCTCCCTGTGTCAGGAAAGAGCACAGCTATTAATCTAGGTACTATTGTTTTACTTCTTTAAGCCCTACTTTCCTTGTTTTACATGGTGAGTACATGCTTAACAAACATTGGTCCTTTTCTTCTGTTTGTCTTCCAAGGGCAAAGTAGCCTGTCAGTTAGCATAGCAAAATTCAAAGAAAACGAAGTACTCACGTTTTTGAAGAAAAATAAAATCTCCTGTAATGAAATAAGTAGGGTAAAACAAATAGCTAACTATATTCCTACTGTTACAAATTAGAAGCATTTATATGTTTGCACTCTGAAATCCTAGTATGAACAGTACAAAAGGCACTGACAAAGTCCATTGAGTGACCTACTGCTGATAATCCCCAAGGAACACCTCAAGGTCCTCAAGTAGGCAACCTCACTCAGGAAGGCTGAGTCTTGGAGTTCGTGAGTAGTGCTATTAGCTCACCTAAATTATTGCATATACTTGAGTTTTATTGACATCTTAAATGGAAACAAAGGGAGGAAAAAATAATAAGGTTTACTCTTGAGACCCAAGCTCACCGTTACGGAATCGGAACAGAAAGCTGTTGTGAGTATCCCCACCCTCCATATACACATAAGTTCATAAGAAATGACACTGAATAATAATATAACAACTTTGAGGAAGTTAAAAAAGCCTTTATTACTACTCAAATCCATGTAGCCATGCTGTTTTTTTTACTCTCACACTGTTTTGTACAGTGCCTTAGATTGGTTTCCCTGGAAACATGCTCTGAGACTGGGCATTGCCTGTAGAGGGTTTATTGGAGAAAACTCTTGGGAGATTACACCTGCAAGGAAAAGGAGAAGGCAGGGGGAAGCTGAACCACAATGAGGCTGCAACTGAGGGCTCTGAATCCCACAGGAAGCTGTGGATCTGAGACAGTCTTGCAGAGATTTTCCCAGTCAGAGCATGGCCTGGGCCTTTGTATTTCTGCTTCAGCCAGTTTCAGGCTGTTGGCTGTCTCCTGGGCAAGGCAGGTCCCTGCCACCAGGACTGTGCATCTTTGAGCTGTCCACAGTGGACATGCCAGCAGCCTGGACATGGATGTGTCAGCCCTTAGGAGGGGATGTGGGATGTGATGAGACAAACTACACAATCTGCCCATCACTGGGCTATTACCATTACACCACAAATTATGATGGGAAACATGGTATGTTTCAGTACTTGCACCACTGTTATTTGATCTAACCTGATTCAATGGGTCATGATGTCTAGAATCCTTATAGACTCAAGGTAGAATTTTAAAGTTTTATTAGATTTTGGAAATTCAGCTGAAAATTTGTCTTATATTTTGATGAATTTTTCTTTCTTCACTTTGGACCACCAAACTTCTAACTTACCTAAGGAAAAAAAGGGAAATATAGCAAATGGAAGCAGCAGAGATATGAAAATGAAGCCAGCCAACGGAAGTCTTATTGGGTGTTAGATTTAATTTCACTTAGAGAGTTGAGAAATCCTACTTATAAATGTACTTTGTTCTCCGTTCTGTGCTGGGAAAAAAGGAAAAAAAAAAGGTCTAGAGACTAGTTGAGCTGATGTGATTGGTATGCATGCAATAAACAGAATGACAGAACAAATGGGGCAGGTTTCACAGGGGAATGGAGAAGGGTACCATGTTGAGTGAGAGTTGAAGAAGCACTAGAGGAAACTATGAAAAGCCCGGTACTGGATGTTCAAGCCCTGGGCTCTCATCCATCAACCATGCCCTCGCAGCCATGGCATCTCATCTCAGTATGCCTCAGTCTCATCAGTTGTAAAATAAAGTTAAATGAAGCCTTGCTTAACTCACAGGCTATTAAGAGAGTCAGATGAGAGGTCTGTGTACAGGCTTTTCAAACTATAGAACACTAAAGAATAATCAGTAAGAAATGGAATTGTGACATTGGGGTCAGTGTCAGGAGGGTTGAAATATTGGGTCAGGAAATTCCAAAGTTCTAAATTGACATTTCAAGCCTTAAGTACCACCTTGGGAATAAAAATGCTTATAAAAATCTGAAATCAGTTACTGAGGTGAAAATCTGTGTAAAATACTAAGCCTGCTGTTTGCATACAAAACACAGCCCAAGAATGTTAGTATTCTTTATTTTATAGTCAGAGACATGGTCCAAGGAGCATTGTAAAAAGTAAAATACTCATTTGGGGGAACTTAATGCTTATTTAGCAGTAAACAGATCAATATGGTCTTTAACTATTATTATTATTTTCATTTGTTTGTTTCTGGTAAGACTCACCAGAACAGTTGATATGTCAAGTTCTCATTCAGGGGCACCTTATTCAAAATTTGTTATGTCTCCTCATTAACTGATAAAAGTGATTGCAAATGAAGGTGATTGGTGAAGAGCAAGAGGGTTCTCTGAAATATGGTTCCCTCCACACCCGGAAATCCAGTGTTTCTTGTATTCTTATGCAATATACTTGATATTAAAGCAAGTTTCTAAAAATGTATGTATATTTTACTTTAATGATTCCTAATCCTCATGTTCTAGATGTAGGCATGTGGTGGTTTTGGAACAGCAAGATCAGATTAAATATGTTTCCTGTAGTTTAGACTGAAGAGTTTCTCTCTTAATAAATTTAAGGATTCATATACAGGCATACCTTGGAGATACTGTGGGTTTGGTTCATGGATTCAGACCATTGAGATAAAGCAAATGTCACAATAAAATGAGTCACACAAAGTTTTTGGCCAGTGCATATAAAAGTTATATTCACACTGTACTATAGTCCATTAAGTACAGAATAGCATGATGTCTAAAAATGTGCATACTTTAAAAATACCTTATTGCTAAAAAATGCTAACAATCATTGGAACCTTCAGGCTTAAAATATTCATAATTTCTTTGCTGGTGGAAGTTATTGTTTTGATATTGGTGGCAGTTGACTGATCAGAATGGTGGTTACTGAAAGCTTTCTCTGAAGCATGTGATGCTGTTTAATAGCATTTTACCCACAATAAAACTTCTTTCAAAATTGGAGTCACTCCTCTCTAACACTGCAAATGATATATCAACTACGTTTGTGTAATATTTTAAATCTTTTGTTTTTATTTCAACAGTGTTCATAGCATGTTTATCAGGAGCGCATCACATTTTAAGAAATGACTTTCTTTACTACCCATGAGAAGCATCTCCTCATCCATTTAAATTTTATCCTAAAATTGCAACAATTCAGTCACATCTTCAGGCTTCACTTCTAAATGTAGCTCTTTTGCTATTTATATCACATCTGTAGTTATTTCTTCCACTAAAGCCTCTAAGCACTGAAAGTTACTCGTGAGGGTTGGAATTGACTTCTACCAACTCCTATTAATGTTTATATTTTGACCTTCTCCTGTGAATCACAGATATTCTTAATGGCATCTAGAATGGTAAATCCAGTGTTCTGTGTGGATCCATCAAAAGAATTACTATCTATAATAGCTATCACCTCAGGAGATGTATTTTTTAAATAGTAAGACTTGAAATTTGAAATTACTCCTTGATACATGGACTGTAGAATGGATGTTGTGTTAGCAAACAAGAAAACAATGTCTATCTCCTTGTAATCTTCATCAGAGCTCTTGGATGACCAGTTTCATTGTCAATGAGAAGCATGAATTCTTTTTTTCTGAGCAGCAGGTCTCAACAGTGGGCTTAAAATATTCAGTAAGACATGCTATAAACAAATATGAGTAGATTTAGCTTAATTCTTAAAGGCCCTAGAACTTTCAGAATGGTCATTGCCTTCACCTTAAAGTCACCAGTTGCGTTAGTCCCTCACAGGAGAGTCAGCCTGTTGTTTGAAGTTTTGTAGCCAAACATTCATTTCTCCTCTCTAGCTACAAAAGTCCTAGATGGCATCTTCTTCCAATGGAAGGTATTTCATCTATATTGAAATCTGTTTTTTAGTGTAGCCAGCTTTATCAATTATCTTAGCTGGATCTTCTGGAAAACTTGCTGCAGCTTCTACATCAGCACCTGCTACTTCATCTCGCACTTTCATATTACAATGTTGGCTTCTTTCCTTAAGCCCCATAAATGAGCATATCAAAAGATGTTCAATATCATCCATCAGAAAGTAATTAGTGAAATAAATAAAAACCACAATGAATCTAAAACAATTGAACTCATAGATGCAGAGAGTAGAATGGTGGTTACCAGAGACTGGGGGTAGGGGGAATGGAGAGATGATAGTCAAAGGGTACAAAGCCTTATTAGACAGGAGAAATAAGTTTGATATTTAAAAATACCCATTGCACAGCATGGTGAATAGAGCTGTACATTTCAATATTGCTAAGAGAGTAAATATCTCATGTTTTCATCACAAAAAATTAAAATATTTGAGGTGGTATGTTAATTAGCTAAATGTAATCTTATTTCATTATATTAAAATTTACGACACCACTTTGTACCCCATAAATATAAATAACATTGTTATTCAAAATAGAATAGAGGTAGAAGCAACCCAAATGTTAATTGGTGGAAGTCCATTAGTCAAGAAGGCAGTTCTGAAGTGACGTTCTCTCTGTGTCCTGCTCTTTTATTGACCAGCTCTGTGAACTTACATGTAATTTATAAACTCCATGGTTCATTTTTTTCTTCCATAAAATGGGGGTTAATTATAGCAGCAGACTCAAAGATGACATTTTTTGTTTTGGCAGATTAAAGGAGATAATGCTGGTCAATATTTAATAACATGTCTGACAAATAGAAAGTACTCAGAAAAACCTTTCTATAGGTTTTTCTCAATGCTCTTCCTATACGTAAACCATCATCTTCCCTCTATCCAACCTTGGGAGCCTGACTCTGACCATTTGTTTGGCACTTTTTACAGGGTTATAGAAAGGCAATATAAAATATGCTAAAATTTTGATGTGAGAAAACAAAGAACTGAAATACTCTTCTATATGTATTGACTCCAAACCCTAGCAAACTGAGCTACAAAAATGTGAGTTCATATAAACAGTATTTACTTTTTGAAAATGAGAACCATGACAGTAAACTAACATATAGTATGTATAATATAATACTGCATACAGAAATATTACAATTGTTTTTACTATAATAATGAAAGAAGGTCATAGTGAAACTTTTTGAAAGGAAAAAAATCCATTGAAAATATTTCCCAGAAGTGGAGAAGAATGGTATGTGCATAAATATATTTTTCATTTTTGTTATCCAAACTTTTGATTTTTAAAAAAAGTGGTATTTAAATAAAAAAGATTGGCATAATCCGGAAAATTTATTTATGAGAAATCATTTATCATTCTTTTATGCAAAATAAAGAACTGTTGGTTACTATACTCTGTTTTTTTCTTAAAAAGGTGAATAACAAAAGCCTTTGAGAACTGCTTCTGTCTCACTAGAACAACAAATATCTCTGCCTTGAATTCTGAATAAGAATTTTTGGCTACATTTTCATCCACATATATTTTGCTTCTTTAGAATCTGCAAGGTAGTGAAGCCAACTAAATTCTTCAGTTATAAACTCTTAGCCAGCACCCCCATAGCCATTTGTCTCCTGTTAAAGGACAGTACACTGCTTTCATTTCACCTGAATCTTCATGGTTTGCATTTGCAATGCCTGCCTATTTACATTTATATTCCTTAACTTTCTTATGTTTTATTTTTTCCCTTTTTATCTTCCTCCTCCTTCTCCTCCTCTACCGCCTCCACTACTGTTTATGCATTTGCTTATTAGTGTACCATTCATGTTGTACACTCTTCACCTGGCTAGCTAATTTAGCTATGTACAATTAAAATCTTTCAAGAGCTTCCATTTGGGAAGCTTCTCCCCATATCACTTAATCAGCTTCTCTAGTTTGACCTCACCTTTCACTCACCTGTCCTTTGGACCTATTCCATCTGAAATCCAAAAGCCATCCAGAGAATGCATATTTTAATACTGTTCAATGTATCCCTCATCTATTATTCATGAGCTTTCTTTTCATTTGCACTTGTTTATTATGTATATGGTGTGCTAACGCTGCTTTGTAGAATTTATGTTTAATCTCTTCCCTCAGCGCTTGTCCATCAAATGTGTTGCCTGTCACCACCCATTTAGACTATTGTGTTTATGCCAACCAACTACCATTTAGAACATAAAAGTGAGCTGGAAGCTTCTTTGGGAAAATTTATTTTAAGTGAACTGAGGTCACTTTTATTAATAGTTAAAGAGAAAATTGATCATCTAGCAGACTGTTTGCCACTTGCAACAAAAGTTCTACAATTGCATGGGTTTTCCTTTCATCTTCTTTGAAGAAAAGGTAATAATCTACAGACATGCCTTATTTTATTACACCTCACTTTATTGTACTTCACAAATGTTGTGTTGTTTACAGATTTAAGGTTTGTGGCAACCGTGTGTTGAGCAAGTCTATTGGTGCCACTTTATCAACAGCATGTGCTCTCTTTGTGTATCTGTGTCACGTTTTGCTAATTCTTGCAATATTTCAAACCTTGCCCTTGTTAGTATAACTGTTATGGTGATCTGTAATCAGTAATCTTTAATGTCACTATTGTAATTATTTTGGGGTGCCCACAAACCATATCCATATAGGACAGAAAACTTAATCAATAAACTTTGTCTGCATTCTATATATCTTTGTTTGTATATCATCTTCAGACAAGTGTCTTTTCAAGTCTTTTGCCCATTCTTTAATGTGGTTATGTAATTTTTGGTTGTTAAATTGTAGGAGTTCTTTATACATTTTGGATATCAACCCGTTTTCCTACTCTTTTCTGTAGAACCAATCCCTCCAGGCTATGTGCCCTAAGCTTCTATTTTAACTGGCTTCTTTCTGGAATCTGCTGTTGGGAGGCTCTGGTGGAAAACTGGGCAGTGGGAGGAAGAGAAAAGCTAATATATTTGTCATCTCTCTGTCTTAGATTATGTGTCTGGCAAAGATTGTATATCCTCCTGGCTGCAACTACAGTCTCAAAAGCCCATTGTGTTCCCAGCTTCCATCCTGGAACCATCTCCTTCCAGTCTAGAGACAAAATAAACTTAAAGCTTCTGTTTGCTTTGTAGTTTCCTGTTTGGCTTCTCAGCATTTATATCACTTGGATGACCAATTCCCTATTTTAAATTCCCCTTGTTTTGTATGTTTAAGGTGACTTCTCTTTTCCTGTTTGGAGCCTCACTGATTGATCAACCAAGATCATAGTGGATTTTTTAGTATTTAAGACTTTTTTGTTGGTTTTATCATAGAATTTTATCAGTCTTCATATAGATACTGCAGATTTTTAAATTGATGCATAATTAATACATAGAGAAATACAAAAATCTTATATTTATAATTTATTGAATTCACAAATGTATAAAACTTTGTAATTGCCATCCAAATTAGGATATGTCGCATTTTCTTCACTTTAGAAGGTTCCAGAGTTCTAGTTCTGAAATGACAAGTGAGGAGCTCTGCAGATACACTCTCCAGTGATAAAAAGCATAATTGGTGAAAATTATTTTAAAATCAATCACTCAAAATCTCTTGAAATTGTCATTAGGGCATACAGAAAGTTAAGTAACATTTACTCAAGAGAATCTACTGAACTCAGTAAATTAAGAGAGTCTGTGGCATTCTAACCTTGGCCTGATCTCTCCCTTTCTTCCAGATCAGCATAACAGAAACTTCACTTCATGTAGGCACAGCCATGAACAAAGGACCCCCTCTGCAGGCAACTCTCAGTCAAGGGCTAAGGTATCCTCCACAGAGGGGCAGGAATTTCAAAATTCCTTCCATCTCCAACTCTGAGTTTCAGAGGCTAGCGTAACAGAAAGGTTGGAAATTCCCTTCTTCCAGGCAACTCCAACTCACAGAGGAGAGATTTTACCCCAGGAGTGGCAGGGTGAGAATCCTGGAGCCCTCATTGCCCTCATCATAGTGCAGGCATGCAGCAAGTTTCCATGCAGAAAGAGGCAAAGCTAAAAGACTATAGGGGCCTGATAACCTGCAAAAGTAGAGGCGTCAATTAGAAAGTTTTCAATTGTCCCCAGCCTAAGGACCAGAGCTGTAGCTCAGATATTTGGACCGAAGAGAAAGGTAGGCCATAAAACAGAGAGCTCAGAAGTTCTTTACTAAGAATCTAAACTTATCTAAACCAAGCTAAGGGGAATTTTAGGCATAAAGGCACTATCAGAAAAAAAAAAAATGAAAAATTTGAAAATAAGTCAGTTAAACCATCAGCATCTCTAGTTATCCAGAGAGAATCAGGAATAGTTAAGAGAGTTCTCCTGAGGTCAGAAAAAGCAGAAAACTGATCTCAAAAACTACCCTTGTAAAGGATGCCAAATAGACTGTAGAACAAGTTATGCCACAGGGTGTTGTTGAAAATAAAAGGTCAATCAGCTGGCCATTACTGGAATGTAACAGCTGGGTGTGGTCAGAAAAAGAAAGGAACAAAGTACCCTATTATATGTACATACTTGCTCTCTTTTTTTTCTCTCTATGGCTTTGAAATGCATAAAATTACAAAAAGTAATAATTAAAACAATGTGTTGTTGAAATTGTAACATATGCAGATGTGTTATAATATGCATAACAATTATAGTAGAAAAAGGGAAGAAGGAATAACACTGTAAAGGGCTAATGTTTTTATACCTCACTTGAATTAATTTATTACAAAGGTAGAGTAGATTGTGATAATATTTATCTGGTAAGCTCTAAACCACTAAGAAATAACTCAAAATTGAGAAAAAAATATTTAAAAAATTAAAATATTAAAATAAAAATATTAACTTAAGGTAAAAAGCAGGAGAAAAGGAAGAATTGAGGAACCAAAAGACCTAAAACTTACTAGAGCTAAAGAGGGACACTTTCAGTAGTAAAAAGGTGAGTCATTCAGGAAGATACAATTATCAATATACATGTACCTAAAAACACAACTTCCAAATACATGAAGCAAAAACTGACAGATTGTTTCGATCTGAATAAATAGGCTATTTAAACATAACAGTTGGAGACTTCAACACCTCACTTTTTTTTTTTTTTTTTTTTTTTTTGAGGGAGTATCGCTCTGTCACCCAGGCTGGAGTACAGTGCAGTAGTGCGATCTCGGCTCACTGCAACCTCGACCTCTGGGTTCAAGTGATTCTCCTGCCTCAGCCTCCTGAGTAACTGGGATTACAGGCACCCACCACCACGCCTGGCTAATTTTTGTATGTTAGTAGAGACGGGTTTTCACTATGTTGACTAGGCTGGTCCAGAACTCCTGACCTCAAGTGATCCACCCGCCTTGGCCTCCCAAAGTGCTGGGATTACAAGTGTAAGCCACCATGCCCGGCATATACCTCACTTTGAATAATGAAAGTTCCACTCATTACAAGACCAGCCAGAAAGTAGAAGACATAAACAACTTTATAAACTAATTAGGCCTAAGAGACATCTGTAGAACACTTTATTCAACAACAGAATATAATTATTTTCAAATGCATATAAAGTATTATCAAGGATAACCTATATGCTAGATCATAAAGCAAATCTCAGTACTTTTTTTTTTTTTTTTGAGACAGAGTTTCACTCTTATTGCCCAGGCTGGAGTGCAATGGCACGATCTCGGCTCACTACAGCCTCAGCCTCCTGAGTAGCTGAGATTGTGGGCACCTGCCACCATGCCCAGCTAATTTTTTGTATTTCTAGTAGAGATGGGGTTTCACCATGTTGGCCAGGCTGGTCATAAACTCCTGACCTCAGGTGACCCACCCACCTCAGCCTCCCAAAGTGCTGGGATTACAGGCATGAGCCACCATGCCCAGTCCAAACCTCAGTATATTTAAAAGGATTGAATTCATGCAAAACACATTCCTGACAAGAATGGAATTAAATTAGAAATCAGTGTCAAAAGGGTTTTAGATAAATTAATAAATAAGTGGAAACGAAACAACATACTCCTAAGTAACCAATAAAAGAATATATGACAGAAAACTTTAAAAATGCTTTAAGTGGAAATAAAGATCCAATATACAAAATATTATGGAATGCAACTAAAGCAGTATTTAGATGTGAGTATTTAACTGCAAATGCATAGATGATTGATAGATAGATAGATAGATAGATAGATAGATAGATAGATTAGATAGATAGACAGATAGATAATCAATTGCAAAGGTAAAACAGCAAACTAAATCTAAAGCTTGCAGAAGAAAGGCAATAGTAAAGGTCAGAGCAGAATTTATTGACATAGACAATAGGGAGGAAAAGAAAATAACTAACACTAAAAGTTGGTTATTTAAAAAATCAACAAAATTGAAAAAAAATTAGCTAGATTTACTCAAGATATAAGACTCAAATTACAAAATCAGAATTAAAAGGGAAAATTACTGTTACATTTACATAAACAAAATGAATTATGGGGAACACTATAAACAACTGTATGCCAATTAAAATGGACAAATTCCTAGAAAGACAGAAACTTATGAAACTGACTCAAGAACAGACAGAAAATGTGAGTTGCCCTATAACTAATACAAATAAAATAAAATAGGCTGAGTGCATTGGCTCACGCCTATAATCCTAGCGCTTTGGGAGGCCAAGATGGGCAGATAACGAGGTCAGAAGTTCAAGACCAGCCTGGACAACATAGTGAAACCCCATCTCGTAAAAATACACAAAACTGGACAGGCATGGTGGCAGTCACCTGTAATTCCAGCTACTAGGGAGGCTGAGGCATGAGAATCGCTTGAACATGGGAGGTGGAGGTTGCAGTCAGTCGAAATCGCACTACTGCACTGCAGCCTGGGTGACAATGTGAGACTCTGTCTCAAAAAATAATAATAATAAAATAAAAAAGTAAAAATAAAATAAAATAATAAAATAGCAACCAAAAATACCAACAAAGAAATGCATAGTCCTTGATGGTTTGTGCAGTGAATTCCACCAAATATGTAAGAAAGAATTAATACAAATGTTCTACAAGCTCTCCCAAAAAATAAAATAATAGAAACACTTCTTAACTCATTTTATGAGGCCAGAATTTCTTTAATATAAAATCCAGACATTACAAGAAAACTACAGACCTATATCTCATATCAATATAGATGAGCAATTTCTCAACAAAATACTAGAAACCCACATCTCTAGCAACATACAAAATAATTATAAACTATGACCAAGTGAGATTTACTCCAGGAATGCAAGGCTGGTCTAGTATCTGAAAATCAATTATTGTAATACAACATATCAGTAGAATAGCCAAAATAATCTTGAGTTTAATAAAAGAGCAATTTTATAAATCTCCATTTCAAAGCATATTACAAAGCTACAGTTATCGAGACAATATGGTACTGGAATAAGAATAGATATATAGAACAATAGAATAGAATTTAGATCACAAATTTCTCACATTTAAGATCAATTAATTTTTTTGATACAAGTTCCAAAACAATTCAATAGTGAGAGTAGTCTTTTCAATGAATGGTGCTGGCACAATTGGATATCCACATGTAAAATAACTGTTTGAGATACCTATCTCAAATACTATGCAATAATGAATTCAAAGTTAAACAGACACAGTGTAAGAGACCATATCTTCTCTCACATTCAGAATTGTGTCTGCAAAATTAAGACACAATTCTAAATGTGAGAGAAGATTATAAAACTCTTAGAAGAGGTATAAAGATAAATTTTCTATATTTTCATTTTGCAAAGGTTTTTAAAATGCAAAATCAAAAGTACCTAGTAACCAATGAAAAAGCATAAATTGGACTTCACAAAAACTAAAAAGCTTTTGTACTTTAAAAGATCCCATAAAGAAAGTGAGAAGATCACCTGCTGATTAGAGATAATATTATATCATACATCTAATATGATACCTGTGTCTCACACAGAATATGTGTCTTATTACTCAATAACAAAATGCAAATAGATCAATTTAAACATTGCCAGACCATCTGAATATACATTCCTCCAAAGAAAATATACAAATGACCATTAAGCATACAAAAGATGTGCAATATCATTAGTCATTAGAAAAATGCAAATCAAAACCAAAATACGGTACTGCTTTACTTCACTAGAAAAGCTAAAATCAAAAGGACAAAAGCAAGTGTTAGCTATAAAATAAAGATAGATACTAGCAAGTGTTGACAAAGATGCAGAAAAACTGGAATCCTTATACACTGCTTGTGGGACTGTAAAATGATGCAGCCACTTTGAAAAGCAGTCTGACAGTTCCATATGACCCACCAATTTCATGCTTATGTATAATTCCAAGGAAATGAAAACATACATTCAAATAAAAAATGTGTACATAAATTTTTATAGCAGTGCATTATTTATAATAGCCAAATAATGGAAAATTATTCAAATGCCTATCAAATGATGAATTCATAAATTAAATGTGGTGTCCACATAACAGAATATTATACAATAAATCTATCTCAGTACCCTGTAGGCAACTACTGCTCTGACCTACCTCTACAGATTAGTTTTGCCTACTGTAGAAACTTATGAAAATTGAATCATTTAGTGTATACTTTTTAAATGATTTTATTGACTCTAATAGAATCTTTTTAATCTTTATCCATGTTGTTGCATGTATCAGAATTACATTGACTATGTTGCTTAGTATAATTTCAGTTTCTTAATCTACCATAATTTGTTTATTCATTCTGTTGTTATGGCCATTTGGATTATTTACAGTTCCTAGTTATATAAATGAAATTCTATGAAAAATTTTTAATGGATCTTTTCACATACATATATTTTTATTTTTTTGGAAAAACAGCTAGCAGTTGAATTAAGGTCATGGGGTAAGTGTATCTGGAACTTTTACAAAGACGTTGCATAGACACAGAGAGGGGAACATCACACACTGGGGCCTGTAAAGGGGGGGGGGGGCTACGGGAGGGACTGCATTAGGAGAAATACCTAATGTAGATAACGGGTTGATGGATGCAGCAAACCACCATGGCACATATATATTTATGTAACAAACCTGCACGCTCTGCACATGTATCTCAGAACTTAAAGTATAATAATAAAAAAAAGCATTGTCTTATATCTCCCTGTCAGCATCTTGAATCTGATGTCTCTAAAATTGGTCGTTTTTGGGTTTATCCTGCTCAGGGTTTGCTGAAATTCTTCATGTATACATTGTTGAATTCATAAAATTGGACAATTTTGGATTTTTTTTTAAGTACGTGTTCTGCTCCCTTTTGTATCTTTTTTTTATTTTGGAACTTTGTTTACATGTATGTTAGACTACTTCAGACTGTGCTACAGGTAACTGTGGTTCTGTTAATTTATTTTTCCATCTTATTTCTCTCTATGATACAAATTGCATCATGTCTCATATCTCATCTTTAAGTTTCCTTATGGCTTTTCTCTGCCATCTTCTGTTTGCTATTACACCAAAACTTACATTTTTATTTTGGATACTTTTACTTTTTAATTTTGGAATTCAAAGTTGGTCTATTTTTTATTATTTGCATTACTATGCTGCTATTTACCATCTGTTCATTCATTATGCCATCTTTTAAAATGTTACTCAGCATATTTATAATAGGTTCTTCAATGTGAATGTCTGATAATTCAAACATCTGTGTTAATTTTGAATCCATTTCTAATGACAGACTTAAAAATCTCTTAACTATGGCTTGCATTTTTATGTTTTCTCATGTATATTAATTTTTGATTGTGTGCTGAACATTATAATTATATATTATAAAGTCTCTGCTTTTTATTATTGTCTGAGTAACAATGGTTTTTGTTTAAATAGAAAAGTTGCTGGCTGAAAAACTTGAACTTTTAGATGCTTGGTTTCATATGATGTTAGCACAGCTACATTTAAGTTTTGTCTTCTGTTTTGGCAAGAATCCTTAGGCATAGGACATATTGTTTACTCATTAAGTATGGCTTTTATTGTGTTTCAAAGGGATGCCCAGGGAGATTAAAACTATGGGTTATGTTTCTCATTTGGCCAATGACAGGTGAAGCCTCTGTGTATATATATTAGTTTTTCAGCTACTACTTTCTATCCTTCTGTTGGCTCTTTCCTGTCTTTCTCATGCATGTACACAGTTCACGAATCACACATAGATATAAGATAGTTTATATACAAATTTCAGGTCTTCTTCCTCTTCTGGAATTCCATTCCTTAATTTGTAGCTTCTCTAGCAGCCCCAGATAAGGGCTTGCTACATGTTTTAGGGAATAACCCCCGAGAAAAATTCAAATAAATGTAAGCCTCCATTCATCTTCCATGTTTTTAAGGATTTAAAAACAAACATTTTATAATCCGGTTGCTATAAAAACACCATATTTATACCATTACTTTTTGTCTCTTAGTTCTTAAGAATATTAAAAATTGAATTACTGATGTTCTTTTGATTTGAAACTGACCTTTTTGGAGTCATAATTTTTATAAGCTATCCATTTGATTTTCTGCATGTTTCGACAAAGTAATTTTTAAAAATACTAATATTGCATTTTCCTTGCATATATATGTATATATATGTATGTGTATATATGCTAGTTTACTTTTTGTATAAGCAATTTGGCCAGCACTTTTATATTATTTTCACTCTTATTATATTTCTTATTATTTTATTATGCCTCATAGAACTTTTTACCAGTTTGCTGAGTGCATATTAAAAATAGGATTGAATTTTGATTTTGTATCCTGCAACTTTATTGAATTTGCTTATTAGTTCTAAGTGCCTTTTAATGGAGGTTTTAGGGATTTTCTTAATATACGGTCATCCCTAGTATTTTTGAGGAATTGATATTAGTATCACTCCATAAATGTAAAAATCCATGGATGCCTACATCCCTTATATAAAATGGTGTAGAATTTGCATATAACTTATACACATCCTCTCACATATTTAAATCATCTCTGGATTACTTATAATACCTAATAAAATGTAAATGCTATGTAAATAGTTGTTATATTGTTTTATTTGTATTATTTTTTATTGTTGTAGTAACTTTACCCTAAAATATTTTAAATTCATGGTTGTTTGAACCTGAGTATGCAGCACCTGCCAATAAAGAGGGAGGGCCAACAGTTTAAGATCATGTCATATGTAAACAGATAAAATTTTGCTATTTCTTTCCAACTTAGATGTCTTTTACTTCTTTCTCTTGCCTAATTGCTCTGTGTAGGACTTTCAGTACTATGTTGAATAGAAAAAGTAAAAAGTGGACATCTTTGTCTTGTTCACAATCTTTGAGAAAACCCATTCTTTTCAAGGTTGAGTATGATATTAGCAGTGGGTGTGTCATATATAATCTTTATTATGTTGAGGTACTGTTGCTTTTATACCTAATTTGTTGAGAGTTTTCATTATGAAATAATTCTGTATTTTATAAAATGCTTTTTCTTCATGTATTGGGATTATCACATGATTTTTATTCTTTTTCCTCTTAATGTGGTATATCAGATTTATTGATTTGTGTATGTTAAACCATTCTAACATCCCAGGGATAAATCCTTGGTCCTGGTATATGATCCATTTAGTGTGTTGTTCAATTTTGTTTGCCATTATGTTGTCGAGGATTTTTGCATCTATGTTTATTACAGACACAGGCCTGTAATTTTTGTTTTGTATAGCATCTTTAACCAGCTTTAGAATTAGTGTAGTGTTGTCTTTGAAAAATGAGTTTGGAAGTGTTTCCTTTTTTTCAATTTTTTTGAAGAGTATGAGAAGAATTGGCATTAATTCTCCTTTAAATGTTTGGTAGAATTCAGGCTGGGTGCAGTGGCTCATGCCCGTAATCCCAGTACTTCAGGAGGCCAAGGTGGGGAGATCTCCTGAGGTCAGGGGCTCAAGACCAGCCTGGCCAACATGATGAAACCCTGTCTCTACTAAAATACAAAAATTAGCCGGGTATGGTGGTGCACGCCTGTAATCCCAGTTGTTTGGGGGAGCTGAGACAGGAAAATTGCTTGAACCCAGGAGGCGAAGGTTGCAGTGAGTCGAGATGACACCACTGCACTCTAAAACAATCTTCTGGTTCAATGCAATTCATATCAGAAATCCAATGACATCTTTCACAGAAATAGAAAAAATTTCTAAAATTCATATGGAACCACAAAAGATCCAGAATAGTCAAAGCAATCTTGAGCAAGAAGACCAAAGCTGGGGGCATCACATTCCCTAATTTCAAAATATATTAAAAGGTTTACTAATCAAGACAGAATGGTACTGGCATAAAAACAAACACATAGACCTATGAAATAGAATAAAGACCCCAGAAAGAAATCTATACGTTTACAGTCAACTGATCTTTGAAATGCTGCCAAAAACATACAATGGGAAAGGATGGTCTCTTCAATAGAAGATGTTGGAAAAATTGGATACCCACCTGCAGAATAATGAAGTTGGACCTTTACCTCAACCAATATAAAAATCAACTTAAACTCAAAATGGATTAAAAATTTAAATGTAAGATCTGAAACTGTTAAACTATTAAAAGAAAACATAAAGAAACAGCTTATTTGTACTTATTTTGGCAATGATGGTTTTTGTTTGTTTTGAATATGACCCTGTAAGCACATACAACAAAATAAAAAAGTAGACAAATGAAATCGCATCAAACTAAAAAGCTTCTGTGCAGCAAAGGAAATAGTCGATAGAATGAAAGTACAACCTACAGAAAGAAAAAATAAATCACGACCTGATAAAGGGTTAACCTCCAAAATATATAAGAAACTCAAATAACTCAATAGCAATAGCAAAACAATTCAATTTTTAAAATAGGCAAAAAACTTTGACTTAGTGTTAGGACTGCCATAACAAAATACCATAAACTGAGTGGCTTATAAACAACAGAAATTTATTTCTCACAGTTCTTGCGTCTAGGAAATCCAAGATCAAGGTGCCAGCAGATTTTGTGCCTGGTGAGGGCTGGTTTTTCATAGGTGGTGCCTTTTAGCTGTGTTCTCACATAGTGGTCAGGGCAAGGCAGCTCTGTGGGGCCTCTTTTATAAGATCACTAACTGCATCCTTGAGGGCTCTGACCTCATGACCCAATTAATTTCCCAAAGGCCCACCTCTTAGTAACATCACATTTTGGATGAGGATTTCAATGTATAAATTTGTGGGGATCATGAACATTCAGACCTTACCCAAATAGACATTTCTCAAAAACAATACGAGTGGTCAACAGGTATATGAAAAAGTGCTCAACATGTCTAATCATCAAGGAATTGCAAATTGAAATCACAATGAGATAACATTTTTAGAATGGGTATTGTTAAAAAGGCAAAAGATATCAAGTGCTGGTGAGGATGTGGACAAAAGGAACCCTCGTACACTGCTGGTGGGAACGTCAATGGTTATGACCATTAAGGAAAATAGGATGGAGGTTTCTCAACAAATTAAAAATAGAAGTACCATACAGTCCAGCAATCTCACTTCTGAGTATATACCCAAAGAAAATAAAATCAGGATATCAAAATAACACCAGTACTACCGTGTCCATCACAGCATTGTTCAATATAACTGTAACCACCCAATGGGTTCACATTGCTCGCTGCCTATACAGAGCCCATTTATCAAGACAGGGGAATTGCAATGAAAAAAGAGTAATTCACACAGAGCTGGCCATGTGGGAGACCGGAGTTTTATTGTTACTCAAATAAGTTTCCCCCAGAATTCAGGAACTGGAGTTTCTAAAGATAATTTGGCGCATTGGGGCTGAGAAAGTGGGGACTGCTGATTGGTCAGGTTGCAGATGGAATCATAGAGGGGTCGAAGTGACATTTCCTTACTGTCTCCTGTTCCTGGGTGGGATGGCAGAACCAGTTGAACCACATTACTGGTGGGTGGTGACAGGTGATCCATTGAGTGCAGGGTCTGCAAAATACCTCAACCATTAATCTTAGATTTTACAGTAGTGATGTTAAGCCAGCAACAATTTGGGGAGGTTCAGACTCTTTCAGCCAGAGGCTGCAAGACCCCAAATTTCTAATCTTGTAGCTAATTTGTTAGTCCTACAAAGGCAGACTGGTCCGCAGGAAAGAAGGCAGTCTTTTCAGGAAAGGGATATTAACAATTTTGTTTCAGAGTCAAACTATAAACTAAATTCCTTCCCAAGATTAGTTTGACCTATGCCCAGGAATGAACAAAGACAACTTAAAGTCTGGAGGAAAGATGGAGTTGGTTAGGTCTGATCTCTTTCACTGTCATAACTTCTTTAGTTATAATTTTTGCAAAGTCAGTTTCATAACCAAGACATAAAAACAATCTAAGTGCCTGTCAATGAATGAATGGATAAAGAAAACAAGGTGTGTGTACATACAACAAAAACAGAGAAGAAAATTTTTATTTTGGACGACATGGATGAACCTAGAGGACATTATACTAATGAACTAAGCTAGACACAGAAAGAGGAATACTGTATGACCTCATTTATATTTATACATATTTATATGTGGAATCAAAAATAGTCAATCTCATAGATAGAGAGAGCAGAATGGTGGTTGTCAGGCCCTGGGAGGTGGGGAAATAGAGGAATGCAGGTCAAAGAGTACAAAGTTTTAGTTACACAGATAAATAAGTTCTGAAAATCTAATGTACAGCAAGGCAACTATAGTTAATTATACTTTTTATCAGGTGTAAATTTATCAGGTATACATTTTATACTTGAAATTTACTAAGAGAGTATGTTTTAAGTGTTCTCACTCAAAACAGGTAACTATGTGAGGTGATTGATGTGTTATTTAGCTTGACTATGATGATAATTTTACAAATCACCAAAGCTAGGAAAATTCTCTTAAAAAAGAATTGGATATTGAATATTAGTATGCTTTTTTCAGTGCATCTTAACACAATCAAATATCTGTTCTCTGTTTTGTTGTTGTTCTTAAGATACCATGAATGTTATAAATAGGTGTTATAATACTGAGCCATTTGTTTATTTCAACATGAAAAATACCTGATCAAGATATTACAGTTATGCATTGCTTAATGGTGAGAACACATTCTGACAAAAGTGTCGCTAGATGATTTTGTCATTGTGTGAACATCACAGAATGTGCTTACACAGAGCTAGGTGGCATAATCTATTACACAGCTAGGCTATATGGTGTAGCCTACTGCTCCTAAACTACAGACCTTTGAAGCATGTTACTGTGCTGAATACTGTAAGTAATTGTAACACAATTGTAGGTATGTGTATATTCAAACTTAGGGAAGGCACAATAAAAACACAGTATTACAATTTTATGAGACGACACATATGCAGTCCCTCATTGACCAAAACATCCTTGCGCAGTGCATAACTGTAATTCAATACATTAATGAGTTTATTTTCTATTAGTTTATTTAGAATTGTTGAACATCCATTAACGAATACACTACTGTGATTTTTTTTCTTATTTTTTCACATCTTTGTAAGCTAATGCCAAGTTTTTCAAGCTTCAGAGAAATATTATGAAAATACCTTTGTTCTCTAAGCTTGGGAACTCCTAAATGCTAAATAAATAATAATTTCATTTTAAAGCTTATCAAGACTCAATTATGAAGGCTTCTTGGAGTTTAATTATTTGATGTTTTCCTTTATATTTATTGGTATATTTCTTTTGGAATTTCCACCTGTTCATCACTTAACATAAATAGTTTATATTTTCCACGTAGATATTTTTATACAGATCCTAAAATGTAGTAACATATACGTATAAGTTCCTTTTGAATATGTTAATTTGCTTGCATCTGTTGTCATTTTATTATTTATTAGCTTCTGGTTTTGCATCATTTTTTGTAGCTTTTCTTTCAGTTATTTATATTAGCTCTTGCTTGTCTATTTTCTTAGCAATTTCCAAAGTTTAATTGAATGTATTTATCAATTTTAATGTTATTTGCTGCTTTCTAACATATTAATTCCTGCTTTCACCTATAGTAATTACATTCTTTTGATGTAATTACTCTTTTGCTACTGTCATACATACAAATGTTCATTTATTTTTCAAAGTCTGTCTTACTTAACATTAAAAAGGCTTTAAGATGTGGATTCATTTGGAGTACAGTCTGAGGCACATCACAAAGGTGCTGTTCTAATTATGATTATTCTCTCAATATTTTATAATTGCCAGTTTGATTTCTGATATGGTGTAATAACTATTTTCAAAAATCCTAATTTTCAAATGGTTTGGATCTTTTATTTATATTTTTATTATAACTATATATCAGACTAATCAAAATGTAAATGGATGTAATAAACATCATTTTTGTGTATATGCTGATTTTGTGTAGTTAACATACCAAATTTGGAAGCATTTTCTTTAGGAATATATTTGTTTCTTCATATATTAAGCTGCTATTTAAATTTGTCTAAGTATTCAAATGAAGTATTTTGAATAATTTTATTTTATAAGTATTATATATCATTTATTTTCATATGAATCAACTAATGTGTTACATCTAGTGAACCAAAGATACAAAGAAAATATTAATTCTTCTGTACTCTGCTTCAAACCAAATCTAATAAAGAACTGTACACTTAAAAACAGGGTAGCAGATCTTACGTTATGTGACGTTTACTACAATTTTTTAAATTAACTGCTTAGAATATGTTAATCAAATTTAAATTTCTGAAATTTTGAGTTTATGAGTTTTGTAATTGTTTCTGTTTGCTTTTCAAGATTGTTTTACAAATAAAAACTTATTACACAATACTTATTGCTCTGAAGCTTGCATTTTTATCTACTGATGTTACCTGAGTATTTCTAAAAGTCAGTTTCATGTAACAACATACGTCTTTTACATTTGATGAGGAGTGTTTTACTTCCAATTATACGGTCAGTTTTAGCAATCCCATTACTAGGCATATACCCAAAGGATTGTAAATCATTCTACGATAAAGACACATGTACATGTGTGTTTATTGTGGCACTATTCACAATAGTAAAGACTTGGAACCAACCCTAATATCCATCAGTGATAGAATGGATTAAGAAAATGTGCTACATATACACCATGGAATACTATGCAGCCATAAAAAAGGATGAGTCCCTTTGCAGGGACATAGATGAAGTTGGAAAACATCATTCTCAGCAAACTATCACAAGATCAGAAAACCAAACACTGCATGCTCTCCCACTCATAAGTGGGAGTTCAACAATAAGAACACATGGACAAACAGAGGGGAACATCACACAACAGGGCTTGAGGGGAGTGTGGGGGGTCAGGGGAGGGATAACATTAGGAGAAATACCTAATGTAGGTGATGGGATGATGGGTGCAGCAAACCACCATGGCACGTGTATACCTATGTAACAAAACTGCACGTTCTGCACGTGTAACCCAGAACTTAAAGTGTAATAATAATAATAATAATAATAAAACATACATCACCGCTAACACCACACAGGAGTTCCCCTGCTCTGCATCCTTGCCAACATTTGTTATAGGATGGCTTTTATTTTACATATTTATTCTTCTGTGGATAAGACTCCTATTTAGGCCGGGCACGGTGGCTCACGCTTGTAATCCCAGCACTTTGGGAGGCCAAGGCGGGCGGATCATGAGGTCAGGAGATCGAGACCACGGTGAAACCCCGTCTCTACTAAAAATACAAAAAAAATTAGCCAGGTGTGGTGGCGGGCGCCTGTAGTCCCAGCTACTCGGAAAGGCTGAGGCAGGAGAATGGCGTGAACCCCGGGAGGCAGAGCTTGCAGTGAGCCGAGATTGCACCACTGCACTCCAGCCTGGGCGACAGAGCGACACTCCGTCTCAAAAAAAAAAAAAAAAAAAAAAAAAAAGACTCCTATTTAAAGTGGTATCTATTTGTGGTTTTAATTTGCATTCCCAAGACTCGGAGTCTGATCCAGCATCTTTAAATGAACTTACAGGCTTTCCTGTATTTTCTCTTGTGAAATTCCTATTTACAGCTTTCTGCATTTTATATTGGACTATTTCTTTCTTTCTGGTAGATTTACAACAATTACTTTCATACTCTGAATGCTAATGCTGCTTAAGGGTGGACTTGTGGCAAATATTTTTCCTTATTTGTGGTTTGTATTTTATTTTTTAAATTTTAATGGAGTCTGTTTTTATAGTTCCCTTTCTATGTTAGTGCAATTTTTGTCTTGTTTAAACATTTTTTATGTAATCTAGGGTATTAAAGATAATTTCCTGTATCATCTTCAAATATCTTAAAGTTTTGCTCTTTATATCTGTTTTTAATCCAATGGGAATTAACTTTTTGCAATGGTATGAAGTTAGAGTACCATTTTCTATATATTTTTCCATATTACTAACCGTCTTGACATCGTTTCCTGAATGCTTCACATTTTACCCCTTGTTTATTAATTCAGCTGATATTTACTGAGCACATATTATGTAGCAATCACTGTTTTAGCCATTATATTTATATCAATGAAAATACTAAAGCATATGAAATACATCAATGAACACAGTAGACAGAATCCCACACCAGCAGAGCTTATGTTCTTGTAAAAGGAGACATAATAAACAGTAAATGTAGCAAATTAGTGCTTTATTGGGCCAATCCGAAGGGGATAATTGCTATGAAAAATAAGAACAGGTTAAGCTGGATGACAGAATATACAGCAATTTCAAGAGCATACTAGGGATAAGCCTCACTAAACTATAAATTTGAGCAAAAACAAAAAAACTGTAAATATCTAGGCAAAGAACCTTAGAGGTAGAGAGAGCAGCCATTTCAAAAGACCTAAAACACAGAAATGCTTGCTGTTTTACATGAGAAGCCACCATGTGAGGGATATAGGGAAGAAGGAAGGAGGAGAGTAAGGCAAGATAAGGTATGAGAGGAAATTGGGGAGAGAAAGCCTTGAAGATGTAAGTCCTTTGAGCCACTGTCTGCATTTCAATCTGCTTTGCCTCCCTCTTACTCCAGCTACTTCTTCAGTGTCCATTTCTTCGTATATTTCAACCATCTTTGATCATGTGCAACTTTGACATGTATTTTACACTTAATGCCCCAGATAATTCTCTACTCACATAGTCTGAAATAGTTTTGGGAACCAGATTTTCACTTCTGCGTGCTGAACCCAAAAGGGGCCACCCTCAAGCAACTTTCAAATGAACAGTTCTTATATGCACTTTATACAACTTTTTAGAAGTTCCCCAAGTTGGACAGTCTAAAGCTCACAGTGCTGGCCAGTGAGCGAGGAGCAATAGAATGGAATGCAAATAAAGAATCAGTATCCAGGAGGAAGGAGTGGTCAACTAAACCTAACTACTGATAGATCAACTAAAATGTCAACTGAAACTGACCATTGTGTTTACCAATCTTGAGGTAATCACAACAAAAGCAGCTTGGGTGCAGTTGTGGGTTCAAAAGCATAATTAGAGTAAGTTTAACAGAAAATGGGAATGAAGAGTAAAATAAATAACGCTGAAGAATAAAATGAAAATAGAAAATAGAAGGTGTGATGGTTCAGGTCTTTATCAGGTCTTTGTCTGGCAGAATGTCTCACATTCTGCCAGAGGAACAAGGAATTGTAGTACCAGTGAGTAATCAAGCTCAAACTACTTCCCTGTTGCTATGGAAGAAGCTAAGAACATATTTGGTTGGACAAGTAGTAGTCTCCACCAAAACTATTTAGCTCATTTACTTTCAAACTTTTTTGTTCTCTGATAAATGAATTTCATATTTAAAACTATATATGTATATTATAGACATATGTGTATATTATATATGCACATTACATATAAAATAGACTTTTTTTCTAAGGCTACTTTAGCTGTGGCTCAACATAGGTATACGAAAATGTTTTATTTTCATTACCCTTATTAAAAATGAGTGTTTTTTTAGTATGTATTTCTGTCTTAGAATATAGTCCTTTTAAAGATATGTTTAACATGTGCTCAAAAAGAATCTATATTACCTGTTGCATATTAAGTATAGTTTCTATTACCTTTAAACTTACTATTCAAACTTTCTGTGTAATTTTATATAATAATAATAATTATTATTATTTTTTGAGATGGAGTCTTGCTCTTGTCACCCAGGCTGGAGTGCAGTGGCATGATCTCAGCTCACTGCATCCTTTGTCTCCTGGGTTTAAGCAATTCTCCTACCTCAGCCTCCTGAGTAGCTGGGATTATAGGCGCCTGCCACCACACTCAGCTAATTTTTGCATTTTTAGTAGAGACGGGGTTTCACCACGTTGGCCAGACTGGTCTCGAACTCCTAACCTCAGGTGATCCACCTGCCTCGGCCTCCCAAAGTGCTGGGATTACAGGCATGAGCCACTGTGCCTGTCCAATTCTATATTATTTTCTATATAATTATCCACAAATCTACTTTTTGAGAGGGTTATCTTATGATCTTTAATACTATACTTAAATAGTTTATTTGCCCATAAACTCTGTTAATTCTCATTTTCTGAAGGCATATTATTAAGTACTTATGTGGTATTTATTAATATGTATTTATTGATCATTATAAAATAATGTTTTCATTGTATTCTATTTTGTCAAAATTCAAATTATTTTATATTTGTGGAGCTATTTTATTTTTTCTTTTTAAATTTTCAGTATAATTTTTAAAAAATGTATTCCTTGAAGACAGTTAATGCCCCATTAGCATACTGAATTCTGTTTTTCTTAAACAATATGATAGTGACTGTCTTTTGAGTGAAAAATTAATCCCATTCATACTTAGTTGTTCTTACCATCAGAACTCACCTCTGTCATTTTGTTTGTTGCATCTAGTTTTTGAATTTTCATGTTTCTTCCTTCCCCTCCCTGTCTTTCATTGTCTAGAAAAAAAGTATTCTGATTATTTAAAAATTACATATTATATTTTTGTCTTCAGTGTCTATTTTCTCTCTATTGATTCGTTATGTTTATCAAAGTTTATATTTCCACAAAAAACATACCGTACATTTTAACATATTCTCCTCCTCAGTATACACTGCTTTCTCCTGCCATGCTCTCCATCCCCTCAGTACATTGGTAAATGTCTGCTAGACTTTCAATGCATTGTTATTAATATATGTTTTCTTGGTTCCTGCTCTTTCAGATAATACATTTGGCTTTATTTTCATTTTGCTGTAGAAGTCTTTCCATGCATTTTCAAAGTGAGATTTTGTATTAGGAACAATTAAAGGTGTTGAATATCGGAAGATATATTTATTCCATCTTCTTATTTAAATGATTTTCTAACTGAATAGGCAATTCCAGGCTCAAAGTTATATTAACATTGAAGACAATATTACATTTTTCTCATACATCCAATATTGCTGATGAGATGTCTAATTAAATCTGGTTATTAAAACTTCATGGAGATGTTTTGTTTTCCTTTCCTGGTAAATTTCAGAGTTTTCATTTTGTATTTAACTACCTTAGATTTCACTATAATATATCTGGGTTAATCTTTTTTCTTATCACTCTATTTGACGTTCTGAAATCCATTTCACACTAAGGTGCTTTAGATTTTTTTAAACTTGAAAATACCCATCATTTTTAATTCAAGTATTTCTTTTTCTCAATATTAGTCAGCTTTTACTGCCATAATAAAATAGCATAGACTGGGTGGCTTCAAAAACATAAAAATTTCTGACTATTCTGAAGGCTAGAAGTCAAAGATCAAGGTCTTGCAGGGTTGATTTCTGCTGAGGTCTCTTTTCCTGGCTTGCAGATAACCACTTTCTTACTGTGTCTTCACATGACAGAGACTTCTTAAAAGGACACAGTTTCTACCAAATCAGGGCACTATCCTTATGATCTTACTTAAATTTAATTACTTCCATAGAGACCTACTTTCTAGATATAACCATAGTAGAAATTATGGTTTCAACATATAAATTCTGGGGGAGTCACATGCATTATGTCTATAGCATCTTCTATTTTCTTTGTTTTATTTCTCTATCTATCATCTATCTATCTATCTATCTATCATCATCATCTATCTATCATCTATCTATCTATCATCTATCTATCATCTATCTATCTATCTATCATCATCTATCTAATCTATCTATCTCTGTTTTCATTTCTTTCTACTCCCGTTATATAGATGTTTCCATTCTTCTTATATTTCTTTTATATTTCGGTTTTAAAAAACCATCTATACATCCCTCCTTGATGTTTCTTGAAGAATTCTCTGATCTGGTCTCATGTTCAGTCATTCATTTATACTTCAGCTTTAGCCATTCAGCTCTTTAATTCTACCCAATGGCCTATATAAACAGATACATACATAGCTACATAGATACATAGCTACATAGATAGATAAAGATATATTATGTATATATATATGTATTTGATTGCCTCGTCTGTATAACTGTGTGTTCTATTTCATATTACCAATATTCTCACATATCTATTTCAGTACATGTATTCTATTTAATTAAATTCTGTATCTGTCACACTAATTCTGTTGGGTTTTGTAACAGCTGTTTAGTTTCTCAAAGTTTTTTATAAAAAGGTAGATGACTTTCCACATGAATTCATATTTCCCCAGTCTCTCAGCTGTGTCTGCTGGCAATATGCACCAAGCAGGTTAGTAAGGAAGGGGCATATGCAGCTTCTGAGAGCCCTCATATAAGACAGACCTGGAAGAGCAACAGAATTTACTGTTTGTGCACAGGACACCAAACTTCCTATTTACCGCCTTGCTAATACTAGTCTCCAGGGGTGTCCCCCAAGACCCAGGAAGCCGGACAGGAAAGAAAGAAGGAAGACATGCTCAGGGCTCTTCTCTGTAGCAAGGAGATTTCTTTTGTCTGGCAAAGTAGGTGCTGCGGTTTCTCTACCTGTTAGCCACCCCTGGGAAGTGATGTCCACCTGATGCAAAGAGCAAAGAAAAGATGTCAAAATCAAAGCTTCCTCAGTTTATTCCTCTCACCCCAGACTCTGTTTTCTTTTCAGATCACTGGTTTCTCCCAGTGTTGATCCTTCCCCTTCCTGTGCTTCCCTCAGGTTTGAGTGAGGAAAAGGCCATACCCAGAGCTTATTCTGCATTTTGTCAGGACTCCGAAGTCTCATATAACTGTTCTAATGTTTTTTCGAAGTACATTGTTAATTCTCTTTTTTCATTCACCCTATGGGATGTTTTTATTTTGTTATTTATTCCTTAAGTAGATTCTTTAGGGATTTAGCTATTAATTGGCCATTTTGAAGAAACAGCTCTCAGTTTATCTTCTGAAATATTTTCCTCCCAATTTAAATTTATTTTTGTATCTTTCATAAATTATCCTCACAATTCATTTGATTAATTTGTACTTTTATGCTAATTCATTATTAGTTTTGACATTATTAGTAAATACATTGACGGTGAGGAATTCTCTGAGAAAATTCCTAAAGGTTTTTCTGTAAAATGTTCTAATTTTCCAAATAATACATGCCCTTCATGTTTTTTTAAAGGAAAATGTTTCTTAGTTTCTAAATAATCATTTGTTTTGTTTGCTTTTCAGTTTTGCTTTGACTTACTCAGTTTTTATTTTGTTTATTTCCATTTGATATTGTTATGATAAAAAATTTGTCCTAGACCAGGCGTGGTGGCTCACACCTGTAATCCTAGACTTTGGGAGGCCAAGGTGGGTAGATCGCTTTAGCTGAGGAGTTTGAGACCAGCCTGAGCAACATGGTGAAACCTTGTCTCTACTAAAAATACAAAAAGTTAACCTGGCATGGTGGCACTTGCCTGTGGTCCCAGCAACTCAGGAGGCTGAGGTGGGAGAATAGCTTGAGCCCAGAAGGTTGAGATTGCAGTGAGGTGAGCTCACACTACCGCATTCCAGCCTGCACAACAGGGCAAGACCGTGTCTCTTAAAGAAAAAAAGAATGTATCCTATACAAAGTTTCAAAGTTTAATAAATATTTATTTATTTCAAAATTCGTTATGAGGCTCTTCAATCTATCAAATTCCAAAAGATTTATTTTAAAATGTACCAATGTCATTTTTATTAAAGTCTCCTTGCATTTATGAAGTTATCCTGCTGTTATTTACATTTAGGGTTGTTATATCTTCTCATAAATTCTGTTTTTCATGTTATGTTACTTCTCCTAGTTGAATACTCAGGGCTACCCTACTGATATTAATATTGAGTTTATTCTGGCTTTCTATGTCATTGTTCATCCCTTCCCTTGATTTGTCATTTTTTTCTAATTACATACACTTATGTTATTTTTAACCCAGAATGCCTCTTTAGTGGAATAATACAATCCTTTTGCATTTAATGTAACAATTGAACTATTTTCATTTGTTCCTGTCATATTTTATGGTAAATTCTTATGATATGTTTTAACGGTATCTGCCTTATTTATCTGGCTTTGGTTGACTTGGTCAACTTCTGCTTCTTCAACCCCTCTTCACATACCAACCTCTCCCCACCCCTTCCACACATGCATGAACATTCTTGCCCCTTAATTTGAAATTCTACAATGCTCATGAAATTTTGTAATGATTGATTGTTTTTGGCCCAGATGATCACTATAACATAATATTCTATATCTATGTTTAGACTTTATTATTAAAAAACAAGGACATTTTATATATCTCTCACCCCCATTAAAGTTGAAATGTTTATGAAGCATTTATCTGTTAACTTTACTATCTTCTAACTTTTTGCATTTGCTTGAGTAATTTAAAAATATTATTTTAGTTCATTAATATCTCTTTACAATACATCTCATGATATTTAATCTATACTTGGTATTTATGTTGCAAATTCCTGAAGAAATTTTTATCTTTTTAGTTTTGGCATAATTTTTTGCCCACTATCTTATTCATCTTCCTTTATCTCGAGACTTCTCTTTGGATTAAATTGAGGTTGAAAACTGACTGTAAATTAAATTTTGCTTTTATTTTAATAAGAGCATAAGCTGTATGCTTTTGAAGCATTGCAAGTCTAAACGTTTGTTTTGTTTGCCCTGACGTATTCATTTACTTAATGAATTAAACTTTATTGAGCGTAACTGTGTGCAAGACACTGTTTTAGGAATTGAGGATACAGCAAAGAAGAAAAATGATGAAATTATTTGCTCTCCTGGCATTTACATTTTATTGTCAATGAAAAAAATTAAACAAATATAACATTTAGTAGAGAAGACATAGACAAATACAATGGAGCCCAGACAGCTACAGGGCTCAGGGAGTGTTGAGGTGGGCCTCAAACATGGTGGCATGCTGCTGAAAAGTGAGCATCGGGCAAGTGTCTTTAGGAGATAGGAGGGAGGGTCACCAACGTCTGTGAATGCAACCTCCTGAAGAAGAAGAGCAGTGTAAAGGCCCCGCTCCAAGTGAGGACCACCTGGTATGTGGAGTGATACCAAGGAGGCAGGTGGGCTGGAAGGCCAAGAACATGAGGAAGAGTGATGGGCAGTGATGATGAGGGGTGGTAGGCACTGGGGCAGGAGTATCTGGAGTCATGCAGGTCATGGTAAATTCCTTAGCTTCCACTTTGAATTAGATGAGAAGCAGTGGGGTAGGTTTGAGCAGAAGAAGGGCATGCTCTGGCTTATATTTTATGGGATCTCTCTGGCTATCAAATAGAGAACAGAGAGAAAGGGTATAAAGTAGCTAGCAAGAGACCAGGTAAGAGGCCCTGCAATCATCTGGAAGAGAAATGGTCGCTTGATCATGGTGGTAGCTGTGGAGGTCATAAAAGTGGTAGGATCCTAAATCCATTTTGAAGATAAAGAAGACAGAAGTTTCTGGCTCATTGGATATAAATTGTGTGAGAAAGTGAGAAATCAAGGATAACTCCAAAAATTGGGTCGGACCAACTGAGGAATTAAGTTGTTATTAACTGTGAGTTGGCAGGTTTTTTTTTTTTTTAATTTTTTTGCACACAAAAACAATAAACATTTTCTAAAAATACATACAAACAAAAAGATGCATATCAAACATATTAGGAAGGTTACACATGGGAAGTCGGGGAATAGAAATGGGGGGTGGGAGTTAAAATAAATGAGAGAGGGACTTAATATGGATCAGTGATAACTCAATCCTCTATTTGACAAAGAAGAGGGAGAAGGAAGAGGAAGAAAAAGAAAGTGGAATAGAGGATCAGAAAGGGAGGAAAATAGAAAAAATTAGAGTATGACTCCACGGTAGACCTGTTTTGTTGTCACTGAGTTGGTTGGTTGGTTTGTCTGTTGTATTTTTCATGTTTCGCCAAGTTGGCCAGACTGGTCTCGAACTCCTAGCTGGTTTTTAGGAAAGATCATTTGTTCAGCATTGACATATTTAGTTTGAAACGCCTATTGGATATCCAAGTAGAATACAGTCAAATATACAGCAAGATATATAAGACTGGAACTCAGGGCCAGTTTTCATACTGGCCAGACTATAATTCATGGCTTACAGTTTTTTTTTCTCCAGAATCTATAGATATTGACATTTTCTTCTCACTTGTAGTTCTGGAATTAATGCCCCATAAAGTTAGTAACAGATTAAAAAACAAAAACAAAAGCTCTACGACATTTAATGCACATCTGGAAAAAAGAGTTATTTTTTTAATTTTTTAATTTTTTATTTTTTATTATACTTTAGGGTTTTAGGGTACATGTGCACAATGTGCAGGTTTGTTACATATGTATCCATGTGCCATGTTGATTTCCTGCACCCATTAACTCGTCATTTAGCATTAGGTGTATCTCCTAATGCTGTCCCTCCCCCCTCCCCCCACCCCACAACAGTCCCCGGAGTGTGATGTTCCCCTTCCTGTGTCCATGAGTTCTCATTGTTCAATTCCCACCTATGAGTGAGAACATGCGGTGTTTGGTTTTTTGTCCTTGCGATAGTTTACTGAGAATGATGTTTTACAGTTTCATCCATGTCCCTACAAAGGACACGAACTCATCATTTTTTATGGCTGCATAGTATTCCATGGTGTATATGTGCCACATTTTCTTAATCCAGTCTATCATTGTTGGACATTTGGGTTGGTTCCAACTCTTTGCTATTGTGAATAGTGCTGCAATAAACATACGTGTGCATGTGTCTTTATAGCAGCATGATTTATAGTCCTTTGGGTATATACCCAGTAATGGGATGGCTGGGTCAAATGGTATTTCTAGTTCAGATCCCTGAGGAATCGCCACACTGACTTCCACAATGGTTGAACTAGTTTACAGTCCCACCAACAGTGTAAAAGTGTTCCTATTTCTCCACATCCTCTCCAGCACCTGTTGTTTCCTGATTTTTTAATGATGGCTATTCTAACTGGTGTGAGATGGTATCTCACTGTGGTTTTGATTTGCATTTCTCTGATGGCCAGTGATGATGAGCATTTCTTCATGTGTTTTTTGGCTGCATAAATGTCTTCTTTTGAGAAGTGTCTGTTCATGTCCTTCGCCCACTTTTTGATGGGGTTGTTTGTTTTTTCTTGTAAATTTGTTTGAGTTCATTGTAGATTCTGGATATTAGCCCTTTGTCAGATGAGTAGGTTGCAAAAATTTTCTCCCATTCTGTAGGTTGCCTGTTCACTCTGATGGTAGTTTCTTTTGCTGTGCAGAAGCTCTTTAGTTTAATGAGATCCCATTTGTCAATTTTGCCTTTTGTTGCCATTGCTTTTGGTGTTTTAGACATGAAGTCCTTGCCCACGCCTATGTCCTGAATGGTATTGCCTAGGTTTTCTTGTAGGATTTTAATGGTTTTAGGTCTAACATATAAGTCTTTAATCCATCTTGAATTAATTTTTGTATAAGGTGTAAGGAAGGGATCCAGTTTCAGCTTTCTACATATGGCTAGCCAGTTTTCCCAGCACCATTTATTAAATAGGGAATCCTTTCCCCATTTCTTGTTTTTGTCAGGTTTGTCAAAGATCAGATAGTTTGTCAAAGATCAGATAGTTGTAGATATGCGGCATCATTTCTGAGGGCTCTGTTCTGTTCCATTGATCTATGTCTCTGTTGTGGTACCAGTACCATGCTGTTTTGGTTACTGTAGCCTTGTAGTATAGTTTACAGTCAGGTAGCGTGATGCCTCCAGCTTTGTTCTTTTGGCTTAGGATTGACTTGGCGATGCGGGCTCTTTTTTGGTTCCATATGAACTTTAAAGTAGTTTTTTCCAATTCTGTGAAGAAAGTCGTTGGTAGCTTGATGGGGATGGCATTGAATCTATAAATTACCTTGGGCAGTATGGCCATTTTCACGATATTGATTCTTCCAACCCATGAGCATGGAATGTTCTTCCATTTGTTTGTATCCTCTTTTATTTCATTGAGCAGTGGTTTGTAGTTCTCCTTGAAGAGGTCCTTCACATCCCTTGTAAGTTGGATTCCTAGGTATTTTATTCTCTTTGAAGCAATTGTGAATGGGAGTTCACTCATGATTTGGCTCTCTGTTTGTCTGTTATTGGTGTACAAGAATGCTTGTGATTTTTGTACATTGATTTTGTATCCTGAGACTTTGCTGAAGTTGCTAATCAGCTTAAGGAGGTTTTGGGCTGAGACAATGGGGTTTTCTAGATATACAATCACGTCATCTGCAAACAGGGACCATTTGACTTCCTCTTTTCCTAATTGAATACCCTTTATTTCCTTCTCCTGCCTGATTGCTCTGGCCAGAACTTCCAGCACTATGTTGAATAGGAGCGGTGGGAGAGGGCATCCCTGTCTTGTGCCAGTTTTCAGAGGGAATGCTTCCAGTTTTTGCCCATTCAGTATGATATTGGCTGTGGGTTTGTCGTATATAGCTCTTATTATTTTGAGATACGTCCCATCAATACCTAATTTATTGAGAGTTTTTAGCATGAAGGGTTGTTGAATTTTGTCAAAGGCCTTTTCTGCATCTATTGAGATAATCATGTGGTTTTTGTCTTTGGTTCTGTTTATATGCTGGATTACATTTATTGATTTGCGTATGTTGAACCAGCCTTGCATCCCAGGGATGAAGCCCACTTGATTATGGTGGATAAGCTTTTTGATGTGCTGCTGGATTCGGTTTGCCAGTATTTTATTGAGGATTTTTGCATCAATGTTCATCAAGGATATTGGTCTGAAATTCTCTTTTTTGGTTATGTCTCTGCCAGGCTTTGGTATCAGGACGATGCTGGCTTCGTAAAATGTGTTAGGGAGGATTCCCTCTTTTTCTATCGATTGGAATAGTTTCAGAAGGAATGGTACCAGTTCCTCCTTGTACCTATGGTAGAATTCGGCTGTGAATCCATCAGGTCCTGGACTCTTTTTGGTTGGTAAGCTATTGATTGTTGCCACAATTTCAGAACCTGTTATTGGTCTATTCAGAGATTCAACTTCTTCCTGGTTTAGTCTTGGGAGGGTGTATTTGTCGAGGAATTTATCCATTTCTTCTAGATTTTCTAGTTTATTTGCATAGAGGTGTTTGTAGTATTCTCTGATGGTAGATTGTATTTCTGTGGGATCGGTGGTGATATCCCCTTTTTCGTTTTTTATTGCATCTATTTGATTCTTTTCTCTTTTCTTCTTTATTAGTCTTGCTAGCGGTCCATCAATTTTGTTGATCTTTTCGAAAAACCAGCTCCTGGATTCATTAATTTTTTGAAGGGTTTTTTGTGTCTCTATTTCCTTCAGTTCTGCTCTGATTTTAGTTATTTCTAGCCTTCTGCTAGCTTTTGAATGTGTTTGCTCTTGCTTTTCTAGTTCTTTTAATTGTGATGTTAGGGTGTCAATTTTGGATCTTTCCTGCTTTGTCTTGTGGGCATTTAGTGCTATAAATTTCCCTCTACACACTGCTTTGAACGTGTCCCAGAGATTCTGGTATGTTGTGTCTTTGTTCTCATTGGTTTCAAAGAAATCTTTATTTCTGCCTTCATTTCATTATGTACCCAATAGTCATTCAGGAGCAGGTTGTTCAGTTTCCATGTAGTTGAGCGGTTTTGAGTGAGTTTCTTAATCCTGAGTTCTAGTTTGATTGCACTGTGGTCTGAAAGACAGTTTGTTATAATTTCTGTTCTTTTACATTTGCTGAGGAGAGCTTTACTTCCAACTATGTGGTCAATTTTGGAATAGGTGTGGTGTGGTGCTAAAAAAAATGTATATTCTGTTGACCTGGGGCGGAGAGTTCTGTAGATGTCTATTAGGTCCACTTTAGGTAGAGCTGAGTTCAATTCCTGGATATCCTTGTTAACTTTCTGTCTCGTTGATCTGTCTAATGTTGACAGTGGGGTGTTAAAATCTCCCATTATTATTGTGTGGGAGTTTAAGTCCCTTTGTAGGTCACTCAGGACTTGCTTTATGAATCTGGGTGCTCCTGTATTGGGTGCATATATATTTAGGATAGTTAGCTCTTCTTGTTGAATTGATCCCTTTACCATTATGTAATGGCCTTCTTTGTCTCTTTTGATCTTTGTTGGTTTAAAGTCTATTTTATCAGAGACTAGGATTGCAACCCCTGCCTTTTTTTGTTTTCCAGTTGCTTGATAGATCTTCCTCCATCCCTTTATTTTGAGTCTATGTGTGTCTCTGCACGTGAGATGGGCTTCCTGAATACAGCACACTGATGGGTCCTGACTCCTTATCCAGTTTGCCAGTCTGTGTCTTTTGATTGGAGCATTTAGCCCATTTACATTAAACGTTAATATTGTTATGTGTGAATCTGATCCTGTCATTATGATGTTAGTTGGTTATTTTGCTCGTTAGTTGCTATAGTTTCTTCCTAGCGTCGATGGTCTTTACAATTTGGCGTGTTTTTGCAGTGGCTGGTACCAGTTGTTCCTTTCCATGTTTAGTGCTTCCTTCAGGAGCTCTTTTAGGGCAGGCCTGGTGGTGACAAAATCACTCAGCATTTGCTTGTCTGGAAAGTATTTTATTTCTCCTTCACTTATGAAGCTTAGTTTGGCGGGGTAGGAAATTCTGGGTTGAAAATTCTTTTCTTTAAGAATGTTGAATATCGGCCCCCACTCTCTTCTGGCTTGTAGAGTTTCTGCTGAGAGATCAGCTGTTAGTCTGATGGGCTTCCCTTTGTGGGTAACCCGACCTTTCTCTCTGGCTGCCCTTAACATTTTTTCCTTCATTTCAACTTTGGTGAATCTGACAATTATGTGTCTTGGAGTTGCTCTTCTCGAGGAGCATCTTTGTGGCATTCTCTGTATTTCCTGAATCTGAATGCTGGCCTGCTTTGCTAGATTGGGGAAGTTCTCCTGGATAATATCTTGCAGAGTGTTTTCCAACTTGGTTCCATTCTCCCCATCATTTTCAGGTACACCAATCAGACGTAGGTTTGGTCTTTTCACATAGTCCCAAATTTCTTGGAGGCTTTGTTCATTTCTTTTTATTCTTTTTTGTCTAAACTTCCCTTCTCTCTTCATTTCATTCATTTCATCTTCCATCAGCGATACCCTTTCTTCCAGTTGATCGCATCTGCTACTGAGGCTTCTGCAATCTTCGCGTAGTTCTCGAAACTTGGCTTTCAGCTCCATCAGCTCCTTTAAGCCCTTCTCTCCATTGGTTATTCTAGTTATCCATTCTTCTAATTTTTTTTCAAAGTTTTTAACTTCTTTGCTATTGTTTTGAATTTCCTCCCGTAGCTCAGAGTAGTTTGATCGTCTGAAGCCTTCTTCTCTCAACTCGTCAAAGTCATCCTCCATCCAGCTTTTTTCCGTTGCTGGTGAGGAACTGCGTTCCTTTGGAGGAGGAGAGGTGCTCTGTTTTTTAGAGTTTCCAGTTTTTGTGTTCTGTTTTTTCCCCATCTTTGTGGTTTTATCTACTTTTTGTCTTTGATGATGGTGATGTACAGATGGGTTTTTGGTGTGGATGTCCTTTCTGTTTGTTAGTTTTCCTTCTACCAGACAGGACCCTCAGCTGCAGGTCTGTTGGAGTTTACTAGAGGTCCACTCCAGACCCTGTTTGGCTGGGTGTCAGCAGCGGTGGCTGCAGAACAGCGGATTTTCGTGAGACCACAAATTCAGCTGTCTGATAGTTCCTCTGAAAGTTTTGTCTCAGAGGAGTACCCAGCTGAATGAGGTGTCAGTCTGTCCCTACTGGGGCGGTGCCTCCCAGTTAGGCTGCTCAGGGGTGAGGGACCCACTTTAGGAGGCAGTCTGTCCGTACTCAGATCTCCAGCTGCATGCTGGGAGAACCACTACTCTCTTCAAAGCTGTCAGTCAGACAGGGACATTTAAGTCTGTGGAGTTTCTTGCTGAGTTTTTGTTTGTCTGTGCCCTGCCCCCAGAGGTGGAGCCTACAGAGGCAGGCAGGCCTCCTTGAGCTGTGGTGGGCTCCACCCAGTTCGAGCTTCCTGGCTGCTTTGTTTACCTAAGCAAGCCTGGGCAATGGCGGGCGCCCCTCCCCCAGCCTCGCTGCTGCCTTGCAGCTTGATCTCAGACTGCTGTGCTAGCAATCAGCGAGACTCTGTGGGCATAGGACCCTCTGAGCCAGGTGCGGGACACAATCTCCTAGTGTGCCCTTTTCCAGGCCCGTTGGAAAAGCGCAGTATTAGGATGGGACTGACCCCATATTCCAGGTGCCCTCTGTTTCCCCTTTCTTTGACTAGGAAAGGGAACTCCCTGACCCCTTGCGCTTCCTGAGTGAGGCAATGCCTCGCCCTGCTTCGGCTCACGCACAGTGCGCTTCACCGACTGTCCTATACCCACTGTTAGGCACTCCCTAGTGAGATGAAACCGGTACCTCAAGCAGAAATGCAGAAATCATCCGTCTTCTGTGTCGCTGGGGCTGGGAGCTGGAGACCGGAGCTGTTCCTATTAGGCCATCTTGGCTCCACACCTCGAAAAAAGAGTTATTAAATAACATTTCATAACAATTATATATTCCTTTTAAAAAATCTTAGTTACGAACCACTTTCTCAAATTACATTTATATTATGTGAGTGTGGGTTTCTAAACCTTCCTCAGATTTAAAGTGTATTCAGTTTTACAAGTATTTCTAAACCTTCTTCAGTTTGTCTTGTGAAATCCTGACAGATAGAGGTTATTGGAAGTCATTCTTGGGGCGAAGATAACATTTCACTTTTCTAAATATAGACAAAAGATCTTGATCTCTTTTAATACCGTTGGCATGGACAAGCTTGTATTAGAGGACTGTTGTAGAATTTTTGACTTTGGATTTCTTATTTGATAATATTTGTTGGTTCATTTTCCTTTTTAATTAAATTGTATATTGCAAGATATCAATTTACTTTGAAGGTCACCTGAAAAGCATTTGTCAGATACATATCTGGCACGAGGTCATAGGTCCTTTTCAGTTTATCAGTCAGTTATAACAACTATTCCTGGAGTCACATAGTCTATGCTAGAGCTCTAGACATTTGGCCAAATTTGCATATCACCAAGCAAAGACGTCATCACACAATCTTCTCCATCTATTGGTTTTCACTTTAACATGGATTCTAGAATTGTCCTCTTGCAAGACAATCCTTCTTCACATCTCTAACTCAATTTTTTGTCATGTCAATTCTGCACTTCTTTTTCGAATAGTTGTCAATTTCTTACCAGTATTATTTTCCTAACTTTTTAAAGGAAAACTCAACTGGCTTCAAATTTATCTCAATTTGTTGTAATATCTCATTAATCATCAAGATGATGTTTCTTTGATGCAAATGCAAAGCAGTTTTTGTGTAAACTGTTACTATGATTTGTGGAGCTAATTTCCATGAGTTCTTTTCACCCGTCTCTTGCATGCTGTATTTATGATTTTCTTCTTTTATGCTGTAAACATTTTTTATATGAATCATGCTTTTGTTTGATTTTTCAAACTCCCATTACCCAGATATAACAAAATCTACTATTTGTCTGAAAATAAAGTTTGAGTTCTTCTTAAATCCCCTTTGTGTTTTCCTGAGCACTGAGGATTCTTCGTTATGAATTTAATGTGGAGGCCTAGACAAGTTAGATCTTATTAATTAAGAAAATGAGGCCGGGCGTGGTGGCTCACACCTGTAATCCCAGCAGTTTGGGAGGCCGAGGCGGGCAGATCACGAGGTCAGGAGATCGAGACCATCTTGGCTAACACGGTGAAACCTCGTCTCTACTAAAAATACAAAAAATTAGCCAGGCGCGGTGGCGGGTGCCTATAGTCCCAGCTACTCGGGAGTCTGAGGCAGAAGAATGGCATGAACCTGGGAGGTGAAGCTTGCAGTGAGCTGAGAGAGCACCACTGCAGTCCAGCCTGGGTGAAAGAGCGAGACTCTGTCTCAAAAAAAAAAAAGAAAATGAGTAATGGCATTGGATCATGAGTTGTTTTACAAAATACCTTTGTTTCTATATTTTTCTTTGGTTTCCTAGAAAGTCCATTAGCCAACTAGTTTTCTGTTGGGTAAATATGGGATCGTTGTCTGCATTATTATCAGTTGACAGAGGTGAACATGACTCTAAGCACAGAAGGATTCTTGTCTCTCCAATGTTCTGCCTGTTTTTGGTCCACTAGATTAGAAAGTGTTCCTCATTAGGGTTAGTACATTATGTCCATGTATTAAAGAATCCTAGGGGAAAAAATATATATAGCTTCATTAAATATATAATCTTTTGCTCCAAGTGAAATGTTGTTAATATATGCTAATTTCCCTGTCTTGTTCTGTACTTGCCCTTCCCAATTAGAGTAAAGAGTTCTTAGCTTTCCACATTCCATTAAAGTTCATTGCCATTTTAGTGTTAATAGTTGTGTCTTATAATCTTCCGATCTTCTTTAAAATAAGAAAATTTCAATGGAAAGAATTCTAGGATCTTCTTTCAATTTTCATGCACCTCCACTACATTTGGGAAAATAAAATTTTTGAATTTTGAGGATGTGTGTATGCATTAGAGTATTCATTAGGTATATTCTCTATTCCCCCAAATGGTCTCATATTCTTCAGGCCTGTAGTTTTCTGATAGAATGGAATCTTGTTTTCTAGTTGACTACCTGAGTTGATTTGGCTAAAATTAATATTAGTTTGGTAAGTTTCTCAGGACCATTTCTGAGCATATGTTTTAGGAGCTATAATGAGATTTTTTTTCACACTTTTTTCCTTTTGTCTCCTCAGATGTGAATCCAGACCTATAAGTAAAAATGAAATGAAGCAGAGCCACCCCAAACTGCAGACAATATTTGGTTTTTGTTTTTTTGTTTTGTGTTTTGTGTTTAGAGACAGGGTCTCAGTCTGTCACCCAGGATGGAGTATGGTGATGCAATCATGGCTCACTGTAACTTTGAACTCCTGGGCTCAAGTGATCCTCCTGCCTCAGTCCACATAGCTGAGGTTACAGGTGAGCACCACCATGCCTGGCTAATTTTTATTTTTTTTAATTTTGCACAGATAGGGTCCTGCTATGTTTCCCAGGCTAGTCTCAAACTACTGGCTTCAAGCGATCCTCCTACCTTGTCCTCTCAAAGTTTTGGAATTATAGGCGTGAGCCACCATGCCTAGTCTGCAGCCAATGTTTAATATGAATGAAAGCTTACTTATTTGTTGTAAGCCATTGAGATTTGGGTGTCACTTGTTACTTCAGTCTAATCCGACTGATACAAAATCAGTACTGATAGGAATTTTCCACATTTGTTTATTTTGGTTACTCAGTTGTTTTAGGAGTTTAGTTAGGAAGATTTTCTATGCTACAATTTTCCACTATGATTACATTTAATTTAATTTAATTTAATTCAATACTTGAATTGAATTGAAAGACATTATGAAATTTAGCACATGCCTATCAATCCATATACCCCATGTGCTGTGAGATAGATTATTTCTGATTTCTGCTTATATCTAATTTCAGTTGGTATTTTTGCTATTACATTTTTGAGCACTGTTAGAGATAAAAAATTTTAATCTTATATGCCTACTCTCAGATGTGACTGATAATTACCTCTAGCTACATGCCAGTCACAAAGCTCACCAATCACCAATCAGCACACACAACAGAGCCTTTGAGTTTGGTATCCATACGGCTCCTTTATAGATAGTAAACCAACTGGTTTAGCAACTTTCACAAGTTTAAATTACCAGTAAGCTGGACAATTAAGATTCTAAACCAATTTTCTTCTGACTCCAAATCAAGTCTCTACTAAAAAAATACAAAAAATTAGCCGGGTGTGGTGGCGGGCACCTGTAGTCCCAGCTACTCGGAGAGGCTGAGGCAGGAGAATGGCGTGAACCCAGGAGGCGGAGCTTGCAGTGAGCCGAGATCGCTTCACTGCACTCCAGCCTGGGTGACAGAGCGAGACTCCATCTCAAAAAAAAAAATGATACATACAATGAGTCTTGGGGACTTGGTGGGGAAGGATGGGAGGGGAACGAGGGATAAAAGACTACACATTCTGTACGGTGTACACTGATCAGGTGATGGGTGCACCAAAATCTCAGAAATCACTACTAAAAACACTTATCCATGTAACCAAACACCACCTGTTCCCCCAAAACCTATTAAAATAAATAAATAAATAAATAAATAAATAGTGCTTGGAAAATCAGATATCCATATGCAGAAGAATGAAACTATACCCCTATCTCTCACCATGTATAAAAATCATATCTAAATAGTTTAAAGATTTAAATCTAAGACCTCAGACAATAAAACTACTACAAAAAATTGGGAAAACTCTCCAGGACGTTGGACTGGGCAAAGATTTTTTGAGTAATAGCCTACAAACAAAGGAAACTAAAGCAAAAATGGACAAGTATGATTACATGAAGCTAAAGGCATCTGAATCGCAAAGGAAACAATGAACTAAGTGCAGAGATAACCTACACAATGGGAGAAAATTGGCAACTACCCAACTGACAGGGGATTAATAACCAGAACATATAAAGGACGCCAACAATTCTATAGGACAATATCTAAGAATCCAATCAAAAATGGGCAAAATATCTGAATAGACATTTCTCAAAAGAAGACACACAAATGGCAAACAGACATATGAAAAGCTGTTCAATATCATTGTTATCAGAGAAATGCACATGAAAACTATAATGAGATATCATCCCACCCAGTTAAAATGGCTTGTATCCAAAAGTCAGGCAATAACAAATGTTGGCAAGGATGCGGAGAAAAGGGAACCCTTGTACACTGTTGATGGGAATGTAAATTAGTACAACCACTAGGAGAATAGTCTGGAGATTCCTCAAAAAACTGAAAATAGAATTAACATTCAATTCAGCATTCCCAATCCTAGGTGTAGACCCAAAAGAAAGGACATCAGTAGATCGAAGAAATATCTGCACTCGCATAATTATTGCAGCGCTATTCATTCATAGCCAAGATTTAGAAGCAACCTAAGTGTCCATCAACAGATGCATGGATGAAGAAAATGTGGTACTTATAGACAATGCAGCACTGTTCAGCCATAAAGAAATAATCAGGTCTTGCCATTTGCACCAACATGGATAGAACTGGAGGTCATTATGTTAAGTGAGATAAGTCAGGCACAGAAGGACAAACATCTCATGTTCTCACTTACTTGTGGGGGCTAAAAATTAAAACAATTGAGTGAATGGAAATAGAGAGTTGAATAATGGTGAACTGAGGCTGGGCAGGGTAACCTATCCTGGCAAGGGTGAGGGAGTGGGGATGGTTAATGGGTACAAAAATATAGTTAGAAAGAATGAGTAAGGTCTACTATTTGATAGAGTAACAGGGTGATTACAGTCAACATTAATTTATTTCTACAACTAAAAACAACTAAAAGAGTATAATTGAATTGTTTGTAACACAAAGGATAAATGCTTGAGGTGATGGATACCTCATTTACCCTGATGTAATTATTATGCATTATATGCCTGCATCAAAATATCTCATGTACTGAATAAGTATATACACCCACCATGTGCCCAGAAAATTTTAAACAAAAATGAATACCAGTGTGTAATAACATAAGACAAATACAAAGAGCTGGATCCCTTTCTACCATTTTGCTGTTAAAGTGGTTGTCTTTTACATAATGATAAAGAAGGATAGTAGCCTCTCTTTTCTTTTCTCTTCCCTCCCTCCCTCCCTCCCTCCCTCCCTCCCTTCCTTCCTTCCTTCCTTCCTTCCTTCCTTGCTTCCGAGTGTTTCTCACCATGTTTCCCGGGCTGGAGAACAGTGGTTATGCACAGGCACAATCATCGCACACTACAGTCTCAAACCCCTGGCCTCAAGTGATCCTTAGCCTTTTGAGTAGCTGACTACAGGCATGCAGTACTGAGTTCAGCTAAGACCCACTAGTTTAGTAGAAAAAGCATTGACTTCAGAGTTAAACTGCAGCTCAAAGCCTGAAACTGCCATTTGATATTTAAATAACAGATATTTTTATATGGCATATAACTTGCAACTAGTCTCTGTGACATGCAGGAAGTAGTGTGAAGCACAAGATAAAGACTCCTACATTGGAATCCTAGATCCTTCACTTATTAGCACTGTGACCTTGGGCTAGTTACTTAACCTTTCTGTGCTTTGTGTAAAAGGAAAGTATTAATAAAATGTTGTGGTTATTGAGACTGAGTTAAATGTTCTTAAATTAGTGATGGCAGAGAGTAAGTATAACAAATTCTTCCTATTATAATTATTAATTTATGTTGATATAGGAACATTTAGTGGTATTATGGAATTTTGGAATCGTAGACTTTGAAATAAGATATATCTGAATTTGATTCCATTACATTATAACTATACATAGTTATAATACAGTATCTAATCTGAAAACTATTATGAGGATTAAGTAAGCCATGTAAAACACATAGCTTTTAATAAAAACATGCATGTGTATGTGTGTAGATGTATCTACATATATATGTGTACTTGCATATAATATGTATGTAATCAAGCTGTCAATGGAGGTCTTCCAGCTACTTTTCAGAATTAGGATCATCTCCTCAGCAGATGCTGCGTTCACTCAAACAGACAACTCAAGTCCTTAATGGATATCAATTAAAAATAATCACAAGATAGATTTGATGACTGAAAAGCAATATGAGCCACTTCAAATGAACCATTTGATCACTTAAAATTAAAAATCCCTTTGCAATTTTACTGTAGAATTATCTTTGCCTTCTTCAATTCAGTTTTTCCTCTGACTTGATTCTCACTGTTTGGTTTTCTCTCATCTCTTCTCTCCTCTCTTCAGAAACAAAATACAAGAGCTCACCTTTCATGCAAAATAATATGAGTGAGTTTTATTGTCTTAGATAATTCTGATGTCAGATATAAATAAAATACATGTCTTATAGAACTAAAATCATATTTCTGCCTTAATGTCTTTTTATTATTATCCCATGAAATGAGAATGGGTAATGACATCTAACTATTTTGGCTGGAATATTTAGAAAAACATGACAAAATTTAAAAAAACTAATTTTTTTAATATAAATAACTGTAGGAAGCTTCAGGGAATAATTAGGTATTTTTATTTATTCTGGATAGTAAGACATATAACTAACAATCTTAAGAACTGATTTATTCTGGATATTAAGACATATAACTAACAATTTTAAGAACTGATTTTAGAACTTTACATTTTTAAAGAATGTGTGCTATAATTTTATGAATGGCAAACTGCTATCAAGTGATAGATTATTTTATTTTTCTATTGTGGATACACATCAGAAATGGCATGAGGCCAACTGTGACCCCAAATATGAAAATCAGCAAGAGCTGAAAATTAGAATCTTGTATGTCTCCAAGTGGTGTGACAATGAAGAGCTACACGAGAATAAGCCTTTTATTTTTCTCACCATGCAGAACATAAGCTAACCTAACATAAGCTAACACTGTGGCTGTTAGGAAAATGCAAACTCTTGCAAGTGTAAATACCACTTAAGGGCAATGTGGGAAAAACCGTACACCCAAAGGGATAGGCAGCCCTCTTTCAGAACTTAATTTTGGTTGAAATGAAAACATATATTACTGAACCTCAGGTCAGTCTTCTATAAGAGGAGAGAACAGTACCACCTTGCAGGGTGGCCGTGAGTATTACAGGAGGTAACATAAACCAGCCACAGGGAATGGCCTGGCATATTGTGTTGCTCAGCTCGTCATCATTGCTCTGGGGTTTTCTTCCCCTGTTTTCTTTGCATTTATTTTTCAAGGGTCATTTTCAACCCTCTAATGGAACTTTCCACGTTCATGGTCTTTTGTTCCAGAGAGGAAGTTAAACATGTGGATCTTCTATGGCTGTTCTCACATCTGAAAAATTACTTACTCCACACCTTGCCAATCCTTTCCCTCGTATCCCTTTTTGATCCTTTGGTCTTTGGTAACTTGTTCCCCATTGTTTACACCTGAGGGCCCATGATGGTCACATCTTTGAAAAAAAGTCTTATTGACTGAAGGAAGTAGCTTTGCAGTTTTTTTCCTTGAATTTATTGTTACTAAACACATTCTGCCGTGCCTAAGGAAAGCAACAGTTTAACAGAAAACCTTTTTGTTGTACATTTTTAAGAGTCAAAAAGAGCCCTTTTGAAAGTGTTCAGTCTTCCTGAATGATGAGTTCTGCCAGTAGCTTTTGAGGGTATACACTGGGGGCTTTCGACTGCAAGTGAAAGGCCATTTGTGAAGGCATTACCTCCAGGACCTAATTGAAGTTCAGGATGTCAGCTCATTTCCACCCATCTGGTCTTTGGCAAAAGGTTGAGTCAGACTTCAGAAACATTTGAAATCAAGGTACAAATAAATACTAACCCCAAGGGAAGCATCCATTTAAAAAGCTCACGGGTATTTCCTTGGTCCTGGAGCCTGATTGCGTGTCAAGTCCTTTCAAGGACAGGTGGAGCTTCCCCGCTAGTGGTGCTGTCTGATTTATTTTGCTGGAAGACATGGTCTTATCATTATTCTAATGCCCTTGCTGCCTAGTAACAGACATGGATTGATTGCCGCTGCCTTTGATCCACACATTTGCATTTGTCTGGAGTCCTGGAGGATGCCAAAGCTGACCAAGGCTCATCCATCATTTTCCTGGACAGGGTTTACAAACACACTGTAACCCAGGTGCACAAAGCCGAGGAATGCGTTTTGAGTGGGTATGGTGATGACTTTTAGATACGTTGCCCACTTCGGTTTCCTAGAAACAAAAATAAACTGGGAAGTAATAAATGATAGTTGTGATAGGGACATTCTTATTCTTTTCAGGTTGTGTATTTATAATGCCATTTAATCAAAACATCTTACTTACAACATCCATTCATGGATGTTCTCACTGTGAAGGAAGGCTTTCTTCGGCTTTTGCTTTTTGTCCCCTTTTTCTTTTTAAGCACTTTGCTGGTTTACATGTTTTTTTCTGGATGGACCAAACACTCTTAAATTCTTTCTCAGGGGAAACAAAGGCAGAGCAAACTTTCTTTTAACTGTATTATATATCTCCTTTATATCCCCATAAAGCGAAGTGCTAAGATGCTCTTTCATCCCAACACCTGCGTTTTATGATTCTTATGATAGAATATATTTTATTTGTGACTCCTTAAAGTGTATTGAAATGCAAACAAAAGAAATGGGATTCATTTAAAATGAAAGGCAGATTGGCAATATGTTTATCTGGACTAATATTTTTAAATACCTTTCAACACAGAAAAGATTAATATAAGCTCTAACAGATAAATCTTATCTGCCATTTATTTACCACTCATTCTTTTTGTTACTGTTCAGAATTGCAAAGATTTAACCAACTATATATTGGCCTTTTAAATGGTAGGTATTATAACATTCAAAACAGAGAAATACCTGCCAAAAATCACACGAACAAAAAACGATTGAACTCCCAACTCAGGTCCACTGCAATTAATTAGCCAATGAAGATGATAACAAGAAAATGCCTAGTGAAAGTTGATTGCAATATCTCTCTTGTAATTTTTGCATAATGACAACATCAAAAGTGAATCTTCATAATGAGTTTCTCTCTCTTTCTCTTTCTTTCTCCCTCTCTTTTGCTAAGGGAGATAGAATCAGGAGCAGAAATCTTAGTAGAGACAGAGTTTATAGTCTAGCCTTAGGGCACAGAAGAATGTCAAAGGGGAAAATATATAAAAAGAGAGTAGCATTTTTTAAACAAAAGGTTTGGGCCAGGCATTGTGGCTCACACCTGTAACCCCAGCATGTTGGGAGGCCAGGAGTTCAAGACCAGCCTGGCCAACATGGTGAAACCTCGCCTCTACCAAAAATACAAAAATTAGCCAGGCATGGTGCCAGGTGCCTGTAATCCCAGCTACTTGGGAGGCTGAGGCAAGAGAATCGCTTGAACCCGGGAGGCAGAGGCTGCAGTGAGCCGAGATTGTGCCGCTAGATTCCAGCCTGGGTGACACAGTGAGACTCTGTTTCAGAAAAAAAAAAAAAAAAAAAAAGATTTGCCGAAAACTGTACTTCTAGTTAAATTACAAGACTACTTGAGGGAGAATTATTCGTTTGACCCACTAACCCTTCAGAGTAATTCAGAACTGGATGTAGGTACAAGAATGGTGGTAACTGGCCAGGAGTCAACTTTAAACATGATGGTCTTTATTTTTATAATTATAGCTAGGAAAGGAGAAACTATGTAATGCAGCCAAAGATAACCTATCGCTGTACTTTCTGTTGCAAAACATCCTCTCCTTACGAGATTGTGCTTTTGAGGTTCATTATTTGTAAAACACCCTAAAGGAAATTTCTCCAAATAAAGAAGCCCCACATTTAAATTTGGGGTTCAGTCTTATCTTAGAGGTATTATGCCTTTAAGCAATAACTTATCTCTAAAGCCCAGGGAACCTATTTGGAAGATGGACATGAAAAACAAATCTAACTTATGAGGCCATTTGGTGAATAAAATATCAAAGTCCCTCATAAAACACTGCTGCTATGTTCTGGAATAGCTAGGAAGGTACACTGTCCTATTCCTTCATTAGAAAGAATAAAGGCGCATTCTTTGCAGGGAAGGGGTCCAGTGAATAATGGTAACAGTCTTTACGCTAAGAGTCAGTGGCCATTCAATCAGCACCACATTTGCTCAATGCAAGTGTTAAAAATGGCTCCTTTTCCCTTCTTCTTTCTGCTACGTTCCTTTCCACTCTCTCCACTCTGTGTCTGGCATCATCATGCCCTTGGGTAGAATTTTATCTGGGACTACACATTTTTCAGTGTGGGCAACTATACATAAATACGTTTTTGTTTTGTCTCTCTTGCTGATATAGATTACCTGTCTTGGGACTCCCAGGTGAAGGAGGCTGGAATAAAGATGCTGGTAGAGATGAAACATCTTACACCACTGATGAGGACAGGGAAGAACAAATAAGGGAGGTAAAGAAGACTTCACCTGGTTTCAAATCTCTGATCCACCACTTGCAAACTATGTGATCTTGGGAAAGTCACTTAACTCTCAGTGACTCCATTTCCTCGTCTGTAAAATGGGTGATATTTTAAGAATGCTATAGCAACAAGACTCTTAGAAACAATAAGTGAGTTAATATTTATCAAGCACTTAGAATAGTACCTATAAGGGCTATTAAAATGTGGGTAAGAAAAATCAGATTATCTTTATTATATATGCCATTTCCTCCCAGTTAAATTTGGCTTGAACTTTCAAATTAGGAGTTAGATTTATGTAATCAGCCATTTTAAAATTGATTTGATTGCTGCCAGCTTTATTACAGTGAGCACACAAATGGCTGATCAGATTCCATCCCTTTAATGACCTAATTAAAAAGAAACAAAAAAGCAACAAGTACAAATAATCCATCCCTCACATTTCAGCCACTTACAGGGACCCCTTGGAGTGACCATTTGATATGAAATTAAGTTGCTTGTGCATTGACCACAGGTAGACATTAGATCCACTTAGTCACAGAAGCACATCTGAAATTTCACACAGATGAAAGCCACCTGCTCATTCTGGGGAAGCCCTGAGGACGATGACCAACACAGACTTGGGGGAGTTTCACATGGAAATTCACAAGAACATGGGAAGACACCAGCCACTTCAGGGCAGGAATCCTTAAGAGAAGACCAAACTTCATCTTTCAAACAGATAGAATACACTTTTTATTGTTTCTTTTCAAAGAAAGTGTTCTGGCTTCCACCCACTCAAAGCAAAAATGAAATTGGCATTTTCAGATTGCATTTTGTCTTCCTTTGAACAATGGTATGAGTTAAACTTTCTGTTCCTTTCCTTTGCTTCTAAGTAATCAGATTCTGAATAAAATGTATGTTTCACCTGTAGAATGATAACAGTAAGAGTTCCATCTAATTTTGAAAGAGATTCGTTTAGAGCAAATTGAAATATGATGTGACAAGGCAGACAAATAAAGAACAGGTGTCTTGGCCCTAGACAGGAACCTTTCTGGGATTCCCTTGGGAATCCTGGCCCTGCCCTCTGTGTAGGATTTTCCGTCTCCTGGCCTCTGTGGGCTCACCTGCCAGATGATAGCACAAAGAGGTGCTGGAAAGATTACTGGACATGTGTCATGCAAAGCACCTGTGATTAGACCTGACATTTAGTAGGTACTTAAAAATATTTATTTCTTTCTCTTTATTACCATAAAAGGTAGGCTGAATATGTGAATAAGTACCAGGTACTAGAAAAAGCTTAATAAGTGCTTGTTAAAATTAGCTTTTCATGTTTGGGGTGCATGCATCTTGAATAATTTTATATGATTGCAGGTGGTCACCCTTCCCTTCCCACTTGCCCCCGTACACTACAGAAATTATCCTTAAAAAGTACTGAAGATAGAATTTTGGATTGAGTGAACTATCAGATTTTCAACTGTCCTCACTGATATACCTCAAACATGTTATTTTTAAAAAGCTTTACGCCTTCACTATTCTGTAAGTCAGAAACCGTATTAAGCTTTGGTATTTAGACGGAATCACACAACCTTTAGACATACCCCACTTTTATATGTGCAGATTTAATTAAGGCTGAGTGAGTAGAAAACTCTGCTTCAAAACTGCCAACCTACTAAAAAATGAGGAAACACATAAAGGGAGATATTTGTATTCTGTGATCAAATTCATGGAAAACCTGCTGAAGTGGGAGATATATAATGTCTCTCAGGATGGGCACTGTTCTACTTAATGGATTATCAAGCACTTATTAGTTAAAAAAGAAATACTGAATTTAAACAGTGACTTCCTTTCAGGAATGAAGATTTGGTCTAAGAACAAACAGAGAGCAAGAGGGTGATTCACTATGTTACCACCTGGCACCCTTGCCAGGTTCAGGACATCACTCTGAACTCTTATTCTCGAATATTCTTCATCGTTTGTTACCTATCTCCACCCCCAGATAGGGGCCATGTCTTATCAATTCTGCCCCTTAATTTCCTCCCTTCTCGGAGAAGGTAACTGGTGAAAGCTCCTTCCTCTCAACTATTTCAACAGCCCTGTTCCGCCCGGTTCAGGCTGTGCCCACCAATCCCTCCTTGCACTGCAGTAAGCATGGGCCATCTGAAATGGCCTCCAAGGCCCTACTGAAAGCTCTTTAGTGCCTGGCTCTTGGCTTGAGGTTGAAGTCTCAGCTCCAAGACAGCACTCAGTGCTTCTATCTGGAGCCTTCATTTCAGTCATCTCTCGTCCTAGCCATTCTTCCCCTGCTGTGTGCTCTGGATGTCCCATTTAACACTTGAGCGTGCCACCACTCCTCCTGTTTGCTGGCCGCTGTTGTCTCTAGAATGTCCTTTCCCTCCTTTCTCCTTTTCTCTTACAAGCTCCTACACTGTCACCTCCCCCATCCACCCCTGCCCCTTGCCAAAAGAAACACGTCCACTACTCGCTTCTTTATAAAGCTTTCTCTGGTGGCACTTCCAAGCATACTGCTTTTTGGTTCGCTCACAGTTTCTCCTAAAAAATACTATAAAGACCCTTCTGCACACTAATGTATGTATATGTTTATTCACTTGATGAGACCATAAGTGCTATGGAAGGAGGAAAGACTCAGATATAGCCAGGCATAAGGAATCTCTAGAATACAAATTGCACCCGAAATGCCCCATCTTGAGAAAAGGGGACCTAACTTTGCACCCCAGGTTTAGTCACTGGCTGAGGCTAAGTAGGTATATTATTTCTTTTTGTGTTCTCAGGACCTAACACATTGAATACTTGTACTTTAAGACAAATGAACAAACAAAGAAAACAACACTTGGGAAATAGTTGAAATAAACTAATAATTGAGAAAATGAATGAATGGATAAGTGGGTGAGTGAATACAAGAATGAGGAGATGAGCCCATAATGCCACCCTCTATGTGACTTTTATGTTTGCATGGCCCAGACTTTAATCCAGACACAACTATTGCATATTGTTGACTTTAGGTAACTGTGGATATGGGAGCTGATTACACAGATGAAGCTGGCTACGGGGAGCCATAGAATGCAAATGGCACCAGGACTGTCCCATTTTGAGAAAAAGGGCCTAATTTTTGCACTCCATGGCTAGTCTCTGACTGAGGTCTACCCCCATGGTAGGGAAGGGTGGTGTTATAGCAACAGTTGTGAATTGTTGCCAGACAACAGCCACAGCAGCTGGGGGAGGGGGGCTCTGACTGATAAAGCTTTTCAATGACATTATTCTTTAACCATTTAATAAGAAAGGAGATACACGTACTGAGATGCATGGGTATTCCCTGGGATAAAACCCTATTAAGAATATCCTTGCCATTGCCCCACTGAGGCACCAGATTCAGCTCTCGAGGCTTTTCTTCCTAATATGCATCATCTCCCCTACGTGTATATACACAGACACAGACACAGGTACCACCATTCTTGAAGTTTTAAAACATGTTTTTTTTGTTGTTGTTTTTTTTTGTTTTTTTTTTTTTAAGTGCAACAATTGTGAGTAGAAAGTGCTAAAGCCATGACATTAGTATTGAAGCTCTGTTTGGAATCCTGGAGGCATCACTAACTGATATGCAGATTCTGCCACCGTGGTTAAATTACTGAGATTATGAGAATTTCAATTTTTCCATCTGTATGGTGGAAATAAAAATGCCTTATTATTTTTAATTAATAATTTATCATGGGGGATTTAACACACTTTTAAACATTTTTATCATCTTATTGTTATTATTGCTGTTTTGGGGGTGTCTTTGGGGGCTTTTATTAATTTAATTTAATTTTATGTTATTTTACTTTAAGTTCTGGGATACATGTGCTGAACGTGTAGGTTTATTACACAGGTATACATGTGCCATGGTGGTTTGCTGCACCTATCAACCCATCATCTAGGTTTTAAGCCCCGCATGCATTAGGTATTTGTCCTAATGCTCTCCCTCCCCTAGTCCCCCATCCCTTGACAGGCCCCAGTGTGCTGTTCCCCTCCCTGTGTCCACGTGTTCTCATTGTTCAGTTCGCACTTATGAGTGAGAACATGCGGTATTTGGTTTTCTGTTACTGTGTTAGTTTGATGAGGCTGATTTTTTCCAGCATCATGCATGTCCCTGAAAAGGATATGAACTCATTTTTTTTACGGCTGTGTTATTGTTCTTTTTATTCCATCTATGCTAGCCTTATTTAAGAGTAAATGTTCTTGAAAAATAGCACATTGTCTTCTAAACTCCCTGCAGATTTGCCCTGGAACACACTAATTCTGAAGGAGTGGGTATATATAACATATACATTATCATGTTAAAATTTAATAGATTGGCTGAGATAAATTCTGGGAAAAGCAAGCCAGTTGAGCTGACATCACCTTGACAGGATAAATCAGTAATTTTTAACCATTGCTATTTACTATTTTTCATTTACTTCTAATTTTGATGCCTCAAGGGAAATTTTGCATACTATAAAAACATTTTTAGTAGTTAAATATACTTCTTCAGAAATCGTTTAAATAATTTTTTATCCTGTTCTTTTTTTCAGATTATTACACCTGCATTGTTTTATTTGAAAAAATGAAAATTGGGAAGAAACATATGAATGAAACAATAAGGATTCATTAAGTAAATTAAGGTATTTTCTGGAATACAGAGTATATATATTAAAATTATGCTGTTGTATAAAATGATATTGAATGGCATAGAAAAAATGTTCACAATATTTTAAGGAAAAGGGCATAGCTTATGACATAGTATATTAAGACTGATCTCATGCTTTTAATAAATTCATGGGGTGGAGGGAAAGATCTTGAAAAGATACACATCAGATCAGTGTATAAGGCTGGAAATCTCTGATAACTTTTATTGTTATACTTTTTGCCATTTCATATTTTCTAAATTACATTCATAAAATGTATTGTTTAATAAAAAGTGTTAAAAGGTGGGAAACAGTTTGTGAGCATTGATTTTCAATGCATTGACTAATGAAAGCCTTTCCCAACAAGCAAAACTAATTCAAACTAAGTTAAAGCACATGAAACAGGAAAGATTCTAGCATCTTCCTTTAGTAGTTACTTTTAGGTTATATTTCTGCCGTATTTCTTTCTCAAGTACTCCTCAAATGATGTAACCTGACCATTTCAAACTTATCTCTCACACACATGTGTGACACATTTGTACCTTTCTGCCTTCTATGGAGACCTATAGTAAATCCCATCACTCTTGCATGGCACTATCCCTGACCCTCCAGGCTAAAAGTGATCTTTTCCTTCTAATTCCTGAGTCACCAGCCATGGTCTCTTTGAAGGACTTGCAGCCAGTCAGACATTCCAGATTTGCCACAGAGTTACCTTCTGAGCATGGACAGGTTTCTTTACTTCTCTGAGACAGTTTTCTTACTAATAAAAATTGAATCATAGTTGCATTTGCCTTCTAGAATAGTCATAGGAATAATGAGATAATGAGATTACATGTTTCCCAGGGTGATTCTTTGCATATCCTAGGTGCTCATTCAATTTCAGGTTCTTCCTTCTCCCCTCACTACCCTTGGCCTCACGCTCAGCAATTAATCTGTTAGCATATTATTTGTAGCTATTTTTAACATGTTATCCTTTCTGTTGTTTATGGCTCCTTTCTTAATGAAAAGTTCAGTTGCGTTTTATTGGGATAGGTAAGTACACAGTCATTATATGTGATAAATCTACTCAAAAGTATGTGGAGAAAGACTTAAGCATAGACCCTCATTCCTTCCTCTCATGAAGCAACCAAGGAAGTTAACCCCGTGAAGTCTGAGTGTGTGCCTTCTCACCTTTCCCCAAGCACAAATGAAATTACACACATCTAGGACATTTGCTACTGTTTTTGTTTCTCTTTTACAACTTGCTTTTCTCAATTTATATGAAAGCACAAACGTATACACTTTTAAATCATTTTATAATATTTAATTCTATGTCTATATCTTCATCACTTTAATCATTATCTCTTTGATAAGCATTTAATTTCTCATTTATGGCACTTCTGATTGACTAAAGAGAACGTTCTCACTTTCTTCATTTTTAACATGACCCCAATTGTGTAGTGAGGGGAGCAGCCTTAATCTAAGGGAATGTAGCTCCTTTTCTCACCTTCAGTGGATGAGTTATCATTGGTCAAAATTAGTAATAGCTGCTTAATTGTCCTCTGACAGCAGTGGGTCCAAGGATGGGAATGTGACTAGGTTCTTTCCAGTGAAAGATAAGAGAACGTCTAGCGGGTACTTCCTTTTCCAGATTAAAAAGCCACAAATTTTGGTGAAGAAAACATGGTGACCCTGTTTCTTCCTTATTACTGGCACACTATCACACATGGCTTTTAACCATGAGGAAAAAGTAACATTTCAGCAGTTCCAAATAAGGCCTCAGTGAGCTATTAAGTCAACCATGAGGCTATCGAGCTTCAAATTTCTTGTTAATTAAACAATAAACAGCCTCAGGATGTAAAATTCTGTTAATTTAGCATTCTCTTAATTCCAGTCAAAAGCCTTGTAACAGATACACATATTGTAGAGAGTTGTAAATGTGAATATTTTTATTGCTCAATTGAATGTATGAAGCTTACGTATGAAAATCTGGTGAGAGCTGCCTTCTTTATTTCTGTTGTCACTTGGCCTTTTGCAGTCAGTGAAGCCCTGCTCCTTGGGCTCATCCAACATATTACTGAGCACTGTGGGTCTTTAATTCACAGATTTGTAATCTCATATAGTCTGTTTATAAAGCCAAACAGACATTATTCCTCAAAGCAAACTTGGAAATTAACACTTGGTATAGCATACGTGCTGTTGATAAAGTGGTTTTGGAAACTCATCTTAAAATACTGGTTGTTATGCCTGAAGACATATTTTAATTACTTCCCCCTTTTTCCCTCATGAGCCAGGGTTGAGGCCCATCTTTGTTGAGGATCTTGATGAAATACAATAATGGACATGCAAGAGTTCAGTGGTTGTTAAGTTAATAGTTTCAGGAACAATCCCACGCCAAGTGACCCTGGAGAAATGGTCATTGCCTAATAAAGAAGGATGCATGAGGTCATATGAATTGTTGGTTAATCTGTACAGTTTCTTTTTCTCTGAATCTGGCCACAGAAACTCTTCTAATCAGATTTTAAATTATAATACAGCTTTGAGTTTATTTATCTCTCTAGACATGATATATTTTATTTTCTCAGGGATATAAGGGAATCTGTCACATCTTTTGGTTTGAAGTGAACCTCCATAATGTATTGCTCCTGCTGAAGCAAAACATTTTAGGGGAATTGAAACAAAACCTTTACATCCCTGTGGTTGGGGGGTGCTCATGCAAGCTGAGCCCTTGCAAAGTGCACCGTGAGTGGATTTCCTCGGGTCTGCCAGGCATCACAGGTGGCAAATAAGCATGGTCACAGCTCAAGGATCCCAGTGAGACTTGAGACAGTCTCTGAAAACAGAATGGAAAAAAAAAATAATGGAATGTAAGTTAAAGTCAGAAAAACAGACCCTGGCGACCATTGCCCTTTCTCCCTCTGTAAGTGGTAATGTTAAATAAACGCCTTCCAAATTTGTGGGGCAAGAATGGAGGAGAAAATAGAAAATATTTTACAGTTTTTGAAGAATAAGAGCCTTTTCCTGAAAAGTTTTGCCTGTAGGTCAAAAGTCTTTAGTTAGTTACATTCATCTGTTCTTTCATTTCTTCTTTAATTGTCCTATTTTTTTTTTTTACTTCAAGAAAACCTTATTGATGGGGGTCTATAACATACACTGATTAAACAAGGCAATGTTTCTGTCCTTAATATACTGTCATTTAAATCTTTATTTTTCAATGAAATATTAACTTTAGTAATTCTTTTTTTTTTTTTTTTTTTTTTTTTTGAGACAGTGTCTCACTCTGTCACCCAGCCTGGAGTGCAGTGGCACAATCTCGACTCACTGCAAGCTCTGCCTCCCAGGTTCACGCCATTCTGCCTCAGCCTTCCGAGTAGCTGGGACTACAGGGTCCGCCACCACGCCTGGCTAATTTTTTGTATTTTTAGTAGATACGAGGTTTTACTGTGTTAGCCAGGATGGTCTCGATCTCCTGATCTCATGATCCACCCACATCAGCCTCCCAAAGTGCTGGGATTACAGGTGTGAGCCACTGTGCCTGGCCTAACTTTAGTAATTCTTATGGAGTACTTATTTTTGGCAGAATGCTGTTATCTTCTCATAATATAAACAGAGGTAAAAACAGTCCTTTTTGAATTCACTTAACTATTCCTTGAGGATCTTGTGATATGCCTTTTGCCAGATTCTGACATCAAGTGTTGGCTCAGAAGTCGAAGAATTTATAGAGCTTATAGGAAAAGGGAGCAGGATTACTAAACTGGGATGTGCGAAGGAAGTGAAAAATGGGATGGGGGTGCACTTTAGGCAAGAAAAAATGCATCATCAAGCCACAGAGCTGGAAAGGCGATGATCCTACATTGGCAAATAGAAGGAAGAGAGTTTGCAACGCCAAGGCTGAGTCTGGGATGAACACTTGGAAAAGCAGCTGTGCCACCACGTCTTGGTTTCTTCCATTTGATTGTTATATAAGTAATGACCGAAGAAGAAATTCAAGCCCCAAGGGTCTTTTCAGCTGTGGCATGACTTGGTGGCAAGGCATTCTTAAAAACTGAGAAGGAAGAAACCTCTCTGAAAGGGAGAAACATAAATTGATCCATCCACCATTTATTTTAAACACATTTAAGAGATGTGCAATGTGCCAGAAGCACAGTGTGTGAATATGAATGAAATCACCCTCTCCCCTTTCTCCAAAAGGTGACAGTCCACTGAAGAAGCATGGTCAACAAGTGTGATGGGGAATCACCAAGAGAAAATTGAAGGAAGGAGCCGCCTATTGATATTGAGAGGCCTCTCCTGTCATGAGTGTGGCTGATTTTGGGTGCTCCACTGCCAAGATTTTTAATGTGATTAGATTGTGAGTTATATAGAGACCTGGCTCAGCAAACTACAGCGGGTAGACCAAATCCAGGTCACCACCTGTTTTTGTATGGTTTTTAAGCTAAGCATAGGGTTTACATTTTTAAATGGTCCAAAAATATCAAAAGAAAAATAATTTTTCATGGCACAAAAATGTATTGTCTATTAAGCTTCATTGGAGCACAGCTAGGCTCATTTGTTTATGTGATGTCTCTGGCTGCTTTTGCATTAAAATGCAGAGCTTGATAGTTGCAACTGAGATTACATGGCCTGCAAAGCCTGAAATACTTACCACCTGGTCCTTAACAGAAAACGTTCACCCATCTCTAAAACAGAATAATCACCAGCTAGCTGGTCCGGGCTTGAAGTGTCTGGGGTGGCTGCCCAGAAAGGAGTGAGGGAGGGTACTGCCTTCACCGGCCACCATGCTGTGTAGACCCAGTGACCCTGAGCATCCCAAATCATGGCTCCAGCTGTGACTCTTCATTGCTGGCCTCCTTCTTTGTTCCTCACTCAGACGAAAGCCCAGGCTACCTTGGCCCTCTGGAGACGACTTTCACTATTTCAAAGGAAAGATAAATTTTTACCCCTCTGTTAAAAGTGTTTCATCAAAGGGGTGCTTTAGAATCAATGCATTACAAATTGAAGAAAAACTATTGCTTTACATCCCAGTGTGCTTATATAAGCTGGGTAACTGCGATGACCTGGTGGGGATGGATAAATAAAATCCCTGATTCTCTTCCAGAACCACTATGGCCAAACCTCTGTTCTGTTTCTTAATTCAACTCATTCTTTCAATTCAAACTCTTTCTTTCTTCTGGGTGACTTCTCCCTCAGATCAGCCCCTCCTTGCAAGTGCCCTATTATTGGCAGGGATGCCTGTCTCCTGCCTTCTTTTACTCGTGTACCAGTGGCTTTTCACTATGCACACAGCTCGGGCCATTTGCCCAGGAGCTTCCTGAGGCTCCGTCACTCACCAAGTAAACACAAATACAAGGAAGATAAAGTCTCCTAACATCATCTCCAGATAATATAAGCAACTTTGCTTTTTAGAGTTTGAAACTTCAAAAAAAATCAAAGCATATATTTCTTTTAAAAGCATAGATATTTTTTTAAATCCTACTCAAAAATAGAAGAAAATTAAGTGTAGCTATTATAGGAAAGAAAAGAACAACATGTTTCATGAGCAATCATTTCCTCCAATAAAGGTCGAAGTGATCTATGGCCAGTCTGACTCTTTCAGGAGCAGTTTATATTTGAAAAGACACTAGATAATTATAACCCTTTGCTCAGAGACACAACTGTGCTAAGCAAATTTTACTCAAGCACTGGCTAAAATAATATGGCTTGACACTAATAATAAATTGCACAATTCCTGCAACCTTAATCATTCTTACTTTATATGAGATGTCATTCTCTTTGATAGGTATGGATGAATGGCACAAGATGATGGATAGTGTGGACGGCTGTCTGCTAGCAGAGTCTGTTACGACATGCTTCAATTTTCGAGGTTGGACCTTGGAAATTATATCTTCCTGTTGCTTAAAAGGCATGTAGGAAAGACAGCTTTGATTTTGCTATGCTGCCCATTTGTTCTTGTTTGGATTCTGTATATTCCAGAATGAGTATTTACTTCCATTCTACCCTCTTTCATTACCCACTATTACATTTCATATCAACATGAAGTTTTTACTGTTTGAAACATGGTTCTCCTAAGGATTTATCATTAGTGAGGGGAAACTGTTCTCAGAGTAGTCGGAACAGTATCATGGCTCTGCTACACTGTCAGACCTGAAGGAAAGGGAATTAAAAATATTTGTTACTTTCAACCAGTGCTATTGTAGTAAGAGAAGAAAGGAAGTGGATGCCCCGAATCTCAGTCCTGCTGGTGAAGTAAGCTTTGGAAAGGTTCCCCAGATCATTCCACTCAAGAAGTCAGGTTTTGTGGGGATGCAGGGAGTCCATCAGCAGCTAGCACTATGCCAGATGCCATGTGGGGCTCTGTAGATGTTGTCTCTTTACACATTTAATCCACTTGGTAAGGAAAGTACTGTTAGCTGCCGTTTAGTTACATGAAGTATTCAGAGATGTAGGTGGCTTGCCCTGAGTCATGGAGCTTGTAGAAACCTGAGGCAGGAGTTCGTCTTGCCAAAATGGGTTTTCTGCTACACGGCCACTAAATTTGTCCTGGAAGCTGGAGCAGAGATGAACAGTGTATTTGGCTGTTCCTAGATCACTATAAAGGAATACCTAAGACTGAGAAATTGATAAAGAAAAGAGATTTAATAGGCTCATGGTTCTGCAGACTGTATAGGAAGCATGCTGCTGGCATCTGCTCGGCTTCTGAGGGGGCCTCAGGGAGCTTTTACTCATGACAGAAGGCAAAGTGGGAGCAGGCATGTCACAAGGTGAAACAGGGACAAGAGAGAGGGTGGGAAGGAGGTGCCACACTTTACAACAGCCAGATATGGCAAGAACTCACTCACTATCATGAGGACAGCACCAAGCCATAAGGAATCTGCCCCTAGGACCCAAACACCACCCTCCAGGCCCCACCTCCAACATTGAGGATTATATTTCTTCTTTTTTTTTCCTTTATTTCAAAAAAAAAAAAAAAAAACACGGATACATGTGCAGAACGTGCATGTTTGTTACATAGGTGTACATGTGCCATGGTGGTTTGCTGCACCTATTGACCTGTTGTCCTCTAAGTTCCCTCCCCTCACCTCCCACCCCCCCAACAGGCCCTGGTGTATGGTTTTTCCCCTCTGTGTCCATGTGTTCTCAATGTTCAACTCCCACTTATGAGTGAGAACATGTAGTGTTTGGTTTTCTGTTCCTGTGTTAGTTTGCTGAGGATGATGGCTTCCAGCTTCATCCATGTCCCTACAAAGGACACAATCTCATTCCTTTTTATGTCTTCATAGTATTCCATGGTGTATATGTACCACATTTTCTCTATCTAGTCTATCATTGACAGGCATTTGGGTTGGTTCCAGGTCTTTGGTATTGTAAATAGTGCTGCAATAAACATACATGTGGAGGATTACATTTCAATAGGAAATTTGGTGGAATCGTATATTCCAACCATATCATACAGTAAATGGCTAGGCCCTCTGCAGAAGCATCACCTCCAGCACTGACTTCACCTTATAGCAACCCCGGAATAGAAGTGCCAAAGGCCCATGGACCTCCCGAAGCAAGGGAAGAACAAGTCCTCTCAGGGCTGCCAAACATCTCCCTTTCTAAGAGTCCACCTCTCAGGAGTGCCTGAGACTCACTCCGGGACACCCACTGCTGAGTCACCTACTTCATAGCACTTTCCAATCTTTAATTTTACCTTAGGTTCTCATCTGCCCTCCTATAGAAAGTTTTTCTATTTGCCTCATAACAACTTTTCTATTTGCTTTCTAACCAAAGCTTAGAAAAGTAATTCAGTTCACACAATATATTGGTTATAACCTAACCTCTTAAATTCACCCTTCCTTGTTATCAAATCAGACCCTGTCTACCACCCAGGAAAATTCCCTAAATGGCTAAATCTTCGGTAATGGAAATAATGAATCTGCCAGGAGATATGTGAAGGGGAGGGGCCCCAGCCTTCTTTATCCACTTCTGATCTGTATCCACTGAGCGTTTGCTATGCTTTACCCTGTAATGTGTTCCCAGGGCACACTGAGATTATGACCAGATCTCTGTCCTCCAGATATGTAGAATGAGAAGAATAAAATCACCCCATGGGATTTTTGTGAAATTTAAATAAGGTAATGTAAATTAAATTCCTAGGTCAGGCTATGGCATGTTGCCAGCATTTTAATAGTCTTCAGGCTCCAGTTCCTCATGGGGGTACACACAGTTAAGCCTTCCCTGTCTCTGGTCCGAGTGATACCTCCTTTTGAATTCATGATCCTCGAATCTTTGCTTGTAAGCTGCTGGGTCACTCCTTCGCTGACTTCCCCCACAGAAGAAAACCTCAGCTCTCAGGTTTTCTTTTCACAGCCTGCTCCTTGAACCTCATGACCTTATCCCTATCAGAGTCCTAGCCAGAGACTGTGAGACTTTCACATTAATTCAAGAGGTTTAGTTATAAAGGAGTAACTGAAAAAGTTTCTTTTACTCAAAATAAACTACTGAAAAGGGTGTGGCTTCAAGCATGACTTTTCATACCTTTCCTTCTACCCCTGAATAAAGGGGAAAAGGCAGATGTGATCAATTACCTGCTGTCACTCTCCCCCATGGTGTGGCCTCCTTGATCCCATAGGCCCAGGTCCTTAATGGCCAATGGGACCTCACAGGCCTGCTATGATCTCACTCCCCCTTTCCATTCCCCTTCTTAAATGGCTGTGTTTTCTTTACTAACACCTATAACAGAAATTCTGCTAACTGCGTTCACTCAGAGGTGTCAGTGATAAGCCATAAATGATGATTTTCCATGGGGTAGCTGTCTTTCATCAAGGGATATGTACAGATTCCATGGGCATCTCTAAGTAAGTTACTGTAAGTGACTACTGGGCAGGGCGAGAGCGTCAAAGCATGTTTCTTACTCCTGAACTTCTCCTACCCAAAAGGCCCCATTTCTGGCTCTATCCAAGCTCAACCTCAGTTAGCTCTTTTGTCTTTTGTCTTTGGACGAAAGCGTCCCATTGGCATCTCTGTTCCTTTTTATTAGACTGTATGTTTCAAAATGATATGTTTAGAATATTACAAAAAAGGCTTGTGGGAACATTTGCCAATTCACTTATTTTCATTTCCTTAGGATCTGGTAGGGGAGGGGAGACTCTGTGAGCCTGGATTCTCTGGTTAATGAGAGGAGATGGTGTGAAATGATTAAAGCTGACTGTGATCTTCATTCATTGATTCAGCATAAGTTTATCCAGGAGAACTTTGGATATGGAAAACAATGGGGAACAAGGCTAAAATATCACACCCAGAGGGAGTCTATATTATAGACAGGAAGACAGAAAATAAACAAATACACAAATCAGGTAATTTCACACAGTGAAAAATGTACTGAAGGAGTAAAGCTGCATGGCAGGTGAATAAAAACTCAGGTACTGTTGGAGTAGAAGGAGGAGATTGGTAAGCTTTGCTTTAGCAAGGTCTCCATGCAAAAACAACATTTGAACTGAAGCTGAATAGGAGTCAGACAATTGAAGTGCTGGGAGAAGTACAAATGGGGTAGAGGGCACAGCAAGGACAAAGGCTGAGAGAGAAGGGTGTTCTTTTCAAATCTAAGGAAGGGAGAAGAAGGTGTGGCTTCAATGGGATGAGCATCAGGTAATCTGACATGAAAGAAGGCCAAGGGAGCAGAGGCCAATTCATTTAGAAAAAACAGTAAGAAACAATGAACCAAAAGGAAGAGACCTTTTCCTCAATCTCCAAGACCACTTGGTATTGGAAACAGCTCTCCATTAATCTGCTCCCATCACCCCTTCTTCACACACTCTGAAAGCCTCATAGAGCTGGAATACATCAAAATAGAATGACCCATTTGCAACTGAGGGTAGGATTGCTTCTCCATCCTGATGAGCTCCACACACAGCATAATCTTCCAATCTTATTGGAGAACTGACCTTTCTTCAACCTTCTAATTTCAACTAGTGTTCTCTGTACCTTTGCCAGTGATTTCATAGGAATGAAATCATTTCTTCACTGTCCCACAGACAACATTTTTGCGTACCCCTTGGCTGAAATGCTAGCTCTTTTGTGAAATCTACCCAATCTGTAGAATTAGATTCAGTGCCTGTGCCCACATTATGGCTTTGAATTCCCTTTATTAGTATCCCTGTACTCAACTTACTCTCATTATAGTTATGTGTCTCTATCTTTGTTCCATTTAACTATGAATCTAGGAGTCCTGAGACTTCAGGGCACCAACGTGATTTTCCACAATTTCTCCAAAAAACCTCTCTTGAACCCCCAAGGTGGGAGGAGTCCAGAGTACCCACTTTTGCACCAGAGAACTTGACAGTCTGTGCTGCAATTGCTGATTTGCTTTTCCGCCTTTTGCTCATTTGAGAGAACTGAACTTGGCCTTCATCTTATTGATACCTACATGCCTAAGGCCCAACTGAATTTCTCATGACATGTAAATGCTTAATAAATAAGTAAATAATAAATGCATGAATGAATACAGGTTAGGGCTTAATAAAACTTTATTGGCTAAGTTTAATTTGAAAATTCAGTTAAAGTCAAGAGACATTTTTAAATATCTAGTTTGTACAAAACTTTATTAGACACTAAAAGCTAGGAATAATTTATTATTATGTTCTTACTTTCTGCAGAAGGTTATTATGGAAGCTTGCATTATCTCTTCCCTAAAAGCTCTTAAAAATAAGAGCATAATTAAGGTTTGATTTCCCCCACCAAAAAAACGAGATTCCACTTGAACATAGAAAGGTCTTCTCTGATCTTAATGTTTATGTCAGCTTTTTTAATAAACAATAAAATTGATAATGCTAGACTATTACATATAATTTATACTGCTTATTTTATACTTGCTTAAAACTTTATGATACTTTTATTTTTGTTCAATGAAAGTATTTTACAGATAAACCATGTTAAAGTATTGGTATGTAGGATAATCAACAAATTATCGGTTGACTTTATGACATAAAAATGTAATTGCGTCAAACTTACGATGAAAGGATTGTTGGTGGTTGACTAAACCTGAAAATAATTTTGAGTAGAAAATGAAATATCAGAGTTGGGGAGTATAGCTAAGTGTTGATGACAACTCAGGAAGGAAAGTGACACTTCCTGGCAACAGGCGTGATGAATCTGCCCAGGAATAACAACATCACGGCAGGCAGAAGTGGGTGCATGTGTATCATCACTGTGAAATATAGGAGGTGTTGGGTGTACCTCTTAGTTTGCCTCAGCATTATTCTGTGTACAAGGCGCACTGTTATCCTTCCTCTGCCACCTTGTTTTAAATCACTGGAAATGGTTATTTCTGATATTCTTCCAAAGGACAGAATATGTGTTTGCTTCGCAGTCTCATTTGCCCTCCAGCTGTTCCACATTCACCCTGTTGGCCACCTTACACTTGCAAATCCTTTTATAGAAGAAGTAGGAGAGTCCCAGTTGGAACTCCAGAGAAAGGCACTAGACACTGAAGGCAGAGAGACATACCGCTTCAGTGAGCACGGTACTGCCAGTAGCCAGCCACTGTCTCTCCCTCCTTCATCTGCATTTCCCTGGCAAGATAATGGATAGATAGAAATCTGTGCGTCTGTTTCTATTCTTAAAATATTCAGCTCATAATGTATAATAAAAATATATTCATGGTTTCCCTCTGTAAGATTAAACTGTTCTCTTCACCTTTCTTTACAGAAAACACATTTCAGACTCAATGGAAAAGGCTTCTCCAATTCCTCTCATAGCTCAAAAAAGCCATATTGAAAACACTGATCCATTTATAATACAATATACTTTATATAATGTGATATGAATCATATTTTTGTACCAAGTAGAAAGAGATTTGACAGTTTGAGACGGATTCCTCAAAGCTGATGTTCAGGAAATTTCTGTAAAAAGAAATATGTTTCCTTAATCACTTCTCTTATAGTACTGGGGATGTGCTTCCGCAGTAAAAATGTTAGAGTCAACAGAATTGAAATTTAGCTAAGAGAGGAGTGGGAGCTTGCTCTTGGCATGGGGGATATATGGTAATGAGGGACTTTATTGCTTTTTTTCTCACATTGTGAATCTTTCTTCTCTGTCATTTTTCCCACATGAAATTTGCAAATGAAATTCCATTTCTTTCTCTTGTCATCCCTGTGCAAGACTCCATATTTATACTCACAACTCGTAGAAGTTTACCTATCTGGAGAAGTAGTCACAAAAACCAAACCTGTCTAATAAAACCACAACTTACACCTCAGGACTCGGTCTGTTTTGTTTTGTTTTTTTTAATAACAGGTCAAAATTTTTATTTGTCAAGTAACCGAAGCTATATTTTTTAATACAGGAACATGGTCATGGATTCTGGAACTCATGAGGCCACTGTATTACATCTTAGAGCTATGAGGGGAGACCATATAGCTGAATTTTGGCACAATAGCTACCCTCTCAGTTTCTGTATGACCTTAGGTAAGTCACTAGAAATCTTTTCATGAGTTTCCTTGAATCTGAAATGAAGGGAGTGTGTTAAACGTAGAACACTCTATCCTGGTATAAAATCATAGATTCCAAGTGAATGTTGAGGCTTGGAAAAGGATTTAAGAATTCTGTTAACCTGATCAAGGTAGCACCCCAAAAAAACATGCTGCTATCATGTCAGTTTTGAAAATGTCCCAGTGGAATGGGAGGACATTAACAAACGTTGAGAGTATAACCCTGTTAGAATGAGGAATCCTTCATAGATGCAGCAGAGGTAAAGAGGCAGTTTTGCAGAACACATTATCATTTAAGTTATTTCCCATTCCTATATCGAAGTCAGCCATTAAAAAAATTCAAACAACTCAACAATTGAGGAGAGTAGAGGTAATTGTAAAAATAGTTCCTAATATTTCCTTTTACTTGCACATGCATATGAGTGCGCTAAACTTAGAATTGAATAGTTTGCAGATTGCTTTTAAAGAAAAATTTAATGACTTGGCAATCTTTATTAAAACAACAGGAAGAAACTCTTGAATTTTCTTAGTTGCTTCCACTGCTTAAAAAAAAAAAAAAAAAAACACATATTTTCAAACTCCACTTTTATGACCAGGCAGCTGTTCATACTACATATTGTAAAACATATTCTACATACTTCTGTTTTACAGCTGAGATTTATCAGTAAAATTCCAAGATATGTTTCAATGCAACCAGCCTCCTACTATTTTTTTCTCCTTCAAAGTCAACAAAAATGGGCCAGGCACGGTGGCTCTCGCTTATAATCCCAGCACTTTGGGAGGCTGAGGTAGGTGGATCACTTGAGGTCAGGAGTTTGAGACCAGCCTGGCCAACAAGGCGAAACCCCGTCTCTACTAAAAATACAAAAATTAGCCGGGCGTGATGGTGCATGCCTGTAATACCAGCTACTCTGGAGGCTGAGGCAGAAGAATTGCCTGAACCCAGGAGGCGGAAGTTGCAGTGAACCGAGACTGGGCCACTGCACTCCAGCCTGGGTGACAGAGTGCGACTCCATCCCCTTCCCACAAAAAAAAAGAAAAAAGTCAACAAAAATATTTCTTAGTCAATGGGTCAGGGATTAACAGTAAGAATGATTTGCCTGAATAATTACCCCTATTGTCTTCTCATTTTGACAAGTTAGAGTTGTCACTGGAACTATTATCATTCCATGCAACCACTGATTTAAAAATGTATATGCTATATCAACTTTCTAGTCTGCAGTGCTTGAAGTTTTCCTGAGACCCAGTAGTGACTCCTTTAATTCCTGTTGATTGATTTCTTTAAATACCAGATTAACAGGAATTGAGGATTACAATGATAGTAAAACTACAGACCATGACTCATGCATTGGAAGACACAATGAAAAATTATAATCTATTTGACCTTTTGCATTTATGTCTTTGTGGAATTTGAAGAAGAGTAGCTCAAGGCAAATCAGATGAAACAAAACCTGCATTTATAAGAAAATAAATAATTAAAAAATAATGCTTGTAGATGGTCCCATTATTATGAGAGGGAGGAAGCTCCCAAATATACAGAAAAAAACATTAATCAGTCTGGCAGTGAGAGGCTCCCATTGACAGGGATTAAAGGAAGAGGTGGAGAGTCCTGTTGAGAGAAAAGTCAGTGTTTAGAAGGAATGGGGAAGCCAGTAAGAAGCTGAGGTCAGATTGCAGCTGATCACAGCCTTCCTGGAAGAGCATGACCTCCGAAACTGCGAGTCAACAGTGGCTTCTTGTGTGAACCCCAAATCACCCAATAGACCACTGAGTTTCAACAAATATTCCCACCAACCTTTACTGATTTTTGTTAATATCTGTCTTGTTATGTTAGTCTTACCTATTTGTGTTAAGTTTTTTTCAGCCAAAAAGACTGAAACAAATATAAATTTTAGATAAAAATAAACATTAAAATGTTACATCTAGCCATCTAATGAATATGTTTACTTGAATGTGTTATAATTAATTTCTGTATCCCATTTTATTGTCAAGAGATATAAGGTTCATAAATCTTTCATTTTCAAATTAAATATCTTTGAAATCCAAAACCACCCTCTGCAAGAGTGCCTTTCTTTCTTCCTTCAAATCCTTGCTCTGATATAAAACATCTGGCATTTGGGAGTCTGATGTAGGACTCAGCCCTGGTCAGTGGACATGAAAGAAAGGCCCAGGAAAGCCACCTTCACCCTATGTCTGAGCCTGCCTAATTACAACTGCTCTCCCTACCACTAGGTAAATGTTAGCTACAGGCCATCCAGCCCTCGTGGGTCCTGGTCACCTGGACTATGGTCACACAGCTCTTCACCACTGCAGATTTAACTTCTGCAACCTGACTTGAGCACACCCTACGTGAGCCCTGAGGACCGTTCAGTCTTCTGTTACCCTGATTCAAGGAAAGTGTTTTGCAGGGTAGGTACAGAGAGAGCAGGGCTCCCTCTCTGTGCATTGAACAGAGATAGACATGAGGTCTCCCTCTTCTCCAGTGCATTCAGATCCAGGGGTTTCCTCTTCATTTTAAAATCACTTATGAGATTCATTAACATAGGAGGAAATTATACAAAACAAATTAGATTATATACACTGTTCTCTGCTTTAAAAAAAATTATTTACCTTGCATATTGACTAAATTGGAACAATTTAATAGTATTTTATCATATTTATGTACCATAATTTCAGGAGCCTATTGATTCAAAATTTAAGTTTTCCAGTTTTGTTCTTACACACCATGCTATAAGGAACATCTTTTACATATTACATTGATAATATTGTGTATAGCAAATTGGAAATATGCATGCTTAGCAATAAGATTGCTAGATTAAAATTTATGTGCATTTTTATTTTAATAGGCATGGCCAAATTGCCCTCCAGAAATTTTGCACCAACTCACACCCCCATCAACTATATGAGAAGTCCTGTCTCCCCACACACTTGCTGGTAGAAGGAAACACTAAGATTTTTTATTTTCTTTTTTATTTTTTTGATAAGATAAAAATTCTTATTTCATTGCTGTTATGATTTGCATTCTTTTGGAGGCAGCTGATGCAGAACATCTTTTCATATGCTTATTGGTCATTGTTCTGAAAATGGTAAACTGCCTGTGTACAACTTTTGACCATTTTTTATCTTAGCTTGTTCATATTTTTCCTTATGAATTTGTATAAGTTATTTTAAGGAAATTAGCCTTTTATCTATTATTAAGTTATGATTACAATTTCCCACTTTGCTGTTAGTCTTTTGAATTTGTTTGGTGCCATACAAAATATTTGACAGGTAATAGTCTGTGAGTTGAGTTATAGCTCTATTTTACCAGCCCTATCATCTTGGACAAGTTATTTAACTTATCCGTGCCTCAATTTTCTCATCTTTAAAATGTGTATATAAGAAAAAACTCATAGGGTTTGATGTGGATAAATAAGTTTATACACAGAAAATTGTAACATCATGTAGAACTTATAGTAGTTGTATGTTAGCTCTTATTTTATTCTTCCATTATCAAATTTATCAGTCTTTTCCTTTATTGATTCTGGGTTTTTAAATCTTCTTGAAAATCAGAGAATTTTTAATACATAAATTCTAAATTTGTCTGAAAAGCAAGTAATAGGAAAAAACTATTCTCAGGTTTATTTAATTTATGAACTTATCTAAAGCTAATTTATTAAAAGTCTGAATCATTTCTGGGGCTCTTTGATGTCCCAGCAACTTGGGGTATTTCAGACTTTGCACTCTTAGTAAAGAAAAATGCAGAAATTCTTAACATTCAGAAGTCACAGTCATGGTGATTTCTGTGCTGAGGCTTACATTTTCTAAACTGGGCCTGAAATTTGTAAGAGACCTTCTTGACCACGGTGGTTTTCTCGTGATGTTCTTCTCAAATAATAGGCAAAAAGGGACTAGCCTTTCCTGTGGAGGACCTTGTTGTCTTTCCTTCCATTGAGCAAGTATTGCCTGGACATGCCCTTTACCTCTGCCACACTCTTGAATGTGGCAGCTGTACCATGCAGTTGGGTTGTTTTATATAAGACACAATGAAGGGCAAAATTTTCCTACCTGTGCTGAGCGTGTCTAGGAAAAGCAATACCTGAGTTGCAGACACAATGCAAATCTGTCCAGCAGGGAACTAAAGTAGGTGCTCCAGTGTCCAGAGTGGAGAAGCATCTCATGAACGGTGGAATCTGGCTTGTTTCTAAGTGGACACACTATACCTGGTGGTGTAATTGAGGCTTTGGAAGCTCTTCCTACACAAATAATGATTGGGTTCATGAAAAGGGGTGAGACTGAGTGTATTGTCAGTGTGGCTGTACACAGTCAGACTTTTAAATTCTGTAAAAGTCCTAGAAAGGAAGCACAAACCCTTCCATCCACCCTCCTCCACCCCAAGTGTTTCTCTGAGTAGCATGGACTGGAAAATGAAAATAGAAGTGGACTCAATTTCTGCTCCTAACATTTAACATTTAGATTTCTTTCCTTTAAATGTAGGTGCTGATATGAAACATCCAGTATTATTAACAGAATTAAATTACAGAAGAAACACACGTGAATGAAGTAGCCCATCCTCTACATACTGGTGTTTGTATTGTGGTTGTCCTTGTTAGTCGCCCTCTGCAACATCAAAGAAAGATCACATCATAGATGCAAAAGAAGAAGTCTTAGTCCTCATGGCATATTTAAAAAAATGTTTTGAAAGGGCAGTACCAATGTCAAAGGACTCCTACAGAGAGAATCCACATGCCACTGTTATCTTCAGGGAAATCAAAAAATGCTCCAGCAGGGAGAGGGAGCTGCAGGAGGTTTGACCAGGTTTTCCGAATCCTAACACCAATGGAATCCTCTGCTATCAGCCCACCGTCCTCCACAACAGCAAGTCAAGTCGTGGTAAGTCATGTGCCTTGACACTGTTATCTTCAACCTTTCTAATAGTAAATTTAGATAGCACCTCCTGGGAGGTTTTAGAGTGACACAGTGAAAGAATATGGAAATGGAGAGGGCCAGTGTTTACATCAAATCTCAGCACTTTTCATAATTGATTAGCAAATATGTTTTGAACATGTATTATGCACATGGCTCAGTGCTAAGCTCTGTCATTTGCTGACTTTGTAATGCTGAGAAAAATATTTTAACTATACACAGGATGATAACAATTATATTAAATTAGATTATGTGTTAGAGAGCCCCTAGTGGTGCCCGGCATAAAGTAGGTGTTCACTGAATGTCAAGCAAATGTCATTGAAGGCATCTGCAATAAAACATATAATAATATATTTTAAGGCATTTAGTGCTGAGTTTGCCCACCATATCTGTTACATATAAATCTGGTGAAAATTAGTGGTCCATCAACCTTCTACATGGTAGAACCTTCAAAGGTGACAAAGGCCTTATACACAAAGAAATCTCCTTTTTATCATGGCAAGGTACTGAAAAGCTTTAGCGAATAGTTATTCTCCATTCACTACCATTCACTCTCCTTAAATATTACAGCCTTAGAGGACAGGTAAAAGAAGCATTTGATAAGAATATTGAAAAAATGAAATTCTATGAGAAAAGACCAAATGAAAAGAACTATTATTTATTTAAATGACTCTTCCAGGCATGTATTAAGATATTTGCATACTTGACTCTCAATAAAAAACTCATAAAATGGATAATATCTCCATTTTCCAAAAGAAAAATTGAAACTTGGATAGGTTGTATACATTGCCCAATGTCACCCAGCTAATAAGAGGCATGACTGGAATCTGAAATCAGATCCTTATTTTAAAAGCCAACAAGCAGGGAAAACAGTATTTTCAGGATGAGAGAAAGTGGTTATGGGGGGTGAGGATGGATAGGGTGTTTTCTGCCTTTAGAGTGTGGCACTGTTAAAATGTTTACTTATATTAGAATCAGAGCTCCCTAGAAGTGTGTCATGCATAAAAATAATTGATGGGAAAATAGATCAATGGCAAAAACGTAAGGCATAGAGGATACTGGAAAAAGCAAAGAAGAATGAAAGGCAGGCAGTGTGTGAAGGAGCAGGTGACTAGGAGGCAGCAGGCTGCTGACTGTAACTGTGACTGAGGTGCATTTCCTATAAGAAGCCTAGGTGGAAGCCACTCTCCGTCTCACAAACCAATATTAGGAGGAGCTGTTCTGGTGCCAGATTTGGCTGGGAGTCATTGGTGTACAAGACACTGAACAGGACTCTCATCGATTTGCAGGAAAGATAGAGGAGGCCTGGGAGGTGAATGGGGACAGTGCTCCAGGCAAGGGCCACAGACCCTCACCAGCAGAGAGGTTGCAAGGGACCATGGCAGCACTTCACCCTGAAGGCTCTGAAGGGAACTGAAGAAAAGGAGACCAGGAGGAAGATCAAGGCAGTTTTGACGAGTAAACCTTCCGGCATTTGGAATCATGTCCATCAAAAAATCTGGACATAAATGTTTGTAGCAGCGTTACTTATAATCCCCAGATATTGGAAGCAATTAAGACATCCTTCAATAGATAAATGGGTAAACAAATTGTGGTACATTCATTATTTGGAATATTTTTAGTGATAAAAATAAATCCATAAAAATGGATGAATCTTAAGTGTATATGATAAGTGAAAAAAAGCAAATACGAAAAGGTTACATACAATGCAATTCCAATTACATGACATTTTGGAAAAAGAAAAACTATCATATAATAATGGTTAGAAAGGCAAAACCATAGTGACATCTAGGAATTCAAGAGGGAGGGCAAGAGTGTTGATTAGGTAGAGGACGGGGGAATTTTTAGGATGGCAAAATCATTCTGTATAATACCCAAATGGTAGATACATGACACAATGCATTTGTCAAAACTTATAGAATTCATAACAAAAAGATAGGCAATTTTTTAAGCATTTAGAACGTAGAGAAATCGCAGGATGGAATGCAGGATGAGGCGAGCAAGCTAACTGTATAACAAATCAATGAAATTTGTATGGGATGGGAAAAAAGGTGCTGACCTAAGTGAACTTTGGAAATGAGTACAGTCTATAAGCCTAAGGCAAAAAGAACTGCACATAAGCACTACACTTTAATTAATAAAATGATTTCCCATGGGGCACAGGTTAATAATTCTGATCCTGATATACATGTATATTGGAATTGAACAATTAGCACACCTGGTGCTCAGATTTTACTTTCCAATATTCCCCAATAAAAGAAACCAAGCACTCCTTGGATAAATGACTGAGTCTAATATTGGAGCAGGAAGAATACAGGAGAAGCCTGGAACATCTTGTAGTGCCAGAAACTAAGAAAGAGCTGAAAATAATCCCAATGATGGATGTGTGTTGTGAAGCGGGCACAGGAGTCAATTGAAGAAGCTTCAGTTGTTTGAAGTGTAGAGTAATTTGAGTCAGAAAATAAATGGAGTAGTTTGGGGTTTAAAACCTAAAACACAGAATAAATATTCCATAAAGTATTTGGAATATTATATGGAATAAATAGTCTATAATATTATTTATTAATCCTGGAGGCAGAGCAAGCTCACCACTCTTAAAAGAAAACTTTAGACAAATTAAATGTAACAGAGTTTAATTCAGGAAAGAACTATTCTCAAATAGAGCAAATAATTTCTCAAATTATAAACATAAATATTTATATTATTTATTTATTTATTTTATATATTTATTTAATTTTTAAATAAATTAAAAAAAGAATCCGTACTGATAAAAATCATTGCATCAATAAACAAATAACAAGAGGAAAATCTCTTGTGCAACAGAATACAAAATGATTTATGCAGATGCTTCACCTTCAAGAAGATGGAGTGCCCCCCTCCACCTCTTAGAAAGAGTGCAGTATGAAAGGGAGACAGAATACATTTGCACAGGAGAAACCTGAATACTCCCTAGGCCAGATGGCCAAGGTTAATATCAATGGTTATGGTCCATGTGGAGAGTATGTTCCTCTGATATGATGCCATAAGAATGGCTCTTTACCTCCATGGTCTTCTTACCTGAAATTGCCCCAGTCTAATCACGATAAAAACATCAAATGTATCCCAATTGAGGGACAGTCTATAAAACCCTTGACTACTATCCTTCAAAATTTCCATGGTCATCAAAATCAAAGAAAGTCTGAGAAATTACCACAGCCAAGAGGAGCCTAAGGAGACCTGAGGAATATATGTAATAAGGTACCTTGAAAGGGATTCTAAAACAGCAAAAGGCCAGGGGTAAAAATTGGAAAACTCTGAATAAAGTATGGACTTTAGTTAATAACAACATATCAATATTGGTTCATTAGTTATAGCAGATATGCCATTCTAAGACAGGATTCTGACGTGTGGCAGGCTTGGTGTGGTATGTATGGGAACCGTCAGTGCCATCTTCACATTTTTCTGTAGATGTACAGCTGTTCTGGTTTGAAAAGTTTATTTAAAAAACAAAACAGTATAGAAAAAAAAACTTAAAGTAAATCTTGTCTGTGTGTTTTGGGATTTTATAATTAAACCTTTATTAATTTTATCAGAGTAATAGTGCCCTGGGAATAAGAATTTGTTGACTGGAAGATTTGTCTTATGAAACGTATAACCTTTTTATAAAAGAGAAATGAGCAATATTTCAGCTTCACGGAGTTTTGGCATATTTATTCAGGGAGAGATGATCCATAAGCACAAATTATTGGCCTTTAAAACACAAAGTTTGCACATACACACATATACTGGCTCAGCACAACAGAGAACATTTTGATATGCTATTATCTTTGAAATCCCATCTTCAGCCTTTTAGAACTTGCGTGATTTTCAGAGTTTATACCCTTTCTCCTTGAAGAGGCTCAATGAAGAGTGCAGCCCACGTGTTGCAAGTTTAGCAAAGAATCATGCTCCCTCCTTTTCTAGGAAAGATGAACAGCATTTGCAGAAGCAAAGAGGCACGAATTACCATTCTGTTTTAGAAAAACTGCAGAAATGCTGCTACAACTTGAGTGTGTGTAGGGAAAGAGAAACCTGGTAAATTAAATAACAAAGAAAAGCCAATTCTATGATGAGATTAAGTATTTTACCTAGAGTTTTCACCTAACTACTTCCTCACTTTTAGCAGGTAATGTTTCTCTTCAGAGAAAATAGATTATTCAACAGTAATCTTAAATCAATTTTCACTCCTGATGTGAAGATTAAATAAGTTTATATATGTAAAAATTAAAACTCTCATTGTTACTTTATCATTATTGATTATAATTATCATTATATTATAATTATTAGTATATGAAGTGGATATCTACATATAAAAGTAGGTATATATAACTTTCTACAGGAATCTCAAATTCAGTGTCTGTAAATATAACTATCATGTTTCCCTCCAATCCTATTTCTCCAATTAAGGTTCTTACCTCAGTGAATGACTCCGTAATTTCAAAATTCAGGAGCCAAATTAAACAGCAACTCTGTTGATTTTGCTTTCTATCTCCTGATTTGATGACTTCACAGAGTCCCCACCATTCCTACTTTGGCGTGTCCTCTATAGACCGGTTCACAGTCTTGGTTCCAGTTTTCTCATATATGTCATTCCACGTGCTGTGGACAAGCAATCTCTCTACACACACTCTGCCATGTTGCTTTTCTTGTCTTATGACAAGGCTCCTTTTCACCTCTCTAGTCTCATCTCCTATTATAACTCATTTGTATCTGCCCTTCAATGCCTTTCAAGAGTTGTGTGTAATCTTCTAAGCAATCTATCCTCTTATTGTGTTCATTCCCTCGTCTAGAATGTTCTGTCACTTCCACTCCCAATGGCTAGCTCATATCCATCATTCAGAATTCAGCCTCAGTATCATCTTGTCTCAGAAGCCTTCATAAAACCTCCAAACTGGGTTGATAACTGGCCCCTCCATTCTCCCATAGGCCCCCTTCTGCTGATAGGAGACGGGAATCTCAGTGCTTACCACACCTTAAACCTGTTGCTCTCAAGTGTTGGTAGCTGTCAGAATCACCTGGAGAGTTAATTAAAATACAAATGGTTTGATGTGCTTCTAGAGTATCGGAGCCAGTCGTTTGGGGATAGAACTCGAGAATGTGCTTTTCTTACAACTTCCCAGTTGATGCAGATGCTGCTCTTCTGGGCTAACTTCTTGGACTCCTGATACTGCTGACTGAAGCAGTTTGAGTTCCCTAGGCTCAACCTGAATAAGACATGATGTTTACTTAGCTTGGCCCTGAGTAGGATAAAAAAAAAAAAATAAGAGTCTATGTAGGCATAAAGTTCTGAGAAAGCACTTAGTCTGAGGAGTCAGATGATTACAATTCTGTTGGACATTAAAGAAAAGAGTCATTTTCCTACGTAAGCAAATAAAGAGTGTGGTCATTTCAGTATATAAAAACTCTTGATTATAACCCTTATAAATTATTAAAATACGATAATTTGAATACTGCAATGTGTTCTATAGGTGATATTGTTTACAAACTTTATATGTTATTTATTTATATTATATATTTATTTATTGTTTTTTATTTAAAGATATCTCCATAGGACTCAATATCTATATTTGAGGGGATATAACTTAAAACTGGGGATCAGTTAGCTGCCTCCTTACATATTTTAAGTTTGCCCTAAAGGTTTCCCTACACATAGTGAACTGCAACCTAATTGCATGTGCAAACAGACTGCAACCTACTCTTTTAACAAGTAGGGGAGTCTCAGCCATTCATAGCAGCTTAGTTTCAGCCAATCACAGCTACCAACTTTCAGGTAATTGCAGCAGTCAAGTCTCAACCAATTATGGCAGCCGAGTTTCAGCCAATCATAGGTGGCGAATTGTTGAAGCTGTGTTCAAGCAGGGCAATTATTGAACTGTAACCAATCCAGCTGTGTTTTCATCTCACTTCCATTTTCTCTATGTCACTTTCCTTTTTCTGTCCATAAATATTATCTGACCAGTTGGCAGCCTTAGAGTATCTCTCTAGCCTGTTCTAGTTTGGGGGCTGTTCTATTTGAGAATAATTCTTTGCTGAATTAAACTCTGTAAAATTTAATTTGTCTAGCTTTCTTTTAACAGTGGTGAGCTTGCTCAACTCCCAGGACTTAAAATCATGGATCAAACACATTCTTGCAAAGGAATACCCAGCAGGCAACACCTGCAGCTGTAATCAGACAGGCAGGCCCAGGAGGCCCTCAGAAGAGTATGCAAAAGGTGAAGGCTTTAGTGTTTCAGGTGTTCTAGGCTTGGGAAAGATGGCAAGAGCAAGGCAGGATCCAAACCCCGGTGATAGAGCAATTGGGGAGCTCAAGTTAGATTTGTTTATAAATTCCAGATATTACTGTGATAGTTGTGATTTATAATAAAAAATATACATTTGTCTTCAGCCTGTTTTCTGGTACACAGTTCCTAAGATCCTTGGAAGTTTCAAAGTAAGTGTCTTTTTGCATGCTAATGAGATGACTGATGTCTGGGGAAGTCCTGGATAGCCTCAGGATAGGGACTGGTTGCTGGTTGCCAGAGGAACCAACCATGTGCTTAGAGGATTGGAACTTTCAGCCCTACCTCCCACCTCCCATTCTCTAGGTAGCAGAGGCATGCTGAAGTTTAAGTTAATTACCAATGGCCAGTGATTTAATTTATCATGGCTATGTAGTGAAGCCTTCATAAAAACTCTAAACAATGGGATTTGGAAAGCTTCTGGGCAGCTGAACATATGGAAGTTGGTGTCACACGAGAGGGCAATGAAGCTTCATCCCCCCTCACTCGTTCCTGGCCCAGTGTATCTCTTCTATTTGGCTGTTCCTTAATTTAATCCTTTTATAATAAATGGGTAAGTGTTAGTGAACTACTTTCCTGAGTTCTTGAGCTGCCCTAGAAAATGATCAAACCTGAGGAGCAGGTTGTGGGAACCCCTAATTTATAGCTGGTCGGTGAGAAGTCCTAGAGGTCTGGACTTGTAATTGGCGTCTAAAGTGGGGTCAATACTCTTGTGGGACTGAGTCTTTAACCTGTGGGATCCGATGCTATCTCCAGGTAGAAAGTATCAAAATGGAACTGAATTACAGGACGCTCAGTTGGTATCCCTAGAGAATTGTTTGATGAGTGGGGAAAACTCCCCACACATCTGGTATCAGAAGTGTTCTCTGTGGTAAGAGTATAGCGGGGTAGACAGCTTCTTTCTCCTTTTCACAGTCCCCACTGATCCAAGAGGCGTACCTTCCAAGACCCCCAGTGAATGCCTGAAAGCAAGCGTGGTTCTGAATCCTAGCTATACTATTTCTTTCATACATGCATACCTATGATAAAATTTAATTTATAAATCAGGCAAAGAAAGAGATTAATAAACATAACTGGTAATAAAATAAAGCAATTATAATATTATAATACAATAAAAGTTATGTGAATTTGGTCTCTCTCAAAATTTCTTTTTGCCTTTACTTTATTTGGCCTGCAATAATTGTACATATTTATGGACTACATGGTCATTTTTTGTAAATGTATGTAATGTTTAAATATGTGATGATTAAATTGGGGTGATTAGCACATCAGATACCTCAAACTTTTATTATTTGTGTTGGAAACATTAAAAATCCTGTTTCCTAGCTTTTTGAAAGTATACAATAAATTATTAACTATATTTTCTTTATAGTGCTATAGAGCACTACAATTTATTTCTCTTATCTATCTGTAATTGTGTACCCATTAACCAGCCTCTCACTATCCTTTCCTCCCTGCTATGCTTCCCAGGCACTAATAACCACAATTCTACTCTGTGTCTATGTGTATGACTTTTTCAAGCTCCCACATATGAGTGAGAACATTAAATATTTAATATCTTTCCATGCCTGACTTATTTCACTTAACACAACATCCTTCAGGTTCATCCATGGTGCCAGGAATGACAAGATTTAATTTGTTATGGATGAATAATATTTCATTGTGTTTACATGCTATATTTTCTTTTCCCATTCATCTATTGACAGACATGGATGTAGATGTCTCTTTGATGTACTGATTTTTTTTCCTTTGGATAAACTGCCAGTAATGGGGACTGCTTGGGTCATATGGTAGCTGTATTTTTAGTTGTTTTTTGTTTGTTTGTTTGTTTGTTTTTTGAGATGGAGTCTTGCTCTGTAGCCCAGGCTGGAGTACAGTGGCGCAATCTCGGCTCACTGCAAGCTCCGCCTCCCGGGTTCAGGCCATTCTTCTGCCTCAGCTTCCCAAGTAGCTAGGACTACAGGCGCCTGCCACCACTCCCGGCTCATTTTTTGTACTTTTAGTAGAAATGGGGTTTCACCGTGTTAGCCAGGATGGTCTCGATCTCCTGACCTCATGATCCGCCCGCCTCGGCCTCCCAAAGTGCTGGGATTACAGGCGTGAGCCACCGCGCCCAGCCTATTTTTAGTTTTTTTTTAAGAAACCTGTAGACTGTTTTCCAAGTGACTGTCCTAATTTACATTCCCATCGGCAGTGTATAAGAGTTCCATTTTCTTTGCATTCTTCTCAGCATTTTAAAAAATCTTTTTGATAATAGCCATTCTAACTGGGGTGAGATGATATATATTGTGGTTTTGATTTGCATTTCCCTGATGATTAATGTTGTAGAACTTTTTTACATATTTTTTTGGCCACTTATATGTGTTTTTTTTCCTGAGAAATGTGTATTCCGATCATTTCTCCCATCGTACATGTTTTGTCTTAATTCTGTTGATTGTTTCCTTTGCAGCGCAGAAGATTTTTAGTTTGATATGATCTCCTTTTGTAACCTGTGCTCTTGAACTCTTACACATTAAATATTTGCCCAGATTAATACCCCAGTGTATTTTCTCTGGCTTTTCTAGCAGTTTTATAGTTTTGGACCTTACATTTAAGTCTTTAATTGTCCTTTGTCTGTGGTAAGAAATAGAGATCTAGTTTCATTCTTCTGCATATGGTTACCCAGTTTTCCCAAAACCAATTATTAAAAAGACTGTCCTGTACCCAATGTATGTTCTTGGTATCTTTTCTGAAAATTAGTTGGCTGTAAATATGTGAATTTATGTCTCGATTCTCAGTTGTGTTCAATTGGTCTATGGTGTCTACTTTTTCTCCAATAGCATGCTGTTTTGCTTACTATAGTCTTGTAATATAATTTGAAATCAAATAATATAATGTCTCTATCTTTTATTGCTCAGTATTCCTTTGGCTATTAGGGTATTTTGTGATTCTAAACATATTTTAGTATTGCCTTTTTTATTTTCTTGAAGAATTCAATTAATATTTTGTTAGGGATTGCTTTGAATCAGTAGATTTATTTGGATATTGTGTCAATTGTAACAATAGCAATTCTTCCAATTCATGAGCATAAGATGTCTTTATGTTTTTTATGTACTTCAAGTTTTATCTGTATTTTGTGGTTTTCGTAGTACAAATCTTTCACTTCCTTATTTAAACTTTCTCCTAAGTTTTTATTTCTACCTCTTGTAAGTAGGACTACTTTCTAGTTTCTTTTGCAGCTAGTCTGTTATTGGAGTGTAGAAATGCTATTGATTTTTGTATGCTGATTTTGTGTCAATTGGCAGACTGTGTTTATCAGTTCTAGCAGTTTTTTGATGGACTCTGTATATACGTGTGTGTGTGTGTGTGTGATCATGTCTTCTGCAATTTTTTTTCTTTGAAACAGTCTTGCTCTGTTACCCAGGCTGGAGTGCAGTGGCGCAATCGTGGATGATTGCAGGCTCTACCTCTTGGGCTCAGGTGATCATCGCACCTCAGCCTCCCGAGTAGCTGGAACTACAAGTGCACACCATTATGCCTGGCTAATTCTTTGTACTTTTAGTAGAGACAGAATTTTGTCGTGTTAGCCAGGCTGGCCTCAACCTCGTGGGCTCAAGCAGTCTGCTCCACTCGGCCCCATAAATCCTTGGGATTACTGGCGTGAGCCACCATGCCCGACCAACAGGGACAGTTTGAGTTTCTCCTTTCCAATTTGTATGTCTTTTATTTATTTCTCTTGCCTAATTGCTCTGGCTAGGGCTTTTGGTACTATGCTGAATAAAAGTAGTGAAAGTGGGCGTTTGTGTCTTGTTCCAGTTCTCAGAGAAAAAGATTTCAGCTTTCTCTAATTCAGTATGATGTTAGCTGTGGGTTCTCATATATGGCTTTTATCGTATTGAGGTATGTTTCTTAAATCTAAATTTTCTTGAGAGTTTTTATCATGAAGTGATGTTGAATTTTATCAAATACTTTTTCTGCATCGATTGAAATGATAATATAATTTTTCTTGAACATTCTGTTGATGTGGTGTATCACATTTCTTGACTTGTGTAACTTGAACCATCCATCCTTGAATCCCTGGTATAAATTTCACTTAATCATGGTGTATTATCTTTTTCTCATGTTTTTGGACGTGGTTTTTGCTGAAAACCTTTGCATCTGTGTTTATCAGGGACGTTGACCTACGCTTTGGTTTTTGTTGTATTCTTGTCCGGTTTTCACATAAGAGTAATGCTTGCCTCATAGAATGAATTAGAAAGTTTTCTCTTCAACTATTTGGAATAGTGTGAGGAGACTTGCTGTTAGTCCTTCTTTAAAACTTTGGTAGAATTTAGCAATAAAGCCATCAGTCCTGAGCTTTTTTTTCCCCCCTTGGGAGACATTTTATTACTGATTTAATCTTGTTCTTCAATATTAATCTATTCAAATTGACATCTTTTGGTTCATTCTTGATATGTTATATGTGCCTCAGAATTCATTCATTTGCTCTAAGTTTTTCAATTTGCTAGTGCATAGTTATTCATAATAATCTATAACGATTCTTTGGATTTCTCTAGGATTGGGTGTGTCACCTTTGTTATTTGATTTTATGTATTTGGCTGTTTTTTATCCCTTATTCTAGTTAATGATTTGTTAATTGCGTTTATCTTTCCAAACAATAAACTTTCTAATTCATTGATCTTTCATATTGTCTTATTTTTTGTCTCTACTTCATTTAGTTCTGCTCTGATCTTTATTTTTTTCTTTCCTTCTACTAATTGGGGGTTTGGTTTATTTTTGCTTTTCTAGTTTGTTAAGGTGTTCCATTAGGTTGTTTATTTGAAATCTTTCTACTTTTTCGATGTGGCATTTATTGTTGTAAACTTCTCTCTTACCACTGCTTTTGCTATATTGTATATGTTTTAGTATATTTCCATTTGCATTTACTACAATAAATTGTTTTATTTCCTTCTTAAGTTTTTCATAGATCTATTGATCACTCATTAGCATACTGTATAATTGTCATGTATCTGTACCATTTCTAAAGTTTCTCTTGTTATTGCTTTCTAGTGTTAATATCATGGTGGTGTAAAAAGATACTTAATATTATTTCAGTATTTTAAAATTTGTTGAAACTTGTCTTGTGGTCTAACATGTGGTCTATCCTGAGTAATTTTTCATGTGCTGAATGAGAAGAATGTGTATTCTGTATCAGTAGAATGAAATGTTCTGTAAACATCTGTTAGGTCCATTTGGTCTAAGTACAATGTTTCTTTATGAACTTTCTGTCTAGATCTGTCCCCTGCTGAAAGTGGAGTGTTGGAGTTTTCAACTATTGTTGCATTATGGTCTGTTTTTCTCTTTAGCTCTTATATTATTTGCTTTATATACCTGGATCTTCTGGTATTGAGTGCAGATATAGTTACAATTGTTATATCCTTTGGCTGAGTCGATCACTCTATCATAACCTAATGAATTTCCTTGTCTCTTTTTGTTTTTTGACTTAAAGTCTATTTTGTCTGATATAACGACTTTTGCATGTTGGTTTTTGTTTTTGTTAGGAATGCTTTTTCTGTCTCTTCACCTTCTGTCTATGTGTCCTTCCAGTTCAAATAAGTTTCTTATAGGCAGCATATAGTTGTTGCTTTTATCCATTCAGTCAGTTTATATCTTTTTGGGAAAAACCGTTTGTATTTAAGGTTGTTATTGATAAGTGAGGACTTACTACTGTCATCTTGTTAATTGTTTTCTTATTATTTTGTATATCTTTTTAATCTCTTATTGTTTATCTTTGTGGTTTGGTGGTTTTCTCTAGCGATAACATTTGATTTCTTTCTCTTTTTCATTTTTATATCTGCTCTACCAATGAGGTATATGCTTTAGTATGTTTTCATGATAGTAGAATTTCTTGTAGGTCCAGTTCACTGGTGAATTCACTCAATTTTTGGTTGTCTAAGAAATAATGTACTTGTTCTTCATTTCTGAAGTTTAGCTTTGCTAGATATAGTAGTCTTGGCTGACAGTTATATTTTTTCTTTCAACACTGAATAGATAATCCTGTTCTCAGTTGGCCTGTAAGGTGTCTCCTTATAAATTCGTTGTTACTTTGAGGGAAGTTTCTTTATATATATATATATACACACACACACACACACACACAGTGCTATATGTGTGTGTGTGTGTGTGTGTGTGTGACTTGCCACTTTTCTCTATTTTGAGAATTCTCCCTTTGTCTTTGACTTTTGACAATTTAAGAATAGTGTACCTTCGAGAGAATATTTTTGGGCTAAATGTATTTGGAGGTCTTTGAGCTTCCAATACCTGAATGCTTATATACTTTGCAAGACTTGAATTTTTTTGCAGCTGCTATTTTATTATGTAAATCTTCTTACGCATTTTCCCATGTCTTCTCCTTTAAGAACTCCCAAAATGCATTTGTTCACTAATGGTGTTCCATATGGCATACAGAGTTTCTTCATTTAATTTCATTCTTGTTTCTTTTTTATTCTTTCTTTCTCTCTTTCTTCTTTCTTTCTCTCTTTCTTTCTCTTTCTTTCCTTCTTTTCTTTCTTCTTTCTTTCTTTGTTTTTTTCTTTCTTCTTCTTCTCTCTCTCCTTCCTTCCATCCATCAAAGGACCTCTCTTCAAGGTAAAAAATTCTCTTTCCTGCTTGATTAACGTTTCTTTGTATGTGAAGCTCTCAATTGTACTTTTAATTTTATTTATTTAGTTATTCAGTTCAAAAGTTTCTGTTGCATTTTTTTATGGTGTCTATATCTTTGCTGAATTTTTTATTCCAATTGTGAATCATTTTCCTTATTTCTTTGTTCTGTCCATTGGTGTTCTTGTGTATCTTGCAGAGTTGCTTTAAGATTATTAGTTTCAATTCCTTTTCAAGTATTCTAATCATTATCTTTTATTTGGGGTCTGTTACTGGATAATTATTGTGTTTCTTTGGAGGTGTCACTTTCCTTTCTTTTTCATGTTCTTTTGTCCCTACATTAATATCACCACAACTGGTCTAATAGTCATTTCTTTGAATTTTATTAAATACTTTCACAGGGAAAGGCTTTTTCTTGTAGATATATCTTTAGTATCAGTTGGGTAGTTGTAGTCTTCATATGATTTCTTTGGCTATAATCAATGTGTCAACAGTGTCTCTGAGTTCCTCAGTGGCTTAGGGTACAGTTGCTTGTGGAGGCTATGGGGAAATTTTGCTGGGGAGAGGGATACTGGGTGAGCTGATCTTCAGGCCTCTGAGGGGCAGTGAACATTGGTGCTGAAAGTGGTGGTGGCAGGACCTGGATGGGATAGTTTTTGGTTCATGAGTGGCATGCATGTGTGCATGGTGGCTCCATCACTGGAGGGGGCATTGTCACTGTTGGTAGTGGCTGAACCAGGCATGTGGCTCTCAGGTTCTAGGGAGCATATGCTTTGAACCTCTATGTCCTAGGGTTAATTTCCCTGATGTGCTGTACTGCCTGTGCCCCAGGGTGTAGGGCCAGGGACACTGAACACCACTTGGTCCAGCCGATGTCACATCATTGCAGCCCTCTGGAGGAATGTGGGATGATGTCATAGGGCCCCAGGAATGTGAAAACGTGGGGATTATTGAGCCCCTGGGAAGGATGTACACTTGTGGTGGCTCTGCTTCCAAAATGTTGCTATGCTGCACCAGACTTAGTCTCAGGTTTTGGAGGAACTCAACATAGATTTATTTTCTGGGATAATGAAGTTGTATGGGCTCAGGCAGCTCCTTATACAAGGCTCTGGGCCTGTAAGGACTGAGTGGTCTCCTTTAGTTCAAACTGTAGTCATCTGTGGTAAAAAATGTGGACTGCCGGGCATCTCACACTTACCTTTTCCCTGCAATGGGGAGTCTCTCTTGGCTCTGAGCCAATCTAGGCTGACTGCTTTGCTTCCCTCTCTAAGCTGCCATCTTGAGTTTCTGCGATTCAGAGGGTCTTCATCACTTTTATGCTGAATTCCAGTGTCCTTTAGATGCTTAATTCTACATGTGGTTATCTATTTTCTCTTTTCATCCTTCTTTGTGAAGGAGGCATTTGCTGAATTATTCTAGTCAGTCATCTTGATCTCAAAATATCTTATTGTACTACACAGTGGGTAACAGAACCTGCAGAAAATAAAACTGCATAAAGCTGCTTATCAGCTTTGTGGTCTTCTGGGAACTACAGCTTTCTCTGATGTAAAATGGGGCAATCAATACATAGAGATCAAGGTTATAGGGAAGTAAAAGAGACAAGATATAAACTGTGGCATACTGGAATAATAGTAAATTATAGTGCTAATTACCATTACTTCTAGGTAGATAAGCATCATGGTAACCCAGGTGAAGCAGAGTCTAGGCAAGGCCTTCATCATATATCACAAAGTAAGAGTTTATTGTCAATTTGGAGGGTCTGAGATGGCCATCCCTAAAACCTGATTAAGGATAAACAGAGTTCTTTTCCTTCTGCTATCTGTCTCACCTTTGTTTCTGATGTTTCTTCATGTACTATTTAATCTTATGGGCAATTAACAGAGCCACCATTTCGCCAGATAGATTTCTATGTCACTCAGGCTGGATAAAGTGTCCTTGCCCTGGGCTCCAGGATGTTATATTGTGGGGATTCAGTCCAGCTGGTGGGAAAAATTTTAGTTATAATAGCCACAAACCCTCTTGGAAGGCCTGAGAGTTTGCATAACTTGGGTAATAAATCTGGCTGTAGGTAGCCTAGTCCCCTTACTTTTGGTTAGATAAATTGGAATAGAAACAAAGGAATGTGGGGAGTTTATCTAACTAACTTGTTTACTCATGTGGTCTTAAGACTAACCTTTTGTACTGTGGGTGCCTAATTGCTTTCTACTCGGGAAGTCCACAATGTCAGTTACCCTCTTTTGGTGTTGACTCAAGCCTTTGTCAATTAACCTTTACTGAATAAATGTGAGTCTCGCTGCTCACATTGGGACTCATAGTTGGGGCCTCGGCTACTACTAAGGGCTTGGACACTCAGTTGGACTGGCAAAGCAGAATATCTGTGTGTCAGTGTATTTTATTCATCCATCGTTGGGTCAGGGTCTGCGGGATGGACCCCCGCATTATGTCATAATGTCATTTCTTTATATGGCAGTCACTCCTCCTTCAGGGAAGTATCTATGTAGATTCTTTTGTTTATTGACATTTACCATAGGCAGTGCTGTAACTGCCCAGTGGGTTCATCTTGCCTGCTCCCCAGACAGAGCCAATTTATCAAGACAGGGGAATTGCAACAGATAAAGTGTAATTCACACAAAGTCAGCTGCATGGGAGCCTGGAGTTTTATTATTCAAATCTGTCTCCCAAACATTCAAGGATCAGAGTTTTCAAGGCTAATTAGACGGGTAGGGGAAAGCCAGTGAGTTGAGAGTGCTGACTGGTTGGGTCAGAGATGAAATCATAGGGAATTGAAGCTGTCCTCTTGTGTTGAGTCAGTTTCTGGGTGGGAACCACAAGATCAGATGAGACAGTTAATTGATCTTTGTGGTGCCAGCTCATCCATCAAGTCCAGGTTCTGCAAAATATCTCAACCACTGATCTTAGAAGCAGTTTAGAGATGGTCAGAATCTTGTAGCCTCAAGCTACATGACTCTTAAACCATAATATCTAATCTTATGGCTAATTTGTTAGTCCTACAAAGGCAGTCTAGTCCCCAGGCAAGAAGGGTATTTGCCTTGGGAAAGGTCCGTTATCATTGTTGTTTTCAACTATAAACAATAAACTAAGTTTCTCCCAAGTTAGTTCAGCCTACACCCATGAATGAACAAGGACAGCTTGGAGGTTAGAACCAAGATGGAATTGGTAGGTCAGATCTCTTTCACTGTCTCAGTTACAACTTTGCAATTTTGCAGTTTCAGCAACACATGGAAGTTATTCATTTCATATTTACTGAAGTGAATTAAATTCTCTGTGACTTGAAAAAAGCTGAGCCTGATGACCCTTTGCAGGACAGCAGCTCATTACAATATGTAGAGCTAGCCAAGATCAAAGCTCTAGAGAGACAAGTTCTCCTTACTTTCTGTCAAGTGTTCATTTCAGGAGTTTATGCCATATTCATGTATAGTATTCTGTATGTTTCAAAATACTTTCTCATCACTTATGATGGTGTAGACCTAGGTTCTGATGAGAGAAGGAAGAGAGAAAAAAAAGAGAGAAAAATCCCAAGGAGCCTTAGCCATAACTTGGCTTTACACCCAACAGCCAATTTATTTTTATTTCCCATGGCCCTTCACCAAGGACAATGCGGAAGGACACTAAAAGATGAGACCCCTGAGCTTAAAATAAAAGTTGGAAAAAAAAGAAAAAGACACAGGAACTGATAAAGTCTGCAACCCTCCCCAGAAGCAGAGACCTTTACTTGCTTTATGAAGAATTCCAAAGCCTAGAAGGCAAAGCAGTAAGGTAGAGAGAAATCTTCTGAGAAACAGCAAGTCAGGCATGTGACCAGAGAATTTAAAAGCCTAAATAAAAATAAACAAGCAAACATAAATTTCTCCAGTGACTCCAAAAGGAGGCATTGAGAGTAAAAAGCAGAGCAAAATCTCCTACAATTAAGAACCATAATTACTGGTCTTTAAAGAATAATAATAATAATAATTATCTGAAGACTTACTAGTGCTCAAATTCCATATCTCCTGATGGGAAAGTGCTAACTTGACCTCAAAATGTTTAAAACTAGACTCATATTTTTATGCTAGCAAACTGAAAGAATAAAAAAAGTTTTTCTTTCATGGAAGTAAATATATATACTTCAATCTTCGCTATTAAATTACACACAATGTCTAACATGTTGTCAAAATTTACAAAACATACAAAAGAGTGAGAAAAATATGACCTATATTCAAGTGGAGAAACAGTCAATATAAGCAGATCGACTGTTTGGAATTATTAGCTAGAGGCTTTAAAATAGCTATGTTACATCTATTTAAAGGTCTAGTAGAAACGTGGGCAATCTGCATGAGCAGTTGGAGAATTTGGCAGAAAAACAGAAGCTATAAAAAAGAGAGAGAAAAGCAAAACATGAAAAATACATCAGAAATGAAACATATATTCAACGACTAAACAGTAGACAATACACAGTGAACCTGAATGAAGAGTAGTATAAATTATCCAAACTGAAAAGAATAAAAGAAAGACTACAAAAAATAGAATAGCACTTGAGAGAAATGTGAACATTTTAAAATGGTTTAACACACATGTAATTGAACATAAAGGGTAAATGGTTTACCATGTATGTAATAATATACATGTAACTAACATACATTTAAAACCATTTTTAAATGGTTTAACATTCCTATCTCAGCAGAATACCAAAGAATGGGAATGAAGACAATATTTGACATATAATTGATTTTTTTCAAAATTGATTAAAGTCATCAATATACAGAATCAAAAAAAGTGATATTCAAATAGAATAAATACTAAAAATAAAATTCTTTGGCACATCATAGCCAACTGGTAAAAAATAAATAGAAAATATTAAAAATAGTAAAAATTATAAAAGATATTTTAGGCTGGATAAAAATGGAATGACATTTCCAATATACTAAATGATAAAACAAACTTGGACCTAGAATTCTATATATAGGAAAATATTGTTCAAAACTTAAGAGAGAAGATTTCTGAATCTGTCCATGAAGAAATAGCAAATCCACAATTAACCTTTCCTCACAAATAACTAAAAAGAGTGGACAAAATAGAGGAGACATTATTTACAGACATTGGCAACAAGCAGTCCAGAACTTGCCTCCCTCTGTTCTTTCCTCCTCTCTGTTCCCAGGGAGAAAACACTTGAGAATGCCCAGACTTACTGCTTTAATACAATTTTCAGACTGTGGTGCAGGGAAGAACATAATTAGAACTTGGCCACCTTACAAAGGTGAGGAAACAGAGATTAGAGTTCTGAAACACGGAGGAGGCCGAAATGTCCACAACAGTATTCAGGAAAGGATGGAGATACGTGGGAAGAGAGTTTCAGAAATCTGCATAAAGTGCACTTGAGCTTTTACCTGAAGAAGAATATATACAAGAGTAGAGTAACATCGTACTACAAGTACAGACTTCTGAGGAAAGAACAATTATGAAGAAACCTGAAAGATAAAGAAATCCCTGGACTCATTCCAGACTAGAAATTACTTGAGCCCCTTCTAGCCAGGGTGGGGAGATCACAGTTTATACATGAGACAGGCAGTCCTGACTCCAGAGGGACTATGCACTGGAAGTGGGTCTACACTTGCCTGGATATAAATAATCTGGATCTTTGACCTTTACTTAAACAGTCTAAAAACAAACCTCAAAAATACCAAATTAATTTCTAAGAAAGCAATTCTGTGTTTCACACACACACAAGTCAGCACTCAGCAACAAAATATTGTACTGTCTAATATCCCATAAAATATTTTTGCTACTAAAAGACTCTAGAAAATATGACCCATAACTGGAGAAAAATTAGCTGACAAACAGATCCCCCCAAAAAATCCCAGAGATATTGGAATTATTATAATAGACAAGGATATTGAAACAGCTATTATAATTGTGTTTCACTTGATTAAGGATGTAAAGCAAAACGTGAATATAATATGAATGAGATAAAAGATTGAAAAATATTTAAATGGAAATTCTAGGAATGCAAAAATGTTACCAGAAATTAAAAATTCAGAGGATGTTATTAATGGAAAATTAGATGCTATAGAGAAAAAGTCATAAAATTAAATATTACAGTGAAACTACCCATGTGAAGCTTAAAAAGAAAGAACAAAGACTGTTACCTGCAAAACATCACCCAGATAATTAATATGCTTGTGATTAAACTCCCAAAAGAAGAGGAGAGAAAGTGGGACAGAAAAGAACACTTAAACAATGGCTGAAACTTTATCACATCTGATGAAACATATGAACACAAAGAGTCAAAAAGCTCAGTGAATCTCAGCAGTATTAAAATGAAGAAGAAGATTACCAACACACTTTATAATCAAATTTCTAAAAGTCTGTGCTACAGAGAAAATCTTTAAGGCACCTGGAGAAAAAAAGATAACTTCATGCACAGCTGAACAAAGATAATTGCTTAACAACAACAGCAAAAAAAGATGAAAAAAACTTGCCAAAAAACCTACTAAGCATAAGAAAACAAGCTTCAGAATAATTAATATTACAAAGAATGGAGAGGAATTTTTTTTATAATGATGGCAAATCAGTCTGTCAAGAAGACATAATAACATTCTTAAATGTTCAGGCACTGAATAATAGACCTTTAAGATAATTGAAGTGAAAACTGACAGAATTAAAAGAAGAAATAGACAGATCCATAATTATAGTTGGACATTTTAACACTTTTTTCTCACTAATTGTTAAACAAGTTGAAAGAAAAATCAGTAGAACTATGAAAGACTTGAATAATACTATACAGCAACAGGACCTAATTGGTATTTATAAGGTACTCCGTCCAACAACAACCGAATACATACTAGTTTCCAGTTTAAAAGAAACATTTGCCAAAATGGAGCATTTTGGGGCTTGTAAGATAACCTTAACAATGTTAAAATGTCTGAAATCATGCCGAATATGTGCCTTGACCTTAACAGAATTCAATTAGAAATTGCTAACAGAAAGATGTCTTTAAAATACTCAAATACTTGGAAAGTAAGCAGCACATTTCTTCAAACCCATGTGTCAATGATTAAATCATGAAGGTAATTAGAAAATAACTTTGAGCTGAAGGAAAGAGTAAATCAGAATATATCAAACTTAATGGAATACAACTATAGGAAAATTTACATTATGAAACACTCATATTAGCAAAGAGGAATTGTCTAAAATTGGTGACCTGTGTTTCCACCTGATTAAGCTAGTAAAGTAGAAACAAGTTGAAACAAAAACAAAACAAAAAAAAGAAAAAATTAAGAACAAAAGTAGATACAATAGAAATAATAAAAAGCAACAGGGAAAAATCAATTAAGCAAAAACTTGAATTTATTTTAGAAAATATTTTTTACTTATAACAACCCATCTATACTGATTAAAAACAAAAGAGAAAAGATACAAATTACCAACAACAGGAATGAAAAGATGGAAAACAAGATACTTCACTGTAGAAGGGAGTATTATAAATAACTGTCTGACAAACCATTTGACAACTTAAATGAAAATGACTAATTTCTCGAAAGGCAAAGTCTGTCATGGATATAAATCAAAATAATACATTCTATAAAGGGCAAAAAGAAAGGTACATACCAATAGAATCCAAGAAAGCATTAGACAAAATTTAATACACATTCATTATGAAAATGTTTAGGAAGCCATAGAAGTGAACATCTTCCACCTGAAAAAAGTATAAATAAATTTGTACAGATTAAACTGTACTTAATATAGAAAGAATGTTTACCCTTAATATTATCAAGGATATGCACTCTCACTACTTCTATCTAACATTACACCAAAGATCCTAAAAAAGAAAGGGAAATAAAAGCATACATTTTAAAAAGGAAGAAGTAAGCTTTTAAAAATAGACAATATAATTGTGTAGGCAATAAATAGTATGGGATCTACATAATAGTTACTAGAACTAATAGGAGCATTTAGCAAGGTTAAATAATACAAAGACATAAAATATCAGATATATTTCTATATACTATCAATGAATGCCTCAAATTTAAAAATCATAACATTTGCAATAGTTTAAAGAAACCCTGAACTATTGAAAAATATAACTAACAAAATTTATGTAAGATTTGTACAGTGGAAATTGTAAAACATTGGTGAGATAAATTGAAAACACTTAAAAATGGAGTCATACGACTTTCATGAATTAGACTGCTCAGTATTTTCTTATGTGAATTTTCTTCAAACTGATTTATAAACAAATTCAATGCAATACTATCAAAATTTCAGTTTTTTTTTTTTTTTTTTTACGAAATTGACAAATTGATACTACAGTTCCTACAAAAGAAGAAAAAAGTGACGGGCATGGTGGCTTACGCCTGTAATCCCAGCACTTTGGGAGGCCGAGGCCTGCAAATCACCCGAGGTCAGGAGTTCGAGACCGGCCTGGCCAACATGGTGAAACCCTGTCTCTACTAAAAATACAAAAATTAGCCTGGTGTGGTGGTGGTTGTCTGCAATCCCAGCTGCTTGGGAGGCTAAGGCAGGAGAATTGCTTGAACCCAGGAGGCGGAGGTTGCAGTGAGCTGAGATTGTACCACTGAATTCCAGCCTGGGCCACAAGATTGAGATTCCATCTCAAAAAAGAAAGAAAAAAGATCTATAATATCCTAAACTATTGTGAAAAAGAAGAACAAAGTTAGGGGACACACCCTACCTGATGTTAAACTTAGTATAAAGTCCTAAGATTGAGTTTTATTGGTCAATCCATAGAAGAGAGAGTCAAGAAATAGACTCTAGCATATACAGTTAATTGACTTTGGACAGAGGTACCAAATTCAAGGGGAAATGATTTTTTTAAACACATGGAAATTCCTCAAAACTTCAACCCTTACCTCCAATCATATAAGGACAAAAAACAAACTAAAAAAACTCACTAAAAATAGATTATATACTTACAGGTGAAAACTAAAATTATACAACTAGAAGACATAGAATAAATATTTTGACCGTGAATTAAACAAATATTGCTTAGTTGAAACTAAAAAGCATGAACCATAAAAAATTGTGAATTGAACTTGATAAAAAATAAAATCTTTTGTTCTTTGAAAAGCACTTCTGAGAAATGAAAATATGAGACATCGGTAGAAAATATTTGCAAATTGCGTGTTCGATACACTAGTCTCATACTGAGGCTGTAAGACATGAACAAAACCTTGATGACTCAAAACAGCACAAGCTTAATCTATAACACTTCTGGAGGTCTGACTTCTGAAATCTGTTTCACTGAACCACAGTCTAGGTGGCAGCAGGATTAATTTATTTTTGTTTTTATTTTTGTATGGGAACTAGCAGGCTATCCTTTCCCCTACCTTTTCTTTTCTTTCTTTTTTTTTTTTTATTTTTCACAACATCTTGCTCTGTCACCCAGGCTGGAGTGCAGTGGCGCAGTCTCGGCTCACTGCAAGCTCCACCCCCAGGGTTCAAGAGATTTTCCTGCCTCAGCCTCCCGAGTAGCTGGGACTACAGGTGCCCACCAGTAATCTCGGCTAATTTTAGTATTTTTAGTAGAGGTGGGGTTTCACCATGTTGGCCAGGCTGATCTCGAACTCCTGACCTCAAATATTCCACCCACCTCAGCCTCCCAAATGGCTGGGATTACAGCCGTGAGCCACCGCACCTGGCCTCCCCTGCCCTTTCTAGCTTTAGGAGACAGCCTGCATTCCTTGGCTTGTATCCACATCCTTCTATCCTCCAAATTCTTGCTTCTATTGTCACATATCCTACTTCCTCTTTTGATCTTACCTCTCTCCGATAAAGACCCCTGTGATTACATTCTTACCCCGATAATCTAGGATAATCTCCACATGTCCAAATTCTTCATTATACCTGCAAAATCCTTTTACCATATAAGGTAATATTCACAGGTTCCAGAAATGAGGATGTGGATATCCTTGGTCAGAGGAAGCACTATTCATCCTACCATATCTGAAAAAGTACTTGTGTCCAGAATATACAAATAATTCTTACACTTTAAAAATAAGAAAAAAACTCCCAAATTATATGGTGTTTATCATAGAAAATGAAAACATTTTATTCACACAAAAACCTATACACAAATGTTTATAGCAGCTCTATTCATATTCACCAAAATCTTCCTTCACTATTGTCCTTCAAGGGGCAAATAAATAAACTGTGGTACATCTTTACAAGGGAATATTCCTCAGCAGTGAAAAAGAATGAACTATTGAGACACAAAGTAACTTGGATGAACTCAAATACTTTAGGTTTAGTGAAATAAATAGACTTAAGATGTTAGATCAAACAGTAGTTTGATTACATTTATATTTAATTCTAGAAAAGCAAAGCAATAGAGATGAAGGAGATTGGTAGTCACCGTGGCTAGGGCTGGCAGGAAGGTGTGATTACATGGGAATGGTAGGAAGGAATATGTTATGCTGCAAACCATTCTCTATTATACAGCAGCCTTGACCTCCCAGACTCAATCAGTGTTCCTGGCTCAGCATCCCAAGTAGCTGGGACCTCAGGTTTGTGCCACTATGCCCAGCAAATTTTGTGTTTGCGTGTGTGTGTAATTTTTGTAGAAATGGGATTTCGCCATGTTGCCTAGGCTGGTCCAGAACTCCTGGGCTCAAGCAATCCACAACTGACAGGAGTGAGCTACCTTCCCTGGCCTTATACATGATTATAATCTTCTGTTAAAACTTACAGAATTATATTCCAAAAATAAAATTAATTTATGCTCCATAAATTCGAAAATTAAAAGTTGAATAGTTGGTAAGCTATTAATTATTGCCTCAATTTCAGAGCCTGTTATTGGTCTGTTCAGATATTCAACTTCTTCCTGGTTTAGTCTTGGGAGGGTGTATGTGTCGAGGAATTTGTCCATTTCTTCTAGATTTTCTAGTGTATTTGAGTAGAGGTGTTTATAGTGTTCTCTGATGGTAGTTTGTATTTCTGTGGGATCGGTGGTGATATCCCCTTTATCATTTTTTATTGCGTCTATTTGATTCTTCTCTCTTTTCTTCTTTATTAGTCTTGCTAGTGGTCTATCAATTTTGTTGATCTTTTCAAAAAACGAGCTCCTGGATTCATTGATTTTTTGTAGGGTTTTTTGTGTCTCTATCTCCTTCAGTTCTGCTCTGATCTTAGTTATTTCTTGCCTTCTGCTAGCTTTTGAATGTATTTGCTCCTGTTTCTCTAGTTCTTTTAATTGTGATGTTAGGGTGTCAATTTTAGATCTTTCCTCCTTTCTCTTGTGGGCATTTAGTGCTATAAATTTCCCTCTACTCACTGCTTTAAATGTGTCCCAGAGATTCTGGTATGTTGTGTCTTTGTTCTTGTTGGTTTCAAAGAACATCTTTATTTCTAAAAAGAGCCAAAAGTTTGAATACTTCATAGAAAAATGTACAAAAGACCAATAGGCACATAAAAAACTCTTAGCATTAGGTATATGCAAATTAAAACCATAATATGATACCACTGCATACCCATTTAACTGCTAAAACTATATAAAAAAAAACATAAAACGTTGGTGAAAATTTATAGCAATATTGCTGGTGGGTGGTTTTGAATGCACTACGGTATAATTTCTTTGGAAGATAATTTAGTAATTTATAGTAAAATGTAACATTCATTTATTATGTGACCTAGCAATTGTAGTCCTAGGTATTTACTAAAGGGAATTGAAAACATATATCACATAAAGACTTGCACACAAAGGTTCATAGCAGTTTTTTTTCACAATAGCTAAAAATTAGACCCAAATTCAGGAAAAAGTGAATAGAGAAACAAACTATTATATATTCATACAATAAAATACAATAAAATAAAATTATAAAAAATAAAATTCAATAAAGTTGTAGAAACTGCTGGTACACACAACAGCATGGATAAATCTCAAGAACATGCTGAGCAAAAAAAAAGTCTGACACAAAATGCAGGCACTGTCTAATTTTGTTTTTTTGGAACTGTAGAAAGATAATTCAAATCTGTCTTTAGAAAACAGATCAGTGGTTGTCTGGGGCATAGGAGTTTGACTGGCATGGAGTGCAAAGAAATGTTTTGGGTTGAGAGAAATATTCTATATCGTGATTTTGGTCTTGGTTACATGATGAATAAATTTACTCGAATTCATTAAAATGTTCATTAAAATGGGTTCATTTTAATGTATGAAAAACTGTCCTTTACAAACCTGATTATTAAAAAAATAAGGTAAAATAATTGCATTTGCCCCAGACAAAATTGTAGGTATCTTACATTCCACAGATTTGTATTATACAAATTGCTGAAAATATTTCTTCCTGATGAAGAAAAATGATTCCAGATGAAAGCCCGGATCTGAAGGAAAGAATAAAGAATATCAGATACAAAATAAAAAAAAAAATCTGTCTGTCTGTCTCTCCTCCTTACCTATCCATCCATTCATCTAATGATCTGTCGTAGATACTCACTATGTATTCATACTGGCTTGTTCCATACTAGAGCTCCTTCTCTTGGCTTCATACATCTCTGAGGGAGCACTTATCACACCCTAGTGTAATTGGCTGTTCTTATGGTGATCCAGTTGGCTTCCTGCTTCTCAAGGGTGAGGATTATGTCGGTCTGTCCTACCAATGTTTCTGCAACAATTAGCATGGTTCTAAGCTGACTTAATATATGGATGTTTATGAAAGAACGAAATAAAAATGAATGACAATGAAAAATGAAAGTAAAAGTTGATATTTTGATGCTGAGAAAATGTTTCTTGCTTTTCATAAGAAAAAGTCATTGACAAGCCAAAGCTTAAAGTCTAGTGACCAGCTTTCACACTTATTTTGTAGTAAAAAGTAGATAGAATTACCATTCCTTATTAAATATGCTACTCTAGGGGACACAACTGATAGATGTAGCCTCTGCATTTTAAAAGCTGGTAATCCAGTAGAGATTGTTAAAAGATCTACTCACATTACATATACCTGATGTTCCATATACAGTGAGCAGTGAGTAACCAGAAAACTTTTTTATTGAGCAATGCAGCAGATTATTTCATGAGCGAGAATCATTTGAGTAGAACTTGCACAAAAGCAGAAAAGAGAGACCACATTGGCTGGGCGCAGTGGCTCACGCCTGTAATCCCAGCACTTTAGGAGGCTGAGGCGGGGGGATCAGGAGGTCAGGAGAGCGAGACGATCCTGGCTAACATGGTAAAACCCCTTCTCTACTAAAAATACAAAAAAAATTAGCCAGTGTGGTGGCGGTAGCCTGTAGTCCCAGCTACTCAGGAGGCTGAGGCAGGAGAATGGCATGAACCCAGGAGGCGGAGCTTGCAGTGAGCTGAGATGGCGCCGCTGCACTCCAGCCTGGGTGACAGAGCGAGACTCCATCTCAAAAAAAAAAAAAAAAAAGAAAAGAGAGAGAGCCCATATGCAGCTTAGCTCATAGGTCAGTTTGAGCAATGATATTTTGGTTAGAAAATGGAGGACATTTTTAGAGACAAGGGAGACCAACTGAAGAGGAAACTGTTATATACAAAATATTTTGAGAAAAGACTAGAAAAATATAAGGGGATCAGACTAAGAATAACGTTGAAGAAAGTGACAGTTAATTTATTTAATGACAGTTATATGATAGGAGACTATTTATTTGTTTGAAGACTATTTATTCCTTTAGAGTCAATCATCATCATTAAAAGTACTACCACTTGTCCCATCCCATCCCCGTATTATTAGCAATCTCATAGTAATTTTGTGTTTCATTCACCATGTTATATATTTTTATATGCTATGTTTAAAAAAGTAACTGTCATAACAACCCTGAACTGAGGCAAAGATGGTTTGCTGACTTCATCCAAGGTCACAGAGGTAGTGAGCAACAGCCAAAAGAAGACTAAGTAAACTCTATGACTCAGGCTGGGCATGGTGGCTCACACTGGAATCCCAGCATTTTGGGAGGCCAAGGCAGGTGGATCACCAGAGGTCAGGAGTTCGAGACCAGCCTGGCCAACGTGGTGAAACCCCATCTCTACTAAACTACAAAAACTTGCTGAGCATGGTGGCAGGTGCCTGTAATCCCAGCTACTCGAGAGGCTGAGGCAGGAGAATCTCTTGAACCCGGGAAGTGGAGGTTGCAGTGAGCTGAGATCGCTCCATTGCACTCCAGCCTGGGCAACAAGAGCGAAACTCTGTCTCAAAATAATAATAATAATAATAATAATAATAATAATAATGATAATAATAATAAACTGACTCAAAAAACTACCTGGGTCTCCTACTAAATATGATTACACACAATGTTGAGTGTTCTCAATATCCTTAAGGCTTCAGAAAGTTCTCCATGCTTTAATATTGTCACCAGATGTGGTCAACTGAGCTTTACATTCCCAATCCATTTCCAATTCTGTTTAGGATAATAATCACGGTCCTATAAAAATGACATTTGTTTCTCTGAGTGCAGCCCTCATCCTTTACCAGTCTCCATGCCCATCAGAAGATGGAACTTAATGATCTATGACAACTTAGAGGAAAAAATTACTACATAGTTGGAAACCAACAGTTCTGAGGATTTCATTTCTTAAACTACTTGATAGTTTCCAAGAAATAAGAGGTTTCTTACAGATCTGGATTCTCTCACAGTTCCTGCCTCAACATCACAGTCTACAGAAAGAAAGACTGAGCTGTGTTCAAAGGGTAATTTGGGGGTTATAAGATCTGCAGATTTTTTTTTACACACACAAAATTTTATAAAATCTTAAAAGTTCTTAACAGCCCAAATTACAAAATAAATGAAGATGTGGGCTTCTCACCCCATGTAGCTTCTCTCTATTTAGCAGAATTATTTCCTGGTTTCAGAAACACAGATCACTTTTTAATGATCTTTCCTGTTCAGACATTTGATCTCTTAAAGAGCTCTTGGGTGTATTCAGTGATATTTAATGAGCAAGAGCTGCACAATATATAAAGCAAGGGAGGGAATGGTCCACTGACTCTGTCTCAGGCACCGTTCAAATATTTTAAGACCTAATTTCCTACTTTTACTTGAATCCTTTGAAGTTGTCTTTTTGTGATTTCTAGGACAAATAGCAGCCCCAGCTCACTGATTAGCTCACTCCGTCAGCTTTGTGGGCATTAAAGTCCTCAGAACAGACACAGCAGTTAGTTAAGGTGATCAGACACAGCAGGTTAAATTTCCCTTGGGGAACTTTTCTTAGGATAGCACATAAAGAGACAAATACTGTCACCGAATTACGTCTGTATCTTGAAGGAAGACCTGGGAAGAGAAAAATTATTCTCCTGGTGAGTCGTGCTTAGGTTTCTCTGAGATGAAGCATTTTCACTCTGGGAAGAAGGCATTTTTCGGCATTGTCTTCCATCGTGCTTCTCCCATTCACTTTATACCACAGTGGGTCAGCATTTCACAAACATGCATTCAGCATTTATCTATTCCCTTTTTCATGAGCCATTGTAGAGACATATTAGACATGTCATGGGTTCATGTGACAGGAATATTGGGGTTTTCCAACAAAACACTTACAATATCTTCATGATGTGCCTAATAGACTAAGCCACATGAAGATAAGACTTTTTTGTTTTGTTTTGTTCTCAAGTCTTGTAGGCATGTTAATATATCCTTAGTGTTTCAGGAGATACTAACACTTATCACTATGATTTTTCTGGCTTAAAGGCCCTAAGTTCTTCCAAAATATTTTAGTGCTTTTTTCTCAACTAGACACTAAATTTTAAGAATACAAATATTATACTATATCAATCTTATTTATCCTGTTACATCCAGATAATCATCTAGAATTTATTCTTTCTAAATTTGCATTCAGGCACATCATATCTCAGTCTGTTTGTACTACACTCTAGAAAACAAATTTCTTTGCTGCATCTTCTAATTAATTCACTCTTCAGTCATATCCATTTTGCTTAACAACCTGTTAAATGTTTTAAATCTTAATTTTGCAAACATTTTAAATTTCTGATAACTTTAGTTGATAATTTATAAACTAGATGTAGTATTGTCTGGATATCTTGAAGATAGGAATTCTTCAGCTATTGAATATCCTTTTTGTTGATTTCCATTCTTTTCATTCTGTTGCTTATATTAAAGTCTTGGTGAGTCTTAAGTATTCTGTTTCATCAAATTACTGCTTAATTTCTGAATTATTTGCAAAGCCATCCTGCTCAGCAGCCCAGGACACATGCAGCTAGTGGTGCTCTCAATTTTCCCTCTGGGTGTCTGGAATATGCTGCTCTCATCCCCACCATGAGGCAGTAGTGTTCAAGTGAACTCCCCAGAGTTCTACCCTCACCAATTTGTCCACTGGGCAGAAACTACTGTAGAAATCTACTTTGTGTGAGCAAGGTGGGGGTAAGGAGCATTGTTTATCTTCTTTGAGTACAACCCCTTTAGCTTCTTGTCTTCCTATATCTGATAGTGATAAGTCCATAAAACTTCCCTTTATTATGTTTCGGGCTGTGTTATTCCCTGGATTTATATTCCAATATTGCTTTCTAAATTTGGAGATTCTTTAACATGAGTGGCCTACTAATGATACTTTTTCATTTTTTTCCAACATAATATTTTTTCAACAGTGATTTAGCGAGTATTTACTATGTACTAACTACTATTCTAGGGCTTGGGATTCAGCAGTAAACCAAACAGGGTGTCTATCCTATGGGACAGGTGGAGGAATAAGACAATAAAGATAAAATAATGTATACGTGTGGTCCAGTGACAAACATAGTTAAGTACTACCAAAATTCAAAGAAAGGAGGGAAGAAAGGAAGAAAGGAAGCAAGGAAGGGAGAAAGGGAGGAAAGGGAAGGGGAAGGGGAAGGGAAGGAAAGGGAAGGGAAGGGAAGGAAAGGAAAGGGAAGGGAGGGAAGGGAAGGGGAAGGGGAAGGGAAGGGAAGGGGAAGGGAAGGGGAAGGGAAGGGAAGGGGGAAAGGGAAGGGGAAGGGGAAGGGAAGAAGGAAGGAGGAAGGAAGGAAGGAAGGAAGGAAGGAAGGAAGAGAAGGGAGGGAAGGGAGGGAAGGGAAGGAGGGAGGAAGAAAGAATGTAGGAAGGAAGGAAAGTAAATAAAAAGAAGCCAGCAGGGGAAGTGATAGGAAGTAACTGGGATGCCATTTAATACTGCCTAGAGAGCAAAGCACATTTGAGTGCACCCACGTGAATAAAATAAAGGAAGAAAACATGGATATATATGGGAGAAGAGAAATAGCGAGTGTGAAGCTCTGAGGTAGAGCATGCTAGGATTGGGTGGGGTAGTTGAAAAACCAGAGTAGGTGGAGTTTTGCAAGCAACAAAGAAAAGAATATTAAATTAGCTTGAACAAATAGCTTAAGACCAGGGCACATTTATGGAGTTTTTATGTGATTTCACTTATATTATTGTCACATTAACATATCAAAAGCATCATATTCCTGTGATGAAGGGACTCAACTCTTTTTAACAACATCTCCATTGTATTTTTCCTCATATAACATCGATATATATATATGTTATATATCATATCATATATATTACAGAATTAGTATTTTAAAGAACCATATATAGTGTTTAAGTCACCATAGGAACGATTTCTTTACATTGCTGTGATATCATGATTTTGACCTAGAGATTAGACAAACATTTCCCAAGTTCAAATTAAGATGTCTTTCTATTACTTCAACTCTTGATGCAATCAAATATATTCAATTTCTTGCCCTACTTCCCTGCAGGATGCAAAATAATAACATGTTTTAGTCCACAGTTTAAGAAATAGAAAATGATACAATTCTTTGGGAGTTGATTTGTAGTAACTGGCAGCTATATAGCTCAAAGCCAAAATGATTTTTAACAATCAAGTGATGCACAAATATCATAGCCTTATGTGGAATTTGATTATGCTTATGTTGATATTGAATGTCCTGTATTGTTTCTAGTCAAACACAAAAATAATTTATATTGTAAATGTTATTTTTACTTTCATTCCTTATTTTAAAAATCTAATATATTTTAAATATTTTTATTTTCATAAGAATATTATTTTTAAAGCCAGTGTAACTTAGGAGAAAAAAAAAATTTAAAAAATATTTCTTCCATGTACCAGCAACTTGCTATTCATGTTCACATCTGAGTTTAATTTCATAACTGTAAAGTAGGTATTATTAATTCCATTTTTTTACAAGTAAGCAAATTAAAAATCAGTGCTCTCTTCCTTAGAAAAATGCAGCAGGGAGATAGAAATCAAATTTCAAACACAATATCTAATGCCAAGATCAATAAGAAGTTACATTTATTAACCTGTGTCTATAGTCAAACCATTCAAGAGTGAATGGTACAACACTTACTCTTAACAAGTGTATTGTTTAATGGAAAATAAGTTTAACATCCAGGCTGGTACCTATAATAATAACAATAACAGTAACTAAGGTGTTTTGCATTCATTGTAAAGTTTTAGCTTTCATTTTCAATAGCCCTAAACTTACAGATTAACAAAGACTGTGATGGATTAAATGATTTGCCAGCATCCCACAGTTGCAAAGTGATGGAGCTGAAACCCAATTTAGCCTCCCCCTACCTGTCCACCTGTCCTTTTTCCATGGAACTCCTGCTGTCACTTTAGGCTTCACCTCTACCTATGCCGTCTGCATGATAAGCTCAGTGACGCCTTCTCTCTTAGGTGAATTACCTATCGCTAGATATAAACCCAAGGTTCTTAAGAAATGAACACAGTCATGATTTTTGAAGATATATGTTGAACTGACTTATCCTGCCTGATCAGTATATGAAAAGAGCAGGGTACAGTGGGGAGGGGAAATGTGCAAGAGGGAAAGAAAATAGCATTATGCAAAGTGAACACAGAAGGCAGTGACAAGTTCTGCTTGACTTAAGAGCAGAGAAAAAAAGATTATTCTGATTTTCTTCAGGATGAACTCTTGGTCTGTTCTCAATTCAAAAGGGAACAGCGTATCTCAAAAAATGAATGTATCTTCAGATTTTAATGTCATCACCATGGAAGTCACTGGAAGGTGTTGTTATGACCTTCCCCCGCACTGGAAGGGTTCATGATATATCTTCTGTTGATGAAAATTCAGAAGACCAGGGGAGCTGATAAAATATAGCTAAGTGATTCAGAGAGTAAATATTAGGTTCAGTGCCTGATTGCCTCATATTTTAAATATTTCAATGCTCCCTGCATGACTGGACGGGTGTAAGGTACTCACTATTTAGCAGCTTCTGCCACAAAAACACCTTAATAGCATCATTCAAAATGTGTACTGTCCTCTTTGGTGTAATGGGCTTTTGATGATAGTAATCAAAGAATGCTGCCTTTGTATATTAGAGTCGTAGCCACATTGAGAAATGATGACTGTTAAGGACATTTCTTTTCAGTAATTGTGTGCTTTATTCAGTCCCTTTCTCTGATTTAAGATGAGTGACAGTGGGGTTGGAGCGGGTAGGGTTATTTCCCCCTAACGAAATAGAAACTAGCCTTAGAGAGGCAGATATTGGTGGCAGAAATATGCAAAGAACATGATCTGAAAAAATAAGATGCAGCCCGCAAAAGCCAATGGGAAGATTAGACTTTAGAAAGAGGTTGGGATCGTACTAATGCAAGGCAAGATTTAGAGACCTGGGCTGTGAATTTGGAAAGCAGAGATCAGATGGGAAGTGTGATGATGGGGTACTGGCTGGGAAATAATGCGTAATGCTTGGTATGGGGGCCGGAATTCATCTGTTCATCTTTTCTTTAATAAAGAAAGATGATCACACACAGGAGACTGAGAGAGGAACATTTATAAATGGAAAATTTTCTTGTTCTTTGTGTAATGAGTCACTTTTAGTCTTCCATGCTGTTTCCTGAGGGTTAAGCCCACTTTTCAGAAAAATGGGACCCAACTTCAAGAAAACTCTTAACTCTAAACATTATGACTTTATGACATTCTGGACTTTTCCTTATGGTAGGGGTTTCAGAGGAGCCACATAAACTATATAGAAACAGTGTGATAACTGGGAGTGTGCAAGTGTGGGCTCTTTCTTGTCTCAGCTCTGCCACTTGTGATTACTATAATCTTTGTTCAGGTATTTAGCTTCTTAGATGTGCTGTTTCCTGCCTTAAGAATTGTCTTATGGGAGGCGGAGCTTGCAGTGAGCCGAAATCATGCCACTGCACTCCATCCTGGGCGACAGAGCAAGACTCCATCTAAAAAAAAAAAAAAAAAAACAAAAAAAAAACCAGAATTGTCTTATATGTATAGCATGTGTTGGTCACTTATTATGTGCCCATATTATAATTTAATTCTCACAAAAATCGATGACGTATTATTCTGCTATTATTCTCACTTCAGAGATTTTTTTGTTTAATGGAGGCTCAAAGAGTTTAAGTAACTTTCCCCAGGTCACATGGCTTGTAGAGCTTAGATTTGAAAGGAGTTGACCCCCTTTAGAAGGTGATTATCAGGGCATGGAAATGGTATTGGAAATAGGTCATTGTTTTCTCCCGTCTGTTTTTGTAAACATGCTGGGTTAGAAATCTATTTGCGTAAAAGCCCTAAAAATCAGTAGAATAATTTTATGATATTTTGCTTTATGAGAAATGAAAGAAGGAACAAATAAGATTTGGACAAAATGCATCCTAGAGACATGGCACCACAGTGGGCTGGACAAACTCCACAAATGTATCTACCCATATAGATCTACCAGTGATGATTATATGTTTTGCATAAATTCTGACTTTTATCCAAACCAGCAATTTTGAAAGATTTTATATAATTTGAAAATAATTTTATCTCAGATTTCATCATATCTTTACCCTCCTTCACACAGTTACCTCTACCTTTCCCATCCCCCAATTTTGATGCATGTGAAGTTAATTACTCTGGCTATCCACTCTTTGTCTATTTCCTTCAGGAGGTTTTGGGAAGTCAAAACACATATCTAATGTTTTGGAGAATAATCAAATACTGATAATTTAGGTCAGAATATTACTGCTAACCTGTAAGAATCACTTTTGTAAAAATACGGAGCATTGATCATTTTTGACTAGAAAGAAAGCCTTCTGATGATTGAGTCCAAAGGGCTTATTTTTTTTTCCACTAAAAAACTACTATCCAGCAACAAAAATATATCTTGGCCAAGTTCACACAACACTTTAATTTCAGGGGAGGGGCTGGAGCTGGCATTCTAGATCATGTTCAGTGTGCTTCTCTTTACTTCTAACAGTTCCTTTAGGGAGCATACAAGATGTTCCTGGGATTTCGAGTTTGTTTCCACAAACTGCTAAAGCCAATATGGGGCCTAGCCAAACGAAAACACGTAACTACTCCTGAGTTATTTTTGAAATCAAAGATATCGAACTGGGTAACTGCTCCTGCATTCATGGGAGTTAGACATTAGCAGCTGATCATAGATTTGTTTTCATGGTTCATAACGTGATTTCATAATTCCCCATGCTGCACTTCAAGTGCATCACTAGTTCATATGGGGGTGTGTATATATATATATATGCGTGCATGCACGTACAAAACAGAAGTCAAAGCACATAATCGAATACCTATCATGTGTTAGGTATTATTTTAGGCATCTTACCCTTCATCTTAATCCCAGACCCTCATGAAATGGAAGATGTTATTTCTGTTTAGCTTCTCTATCTAGGATGAGTTTGAGGAACTAAATGAAAGGCTGTAGGAGAAGGTGCCTTGTAAACTCTTTGCTGCCTTTTCCCGTCCATTGTCATAATGTACGATGAAACCAGCTTTCTGGCTCTAACAGCGCATTTGGATATGCTGCTTACACTTGATGCTCAGCGCTTATCCTCCTGTTAGCTCAATATGTTATCTTTTCCATTCCATGTGGCCAATTTCTGATAACAAACACACAGCTTTTTGCCCCAGCCCTGTTCCATTCTGGCTAGTGGGAGCCATCTTGCCTGGCTCCCCCATTGGGAAGGGGATTACATCATTCACATATTTCTAAACCGTGTTAAAATATTTTTTGAATGAAAAACTCTAAATTATTGAGATATGTGGTAACTTACAGGAGGAATCATTTTTAGAGTCTCTAAAACATTTTAGGAAGCACGAGATCTAATATAATGAAGCTTCTTTATATGTGACAATTATTTTGAGGTGATGTTAAAGTTCTCCACGTGGCACAGAATGAAACATTCTGAATTACTATGCCTGGTAGTCATTATTTACAGTCTCTGTTAAATTCAAACATAATACACCATAAAAATGGGATGTTGATTCTACAGATGCTATTACTCCATTTACTTAGACAATATCAGTAATGTGGGCTGAGTTCTCATTTAACAAACTTATACCGACACAACTTACAGAATTCAGGGAATTAAGGTTTTTTTCTTCATTATCACATTTCTTTCTTCTTTCCTGATCTTTTAGGAATTGGCTTTCTGAATATTTCATATATCCATCTGCCTCATCCCTGTTTACCTGTGGAAACACAGGCTTTGATCTCCTGCTTGGGACATTGTGAGAACCCTCTTCCTGGACTTTCTTCTTCTGTCTATCCCACTCTGGTTCGCTCTCCACACTGTAGCAAAAACCACCTGAGTAATTTGCAAAGGTAATGATGCTATCTGCTTAAAAACCATTCAGTGGTCTGAAGTTAGTAGGATCTGAGATGAGGAGGGGTCCCAGAACCACGGAAGATTCACAGAGGCGATAAACAGGGGTGACTTCAGTGACTATGCATTAGAGGACAACTCTTATAAATGTGTTTTCTATGCCCTTCAAAATACCAGAGTGGAATAGAACCATCTGTTTAAAGAGCTTACACTGAGGCTTGGGAAAGGAGGCTCTGGATTCTACTATCTTTCCTTTTCATAAATGACTGTTAAGGACATTTCTTTTCAATAATTATGTGCTTTTCTCAGTCCTTTTCTCTGATTTAAGATGGGTGGCAGTGGGGTTGGAGTGGGTATGGTTATTTTCCCCCAAAAAATATAGAATGTAACTTTAGAGAGGTAGACATTGGTGGCAGAAATATGTAAAGAACGTGATCTGCAAAAATGAGACGCAGCCTGAAAAAGTCAATGGGAAGATTAGAGATTAGAGGTTAGGTTCATACTAATGCAAGTCAACATTTAGACACCTGGGCTCTAACTCATCTAACTTCTCATAACTGTCTTTTTCAAATTATTTTCTTTGTCCTTATGTCACATAGTTGTAGCCAGATTAAGACCAGATAGGGAAAGACCCAATCTTGAATGAAAAAGTTGGCACTTCTATATGCCATCAGAAGTTATTAAATCTGTGTTTGCTAGGCCTTTGTCTTCTTATTTAATATTCCTCCGAGGTTCTTCATCAAAGTCACATTTGTGTTATGCCAATAACATCATTCTTAATATTCTCATAAGGAAACTGTGCACTTCTTCAAGGAATTTTTTACTCAGACAGTGTCTGTACATTGAGATCTGTGCCCACTTTACTAAGCTGGATAACCACAATCGTTATTAATAGGTGCTACACTTATTACACTAAACACGAAGGGATTTCAGTGAGTAGGGAGACAGTTCAAGGAAAATAACCTGAGACTCCCACACATACGCATCTTTGTGGTAGTAGAATGTATAGGAATAGGCATGAGGATAGAATGGAGGAGGCAATCAATTGTTTTAGTAATTTCTCTACAGGTCAAGGTAAGTGGAGGAATGAAGCTCCTACACCTTTCCCTTTGCATCACATATGCTGATGCTCTTACTTTATAATTAACTGCAGTGAAGGCTGTGTCTCCTTTAGCAGGGCTGTGGACCCATCACAAATAATTTGTCCGGAGTAAGTGTAGGGAAAAAGGGGCAGCCTACCTTTTGCTAAACCACAGATCATTTTTGTTGGTCTGTCTGTTGTTTGTGTTCCCCTCTGCATGGCTCCAGCCACATTTGCTTCTTTCTGTCAGTGAGCTATTTCTACCGTTGTGCCCCTTCAACCTCTGGTCTGCCTGTGATTGCAGCCCTGGGCTGCCCAGGCATCTGGTGCCTGCAGGTCACACTCCAGTTCCCCCAAACCTAGTGAAACCAGCAACAACACAGCCTTTACTAGAATGTAATAATGTTCCCATTTTGCACGTTTGAGACAGCAAATTATCAGGATCTAATGATCCCTCATGTTGATCCATATTGCTCTCACATACCGTCTGACTACAAATCAAGGATGCTGAACAAGTTTCCAGAAATAAACACTGCATAATTTCTTTAATTGACATTTTTAAAAGTGAGAACCTATTAAGTGATTTTATTCAAAGCCGATTTGTTTGTGGCTCATAATAGTTTTCTTGAAAAGCTACTTGTTATTTTTTTACTCCAAAATGTGAAATCAGGATAAAAAATGCAAAATAAAATAACATAATTTAACTTCTCACTCTGTAGCTATATATATATACATATATATACACACATACATATATGTTTTATAGCAGGCAAAAGGTTAGCGTTTAGTGTCTTAAAAACTACAAAAAAGGAAAAGGCAATCAAATGACTGGAAAAGCAGGCAATTTGAATATAAATAGACAATTATAAAGAAATAGAAACTGTAACACTACATGGAATGAGATTTTGTAAGTTACTAGCAATCAGATAAATCAGATTAAACAATACCATTTTCATATACCAGAATGCAAACACTAAAATTTTTGAAAATATGAAATTTTGGTGGGTTTGTTGGGAAATTGATACTCCTATATCAATTTCTTGTGAAATAGAAGTTGGGAAATAAATTGCTGTGGGGAAATAAATTGGTAGAGGGGCACAGGGAAATTGAATGGCATTTTGGAATTGCTATCAAGTCACAAATACCATAGGACTCAATAATCCTCTAAGGCATCTTTATTAGATAAGTACTCATGCATATATACAATGAAGTCTCAAAGAGGACTGATATTGAAACAAATAAAGCAAAAATAAAAGTTTATTAGCATTGTGGAAGTCAGTGTGGTGATTCCTCAGGGATCTAGAACTAGAAATACCATTTGACCCAGCCATCCCATTACTGGGTATATACCCAAAGGACTATAAATCATGCTGCTATAAAGACACATGCACACGTATGTTTATTGCAGCACTATTCACAATAGCAAAGACTTGGAACCAACCCAAATGTCCAACAACAATAGACTGGATTAAGAAAATGTGGCACATATACACCGTGGAATACTATGCAGCCATAAAAAATGATGAGTTCATGTCCTTTGTAGGGACATGGATGAAACTGGAAACCATCATTCTCAGTAAACTATCGCAAGGACAAAAAACCAAACACCGCATGTTCTCACTCATAGGTGGGAATTGAACAATGAGAACTCATGGACACAGGAAGGGGAACATCATATTCTGGGGACTGTTGGGGGGTGGGGGGAGGGGGGAGGGACAGCATTAGGAGATATACCTAATGCTAAATGACAAGTTAATAGGTGCAGCAAACCAACATGGCACATGGATACATATGTAACAAACCTGCACATTGTGCACATGTACCCTAAAACCTAAAGTATAATTAAAAAAAAAAATCACCAAATAAAATAACCATATTCATACTTTAGAACTATGTAGTATTTTTTAAAATTGAAACAGAGATGTATTATTGAAAAGAAGCATGTGAAAATTGTTATATACTGAATAATACACTTTATGGAATTAAATACTATATATTTTCTATGTACATATACATGTGCATGTGTATAATATGGATGTCAATGCATTGTAAAGGGTATAGAGAATTGACACTAAGCTAATAGCAATAATGTCTCAGGTAAGTAGAGAAGAGAGGGAGGGGAGTGGGTTTAGGGGGTGTGGCAAAAGGAAAAGTTTGCCTTATCTATAATGTTTTAATTTTTAGTAAAAATAATACATTCATATATTCACTATGTTATTAAAAATGAATACTAATTTTTATTATAAATAAAAGGCTCTACAAATACAGCAAATATTACAATTTCTGACATGTTTTGAGACTGTAGATGTTGTTCTCGCTATTTTATGTTAGTGCTTTATTGATTCTCAAGTACTACTGAAGTAACGAGGCAAAACGCGTGAGGCTGTATGGCTTCGTGGCTAAGTATATGTGTTTCGAGGTCACACTGTTTGATTTCTGATACAACTGCTTGCAGTTGATCAACTTGGTCAAATTATTTAACTTGCCTGTGCTACAGTCTCCCCATGTGTTCAGCATGAACAAGCATAAGGCAAGCAAGCACCCAAACAAAAACTACCACTTTTGATAGTGGTGAATATTAAATGAGATCCACAAGAAGGCTGTAGAACAAGATGAGACAGGTAGTGAACTCTCGGGACATATGAACCACTGTTAGCTCTTGGCTATGCAGAAAGCTACCTGTTCTCATAGGTTTATAGATTTCTTTACACACACACACCTTCCCACCCACCCACACACACACACGATGAAAGCTAAAATCTCATTCCCTTTTTTCCCACAAACTTGAAAACTCTCATCACTTAATAGGAAATTTGAATAAAGCATAACTTTATCTTATGTTAAGTGACACAAAACACCAGGACACTGAATTGAGTCCGTTTAAAATCGGCTTCAATAATTTACAGCCTGCAAAGCTTCAAACTCTTCATCTATTTTGTTTTAAGTTTGGATTTGTCACACTGACATTTTCATATGTTTCCAAAAGTCACCATACTAGGGCAAAAGAAGCTATTATATCAAGTGCCCTTGAAATGCTTCCAGTTCCACATTCAGTGTTAGTTGTGCTTGATGTGCATGACTGTTACATAGAAAAGAAACATTTTTTTTTTTTTTCGGGATAAAATGTTAGATTTGAGAAGTCAAAGTTTTATGAGGCGAAAAGCTTATCTTAAACTGGTTCCTTCAACTTCATTAATCATTATTGAATGCTAATAATCACACACATACAAGCAAACACCCCCCTACACACACCTTTCTGTTTAGTAGGTGACTTTAACAACAATTCGACCAATCAGGAGTATCTGCTGGTATAAATAAAAATAATTTTTTGGTCTTCAAAATCTTCAATGACAGCTGAATTCCTAATTTTTATTCCAAATTCTTCTCATGGTTTTAAGGTTTTTTTTTAAAACAACATATTTGATTTCCTCTTACCTGTACAAACTTACTTTGTATGATTTCTCTACTAGTACTCTTATTCTGAGTCTTCAATGAGTTTACTGCCACATGAAAATATGATGCTAATGTATTATGTCTATGTTAAGTGGGAACTGGCTTTTCTGTTTTTCAACCATTGAAACATTCAATCATCTTTCAAAACCCAGTTCACTCTCACTTCCATGAAGATTCCAGGCCGCATGATTCAGCCTTCTCTGAACGTGCATCATACAGAGTCTCCATACCAAGTGGCCCAGGACTTTGTCTATACTGTTTTGTTGGCTGAAGATCTATGTGTCTAACTCTCATCTGCATAATTTGAACATAAAATCCCTGAGGATAGAGATTTTGAAACTGTTCTTCATGTAAATGATTTCATTCTATAGAAGTGCAAAAAGAGAGTGAATTGGTTACATGTTTTAGGGTACATGTGCACAACGTGCAGGTTTGTTACATATGTATACATGTGCCATGTTGGTGTGCTGCACCCATTAAGTCGTCATTTAGCATTAGGTATATCTCCTAATGCTATCCCTCCCCCCTCCCCCCACCCCAAAACAGACCCCGGTGTGTGATGTTCCCCTTACTGTGTCCATGTGTTCTCATTGTTCAATTCCCACCTATGAGTGAGAACATGCAGTGTTTGGTTTTTTGTCCTTGCGACAGTTTGATGAGAATGATGGTTTCCAGTTTCATCCATGTCCCTACAAAGGACATGAACTCATCCTTTTTTGTGGCTGCATAGTATTCCATGCTGTATATGTGCCACATTTTCTTAATCCAGTCTATCATTGTTGGACATTTGGGTTGGTTCCAAGTCTTTGCTATTGTGAATAGTGCCACAATAAACATACGTGTGCATGTGTCTTTATAGTAGCATGATTTATAATCCTTTGGGTATATACCCAGTAATGGGATGGCTGGGTCAAACGGTATTTCTAGTTCTAGATCCCTGAGGAATCACCACACTGACTTCCACAATGGTTGAACTAGTTTACAGTCCCACCAACAGTGTAAAAGTGTTCCTATTTCTCCACATCCTCTCCAGCACCTGTTGTTTCCTGACTTTTTAATGATGGCCATTCTAACTTGTGTAAGATGGTATCTCACTGTGGTTTTGATTTGCATTTCTCTGATGGCCAGTGATGATGAGCATTTTTTCGTGTGCTTTTTGGCTGCATAAATGTCTTCTTTTGAGAAGTGTCTGTTCATATCCTTCACCTACTTTTTGATGGGGTTGTTTTTTTTTCTTGTAAATTTGTTGGAGTTCATTGCAGATTCTGGATATTAGCCCTTTGTCAGATGAGTAGGTTGCGAAAATTTTCTCCCATTTTGTAGGTTGCCTGTTCACTGATGGTAATTTCTTTTGCTGTGCAGGATACAGCTGATGTTGGGTATCTATATGTGAATTTCATAATTTCATAACTTCTTTTCTCATAAAGAAATTTTTTAGCTAGATACATCATACTTATAATAAAATTCCAGAACATGGAGCATTGATTGGTTAACTCAATATTTTGACACACATTGAAAATAAGACAGACCTCAGTTTTTACACCTCAATTAGTCCTAGATTTAAAGTCATTTGCAAACAAATAATTTCCTGTTTCTCTAGAACATATGCATAGTAATTAGAATGCTAATGTAAATGTTTTTGGAAACTATTATTGATGAATGCAGTTCAGTTCAGCCTTGAGTATCATCCCAAGTTTTTTTCTCAATACACAGGGTTGATGCTTTTATGTTGTAACCTAATGGAGCACTCAAACTAGGCACAATTCAGCATCCTTTTCCCAACGGGCTGGAGTGCAGGGTCTCAGTGTTAAGTATCAGCTCTTATCCTTTTGTTAAGACTTGTCATCTGCTAAACATCCTTTTTTTTCCCTCAGCCCTTGATTTACACTTCTATTTTAATTAACAAATTAATTTTGCTCCCTTAACAGTTGTCCTCATCATTTTTGGAAAAAATCTCCCCCCTGGAGAAGCAGTTGGTGCAACCCACAAACTATGAAATCAGAAACCTGTGGGATCTTTTTTGGCCATGGTCACTTAATCTATCAAAGTTACAGTTTTTTATTTGTGAATGGTGATTACAACTGCATGCAAGACATGTAGGTAAATATAGTATCTGCTTTATAAGGTTCTATAAAAATCATAAATTAGTTAACATGCATAAAGTGCTTAGCATAGTGCTTGGTTCACTATAGGTATGATGATCTATTATCAGTATTATTAAATAATATGTGTAAACGCGTGGCTCCTAGCAACTGTTCCACCAGTAACAGCTCCTATTATGGCTCTCATTTGACTTTCTCTTTAGTTATGTTTGTTTTATAGCTGAATTTAGTTGCCATGACAAGGAAAGGAAGGAAGAAACTCATATGTAGCCTTTATAATTCATTCATTAATTTATTTATTCATTTCCAGAATCATTTATTTAATACATATTTATTGACTACTTATTATATTCCAGACTCTGTGCTGGATTCTTATAAACATATATTACCTTATATAATTCTCAAAATAACTGGCTATATAAGGCATTATAGGATCTATTTTATTGATGAAAACAAATGAGAAGTCAAAAAACTTGTTGAGGTTCATTTGGAGCTCAGAATATCGGACTCCGAATCTGGATTCTTCTCACCTCCCCACATTACCTTTGGCTGAGTTTCTGCCTGCTATGCTGTCCAAAGCATGCACAGAACCCAATTACATTTTATAAATAAGAATGTAAAATCTGAGAAAGGTGATTAGTCTCTGTAACTTCTATATACATGAAAACTTTATTATTTCCCCACGTTACATTTCCATGCTCCTAAGTATCCAGTCTCTGAAAGTTATGTTACTGTAGACTGACTCAGCAGTCACAGGCAGCCTCTGAAGTGACGGTTTTGCATTTGGAATGCTGTTTCCAGCTGTATTAATGGGCACTTTCTGCACTATTGATCAGTTTAGCTGGATGGTTGGTTTAATTTGGTCATCAACACAGCCATAGAAACCAGATGCATCACTTTTTTTCAGTTGATTGTTGTTGAACAAGCACAGCCATAAGCTTACATAGGGTATCACCAACCCCTGGATTAGCTCCACACAGATGTGGATTATTGAGAAGCTCACTCCTTCATTGAATTACGCGCAGTGGGTGAATACTGACAGGGAGATGGGGCTGGTCATTGTATGTGATAGTTTTATCAAGCTATTCAAGCTATACATATTTTGTTTGTGTCTTGGCAATGTTTTAGTTCTCCCTATGAAGAGGGAGTAAGAAATTTTTTCCTAACTTCCAATCAAAACTTGAAAATGCTTAGAATTCAACTTCTTTTAAACCATGGACCAGGTTCTTTTTGTTGAATTGTGAAAGCAGAGACTTGTGCCTGAATGAAACATTGCTAGTGTAAGGTTTTTCGGCAACATCTATTACCTCTTTTTCTTTTCTACAAAGACAGCTGTTATTTAGGTAGGGCTTTAATTTTTGCTTCTTGGTTCCGTAATAATATTTAATTGGCTACCAGAAACTTACGTAAGGGGAATTTTGTCATTTTGGTTTTTGTTTTGTTTACTTTTTACAAATTACTGTGTTTTCTAAATAAAATTCATGCATGCATTATGATCAAGATTTTTAATTCACTTAGACATATTCAGAGATGCACAAATACTACTTTTTGGCTTTTGAATATAAGCTATCCAGATACTTCTCTTAAGTCATCATATTCACTATATTTGTATTCTTCAAAATAATTAAAGCCCGGGATAAAAAAACCCAAGAACAATAAATGAGCCATTAATCAATTAATAATTTTTTTCATTTTCAGATATAAATACTATTATTATCATTATTATTATTATGTGGAAACCGTCATAACAGCAACATTCAAAACATAGCATATTCCGTTTTTTTCTCAACATACTCTCCAACAGTTATGGACAATTTCAACAATATAACTTGGTTTCAGCATTGCCCAGGATTTCCCATGCCCCTTAATGCCTCACATTCACAACTACTTGATGTGTCCTGTATCTCAATTAACTTGACTCAAGCTCAGGCTTTCATGATTTTCATTGCATGTATGAGCTACATTTTAGCTTGAGGTCACTGCTCCTGCCTGAACTTGTAAAATAGCTTTATGAATAAAACAGTTGAATATACACAAGGCATATTTCAGGTTGCTATTTTGCTAGTGCACCACATAAAGATGCCTCCTGCATTCTTTTTGATTATTATTCATTGTTTTCCTTTAAACAAATATTCTCAGTCACATTTTGTGCCTTAAAGTTTCCATAATGGTCACTGTGCCACCACAGAACAATAAGCACAATTGCCCATAGGTTTAACCTCATCATCTCTTTGTTTGAAATCACACTGTAATAAATATTCTTGTGAGAGATCAGCTCACTGCCAGGCTTTCTTTTCTCAAGTTTGCTGCTTAGTACTTAGAGAAGTTTTAGCTAGATGTCTGTAGATATGTGGAGAGATATACTCCACCTTCATTTCTGTACATCATTCTTTCTCTTCTGCAATTTACTTACTTTTCTACTCTCTTGAAGCTCTGTTTCCCCAAATTTTGAGGTAAGTAGCGTCAAATTTAAGTGTATAGCTTTGATTTTGTGTCTATGAATTCCATGCCACTCACTGTCCCTCATCTCTCACCTTTGTTTTATTTTGTTACAAAACCTATACATTTTTCCCGGGAAACCTTAGCCATTTAAAATCATGTTCAAAATCAGAATACTATAACCTCTCCCAAAAGCAACACGACAAAATGTATCAAAACTTTTAGTATTGTTTATGACTTTTCATCTAGTACTTTAAAAATAAATGATAGTACATATACATGATGCAATGTTATTCATTTATTTGGTTTTCGAAAAATGTTGAATAATTTGTAAAATTTATCACAAAATAGTTATTCAACAAATATTGAACTCTACTGTATGACAGTCACTGTTTCAGTGGTAAGTGAAAAACTGATAAGAAACTGTATGACAATAGTACAATGATTATTTGTAACTAAATATGAAGGGCATGTATCAAAATAGAGAGGCGTGGAGAATCTGTAAGTATGCTTTCCATTCTTAATACGTTTTTATATTCTTCATGTTTTACAATGAGTACGTATTATTTTTATAATAATGAGAACTCCACCTACTTGTTTTAAAAAGCAGAAAACTTAGCAGGTAATAACACTTGCTCCATATGCTTGATGAGGAGGTAGAGTAAGGGAGATGATTATTCACAGAATATTACGAATATGGAGGTGACTTCAGGCATAGGTGCTTTCAAACTAATACATGCTTGCAGCTATTCTGACACCTAGTGACTGAGTGCCTGCATCGAAGTCAGAAGGGTGCTTATATTAAATATAAATTCTAAATTCCACCTCAAACCCTATTTATTCAGACACTTGATGTGGGAGCTTGAATTACTCAATGTATGCTATATAACAGATTATACCACAGCTTAGCTATTTATAACAAAACATGTTTATTATCTTACACAGCTTCTGAGGGTCAGGAATTAGCAGTTGTCGGTGGGTGGTTCTGACTCCAGGCCTCTCATGAAGCTCCAGCCATCTGAAGGTGGGGTTCTGGAGGACCAGTTTCCAAGATGGCTCCCCAACATGGTTGTTGGCTGAAGGCCTCACTTTCTTCCTGGCTGTTAAAGGAAGCCACAGTTCACCAGCACACAGTCCTTTTGGTAGATTGCTTGATGGCTGGCTACCTCAGAGGGAGTAATTCCTGAGAGAAAGCAAGAGCAAACCACAACGTTTGGTACCCAAGTCACACGGCATCACCTCGAATGAATTTTATTCTTTAGAAGCTGTGTTAGTTAGGGTCCTCCAGAGGGATAGAACTACTAGGGTATATGTATATATGAAAGGGAGTTTATTAGAGAGAATTGGCTCATGCAATTACAAGGTGAAGTCCCACAATAGACAGTCTGAAAACTGGGGAAGAAAGAAGCCAGTAGTGGCTTAGTCTGAGTCTAAAGGCCTCGAAAGCAGGGAAGTCAACAGTGCAGTCTTCAGTCTGTGGCCAAAGGCCCAAGAGCCCTTTGCAAACCACTGCTGTAAATCCAGGAGTCCAAAGGCAGAAGAACCTGGAGTCTGATGCCCAAGTGCAGGAGGACTGGAAGGAAGCACCCAGCACAGGAGAAAGATGAAAGCCAGAAGACTCAGCAAGCCAGCTTATCCCACCTTCTTCTGCCTGCTTTTTCTAGACTTACTGGCAGCCTTTTGGACAGCACGCACCCACCAACACTGAGGGTAGGACTTCGTTTCCCAGTCCACTGACTGGAATGTCAATATCCTCTGGCAACAGCCTCACAGACACATCCAGAAACAATACCATTACCTAGACATCCTTTAATCCAATCAAGTTGACACCTAATGTTAACCATCACAAGTCCACCCCTTGTCAACTTGGCACCCATACAAATCTCCTGAAATCATACATAATCTCCAAATAATGACAACGATATGATCATAATTACACCCAACATAATACATCTATCCTTCATACAACCAGAGTGCAATAATCCATAACCTAAATGCTGTTGCATAAAGTTAACAACACTTGAATGCTGATATGAAGTCGGTAAATGAAGCCAATTACTCAATGTAGTCCACATTCAAGAAGAGGGAAATTAAGCTCCACCTCTTGAAGGAGTCTTAAATAACTTCTGGATTTAAAACCACCACCTCACTACCTCAGAATCTGTTGCTACAATACAAACTCTTTCTCTCCTAACTCTAATGCACAAGTAGGTTAGAGACAACCGTCACGTCTCTCTTCCAGTGCAGTGCACATCTCTATTTCATTTCTCCGTCCTTACTATATAAAGGGTGCCTGGGCACTTACCCATCCCTATTTTAAGACTTCACATTGTTAGGAGGAGAGCCTCATCTCACCAGATGTCCAATTATCTCTTTGAACAGATTCGATTTACAAGGTTTTTTTTCCCCCCTTCATATTGAGCCAATGTCTATATTATGTAATCTCCTTATATCACTTCAATTTCTCTATATCTAGACTACATTAAAAAAACACACAGTGGTGTGTCCTCAGGGGTTTTATTCTTGTAAGATGGAGGGTGCAGTTTTAAAATCTGCCTAGGTGAATATCATAAAACCCAAGTCTTGATAAATGTGGGATTAGCTGGCAAATGTCTCAGAGTAAGATGGAACAGATAAAGATCCAGAAAAAGTAAAGCCTGAAATTTAGATGGAATGTTGAGAGAAGAGAGCCATGCCTTAAATGTCTTTTTAAAAATAAAGAAGATTCAAAACACATCCTCAATTTAATTTTTATATGTATGAAACATGGTGATAGAAAGTACTGTCAACAGTTCATAACTGAAGAAAAACACCATGTTTCTTCTGCAAGTTTTGCCAAGTGGAGTCATTTAGAGAAAAGAAAAAAAAAGGCACGTATTAGTCCATTCTCATGTTGCTATGAAAAAATACCCAAGGCTGTTTAATTTATAAAGGGAAGAGGTTTGTTTAATTGACCCACAGTTCTGCATTGTTGGGGAGGCCTCAGGAAACTTACAATAATGGCTGAAGGCAAAGGAGAAGCAGGCCCCTTCTTTACAGGGCGGTAGGACGGAGTGGGTGAAAGCAGGGAAAATGCCAGACACTTATAAAACCATCAGATCTTGTAAGACTCACTCACTATCATGAGAGCAGCATGGGGGAAACCACCCCCATGATCTAATTACCTCCACCTGGTCCTGCTCTTGACATGTGGAGATTATAATTCAAGATGAGATTTCGGGTGGGGACACAGCCAAACCATATCAAGGCATGACAGCCAGCATTCCATTATCCATATAAAAAGGTTTGAGAGAAAAAGAAAGTATTTGAGGGTACAGCAGAAACTTTGAGTAGTAAGCAATGTTTCCTGATGGGTGTGGGGAAAAATAGATGCACCATCCATTTGTTTTCCTCGAAGTTGGGGTCTGACAACCAGCATATCTGCATTTCAACCTCTGAACGAAGGTAGGCTGAACTCCATGTGCCTCCTCTTCTCTCGTCGTAGAGAATGGTGAGAGGGACTTGGAGGGAGACACAACAATTAAGCATAGAGATAACGATCCTTTTCTTGGTAAGTGTGGTGTGACAGATGTGGAAGGAATTCCTTGGGATCCTGCAAATCCAGGCTAAATTGTGGAAGAAGCTGCAGGTAGCTGTTCGTTACTCCCAATCATCCCAAAATACTTCCTGGCTAGTGGCACTACCGTGTAGGGTGGACATCTGCCATTAGACAGAGGCAGTGGAGAGAGATGGCATCTGTGCTCTTAGAACTGACTCATGTCCCATGTCCATACAGGAGACCATCTAGTTGAAGATAACAGCACTTGGAGACAGCAGAAAATGTACTGTGCCTCAGTTGCATAACTTCCCCTACAAACAATGGATTATTATTCACATTGACAAAAGTGTTTTCCTTCTCCTCACCTTGTGCCCACCACTTCTCAGAGGGAGGTTGTAGATTTCTCCTGGTCCATTTCACCCATTCTAGGATCACCACACCTAGGGGGCACTCTATCTGATCTCTTACAGGAAAATGCTAAGGAGGAAGTGACCGAAACTTTTACAACTATAAAATGAATGCCAAAAGAGCTGACTGTGGGGGGAAAAATCACCCATAGGTACTAAAATGCCACTTACTAGCAATTTTATTTTTTCTCTGCCCTCCTTCTTTCACAAAGTGTATTTTATGCCTTGTGGGTTATTACACTGAGAGCTCTGAATTAGGTAATTTTAAAAAAATTATACAAAATTAAATTCTTCCATATATTGGTGAGTTGAGACTGCTAATTTAAAGCTATTAGATCTGAGAGTGAACCTGTGTGATGCTCAGGACAAATTGCTGCTTCCTTGACACCACATACGATTACCAAAATAATGACTGATAATGTTTACTGATTGCTTAAAATGTACCACCACTGTGCTAAGTACTTTGCAAATATTATTTTATCTGAGCTTAATAATTCTATGAGATGACACAGAGATTATCCTTCATTTAAAATCTTTGGAAACAAAGATACAAAGTGGGTGCAGGATGGGTTAAAGCCAGATAGGTAGGCAGTGTCCAGGGTCCCAGAAGAAGGAGAGGCACAATAAGGATTTGAACCCAGGCAGTCTTAGTCCACAGCACAGCTTTAGTCTTTGCTTACTTCCTCTTCTTTCACTGGAACTGTAGAATGAAATCAACACAATTGCCTCTTCTTCAAATAGGTACTGCCAGTTAAATCACATGCTCTGTTTATTTTTGGAAAAATAAGTTTTGCTTTCAGCCCTCTAGAAGGAATCGCCACATAAACATGAAAGTTGAACCACTGATTAAAAGAAGTGAATGTACTGCTAATTATTTTCTTTCTGAAACAGAAGTGATGGATGCTATATGCTTGGAATTGAATATGGCTCTTAAGATATTGACAGCTTGCATTCATTTTCTTTGCTTAACTTACATAATACATTTCATAATTAAAATATAATGGTGCTTTGCTACTGTACCCCTCAAATCTCATTGAATGCACTCATTCATTCAATCAATCACTTATTATTAAATATTTATAGCCTCAAGAAATATCTATTGTGAACAAAACACTATGCAAGATGCTAAGAAGACCGAAAGAGCAGATAATAGATTTGATTTTGAATTCATTGACCAATTGATTCTTAAGCTTCTTGAAAACTTAACAGGAACAAGCTGAAGAAGAATTGGGAAGAGTCTTCCAGTTAAAGAGAAGCTAAAGAGGAAGAGAAGTATCTCAGGGCATAGTATACTGTTATTTCAATTATTTCAGTAAGACTCAGAAACAAAGTTCAATATGAAGATGCTGGGACAATGGATACAGTCTCAACACTGATGTGCAGAATTTGAATTCCATTTGGAAAGAAATGGGAGTCATTTAAATGTTTTAATTTTATATATGGTGCGATAGATTTGATCTTAAAAATGTGACTTTCATGTACAGTGGTTTACAATAGATTGTTATAGAGGGCAAGAAATCTGTCAGAAGGACATGGCAAATTTAGATAAAAAATGATGAAGAGGATGCTAGTGTGATCCAAGATGTAGTAAGAAACAAATTTACCTTCATCACTGAAACAACTAATAAGTGAACAAAATATATAAATCCACCTTTCTGAGGATAATGGGTATAAGATAATGAAGGACAGTGGTCACTGTGAGGAGAGAAATTAAGTAAACTGTGTGATTGTGCTATCTTCATGCATCGAGACTTTTTGGGCCATGGTGCAGGCAGGGGTAGCTCAGCCAGAGCCCAGCAGGCCCCCTCAGTTGAGAATATGGAATTGCAACTTTGAATAGAGCAAGGCAGTTAGGTTTCCAGGAAAGAGAAGAGAAAGTTTTTCAAAGAGAAACCTCCAGAGATGTACAAAGAGTCTCATTCACCACATATTTAGCTACGTAATGCTTAGTACCTACATTTAAGACTACCTGAGATGAGAACAAGATCCACCTGGATGGATTACAATAAAGAGTATTCCACATGACACAGTGTCACAGATAGTGCCAGTTTCTACAAGCTAGACTGTGAACCTCAAGACTCACAGGGCACTGGGTAGGGCACACAGAAGGGTATTGCCTTACTCATGAGAAATAAATACTCCAGGCCTGAGAATTGCTCCAGTATCACCTAACAAATTGAATAAGCAAGGCCTGAGAGACCCAGCTTTTTCTAGGTAACTTAAATGTATCCCAGAACAAAGCTCAAGATTAAAAAGAACACAAAAATATCTATCATTCAACATGGTAAAAGTAAGAATGCCTAGCATACAATCAAAGATTATCAGGCAGGAAAAGAAGCAAGAAAATATAACCCATAGTAAAGATAAAAAAAATCAATTGAAACTCACAGAAAAGATATAGATTTTAAATTTAGCAAAAAAAGTTTTAGAATTTATTAAAATTATATTCAATATATGCATAAAACTAAGTGGCTCAAAAAAAATTAGAAACATGAAGAAAATCACACCAAAATCAAATTATTTAAAACCAGTTATCAAGAGAAAAAATATTAAACCTATCAGCAAAAAAGGGCATATTATGTCCAAAGAAATGAAGATAAGGGTAATAGCAGATTTTTTGTCAGATACAATGCAACCCAAAAGATAGTGGAGCACTATCTTTTAAGTACTGAAATAAATGACTATCAACCTAGAATTCTATACTCAGTGAAAATATATTTTAAAAATGAGGAAGAACTAACGCCTTTTTGAGACATATAAAAGCTTCAAGAATTCATTACAAACAGACCTTAACTCCATACAAAAAGTTTAACATTCTTTAGGCAGTTGAAAACTGAACCAACTGAAAATCTAAATTTACACACAAAAATGAAGAGCACCAGAGATAGTGACTACATGTGTCATGAAAAACATTGCAGTTTCTGTCTTGTTCTCATGGATTGTTTGTACCAGGAAATACAGTTGATAATAGTGAATCAGTTCACTTGGTATATGATCATGGGAGGAACTGTGACCTCGTATCTATAACCGTATGAGCAAATTGTCCTGGAAGCAGATCCTCCAGTCCCAGTGAAGCCAGCAGATGACTACAGCGCTGGCTGACATCTTGACAGCAACCTCATGTGAGTTCCTGAACTAGAGACATTGCAAAATTCTTGACTTTCAGAAAATGAGATAATAAATGTTTGTGCTTTAAGAATTACAAAAAACAAAACATAAAAAGACAATAAAACTTTAAATTATCATTTCAGCTTTAACAGATATAATTTACAAATATGTTAGCCCTTGTTTACAAATGCATACAATAGCATTGTCTGTAAGAACAGAAGTCTGGAAATAACTGAAATGTCTAAAAATAGGAATTGGTTAAGTAAATTATGGTAAATCCTTAAAATGGTGATAAAACCATCAACCACAAAATTAGCAAGCAAAATGGAAGCAGAAAGACGTTTGCAGATCTGGCACATATTACAGTGATATAATCAGATATTAAATGTTCAGGGTGAGGAAAGTGTAGCAGCTAAGGATAACAGGCTTTTCTGCATTTCCCAGTTTCTGTACCATTGTTTCCTACTTAAATTATTGCGACAGCCAGCTATCCTGTCTCTCTGCTCTTAATCTTTCTCTGAAAGTCAATCTCAACCCATTATCAAGAGGGCTTTTTAAAAGTATAAGTTGCAGCACTTTGGGAGGCCAACGCGGGTGGATCACAAGGTCAGGAGATCGAGACCATCCTAGCTAATACGGTGAAACCCCATCTTTATTAAAAATACCAAAAAATTAGCTGGGCATGAGGGCAGGCGCCTGTAATCCCAGCTACTTGGGAGGCTGAGGCAGGAGAATGGCGTGAACCCGGGAGGCGGAGCTTGCAGTGAGCCGAGATCGCGCCACTGCACTCCAGCCTGGGCGACAGAGTGAGACTCCATCTCAAAAAAAAAAAAAAAAAAAAAGTGTAAGTTGAGTTTAATCATTCCTCTGTTCAAACCCTCTAAAGACTCACATTTTCACCTGTTTCTTGTTATTTTTCTTGCCTTCTCTACAACTTCTTTTCTCTTGCCCCTGCCTTGGTTCACTCTGTTCTTGCTATAAGATGCTGCTCTCTTTGCTGGTCCTCAAACATACTAGGAACACTCCTACATTTGTGAGTTTGTCTGAGCTGTATCTCTGCTTGCAATGCCCTTTCCTCAGAATCACAAAGCTGACTTCCCCACCTGGAAACATCTGTTTGATATCATATTCTAAGAATGACAACCTTGACTACCTTATTTAATATGGTGACCTGCCTTCCACCATAATTCAGAATTTCCAATCCCATTACCCTTTGCTACTTTTAAATTTTTTGTGGCTTATCATCACTAAAAAATGTAAAATATCCTTTTTTGTGTATTTGTTGTATATTACTTATTCCGCTCCTAGAACATAAGATCTACAAAGAAGAAATTTTGCCTTATTTATGTATGTGTTTATTTATTTTCGTTGCTGTATCTGACTTTAAAAACCTGGTAAAAAGTACATACTTAATGCATATTTTTGTATGAATAACATGTTTTACTTCCAGTCTAATTGCTTAGTGACACTCTATCAACTCTCATCCTAGATGTCAAACTTCTATTAATTCAGTTAATATTTATGTTGGCGTTTGTGGTGGTGACATAACTGTGTTTACTCATTCTGAAATTATTTTTCATTTAGAATGTTATGAAGAAATGATTGGGAATCATTGACAAAGATATTAAAGTTGTGCAACAAGTTGAAGTAAAAATTACTCTTGAAATGCAATATTTCAAAATAGTTAAAGCATGGTGAGTAGTTGCACATACAGCACAGAGTTTTTAAAAGTGAAAGTGTATTTGATTATTCAATGGTGCAATCTTAACTGCAGAAGTAGCCTTAGATTTCGGACCAAGTGACTGGGACAAAATAGCCCCACATAGGTTGATGGCTCTTAAATAAAAAGGTAATTTCACAAAACCAGTGATGTTTCATAGGCCCTTTCAGAGTTTCCAGATATTATTTATTGTATTCATTATCCTTTTGGTATTATGTTTATTGTGCTAATTAAAATGTAACAACAACCATATTAAAACATAAAATATGAGGTTCCCCAAAACAGTGAAAATGTATTGAAATTTGAATCTACAAACATGAAATTGTGAAGTGGTGGTATTTTATGGAAGATAGCATTAGGTGCAGCTAAGAGCTGCATCGGGGCCCGCATAAACTTGACAGAGCTCTGGAATGAAATGTTATCTTAAAGTGAGAACCTGTGAGGCAATTCCCAAAGGGTGCTACCCCTACAAAGGAAAGTGAGGAAATGCCTAATTGAGCCTAGAGCCTTATCATTGCTGTTGGTGGTATTCATGAGGTTGTTGATGTTTTTAATTTCTATGTTGATAAAGATTTTGCAATTTTTATTCTGACACAAAAAGTAAAGTCTTAGTGTGATGTTTTATGACTAGTTTGGGGGATTTCATATATACCTCCATTCTATTGTGCATTTGAGGATTACTGGGCTTCCCTTCTTTAGAGGCTTTTGGAAATTAAATCTTAGTCTGAAGAGGCAGATTGTCCTGTGTAATAGCCGTGCTTTTGTTCACTCTACTTCAACCACCACTCCTGCTTAACCACCACTCCTACACATTGGCAATCTTCTCTCTGCTATGGGGTAGAGAATTTGGAATCTGTAATCTACTGGGATACTAATTCACTGAGTCGGCTTCCTTGTGGGAATTTATGAGGTGTCTATTTTTCTAGAAGACCAAAACGGAGGGCGCTACCGTGTTTCTAAGTTGAGTCATGTCTGTTGGTGTTTGCCATAACAAAAATATTTAAGTACAAATACTTATTGAATACATTTATTCATGAAACATTTCATACAATTGACATTCAGACTAAATTTCTCTTCACTTGAGTTTATAACCAAGTTTTACCCTATAGCTTAAAATGGGAAGTCTACAAAATTCAGGAGCTCGAATTCAAAAAATAAATTGGTAAGCATTCTCAAGTAAAATTTCAAAACTTCATACTTAATTCATTGGTGTTTCTTTTAAATTTTATAGCTTATTATGTATCTTTTGTTTCTTTTTCATATAAGATGATGACCCTTCCCCAATGGGAGTTACTTAGTTACAAACATGGAATTTAGAGTTTCAATATTTGTTTCTATATTTAAATGAGTTATACGTAATTCTGTTCAGTAGCTCAAAACTGATTTCCTTCATGTTTTGGTAAATATGAAATGCTATGAGAATATGAAATAATGAAGCTTGTAACTAGATATGCTATTAAACAAAGCTTTCTTTTTTGTGTAAAATAGTAAGTTATAATTAAGAAATATAACCATTTATGTGAGAAGTATATGAATTCAAAATGTCCTAACTTCTTTCCAATACAATACATATGCCACAATCTAATTTATATATTCAGTTGAATTTTCACAATTTTGTCAAGTTTAACATATGAAAATAAATTATTTTAGCATGTTTTAAAGTGTGTAGTGCAATAGGTTGCATGTAATAATAGATCATAAATTTATTTGTAAAATATATGTATTGAGCACTTGTTACAGGTGTTCAATGCTTTCAAAGGTAATACATGATCCCTGAGTCCATAAGCTAATGTGGAATGTGAACTGCATGTTGGAAGGCAGGCAAAATTTGGAGAAAAAAAAGAAAGAATAATTTTGGTAGAAGGCAAAACTTAAGTAAATGCACAAAGGTTGAGAAACAAAGGGCATGTCAAAAATAACAGAACATGCCCCTGATATAAAGTGTATATTATGGAGGAGTTAGAGATAAAATCTTTTTTTCACTTTTATTGGTTATTCATTTTGCTCTAACCACACATAGTGAGGAAACATTATGCATCGACTGAACATAGTGAGAAAACTGAATTAAATCTAAGTTATATTTGGTGTATGTTTAAGGAATGCCTGGTGGAATGGAGAGTCATGAAGAGGATGTGGTGTAGCAGTGAAGCAAAAGTCTATCTACTGACAGGTGTCCCATACGGAGATTCTACCTTGAGAAAGATGGAATCTGACCTATGAAAAGTCTCAACCATCAAGGAAGAATTAAGGCATTGAGCAGAGCACATTTTCTTTTACATTGTGTGCTTCCCAACCCAACCCGATGATATGCAAGAATGAATCCTATAAAACATGATGTGGCACAAAGTAAAAACTAAAAAAATCTATTTGGCCAACATCAATATTACTTACAGAGAAAGAAGAAATGTGCATCAAGCTATCTAACAGAGCATAATACACGCACACACACACACACACACACATAGTGTTATTTCATATTTTTTTAACCACAGACCATACTACTACACCAGTGCGTGGTGACAGTGCCCAGGAGAATGATGAAAGAACCCTGCAGACATAGTGGCATCCAAAGAAGGAGACGGTGGCAGCAAATACATTTGGTGGTACCCAGTGATGAAGTAAGGTGAGTCTGATAAGGCACTGCTGTGCCGCATAAAGTAGTGGGAGGTCCTGTTGAGGATATGGTGCTTAGCAGATGTGCAATATCCAGTTTATATCCGGAAGAAGACAGCAAATAGAAAATGTAGCAATCATCAGTGAACCCAGCCAAGAAGCAGTGATGGCTTGAAAGAAGCTTTGCTTCACCTATTTGTTAAGGTGGGATATTTGTTTGTAATACATATTCTTGTACTTCCAAATAAATCAATATATAAGCAAAGAACAATAAGTGAGATTAAGATAAAAATTAAAATTTTATATATATATATATATATACACACAGTGTGCTGAGGCATGACTGCAACAATATTACACAAACAATATATTCACTGAATAAAAAAGGAGAACATTTAGATAAAGGCATTACTTATAATCTTACTACCCAGATATACTAATTCATATAGATTCTTCTAAAGTTGTTCAAAGTATATAAAGAGTAAGAGAGGAGAAAAAGTAGGAAAAAAATAAACTCATATTTGAATCTGATTTTGTAACTTATAAGTAGCATGCATAATATCCTATGTTAGGAAATAGAGACCCTCTCATTTATTTATTATAAATATGTTGTATTCTATTTGCTCTCTAGCTAGCTAGTTAGTTAGCTATTTATTATTTGTGTGTGTGATGGTTTAATACTGAGTGTCAACTTGATTAGACTGAAAGATACAAAGTATTGATCCTGGTTGTGTCTTTGAGGGTGTTACCAAAAGAGATTAACATTTGAGTCAGGGGGCTGGGGAAGGCAGACCTACCCTTAATCTGGTGGGCACAATCTCATCAACTGCCAGTGAATATAAAGCAGGCAGAAAAACGTGAAAAGGAGAGACTGGCCAAGCCACTCAGCCTACATCTTTCACCCGTGGTGGATGCCTCCTGCCCTCGAACATCAGACTCCAAGTTCTTCAGTTTTGGGACTTAGACTTGCTCTCCTTGCTCCTCAGCTTGCAGACAGCATATTGTGGGGCCCGGCGATTATGTAAGTTAATACTTAATAAACTCCCCTATACATACATACATATATATATGAATATATATATAAAATAATCCCCTATATATGGGAAAAATATATATAATATATATTATATATAACAATAATAATCCCATATATATATATATATATGTATATATATATAGGGTCATTAAGTCACCATGTGACATCAACTGCCTGTCATGAACTGGGTGCTTTCTGATCCATCTAGCCATAAAGTAGGGCATGCACAGCAGCATTCCATCATCAAATGGAAGTGATACATATGTGATCGGGCTCTAGTAGGTCCTGAAGGCATAAGTAAGTTACGTGAGGAAGTGGCTCAATTGCCCATGGTATCTACTCTTGCCACCCTGCCTTCTCTTCCCCAGTCTGCACCGATGGCCTCATGGAGTTTCCTATAATCAGTTTCCTATAATCAGAGGAAGAGGACCCTAGGGCCTGATTCACAGATAGCTCTACACAATATGTCCACCTGAAAGTGGGCAGCTGCAGCATTACAGCCCCTTTTTAGGACATGCCTGAAAGACAGAGGTGAAGAGAAATCTTCCCAATGGGCAGAACTTCGATCAGTGCACCTGGTTGTGCACTTCACATGGAAGGGGAAATGGCCAGATGTTTGATTATATATGGATTCATGGGCTGTAGCCAATGGTTTGGCTTGATGGTCAGGGATTTAGAGGAAGCATGATTGGAAAATGGGTGACAAATAAATTTTGGGAAGAGGTATGTGGATGGACCTCTCTAAATGGTAAAACACTGTGAAGATATTTGTATCCCATGTGAGTGCTCACCAACGGGTGACCTCAGCAAAGGAGGATTTTAATAATCAAGTGGATAGGATGACCCGTTCTGTGGACACCACTCAGCTCTTTCCCCAGCCACTCTGTCATTGCCCAATGGACCCATGAACAAAGTGGCCATGGTAGCAGAGATGGAGGTTATGCGTGGGCTCAGCAACATGGACTTCCACTCACCAAGGCTGACCTTGCAACGGTCATTGCTGAGTACCGAATTTGCCAGCGGCAGAGACCAACGCTAAATCCTCGATATGACACCATACCTCAGGGCGATCAGCCAGCTACCCGGCAGCAGGTTGATTATATTGGACCTCTTTCATCATGGAAAGAGCAGAGATTTGTCCTCACTGGAATAGACACTTACTCCAGATATGGGTTTTCCTATCACGCACGCAATGCTTCTGCCAAGACTACCATCTGTGGACTCACAGAATGCCTTATCCACTGTCATGGTATTCCACACAGCATTGCCTCTGACCAAGGCACTCACTTTACTGCTAAAGAAGTGCAGCAGTGGGCTCGTGCTCATGGTATTCACTGATCTTACCATGTTCCCTATCATCTTGAAGCAGCTGGATTGATAGAACATTGCAATGGCCTTTTGAAGTCACTATTACAACACCAACTAGGTGACAATACTTTGCAGGGCTGGGGTAAAGTTCTCCAGAAGGCCATGTATGCACTGAATCAGCATCCAGTATATGGTACTCCTTCTCCCATAGCCAGGATTCGCCGGTCCAGGAATCAAGGGGTAGAAGTGGAAGTGGCACTACTCACCATTACCCCTAGTGACTCACTAGCAAAATTTTGGCTTCCTGTTCCTGCAACATTATGTTCTGCTGGCCTAGAGGTGTTAGTTTCATAGGGAGGTATTCTGCCACCAGCAGACACAACAACTCCATTGAACTGGAAGTTAAGATCGCCACCTGGACACTTTGTGCTCCTCCTACCTTTAAGTCAACGAGCTAAGAAGGGAGTTACAGTGTTGGCTGTGGTGATTGACCTGGACTATCAAGATGAAATCAGTCTACTACTCCACAATATAGGTAAGGAAGAGTATGCATGGAATACAGGACATCCATTAAAATGTCTTAGTATTACCATGCTCTGTGATTAAGGTCAATTGGAAAACACAACAGCCCAATCCCAGCAGGACTACAAATGGCCCAGAACCCTCAGGAATGAAGGTCTGGGTCATTCCACAAGGAAAAATACCACAGCCTGTTGAAGTACTTGCTGAAGGCAAAGGGAATACAGAATGAGTAGTGGAAGAAGGTAGTCATCAATACAACCATGTGACCAGCTGCAGAAATGGGAACTATAATTGTCATGAACATTTCCTCCTTCTTTTGCTAAAAACATGTTTGTGCATATATACACTTGTACTAAGAAAATAACTTTATTTTATTTCCTTTTCCTTTATCATGTGACATAAGATTTATTGACTTCATATCAGCATTCAAGTATTGTTAGCTTTATGTAATAGTATTTGAGTTGGGGATTGGTGCCTTTCTGGTTGTACAAAGAATAGTTGTATTATGTTAGGCATAATTATGACTTTATTATTGTCTTTATTTGAAGATTATGTATGACCTCAGGATATGTATATGGGTTCAAGTTGACAAGGGGTGGACTTGTGATGGTTAATACTGTCAACTTGATGGGATTGAAGGATACAAAGTATTAATCCTGGTTGTGTCTGTGAGGGTGTTGCCAAAAGAGATTAACATTTGAGTCAGTGAGCTGGGAAAGGCAGATCCACCCTTAATCTGGTGGGCACAATCTAAGTAGCTTCCAGCAAATGTAAAGCAGGCAGAAAAACGTGAAAAGGGGAGACTGGCCTAGCCTCCCAGCCTACATCTTTCTCCCCTACTGGATACTTCCTGCCGTCAAACTTCAGATTCCAAGTTATTCAGTTTTGGGGCTCCAGCTGGCTCTCCTTGCTCCTCAGCTTGCAGACAGCCTGTTGTGGGACCTTGTGATTATGTAAGTTAATAATAAACTCATATATATATATTCTATTAGTTTTGTCCCTCTAGAGAACCCTGAATAATACAATGTGTGACTATATGTGTGTGTGTATATACACATATATTGGTGGCTTCATAGACTGTGCTCTTTTTTATTTGCAGCCTTTGAATGCCATGCTGGAATTCCTAAGTATTTGTTTGATGATTTGTCTCTTATAATAGACATTTATTTCAGGGGAGCTTTTGGCCAAAGTTCAGGAAAATTTCCTTTTCCTTTCCAGAGCAAAATCAATGAATAAGTTTCACATAATACATAAGTGGATCTTTCTGATATCTCTATTTATTGTATTAAGACAGTATTGATATATAATCATCTATTACTCACACATTTCTCAGACTTCTGGTCAAAGCTCACAGGAGCAGTTGACTGAAAGAAATGCATTCAATCCCATGGACATGATCTGGCTGATGCCTCTACAGAGATGACTGGCAGTGGTCACTGGTAATGTAAGTTTGTTTTACTACAAAGTGTCAATTCTTGGAAAATTCTCATTACAAAGAGCAATACGTAAAAATCAAATAACAATCTATGCATCTTACTGTAAATTATTTAAATTATTCTATGAAAAAGTAACAGCCTAAATTGTGCTCTTCTAGTGACAGATGAAGAAAGATAGCAAAAAGCAAAACCTTTGACCCACTGAAACAAGATCGCTCAAGAACTCCCTAGCAAAACAATACAGGTCACTACACTCAATATGCATGTCCCTTTTGGTTTTCTTAAAAAATTTAGATGTGTTTGTTTCTATTATTCATTCTCACAATCCATGTGGTTTAAGGATAATTGAAAAATTGGACTCTATTTTTAGCTTCAAGGAGTCAGAATCAAAAAAAAAAAAAGAAAAAAGTATTACAACTTATCTTGCTAGTTCTTCATTTAGATAAATTAGGCCTGTGGTTGTATATTGAACCAGAACCTCAAGGAAAGACGGTTAATAGTTTCTTGAAAAGTACTTTAGGAATAGGAGAGAGATGGGAGAATTCTAAGCAAATGGTGGCAGCAAAGTAGTTTTGGAATCTCCCTGAATCCCATCTTCCCCAAATTAATGAAGAAACCAGAAAATTAGAACTAAAATTTGCAGATAGCATCACAAAGCAAACAAACAACCAAAACAGCATATAAAAATGTATGCCCCGTGAACCCCAAAATAAGGGCAGATGATGGCTAACCATAGCTTCACAATCTTCATGGAACAGAAATTGCATGGGGGGGAGTGGAGGAAAGTCTAAGAGATATGCTACAGCCCTCAGAGCTCCTAACCCCCTAACTAGCAGTCTGGGTACAAACTAACCATAAAATAAATGCTAGAAAGGCTGGCTTATGCCTTTAATCCCAGCACTTTGGGAGGCCAAGGTGGGAGGATCACCTGAGGTCAGTAGTTCAAGACCAGCCTGGGCCTGGCCAACATGGTGAAGTCTCATCTCTACAAAAAATACAAAAATTAGCCTGGCATGATGGCGGGTGCCTGTAGTCCCAGCTACTCATGAGGCTGAGGCAGGAGGATTGCTTGAACCTGGGAGGAAAAGTTGCAGTGAGCTGAGATTGCACCACTGCACTCCAGCCTGGGTGACAAAGTGAGACTCTGTCTCAAAAAAAAAAGAAAGAAAAGGAAACACTACATGCAAAGGAAAGAGAAGACCCTCCTAAAAGTGCAGGAGAAGAGGGAGAAAACGTTAATAATATTTTTATCACTTCATGAAAACAACAGAAGAGGGAAATTTAAAGATGTTAAGCTAGAAGTTACCTTGGCCCAATTCTTCCTAAATGTGCAGGAAAACGTATATAACTTAAAATGAATTTCAGACAATATTCTGTTCTTTGACTTTCACTCGAAGTTATCATAAGAAAAAAAGTCAGAGTAATTCTCCCACTGATAATAAAAGCAATCTAAAATGATAGATGGAAATTTTAATCGAATATTTCAAATCTAGCTAAATAAGATGAAGGAAATGAGAGAAGCTACAGAAAGACAAAACAAATCAGAATTAGAAAAAAATTCTCAAAAAAGTGAAAGGAGAAATGGAAGATTAAAAAGAAAGCTAAAAAAGCCAAAAAATAATAATTAATTTTATTAAGAAATGAAGACTAAAATACAAGTATCATTTCAACACAGAAGATGCTTTAGAAGAAATTGAAAAAGCAAAGGAGGAGGCTTTTATAAAAGTAAAAAAAAGAAAGAAAGATATAAAGCAATAAATTTAGAAAATGTACAAATTTAATGCTATAATTAAGAAAACTTTCTGGCAATTTAGTGGAAAAATTTACACTAAAATGTTATACTGCATTTCTTAGAATTTCAACCCAAAAAAACCAAAGTCAGGAGATGTTTTTGTGAAATTATTTAAGCTTGAGGAGAGGAAATAACTGTCTTCAGACATTTCTACAGCAATGCTTTGTGCTATAAGACAGTACATTATACAATTTAATGTACTCAATGACCAGAAATGTGAGTCAAAGATTTTATATCTCACAGATGGATTTGCACATATAAAGGAAACAGAAAAAAACTGTTGAACACACAAAAGCTTAGAAAATGTGTTTGTTGTAATATTGCCAAAGAATCTACTAAAAAACAAACTGGGGCAACAAAGATGACAGTGGTGATATTGGCATAAGGACTGCACCAAGCATTAAATGGGTAACATTCTACAGTAATAAAATTAAATTGTAATTGTAATTGTAATGGATCCAGAACATTTAATGGCTATATGTTTTTACAATGTAAACCTAATAAGGGAATGGGTATTGGGAAGAGTATATGAAAACATAAATAAGCACCAGATCACTTTACAGGAAATAACTGGGAATAATAAGATATTACTTGAAATTAGCTATTGAGGAAGAGGGATGGGGAAGAGAGGTTATTAGCTAATAAGAAAGAGTTCAGCTAATCTTATTCACAGTAGAAAACCCAAGGAATATAGCACCCTCTCCCACAAAAGAGAGAACCACAGTTATTATTCAATAGTATTGAATATAACAGTAATCATGAGCATAAAATAAAAACAAAAAGACTTTTCAATATCAACAGTTAAACCAAAAATGAACATTAGGAGGTAGACGACAGAGTGGAGGGCTATATAAATAAAATACACTCACACAAACACACATACACACCCCGCATCACATTATATGCCACAATTTGAGAGAAATAAAGCTAAATTTTGTAAATAGGCTTAATCACTTTTAAAGAGAAAGTGTAAACATTTTCATGTTGACCAACAAAGCAAAATTCAACATTACACATTGGGAATAAAAAGAGAAATTCATAAACATTTAAAAAATAAGCAAGCCATAACAGGTAAATACAAATAAAAACAAAACAAAAATCACAATATTGATATCTGTCAACATTGTATAATTAAGACTAGAAAGCATTAAAAAAAGATATAAAAGTGATGTAATAAGGCTGAAATCTAAAGTTTACCATGAATACCAGTTATTCATACTTGTGAATACAATTAAAACAGTGATAGCTCTCATAAGAAAATCATGTATGGAGAACAAGAAATCAAAACTTAATGAGAAACTTTAAAACACATTTTTCCGTCTCAGGCAGATGCAATGTTAAAAAAAATTAGAAAGATCATAGAAAACCTAAATTATATAATTAATAAGATTTTATAAGTGTTAAAAGTCTGGTAACATCAAATAAACTGGAATCCAATAATAATTTTTTTAAAAAAACTTCCAAACTTTTAGGCTAGAAATTCAAAGATAAGTGCCATTATATAACTTTTGAATCAATCTTAATTATATGCTAAAAACCAGTTACAATAGATACAAATCCATGTATGTGGAACACAACAAAATCAGATGTGTGTGAATAATTATATAAGCATATAAATAAATCAAATTTCCACTCAATAAGCTAGAAAAAAACAAAAATTAAAAAATTAGCAGATATACAATCATTAAAGACAAAAGCAAGGAGTAATCAGAAAACTGAAGAAAATAGCATAATTAATACATAAGTCCAAAAGATGGTTTTTAAAATAAATTGACAAAACAACAACAAAAAACACTATTTAAATTAATCAAGAAAAAGCTCACATACAAAAATATGATATGCCCATAAAGAATAACCATCAAAACATAAGAAATTGTAAAACTCATCAGAGAGTAGGTGTCACAACTGTATTCAAATAAGTATAAAAATCGAAATCAAGTAAATTTAAGAAGAATAACACTTTCAAAATATAATTCTATAAAGACAGAAAGTTACTATTTATGAAGTCACACCATCACAACCCTAGGCCCAAATAATTTCACAGGCAAATGCTACAAACCTTTGATAATCAGACAACTCCAGTAAAACCATTAGAATTGTCTACCACTATTTGGTCTTTAAAAAAATAAGAAAAAAAGGAAAAGCATCCAAAATCATTCTGTCAGGTGAGTACTAATATACTTTCAAATCTGAAAAAAAAGCACCAGAAAAAAGATGGTTAAAATTTAATCTTGCTTATGGACAATTTCAAAAATTCTTAACAAATACAATTAAAAAATCCAATAGCAAATTAAATATTTTATCCATCATAACAAAAGATTCATTCCAGAATTTCAAGAATGGTTCAATATTAGAAAATCAATTATTAATAGATTAAAGAAACACAATTGTGTTTAAATTTCACAGATGCAGAAAATGCTTTTTCAAAAATGTTAATACATATTTACGTTAAAATCTCTCAGTATACTAAGATTCAGATATAATGACATACCATTTTATAGATCAAGAAATTGAATGGGGTAAGTAGGCTGCTGTAAAGTCATACTTAAAGGATTTTGGTGACACAGTATTTTGATGCCAAGGATGTGGGAAGAATTGAAGATGATTCCAAATTGTCCAGCCTGGATGTTTGTACTCCAACAAAAGGAAATATGGGGGAATCTATAGGATATATGGATTTGCAGGAACAAATTATAAGTTTTGTTTTGGTGTTCTTGAGTTGAAGAACCAAGGCAATGTTGAAGTATTAATGTCCTAGAATCAGCGAGAATAGGGATCTGGCCTATGGAAAGACATGGCCCTGGAGACATTCATTCTAGCATCATCAGTTTGGAGATGAAATGTGATTTTAATTTATATTTTGTAGAATTATTATAATACATATATGAAAGAAGTATATGGGAGCATTTTCCGGATGTGACAAAATTCAATACATCCTTTTGTCTCTTATAGACATTTACTTTCCTTCTGTTTAATGTAAATGCTATTCAAAACTATAAAACATTACTACTGTTCTTATTACATAGCTTTTAGATTGCTGTTTATATTTAAAGGTATTTTGCATGCTTTAATTGAAATAATATTAGATACTGAGAAGCTCTTATCCTTTGTAAAAGGTAGGTAGTCACCCAGAGATGTGTTAAAAAGAATAGTCTGATGTTTATAACTGGAAAGTTCTATTTTAATTTATATGTGTTGTCTCTACTGAAGAAAGGAGAGATGTCTATTTTTTAAGTGACTCCTTTGTGCCAGGCACTTAAAATTTCTATTTATGTTTGAGAAAGTCCAGGGTTTGAGCCCAAATCAATCTGACTCTCATTCCGCGACTCAACACTAAGGTATTTTCTTTGAATTATTTTACTCTTTTTTGTTGTTTTTGTTTTTATGAGATGGAGTTCTGCTCTTATTGCCCAGGCTGGAGTGCAATGGTGCGATCTCAGCTTATTGCAAGCTCCGCCTCCTGGGATTAAGTGATTCTCCTGCCTCAGACTCCCAAGTAGCTGGGATTACAGGTGCCTGCCACCACGCCCAGCTAATTTTTGTATTTTTGGTAGAGACGGAGTTTCACCATGTTGGCCAGGCTGGTCTCCAACTCCTGACCTCAGGTGATCCACCAGCCTCAGCCTCTCAAAGGGCTGGGATTACAGGCATGAGCCACCACACCCAGCCCTGAATTATTTTACTCTTAACCCAAATTCAAATAGCTAGATCATGTAGTAGAGCTAATTTGTTTGACATTGTGGCTGGTATGAGTGATTATATTAATAAGCATAGCTACCAATTATTAAAGGCCTTCTATTGTTAGGAACTATAAGAACCCTATTATTTTCTACAAGAGATGCTTAGGAGAAACCCCCAATGAGAGATTGATATAGTATCATTTTACTGGAAGAAATCAGAGTAAAAATTATTAAGTAATGTGCAACAGTACTTATTTAAACCTGACACCTAATTGGTTTTGGATAACGAATAAATTTTGAATGCAAAATGTGTGCTCTCCCTTTTGCTTGACAGTCTGGTAGGTTTCCAGATTTAGCTCTATTTGTCATCTGCTCACCTTTGATCACCATGCCCCTGCTTCCCCTGCTTGGTGCATTGCAGTTGTATTTTCCAAGGATGGAAGTCACATTTCCTTCTATCCCGCATTCTCTTCTAGAAACCTACCACTTCCCTATCAAAGAGTATACTCTAATTTCAATTCCTTTGATTGTGAGTGGCCTTTATGTTGAGTAGAACACAGCAGAAGTGCTGCTCTGTGAGTTTCTTTAGCATACTCTTTGCCAACTGGAACACTCACGAGAGCCTTAGTTACTCTTTAAGCAGTTCAGCACCACTAGTGCCACCATGGTAGGAGGAAACCTAATCTAGCTTATGTGCACAGGCAGCCTCTAACTGCAACACCTCCAGCCACTGCAAGTGCAGAAGAAACTCTAAGCCAGAATTCTCCCCTAGCCTCCTCCTCATTTTCTTACCCACCAAAACTGAGAAACATTGTTGATATAAATCATAAAGTTTTGACTTGATTTCTTATGCAACAATAGTGTTAGACAAGGGTTATGACAAGGGTTGATGAACCACAGTAGGCAGGCAAAATCTGGCCCAACACCTCTTTTTGTAAATCAAGTTTTATTAGAACATAGATATGCTCTCTGTTTTGGTACCAGTATCATGCTGTTTTGGTTACTGTAGCCCTGTAGTATAGTTTGAAGTCAGGTAGCATGATGCCTCCAGCTTTGTTCTTTTGGCTTAGGATTGACTTGGCAATGTGGGCTCTTTTTTGGTTCCATATGAACTTTAAAGTAGTTTTTTCCAGTCCTGTGAAGAAAGTCATTGGTAGCTTGATGGAGATGGCATTGAATCTATAAATTGCCTTGGGCAGTATGGCCATTTTGGAACAGAACAGAGCCCTCAGAAATGATACCACACATCTACAACCATCTGATCTTTGACAAACCTGACAAAAACAAGAAATGGGGAAAGGATTCCTTATTTAATAAATGGTGCTGGGAAAACTGGCTAGCCATATGTAGAAAGCTGAAACTGGATCCCTTCCTTACACTTTATACAAAAATTAATTCAAGATGGATCAAAGACTTAAATGTTGAACCTAAAACCGTAAAAAACCCTAGAAGAAAACCTAGGCAATACAATTCAGGACATAGGCATGGGCAAGGACTTCATATCTAAAACACCAAAAGCAATGGCAACAAAAGCCAAAATTGACAAATGGGATCTCATTAAACTAAAGAGCTTCTGCACAGCAAAAGAGACTATCATCAGAGTGAATAGGCAACCTACAGAATGGGAGAAAATTTTTGCAATCTACTCATCTGACAAAGGGCTAATATCTAGAATCTACAAAGAACTCAAACAAATTTACAAGAAAAAAACAAACAATCCCATCAAAAAGTGGGCGAAGGATATGAACAGACACTTCTCAAAAGAAGACATTTATGCAGACAACAGACACATGAAAAAATGTTCATCATCACTGGCCATCAGAGAAATGCAAATCAAAACACAATGAGATACCATCTCACATTAGTTAGAATGGCAATCATTAAAAAGTCAGGAAACAACAGGTGCTGGACAGGATGTGGAGAAATAGGAACACTTTCACAATGTTGGTGGGACTGTAAACTAGTTTAACCATTGTGGAAGTCAGTGTGGTGATTCCTCAAGGATCTAGAACTAGAAATACCATTTGACCCAGCCATTCCATTACTGGGTATATACCCAAAGGATTGTAAATCATGTTGTTGTAAAGACACATGCACACCTATGTTTGTTGCAGCACTATTCACAATAGCAAAGACTTAGAACCAACCCATATATCCATCAACAATAGACTGGATTAAAAAAATGTGGCACATATACACCATGGAATACTATGCAGCCATAAAAAATGATGAGTTCATGTCCTTTGTAGGGACATGGATGAAGCTGTAAACCATCATTCTCATCAAACTATCGCAAGGACAAAAAACCAAGCACCACATGTTCTCAATCATAGGTGGGAATTGAATAATGAGAACACTGGGACACAGGAAGGGGAACATCACACACTGGGGCCTGTTATGGGGTGGGATGAGCGAGGAGGGATAGCATTAGGAGATATACCTAATGCTAAATGACGAGTTAATGGGTGCAGCACACCAACATGGCACGTGTATACATATGTAACAAACCTGACGTGCACATGTACCCTAGAACTTAAAGTATAAAAAGAAAAGAAAAAAAAAAGAACATAGCTACACTTATTTGTTTACATATTGTCTGACTGCTTTAAGCAGTTTAGTAATTTCAACAGCAATACCTTTTAGTATTTTCTTTGATTATTGAATCTACCTTCTCCAAAAACAGTAGTGCCTATATGTTCCCTAACAAAATACTATGGACTATTTTTGAGCTTAGTTGTAGTGCCCTCCACAAATTCCAATTTCCCTTGTTTCTTTTTATTTTTTGTAACTTCTTTAAATTTTGTAAGTTGACAGATTATAATTGTATGTCTCAATATAACAGCATCTTTACTTCCTTCCTTGTATCCATGATTTTCTGAAGGTTCTTCCCACACTGATCCTGAGAATGTTCATATTGTCACTGTTTCTTTGGCCAGTGGGACATTAGCAAACACAGGGTAAACAGAAATCTGAAAAATCATTACATACTGTTGCTTGCACTCTTGCTACTGAATGCCCTGTGGCACCACCAAACCAAACCTGAAGTCACCCCCTGAGATGCCCCATATCTCCAGCTGGGGTCTCAGAAACATTAGTGAGCCCATCCTAGGTCAGCCAGACCCAGCTGATCAAGCCCAGGATCATAAAACATGTTCATATTGGCTGTTTTCAGCCATTGAGTTTTGGTATGGTTTGAAACACAGCAAAGGCTAATTGGTACATCCACAAAGTCAGCTTTAATGTTCTCTGCCTCTACTCCTTTATGCAACTGGGAATAAATTTGCTAAAATTATAAGGCTCAAGAAGTAATATAGGTTAAAAGTAAATATGAGTCAAAGGAAAATTCTTCAAACTCTGTAGTAATATATTCTTAATTCTTTCATAAGAGAAGCTAGGAATTAGGAGTTTGAGGTAGAGAAGAATGATGTTTTACATGCCTAATTTTTGAGTTTAATTACAAAATCTTGGTAATTAAATATTTTGGTTCTGAACCAGGGAGGCCTAATTTAGGGTTTCATGGGTTTCAACAGACATAACAATCACGTGGAGAAGAATCAGGAAGATACAAAGATTTTCAGGCTAAATCAATGGGTAAAGAAACTTTTAGAATGAAATCTTAAAGAGCAGATGATTTTAAAACTTTAAGAAGATGAATTCAGTTGGTTATTAATAAACAAGTTAACACCAGAATCTAGGGCAAACAAACCTGGTGGCCTAGTGAAAAGTCCCTTCTCCTCACTGCCTGCATTTTTTTTTCCTTAAGAGAAAGATATTTATATAGGTACCATTACTAAAATCTTGAATAAAATGATCTTTCAGCAAATTACATTTCTAGCATTTCATTTCCCAGTGGTAATGCCAAATAAAATGCAGATAAAAACATTAAATGTAGCTACCTGCTGCTGTAGCACTGGGCAAGATTCCATCCGTAGGCATTCTAATAGGCTCAAAATGAGGCTTTTCGTATTGCTGAACTGTACTGTACAATCACAGGATAATTTAGAACAAAAAGTAAAGGTCAGGCATTTAATGCTTCTATGAGTGACCTTTTCACTCCCAACCCTTTTGTACAAGCATCTGTATTAGCAAGTTTAGATGCGTCTTTTAAGAAAGTTGTACAATTCCCTCCAGGAGCTATGTTTCTGCTTTCAAAGGGCCTCCATGGGGAATGGAGTTTCGCTGAAACATTCACAGTGAAGCAAAGTCCTCATTGTCCCCCTGAGAGATTCAATAACAAAAGCTAAGTACAGTATGAGAGGCAGCAGTTTCCATGGTAAATATTAATGATCAGCATTCAGGTGCTTACTTGGATCCGAGGAGTTCAGCAAGAGTCTCTCCTTCTTCCTTCTCAGGAAGAATGTGGGGTCTGCCAAAGGTCAGCTGTATCATGAGCCTTGAGTTCATAATGTACTTAAGTGGCCACTATGCCTCTGTTATTAGATGACCTCCTGCTACAGAATGAAACTTCCTCTTTAACCCAAATTCCTAAGGTCACATGAAATAAAAACAGCATGCTGTAATAGTGGCTGGAATAAGTGCTTTTCACATAACGAATGTTCAATAAATGTTATTCGAATTAAATAAATCACTTATTTTATTTCAGGTAAAAACATGGGCACTAATACTTTGAAGAAAATAATGGGAGAAACTGCACTTTCCCTCAGTTCAAGATTCAGCAAATATTACTGAACACTCCCTGTGCCTCCTCCCAGCCCTGTGCAAACCACTGTGATGCTAAAAAGGCTCAGAACAGAGCCTCCTCCCTGCATTCCTCATTGTCAGACCTCTATGCACATGGTTCTTCCTCGCTCTCCAGCTTATCAAGCACACAGGAAGTTTACTACAGTTCCTTTGTTAGAATTTTTGTTTGTTTATTTTTGTTTTTTTTGTTGTTGTCAAGATACATCAGTGACCTCTGCGTTTTCATATACAAAAGACACAATTGTGTTCTCAATTTAGTCTATTTGTCAGTAGCAATTAATATTAGTGACATTTTAGATCTTAAAACACCCACATCCTCTTTTAGTAGCCTTTTCCTCTTAGTCTCCTTGGGGTTTAAGGACAGGTCAGCTTCCCTCTCCATTAGTACTTTTCCCTAGGTGATTGACTTTCATGGCTTATTACTGCAGAGTTTATGTTTCCAGCCCAGAAGTCACTTCTCAGTACACCTTTGTCCATCGATTCTTTCATCCATCCATCCATCCATCCATCCACCCATCCATCCATCCATCCATCCATCCATCCATCCATCCATCCAGAAAATAGGATGGAAGCAGTATATATTTCTAAGTGTGTTAAGTAAAAAGATCAAGGTGCCTTCTGGAGTTGTCTTGAGAGCTGCCAGAAAGAGCTGAAACCAGAACGAGTTGAAGGAAGGTCACTCTGGGAATCATTACCAGGATTTAGGAAAGATGAGGCATATACTTTTCTCTTCATTATAGTTTTCTCCATTCCTGATGACTCTGAAAAGGCTACTCATGGACCATCTCATCAGAGTCAATATTGTTGGTTGTTAAAGAGATGCATTCTGAAGACCCTAAATCAGACCTGCAAAACCAAAACAGCTGGGGGTGGCCGGGCGCGGTGGCTCACGCCTGTAATCCCAGCACTTTGGAAGGCCAAGGTGGGCAGATCACAAGGTCAGGAGATCGAGACCATCCTGGCTAACATGGTGAAACCCCGTCTCTACTAAAAATACAAAAAAAAATTAGCCAGGTGTGGTGGCGGCCACCTGTAGTCCCAGCTACTCAGGAGGCTGAGGCAGGAGAATGGCATGAACCCAGGAGGCGGAGCTTGCAGTGAGCTGAGATGGCCCCACTGCACTCCAACCTGGGCTACAGAGCGAGACTCCGTCTAAAAAAACAAAAACAAAAAAACAGCTGGGGGTTATTGTCAAGCATGATAGAGTTTAGGCAGTATTGTTTTAAGGCTGTGAATCTGCTTTTAAATAACACTTTTCCCTCATTCATCTGTGTTGTGTGTTTTATTGTGTTTGTTTTTATATCTAGTCTTTAATTTGAACCTTGATTTTGTCATTTAGACAGAAGATACTTGTTTTGTTGTGGGCTAAATATTATTTGGTACTTTTGTTGTTTCATGTTTAGATTCTTGTTGTATTGAACTATGTCAAGAATCTGAGACATTTCTATATTTCTATTTTAGCACTTTTAAAATAGACTTTGTTTTTGAGAGCAGTTTTAGGTTCACAACAAAATTGAGCAGAAGGTCCAGGGATTTCACACATACTCCCTCCCTTCGCAAATACACAGCCTCTCCCATTTTTAAAATTTTAAATATTTAACATTTTAAACTACAGTCTGTATTCTTGAAATGATGCTGATTTTCTATCTGGCATAGATTTTACGTTATATAATGTATATTGTATTTAAAAAATCTCTATTCCTTTATCATTTTAAGTAGTTTTTTTTCTATTACTCTACTACTCTTTAATATACCAAGGTATTAAAAGCATAGGAAAGTGTATTAAAATTCTTCATTACAATAAGTATGATTTTTTTCAATTTTGCCTCACAATTCTAGCCAATTTTACTTTATATATTTCACCTTTATATTCTTGAGTGCAAAAAGGCTCATGACTATTATATCTTTTTTAGAGATTTTACCTTTCATGATTATAAAATATCCTCTTTGTCCTTTTTAATGGTTTTCACCTCAAAAGCTACTTTCTATGTTATAAATATAACCACACCTGCTTTCTTTTCTGTCGAGTTTTTATTAGACTAAAAATCTTCATTTAATTGTCTCTTTGGTTCAACCTTTATGTGCCATTTTGCTTCTAATGATTATTATAATAAGTGCAAAGATACATATTAATTCACAGAATATGAGATTCTATGTTATTTAAGGTACAGTTGTTTTTCTTTAATGACTGATTTATTTGTCATATTTTCAGTCAACATCTGTTTTTCTTTTCAATTGATTAATGTTCATTAATGTTTATTGGTGGCTTTTATGTTTCTACTTTGATAATTATTGGTTTTAATATGTTTATTCATTCTTTTTGTCTCCTGCATTTATTTACAATTTTTATAATTCATTATCAAACAATGAATTAAACAATAACTTTTTGCCCCCTTTTTCTCCTATAAAGTATATAAAAGATGTATGTGGGATATTTGTGGTTCGTATTCAGCATTACCTCTCATCCACTGAATGAGTTCTGGGATATATCTTTTGTAGTTATATTTTGTTTTTATTTTGGTCATCTTTATCAATGCTTTTCATAATGCTCTTTTTACATAAAAGCCTACTTTTATTTGGACAATGTAGTAGCCCCAGTAATTTATCTGAATGTACACATTAGAATATTTGTTTGCATTTTTTTAAATTATACTTATTCATCAAGCCTGTATAGTAGTGCTACTTGGTACAGTTGCTAGCATAGTCCCTCTCCTTGAACTGTGGATTCTTCTTCAGTATTCAGTGATGTTTTCTCATCTGATCCAATCAATAAGCTAAAGGGGCAAGAATATATGCGGAGGCAGTATAACAAGGTGGTTCAGAGCTCAGACTCAAGGGCTAGAGCATCTGAGTTAGTATATATAAAGTGCTCAAAGTGGTACATACCAATACTTAAATAGATATTAACTACTATTATGTACTTTTGTTTCTAACAGCTTTATTGATATAAAATCAATATACTGTACAATTAATTGCTGAGTGGAATAGTAACTCTATGTTTAAGTTTTTGAGGAACTGACAAACTATTTTCCAAAGTGGTTGCACCATTTTGTATTTGTACCAGCGTTGTATGAGGGTTCTAATTTTTCTACATTCTTGGCAACTCTTCTTACTGACTTTTTAATTATAGCGATTCCAGTGGGTTTGAATTTTAAAACTTAGGGTTTATTATTTGTTAGAGATGGTGAATCCAACAGATCAGGAGACGACTGTCACATTTAAACAATGGTTTATTACTTACAGTTCCCAAGAGGAGGCATGCAGGCCACACCAGGTCACATGGTGAAACACCAGAAGTGGTCAGAATACAGAAGGGGCAACAGAAAAGCTTGAAAAGTAGACATTATTGTGATTTCCACGGGAAAGGCAAGGCAAGCCAAGGTAAGCAGGCTTAGGATTGGCTAGTTTGAATAATTTTGGATGCCTCTCTCTGGAGTGTAGAGATTGTATCTAGTTGTCTGGTATCTGGTTCTGAGATAATTACCTTCTGCATTGTAATGGCCAGAATATCCCAGAACCAGAATGCCTCCTCCTATGAACCAGGAAGCAGGCCCTCTACCAGAAACCATATCTACCAGTGCCTTGATCTTGAGTGTCCAGCCTCCAGAACACTTATTGATAAGCTACCTAGTTTATGACATCTGTTTTGGCAGCCTGAAAAAACTAAAATACTGCTGTATCATTTGTGTTTAGAATCATGCCTGACATAGAGAAAGTATTCACCAAGTTTTTATGAAAAAATGTGTATATCAGGGACAAGCAAATAAATACCATAACAAGTTGCTACTTAACACAATGTTGACTATGTTTTCTTGCTTTCTTGCTTTCTGTATTCTTGATGCTCTGGCATCTGAGCTCTCGCTAATCCATGAGAGAGTGCTTTTCCAGGGTGAGTGAATTCCTAGACATAGAAACCACACCCCCCAGAAGCATTCTTTCCATCTGCAAATGTGGGCTCTGGACTGGTACATTTGCAGCTTCCTGGTTCATAGGTAGTGCCGCCTTACTGGGTCCTCTCAGGATGAAAGGAGAGAATGAACTCCCTTAGGCCTATTTTTAAGGGCCTAATCCCATTCATGAGAGTTCTTCCCAAAAGCCTCATTTTCAAATACTTGGGCTTCACTGGCATTTCTGACAACATTGAAAGCCTTGGGGCATCGCTAGCAGGGTAATGAAGGTGGAGAAGAGAACAGGCCACTGGATTCAATCTCCAGCTCACCAATATTTAGAGGAGAAATAAGCCATGAAGGAGACTGAGAAGAAACATTAACTGGTTCAAAACAATCAGAGACTGTGGTATCATCAATACGAAGAAAAAGATGTGTTCAAAGCTAGTCCCTGGTCAAGTATATGAAATGGGATTTTGAAACCGAGTAAGGCAATAATGGAAATTTTTGGCTTATCTGAACTCTCCTGGGTCAAATGGGATTGCAAGTGCATAATGTGAAATACACTTTCACATATTCAATACAAGTTATTAAATTATGCACACAGAATAAATTTTGAGTATTTGTATTTGTTTGGCTTTTCTTTTAGACTGAGAATGTTTTTTCTAATGATCAGTCATGTTGAGCACACTTTCATATACCTGTTTGCCGTTTGTGTATCTTGTTTTGAGAAATGTCTATTGAGATCTTTTGCCTATTTTAAATCAGATTATTAGATTTTTTAATAGAGTTGTTTAAGATCCTTATATATTAAATTCTATAGAAGGAAAATAAAAATAATGACACTGACTTAAGTGCCATAAGGGTTCCTCGGTGACATGATGTTTGGGCAGTAATTAGTTCGATGAAAAGGATCCGGGACTTGTCAGAAAAGAAATTAGACATAATATTGCACAGAATAAGAATGTCCAAGGAACTGTGATTCCACATCCCTATTTACACTCAGTTCACATGTCCTTTGTATACTGCTGTCTACTCCACGCCCAACTTTTCCCCACAACCTTTAACCTTGTGTCATTTCAAATGCCATGGACTCTGACACCAATGTCAGGTTAAATATATCCAGGAGTTATGGTTGAAGGGTTTTGTTGAATTATTTCAATTGATCTGCATTACAAAATGCTCTGTGTGTATGAATCTTTGGACTTTGAGATACTGATCCTGTTCCTAATTTTCATAGTTTGACTCCGACACCTACTCTTGACTTCTGGCAGGCCCTAGCCCTGAGGGGAGAGATGGTTTTGGAAATCTCTCTCCTTCTCTTGTCTTAAATATCCTAAGCATGGCAAAAACATGCTAAGATACACATAAATGCTTTGTAGAAATTGAGAAATGTTAAAATTTTGTGTTTGCAAGAGCAAAAATCATTTTCAAGTAAACAGTTATTCTTGTTTATATTTTTGTCAATATAATGTTAAATAAGGTGTCATTATTAATGTTATTATCAAATATTACCAGCAAATTCTTCCAAGCTTTATAAGAATAAATAATACAGGCCAGGAGCGGTGGCTCATTCCTGGAATCCCAGCACTTTGGGAGGCCGAGGCGGGCGGATCACCTTAGGTCAGGAGTTCCAGACCAGCCTGCTCAACATGGCGAAACCCTGTCTCTACCAAAAGTCCAAAAAATTAGCTGGGCATGGTGGTGGGTGCCTGTAATCCCAGCTACTTGGGAAGCTGAGGCAGGGGAATTGCTTGAACCCGAGAGGTGACCAGAGTGAAACTCCATCAAAGGAAAAAAAAAAGAAGAAGAAGAAATAGCAAAAAAAAAAAGTTTAGAATATAAACATGCAGAGTTTCTAAATTTATTTTAATGTGTTGTTGTAACCTCCATAACAAATCTAATGAGGAAATCTTTTACCACAAATATAAACCAATCCAATTTTTGGACAGGATAAAATACAACAGGTTGAATTCAATACTAACTTATCATGACCAAGTACCATTCAAGCCAACATTGTAAATAGAGATCAATACTAGGAAAGCTGACATTTTATCACGAGTATGCCAAATAGTTACTAATAATAGCAATTGCTACCTGTACTTTGCGTGGGACATTCTTCTCACATTGAATTGCATAATTATCCGAGTTTATCTTTGCTATCACTCTTAACAGCAGAGAGAAGTTAAGTAATTCGTAAATCACAGAAAATGCTGTTCGTGGAGTAATAATCCAGGTAGTTTGAGTCTACACTAGCAATGCCTCTCATAGTGAAATCACTTGTAATCTCCTTTATAACTTTTAACAATATAACTCTGTCTATAAAATTCTTATTAATGCACCTATCAACCCATCATCTAGGTTTTGAGCCCCACATTCATTAGATATTTTTCTGTATACCTTTTTAACAAACCTGCACGTTCTGCACATGTATCCCAGAACTTAAAGTAAAATTTTAAAAAAAGAATAGAACAAATATCCATATCCGATTAAATATTTAGTTTCATCATATTCTCTTGTTGTTATAAAAAATTTATTACTAATGGAATAGCACATGTGATAAACAAAATTTAATACTACCACCAATGGAATGAAAATAAGGAACGTAACTATGTGAACTCCTACCTATCTTGAGTCTTCAACGTTGTCCTGGAAATCCCAGCCAATTAAGTGAAACACAGAAATGTAATCGAAAAAAAGATCTATCATATATTTAGCTTAAACTAAGGATTAAAATAAATTTTAGATGCATTAATGAATAAAAGTGGAAAATAAAGAGAAACACCTATTTGATACAAGAGGGAAAGGATTTACTAAACATAAAAGAATAGAAATAATATCAACAAAATTAATTATATATTTTAATGTAGTCTGTTAAATGACATCAAAAACGAAATCAAATATTAAATAACAAAATCAAATATTAAGTAACAAAATCAAATATTAAATAAATCAACTTACATAAATTGACAAAATAAAGAGGGATATTGTAAATTCCTAAACAGCTTATACAAACGGATAAATGACACCTTCATTATTAGAGATGAACAAAACAATAAACACACATTTTTCAAAAAAGGAAATAGTAGGGTTTTATGTACAAAAATGTTTAGCTTTATCATCAACTGAAAAAAAAAGTTTTGCAGAATGTCCCCACTTTTTAGCTGTCAACTTTGTCCCCACCATCAACTGAAAAAAAAAAGTTTTGCAGAATGATACCATTTTTTAGCTGTCAATTTTGTCCCCTCATCCCAAAATAAATCCAGTTTTCACAAAATTATATGGCAATAATTACTTTCATAAATAATTGGTTGGGGACTAAAAAAATAAACTTTCTGAAAGGCAGTTTACCAATAATAATTAAACATTGTTTTTTTTTTTACTTCTTTGACTTCAACTTCTAGAATACAAATATCACTGGGCTCAGTGGCTCATGCCTGTAATCCCAACACTTTGGGCGGTCAAGGCAGGAGGACTGCTTGGGCCCAGGAGTTGGAGACCAACCTGGATAACATAGTGAGATTCTGTCTCTAATTAAGAAAAAAAAATTAACAGGATATGGAACAATGTGCCTGTCCCAACTACTCGGGAGGCTGAGGTGGGAGGATCCCTTGAGCCCAGGAGGTCAAGGCTGCAGTGAGCCATGATAACCCCACTGCACTCCAGCCTGAGTGACAGAACAAGACCCTATATATAATCCAGAAAATATAATACTAGGCATTTGACATAATACTTAAAATACCTAACAATGCTGCTATTCAAGGTGCCTCATAGGAAAGCTTAGTCTAATAAATTATTCCACAATAGCTGGTGTAGCATATGTCATATTTATCCATTTTTAAATATTTGGTCTATTCGCATTTTCTACTGTTTATAACATAAAGTAAGTTAACTTAAAAAAATCAAGAATCCCTTCATATGTGCATCTACATAGCACACTTTTAGTATATGTAATAAATAAATAAAAACAAAATGAAATTGAACTGAAATTGCTAACAATGCTTATTTATGATGCTGTTTAAATCTTTTTTATAGGGAATATAATGAAAAGAAATGAAAACACCAATGAACACATTAAAACCATTTATTCTTACTACCAAAAGAAAGAAAAATTAAGACAACCATGATAAAGCTTTTTGAAACAAGCCCAATCGTACCATAGAACTGGTATTCATGGCCTCTTTTGAATAAATGTAGAAATTTACCCTCCTAGTCTTGAAACTTGAGAAAGTTACATTTGTCTTATCTAAATTCCTTTCTCAGGAAACCAGTCATCAGGCTTCCCAGATGGCATCAAGGAGCTGACACTTAGCAGGTCACCACATCTGGACAATGAGATGCCAGACCCCTTCAACTGTCTTGATTGTCTCACTGACCACCGGCTGCCTGTGGACCAACTCCTTTTCCTTACCCTTCCCTCATTCCTGTTTTCCCACACATAGTAACGTTTCTTCTCTGATATACAATTCCCTTATTTTAGTTGCTGAGGGAGATGGATTTGAGACTGATCTCCCCATCTGCTCTACTGCAGCAACTGATTAAACCCTTTGTCCCTGGAAATACTCATTGTCTTGGTGATTTGGTTTTCTGTGCAGTGAGCACCAGGACCGAAACCAAACCTCTGGCATTTCGGTAACATTTTCACCAACATTATTAGCATTTTAGGGATGTATAGATATACATATATATATACACACACGCACACACACACGTATATATACACAATTTATATTATATAAGTTATACATTATATAGTCTCCTGAACTATATATTACATATAAATATGTAATTTATAATAAAAAATATTAGTTTTGTATGTACATATAGACATGCCCACATATACATGTAAATTTATACACACACACAAAAAATCTGTATTATTCATTACATAATATACAATAATTAATGTGTGGGTATATATACATATACAATAAGGCAAGGATGCTCTGGATGACATTTTAGCAATGATTCCACAGAACTCTGACAAAATGTAATATCACTGACCCAGTAATATTATTTACAAAGATCTTTTTCTCCTAACTGATGATGTCAACTAAGACTTACGTAAAGTTTGATCGTAGATGAAAGATGGAAAACACATGACGTTGCCACTTATTTTACCCAGGTTTTAATCATGGCTCAACATTTTGTTAGTTCTGTTGTGCACACCACTTCACATGGGTCCTCAGATTCCACATAATTAAAATGGGAAAGCAAATAGTGCTGAGGCTGAGGAAAAATGCCCATCATAGGGTTTCCATAGCCATCAGCACGGAGCCCATGCAGGTTTTGTGGTGGCTACTCCTGTGCTTACTACTGTTGCTGAGGAAGCATTATAAACAACCTAATTGCTTAATAATATGAAACAGTTAAATAAATTTATGTAAAATATTTACGTTAGAAAACCCTAATGATATGTCAGTGTTTTATATATATATATATAAAATACATATATATACACACATATACAGATATATATACATATACAGATATATATACAGATATGTGTGTGTGTGTGTATATACACACACACACACACGTAAAAGCCAAAATACTAGTGATTATTTGGAAGTGATGAGATTATTGGTGATTATTGTATGTTTCTTTAAACTTCCCTGTATGCTCTACAATGAGTAATATTAAATGAATTGTAGAAAAAGAATAAGCCTTGTTATTTCTTAATGCTTACTTTTATCCCTCCAACTCTAATATAATTGCTTTCATTTTTATGTGTTGCCTTACAATATTTAATCTATGTTACCACACGTTTTATGTAGATACAGTTAAAATATACATACACTTTTGTGTTCTTTTTTAAAATTTTATGCATTTAAATTTTTCCATGTTACCTTTCAATCTTCATTTATTTTTATTTTTATTTATTTTTTGGTTCAAAAATTTTTTTTTTATAAAAGAAGAGGTTTATTGGACTTACAAATTCTATGTGGCTGGGGAGGCCTCACAATCATGGTGGAAGGTGAAAGGCATGTCTCACTTGGTGGCATACAAGAAGAGAGAGCTTGTGGAGGGAGACTCCCGTTTTTACAACCATCAGATCTCAAAACATGTATTCACTATCACAAGAACAGCATGGGAAAGACCTGCCCCCATGATTCAGTTACCTCCCACAACATGTGGGAATTCTATATATATATATATATATATACACATATAATATATATATAAAATATATATATATTTATATATATAATATATATAAAAATATATATATATTTTATTATACTTTAAGTTCTAGGGAACATAATACCATCAATCTTTATGTTCATCATTTTAATGACTACACAATGCAACCTTGAGTTAATACGGAATATTTATTTAACTTACGTAATGCTATAGGTTCACCTGTTTTCCCCATTATGTTTCTGCCTTAAAAATTAAACTGCTAGGAAAATGTATGTTTTAAAAATTTATTTTACTTTGTCCAGATTCTTTCCTTACAATACGTGTCCAGCAGTAGGTGAGTGATGTCAAATGTGAAGAACATTTTCTTCTGACTTCCATTACCTATCATAATACTCTCATATCTAAGAAAATTGCTCCAATGCACCACATTCCTGGCAATGCAAAACTGTATTCAGCTCTCTAAAGCCTTACCAAGGCTAAGTACCATAGACTTTTTTTAAAAACAAACATTAACATATGCTGCATTGACAACATAAGAATTGCCTTAATAACATAAATATTACCCTAATATTGCTTTAATTGTATTGAATATTTGACCACACTTCTCACTCTAATATAGTCTTATTGGAATTTTTTTAAAACTATTTGTTAATTTTTCATTTTAAAGTCATCTATAATTTGGATCCTGATTTAAAAAATGATAAAAATAATTTTAAAAATATTTTATTATAGACTAATATAAAATGATATTAGAAAATGATATTTAATTATGTCAGGCAAAATAATGTCATTGTGGTTTCCTAAGAAGAGTCCATGCTTTTAAAGGATTTTTATAGAAACATCTAGGAGTGAGTGAGGCTTTTGGTCTGTGCTTTAAATGCTTCCACAAATTAAAAATTGCAGAAAAGAAGAAAAGCAACACAAGAAATAAAGCAAAATTGCCAAAATCATGACACTTATTTTATATCCACTTGGTGAGTTCATGGGGATTTATTATATCACTTTCTTTACTCCTGTATATTTGCCAATATTTACATATATTTTTAAATACACTAAAAATGTATAAATATTTGAGAAGACTTTTAAAACATATTTTATATAGGTGTAAACCCTTTGTCATATTTTTTGGATAAAGACACAGATATATATTCTTTCTTTCAGATTTGGAGACCTGATATGTTAAATACCATGTTTTAATTTTTTCACAAAAAACTGATAATAAGGCTTACGGTCCTTGAGTAATATCTTTCTTTACTTTTTCTAAGAGGGTGAGCAGGCATCTCAGCAGTAACCTTTCCACAATAAACATGTTTGCCTCTCTGTCATTAACATTCAGTTTCTCTGTTTGTGATTCTGACAGCTCAGAGGATTAAATTCTCCATGTATTGATTTTGATGTGCTCCTTGTCATGTTTTGATCAAAAGAAACATCATTTTCCTTCTGCAGTGATAAGGTACAGTAGGTAGACTTCATAATCTTTCACAAAAGCCACTTCCAAAGTGTTTCCCCTTTCCTGACAGCCACATATGTGTTATTTCTCCTTTTGAATTATAAATTAAGGTGCTGCCATTTATTAGAGATGAAGATGATAATTTTTTTCCTTTGGGTAGAAAAGGCCAAATAGATTCCCGAACCCCAAACTCAAAGACAGTTCCATGGGCAACAATTTAAGCATAGCTATTCAGAACCAAATTTTAATTGACTCTTTTTTAAAGAGTCATCTATGGACTCAATTAATAGGTAGAGAATAAAATACACTATTTTGGTGTTTAAATAAATGTGTAATTGAACTCCTTCAGTGGAGAAGGAAAAAAATTGGCATTTGAGGCCTGTGCCCTAAGTCACAAGCATTAGCTTTGTAACTTGGACTTGAGCATTAGGTAATGAAGAAAGAACCAAGAGATCATCCATTGTTGCACAGCTGAGTGACGGGTCCGTGTTCTGAAGCTCTCTCCTGTCTCACCCCAGACTCTACTGAGCAATTTTCCTTTGTAATGAGGAGGATCTGGGTGGTGATCCCCAAACTCATTCCTGGTGGGAAGGCAAAATTTTACTTTTCTACCCACTAAGAATTTTCAGCTGGGCTTGAGAATTAAACTGATATAAAAGAGATTAACAGGACAAAAAGCATACAGATTAAGTTTTACATGACATGGAAGCCCTTTTAAGGAAATGAATACCCAAACAAGTGGCAAAACCTAAATGCTTTAATATTAAGTTGGATAGGGAGCAACAACTGTGTGAAAATAACTAAACCATGTGGGGAGGCTGAGGGAAGGTAATTCTTTTAACGAGTTTTGTTTGTACAGAATTCTTTCCGTTTCAACTTCCCATTGCTGATGATAAGAACATTAGTATCTCTTTATGGATTCATAGCATTCCATGGTATATATGTACCATATTTTCTTTATCCAACCTGTCTTTGATGAGCACTTAAGGTGACTCTGTGTCTTTGCTATTGTTAATAATGCTGCAATGAACAAGAATTAGATTATGTCTTTTTCAGGAACATGAATGGAGCTGGAGGGCATTATCCTTAGCAAACTAACAGAGGAACAGTAAATCAAATACCACATGTTCTCACTTTTAAGTGGCAGCTAAATGATGAAAACACATGGACACAAAGAAGGTAACAACAGACACTGGTGGGGTCTACTTCGGGGTAGAGAGTGGGAGGAAAGAGAGGGGGAACAGAAAAGAAACTATTGGCTACTAGGCTTAACACCTGGGTCATGAAATATCTGTACAACAAACCCTCATGACACTTGTTTACCTATATAACTAACTTCACATGTACCCCCAAACCTAAAATGGTTTTTTTTAAGAGAATTACTCTGTTTCTGGTATTGGGATGATGTCTTTCATATGGGAGTTTTATCTCCTGCTTTCAGGAAGAAAAAGCAGAAGGTCACATCACCTTTCTTGCACCTGCTATATTTTTAAGTGCCTTTAGTTCAAAATAATCCTTAAGCAAAAGTAGTATATTTAGTATAGCATATTCTGCCACCCTTCACTCTCTTTAGAATCTGTGGCCCAAGTAAATGACTGCATTTAAAGGCCTTAAATATGAATGCAAATGCACCTAGAAGGGAATTAAATCCGTTCTAACTTGTTAAATATAAGCAGAAGAAATGACATGACAATATCCTATTTTCCACACAGCAAGCCCTAAATATAAAAGACAATGCTCAAGTGGATTCCTCACTCTTTTGTTTTATTTCAAAGGGGAAAGGAGGACTTTGGAAACTTTGTATGAAGATTCTCACCATATCTTCACAGTAATAAATATTCCTGTTTCCTCGCCTTTAAAATGGTATAGATACTTCTATGGTACCATTTTAGGGAGACAGATGGTACCCCTAAAATGTATATTTTGTAATTGTATCCCATAATGTTATGATATTAGTAGGTAGGGACTTTGAGACATAATTAAATAATGATGGCAGAGCCCTTATAAAAAGTATTAATGTCCTTATTAGGAGAGGCACCAGAGCGTTGACTTGCCCCTTCTACCATGTGAGGACACAGAGAAGGTGCCATCTAGGAGCCAGGAAACAGCCAATCACCAGACACCAAATCCGCTGGTACCTGAAACTTGACTTCTCAGCCTCCTGAACTGTGGGAAATAAATTTCTGTTATTTGTAAGTTATCCACTGTATGACATTTTGTTATAGCATCATGAACAGACTAAGAGAGAGATCTTCCCTGCCCAACTTCCAGTATTGTTAGAAGACTCAAAATAAAACAGGAAATTAGATGTTAAAATCTGTGCAAAATATTAGGCCACTTAGAAGTAGATTATACTTCTGCGTTTAATGCTGAATTTTGGCCCAATTAATTTTTAACAATTGCACTGTTTCAATCCTCATAATATTTCCGGTTCCAATATTGCCTTATATGATATTTGTTACATATTCAGTGAATTTTGGGAGTAAGAGATAGAGAATCCTCCTTAGTTGGGATTGAGATATCCCTAATTATGCCCTGAGCCTTATACCCCTATGAAAAGATTAGTGTGTGGGAAGACAGAGGGTTCTATCCTAAGCAGACAAGCCAACAAATGATCCTTTGACAAGTTGCCACTCACGTGATTGAATGTGGATTTCATTAGCCAGACCTATTGTGCCAAAAATAATGTAATTCTTTTCTGGACCCTAAAGTGCTTCTCATTTTCAGGGGATTCTTGCATTTTTTGAACTGTCCCTGAATGCTCGTTAATTTTGGTGTGAGGTAAATGTCAGCTTAAAACTAAAGGTGACCTAAATGCCAAGGCACCCTAAGACTATTAAAATAAAGAGTGCTCATGAATTAATGAGCCTAATGGACACTCATTCTGTATGCAGAACCTGAGGCTGCAGCTCCCTTTTCCCTCATTCACAGGCTCAAGAAACCCAGGCATTCCTTAGCCACCAGGTCACAGGGTGCAAGAGAGAGCTATTTGGTTATGAGTTACAAAACGAGTTGGCATTATTATTTTAAACGTTAATCATGCACATCAAAAGCACTTGGGCCACTTCCCAAAATAATGTAATTCTTGCACAAGGGGAGGCAGTGGCTGCGTTGGGAAGAAAGCAGAAATGGCCACGGGAGTACTGAGCCGCCTGTATCACCTTGATTACTAACCTGTGCTTAGAAAATACAACTGGATCCTCCAGGGTTTTCTCAACCCTTTGCCTCCCCTTGCAAAAACAAATAAGTACATAAATGAAATGAAGTGTTTAAAAAGAAATTGAAGAATCTTTTGTCTCAAACCCTCACGCATTCATTGCCCTTAAGATATCACAATGAAAACTATACATCACCCTCAGAATAACACCTAAAGACAGCTAGCTTTGTTTTTGCATTGAGTTTAGATTTCTTTGGTAGTTATCTACATATGCATAAACATGTACCAGTCTTTTTATTTGCAAATTAATGGTCAGCAATAATGGTGCAGTGAGAGTGCCAAAGGTCTACAATTTAGCTCATGTACACAGCAACGCTCTCTTCACTCTGCTCTGGAATTTTGAAAGTTACTTAGCTATTTTTAGTTCTACTTTAATAAAATATGTAACTTAGAATAACATACTGTAGCTTCAATTTTCTATATCCTCACAATATTTATTCCTTGTTTTTAGAGTCAGCACTGAGACTGTCAGTTTTCTGTAGGTCCCTTTCCTGCCCACCCTGGCTCCTAATGTTTCTCATTTGTGCCGTAACTTACATATCATCAAGATGCATGAAGGAAGAGGCCAAAAGTTCATATTCTGCTCTATAATCGTAATTAAGTCACCCATAGTTTTACCTACATGCTTATTCTAAAACTTATAATCTGATAAACAATATTTATATTCATATAATTTTGACTTTGCAGATGTTCTTCACTGGAATGCTACAAAGTTAATACTTCCTCTGTCTAATGACCTAATCTGATTACAATGACACCACTCATATCAATACGGTGTCCAGGAGAAGTCTCCTGTGTGCATTCCTCACTTCTCAAATTTCTGCCACCTTTTAGTTTGTTTCACATTTCGAACCTGAATTTCCCTGGAAAACCTGATTTTCTTGCCTTTTTCTTGATGGGAGGGGAAATAAATGCTGGTTTCATCACCTACCTAGTTTTGTCTTCTTATCCATTTTCCCTGTTGCTGGCATCTTCCCTTTCTATTCTAAAATATATCCTCTCCTTGAGTGCCATTGGATCGCTGTGCTTCTTTCAACCACCTTGAATTGTTAGCCTATTGCATTGCTGTTTTCCTGACGTCAGTTTCATTATTCTCCTAGGTTTGCTCTATTCTATCTAATGCTCCATAATTTTCTCTCTCCTGGTGTTTTCTATTTGATTTTTTTCCCCAATTAACATTGTCAGAAAGCAACCTATATTTCAGACTACTTTCATATTTGACTTTTTTCTCACACATACGATTGTTCCTTAGTTCGTTGCAGGTTGCCAGGGAGACCCCCTTGGCTCTTTGAAATCTTCTATCTTCTCTGCATCACTCTGGCCAAAGAGAAATTTAATGCCAATCTCATTTGTGTTGCTTTGGAGGAAACTGGTTATATTTTCTTATCTCTCAAAGCTTTCAGAATGCTGTCTTTAACACTGGTGTTCTTAAATTTGAAGAAGATAATGAGTAGGTGCTTGACTTTAAAAAATTCTTTGTGTTAAAAGTTTGCTAGGTCAATTCACATTTAAGCTTCACAGTCTTTTTAGATTTTGGAGAATTCCTTTTTTCAAATTTCATTCTCCATCTCTCGATATTTTTAAACTTTTCTCTTTTTTTCGGGAACTCCTGTTAGCTATATGTGAGCTTCCTAAAATTGATCCTCCATACCACAAGTCTTTTAGCTCATGTTTTCCACTCTCTTCATTGTGGTTTTTCCATATGAAAGATTTATTAATCTTTATGTTTTATTTCATCTACTTAAATTTTAATTTCCCAGCCTGGGAAACATGGTGAGACATTTAATTTCTACAAAACTAAAAAATCATCTGGGTCTGGTAGTGCATACCTGTGGTCCCAGCTACTCCCGAGGCTGAAGTGGGAGGACTGCTTGAGCCCAGGAGGTAGAGGTTGCAGTAAGCTGTGATCACGCCACTGCACCCCAGCTTCAGCAACAGAGCAAAATTCCATCTCAAAAAAAGTTTTAAAAAAGTTAATTTCTGTTGCCATTTATTTGCAGTCTTATTTCTTGAGAGTTCTTTTTGTATAATATCTTGTGTTTGTTTTATGCGTCATCTAATTGAACCCTTTTGAACACAAAAAGTTATAATTAGCCTGTGTGTCATAGCTCACGCCTGTAATCCCAGCACTTTGGGAGGCTAAGGCAGGAGGATCACTTGAGGTTAGGAGTTCAAGACCAGCCTGGCCAACATGGTGAAATCCCCATCTCTATTAAAAATAAAAAAAAAATAGCTGGGAGTGGTGGTGCATACCTGTAGTCCCAGTCCCAGCTACTTGAGAAGCTGAGGCAGGAGAATTGCTTGAAACCAGGAGATGGAGGTTGCAGTGAGCCGAGGCCATGCCACCGCACTCCAGCCTAGGTGACACGGTGAGGCTCCATCTCAAAAAAAATGCAAACATTTTATCATATGTTTTTCTATTTATTGATTGTGATTGTGATGATTTTCTTTGATACACTAGATGTGAGGTGGCTCTCAAGTTTTCTAATGTAGGTGTTAATACAACATCAAATGATTGTGGATGAGCTCTGTTATTTTGGTCTTAGCACTCTACTGACAAGCTTCACTTCAAGCTATGGAAAAGAGACCTTGATTGTGGCTTAGACTGGTTCCTGTATTACATGCTTTAGTTGCATTCAGAGAGTTCATTTACATGCATTGAAAATACTAGCCCCTCTGTTTTTGTTTTTGTTTTTTTCCTGGGAGTGAATGTCTATCTTTGTTTACAGAGAAGAATAATGTGATTTCATTTTTTGATATTAAGATCTTCAAAGTTACCCCACCTTAACAAATCCTAATTGGTCACTATTATTTCTGTGAGGCCTATGTTTGCCAAAACTAGAATCTCCCTTCCAGATTCTGTTTAAAGTTTCACTCATTTCTGCTTTAATTACCATAAAAATATTTTGTTAGGTTGGTGCAAAAGTAATTGCAGTTTTTGTCCCTGAAATGAATGGCAAAACCACAATTACTTTTGTACCAACCTAAGAGAATGCAATGCCATCCAGTTTTTCATGCACTTTTTGTTTTCCAGAGAGTTCTAGACATCACTTGTCTGCTGATGTCCAGGTTTATTTTCCTTGCTTTTATGGTTATACCATGGTTTGTCTTTTTATCATGATTGTGTTAAGATAATAGCAGAAATGTAAGGCAGATATTGGAACTGTTTGATGTCTTGTTCCGGGAAGTCTTCACTCATATCTGAGCAATTCTTCTGGCTGTAGTGTGAATATGAAAAAGAATGGGCAAAAGAGGAGCCGTGGGAACAGGGATTATCTAGAAGTAAAATATAGCAGCTGTGGCAGTGGACATGGAAAGTGGGGAGATGGAAGAGCTTTCTGTGAGGTGTTGCCACAGGGCTCAGCAGCTACTACCCACCCCGCATTTTCTGTCTATGAATTGAGGTTACTCTTCTGATGTTATATCTTTTCTAGACCCGTCTTTTTGTGTCTCTGACTTACTCTCTCACACATGTATTTCCCCCACATTTCAACCTGTGGCTCCATCACCCATTTAAATCATATCCCTGTGTCTTGGGGCTTGACTCATCACCCAGGGCTTGAACAGTGATGCCACATTCTTTGGAGTATGGGAAATAGCTTATCTCCCTAATAGAGACTTGTATTTTTGTTTCTTTCCCAAAATTCAACTTACACCTTCATTGCCCAGAGATAAGAATTCTGACATAGAACAGGCTGCTATGAATTGCTAGAGTCTTCCTACTCATTTCTGAAAGGGCAGCTGGAACATCGCAACCCTTAGGAATTTGTATTTTGAGCCCTGTGTCCTCCTGGGAGGATCATGGCCACTTTCTCTTCCCCTTACATGCTGGATTCACCACACTCTGCCTGCCACTTTATCTAATCTGCCCTTTGTTGCACAACCTTGTACCGTTTCTCTATTTCACCTATTGTCTTGTTTTTAATCTTCATCTGTCTTCATGGATCTAAGTTTGTCTCCCTTTCCTTGGCTTTCTCTCAGCAACAACCTCTATGGCAGATTTCAATCTCTTTTCAATTTCTGTTACTACAAGTGCTTGTTCCAGTGGTGACTATCAGTGCATTAACCTCTCTTGAGCCTCACCCCATCCTGGGGGAATGAAGGGCAGGATGGAGGGCAAAGAAGGAGCTGGCTTTCAAACAGTCCCAGACCGTTATTTGAGAACTGAGAGCTCAACCAGTAAATGAGCTTAGACTCCTTCATCTATTTTTTTTTTTCTGGACTGTTGAAATGATCTTAACTTGTCTCCCTGGCTCCAGTTGCATCCTTATGCCAAACTTGCACCAGAATTATTGTTGTCAAACAGCAAACCAATTATGTTTTGATGTTATGTTATTACAAATTCATCAAAAATTGTAGCTGCTGCTTAAGAGATTCTTTTGCATAAAGAGATAAGTCTTTCCCCATAGATATTGAGGGAACTAAAGAAAGCAGGCAGGTTTATCTGTCAGAGAGTGGAAATGGTGGGAGTGGATGCCAAGGAGTGTCAGAGCAGCATCAGGCAACCAGGCGATGTGGTGGAGTAGTGTGGAGGGCCATGTGCTCCCTTCCCTCCACAAGGTCTTCAATGAGGTTAATTAACAGAGTGTGTTCTGAATAGGACTTGATGTGCTCTAGGAAACAGAGGATGAGAGATCTCAGTGCTTGGCTCTGATGTGACTCAGAAGCAAGAATGCTGCATAGATTCGGGTGCAGAAACTAGGAAGTCAGAGGGCTATAAGGTGTAAATGTAAAACTGATGGGAAAGGTTCTGAGCTTATTGAAGAATTGAAATTGAAGGTTAGAACAATCAGACCCTACATTACTAAAGAGCAGGAGTTCCTGTATCACTCATGTATAGCCTACTCTCGCCTCTGCCTCCTTTAGGGATCCTGTCCATAGCATCCATGTGCAATGGGGGAAAATGGACATTGAAGTCCAAAGAAGCTAACCTCAAATACACTTCCCCTTATACTCTGTGAGACTTTAAGCAAATACTTTTACTTCTCTGTGCTCCAGTATATTCATCCACAAAATAAAGATCATATTATCTATCATGCAGTGTGACTAAGGATATTACTTGAGATAAATTTAAAACTCCTGATATCACTATACCTGATTAGAGTTATGTTGCTTTTATCAATTTTACTCAACTTGTATCTTTCTAATTATTAAGATTCTTCTTATTTCCTCAGGAGCTAGGCAGTTTTGTTCACCAACGAGTTTTTCTTACGCCAAGCCAATATCAGTATCCCTGCAACTTTTGCTCAGTAGTTCTACAGTAGCTTCCAGAACAATTGAAAGGGGAACGAGTCATCAAAAGTCAGTTGCTTGAACTAGGTCAACATTTATGTGGTCCAGAGGAGACATTAAACTTGAATAACCCACAGATTTCTTTTCTCATAGAGAGCATTTTCCTCTGAGAATTCATACTAGGTGGGTAGAAATCTTTTTCCCTGGCAGCCAATAAAAATGAGGACAGCAACGAGTATGTAGCTAGATAACCGTATCCTACTGTTATAGGGAATTACTTTAATTGTTCTTCATGATAAGAGACAGACCATACACACAATGGGCTACACAAACAATTTCATAGCCTCTTCGAAGTAATTAGAACAGATCATCCTGGTCTCCTGCAACCTTTTGGGAAGCTCTCTAAGGCTTTCTCCAAACCTTGAAGACAGCTCCGGGTCGATGTTGTCTTCAATCTAAAGAGTGTTCTGCTTCTCTGTGTGTGTGCAAGTGGCAGCAGGATTCTCTTTGTTAAGCCTCATCGTGAGGCAGCCATATTTGACAGTTGGTGTCTCAAGATGGATGTGTTTTAGTAAGCGCCTTAAGCTTTGTGCCTTCAAGATCACACAGTGAATTTAAGGGAAAACATGCATTACAGAGGTAATTTTACACTTGCCATGCTTTATAATCTTTAATGGTGTACAATCACATTTGTTCTTACTTTCATATCAGCAGACAAACTATGGGGAATACTAAGTAGTTAGACTTACCATTATTATTGCAATCCATCTGATTCTTTTCCTTGTAAATGAATCTTTAATTAGTTAACACTGTGCTCATGCTTGCACACTGCAGCTCTTTAATACAAAGTTCCTGAGATTTAAAATAAACACTCATCTCTGGCTTTCTCTTGCCTCTCTGTAGTATAATAGAGGTGTGCCTTACTTGCTGCAAAGATTACTTTTGGTCATGATGATCAACAAGAGTCAAGCATTTAACTTTTTCAATATCAGACTATTGAATACCATGAAATGCATGTGAATAAGCTATTATGGGGCACATTGACTTTAGCAGAGGCAACTCTGGTGGTATCTTCATGATTTGTCCTTCTACCTGCCACATTATCATCAGGTCTCTGCACATAGGATGCCTATAAGTAGCCAGAAAGCGACTCAGCATGTGCACACTGGCCATAAGGTAATGCATATTTACATGGCACCATGTGGAGTTAGAATTCCAAAACCAGGCATTAATTCAGCCATTATCGCAAAATAATTTTTCCCTTTGATATAGAAGGATGAAGAAGAAAAGGACATGACCAAGTAATCTGTTGGCTTGTCTGAGAAGGAAGATACACCAGATGGCTGGAATTCATGGCAGTGGGAAAGAGGAGTGAGGCAGGTGGCACAGCAGAAATAACACAAGATTTGTGAGGTTTACACTGTAGGCCTCAGTGTCTTTCTTTCTCTCTTAGCTAAGAGAGAAAAAAAAGATGAAGATTATGATGATAGTGGTGAGAGTAAAATAGTAGCAGCAAGAATAATGTCTAATGGAATGAGACTTAGAGATAAATAATTAAATTTCCTAAGATACAATTCAGTCAGAGGAGGATCTTTATAGTAAAATCCAGTCAGCCTGACTTCTGTCTTCAGAAATGAGCATTTCATAAAGACCGAACCCCTATGTCAGGGCACAGGGTTAAAATCTCAGAGATTTCAAGGCCAAGGAGGATGACATAGCACGTTTCATGTCAAGCTTTTGAAAAAAACAAACAAACACATATTTATGTGGCAGGTTCTAAACTGAGCAAAGTGGAAGATGTAAAAAACTGGTCCCTGATCGAGAACACCAGCAAGTGATAGAAGGTTGGGTATGTGCATACGTAGGTGACAATCATGAAACATTAATTATAAGAGCTCAAATTCTAAGATTTACCTGTCATATTATAAATAACTTTTGAGTAGCTGAGGATGAGTTTTAAAGTTTGGAAGAAGGAATAAACAATCATGATTTATTTGTGGGGACCTGTGCTCTTCTGATTTTCTCCTAAAGGCATAGATATACGTGTGTGTGGGTGTGGGTGTGTGTGTGTGTGTGTAAATGTGCATATACATGTTTTTTTCCCAGAATCATTATCATTGTCTGTCTCTAGGCTTTCCCTAGTTGAGTTGAATAAAACTTTCCCTAAGCAAACTTTTAATGAGAAATAGTAAATAAAATACTGACTAAATAAATACATATCCACAATACAAAGAGTGAATTAAATATCTGACTTGCGCTCACATTTTAAATGATTTAAATGTAAAAACAGGAAGGAGTTATGTATTCATTCATTCAAGATATATAGCTAGAGTGCCAACTCTACCATGTGCTATTCTGACAAGGCAAGCAAGGCGTTGCCGGCTGAGGGTGGAGGGCTGAGGGAGTGGGGTTTCCACATGGCTTGTATTGTGGAGGCCAGAGAAGGGCCCACGGCCCATGATGATTCATAATCTTGCCAGTCACACAAGCCCTGGCCCTTAGCAAAATAGTCCTCTCTACATATTGCAAAGAGTGTCCACACAAAAGACAAGTTTTCTCGTGTGCATCACATATGATTTTGGTTTGATTTGTCTTTCTGTCAAATAGATAAATAAGATAGCAAAACTTCTAGCTTTGATATCTATTAGTGAATTTCTAATACTGTACCTTTAGAAAGTGAAGGGCTGTAACAGTACAACTCTTCTTGCTGGTGTGAAAAATACTAGGCCTTACCTGAATGCTAACATTTGAATGGGAATACAGTAGGAAGGAGGAAACAAGAAAACCACCAAATAAAATCCCTAATATGGGGCCACCATGGAGAACATAGCTGACAAGAAACGTGGCAAAAGCAATTTACAGATTCAATGCTATTCCTATCAAACTACCAGTATCATTCTTCACACAATTGGGAAAAAAAATTCTAAAATTCATGTGGTACCAAAAAAAAGCCCAAATCACCAAGGCAACCTAAGCATAAACTATCCAACTTAAAAGTATAATACAAGGCTATAGCAACCAAAATAACATGGTACTGGTACAAAACCAGGCACATAGACTAAGGGAACAGAATAAAAACCGCAGGAATAAAGCCGCACACCTACAACCATCTGATCTTCAGCAAGGCCAACAAAAACAGGCAATGGGTAAAGGACTCTTTACTCAATAAATGGTGCTGAGATAACAGGCCAGTCATATGCAGAAAACTGAAACTAGACATTTACTTTTCACCATGTATAAGAAGTAACACAAGATGAATTAAAGATTTAAAAATAAGACCTTAAAATATAAAAGCCCTAGAAGAAAAGCTAGGAAATACCTTTCTCTACATCAGCCTTGGCAAAGAATTTAAGGCTAAGTCTCCAAAAACAATTGCAACAAAAACAAAAATTGACAAGTGGACCCTAACTAAAGAGATTCTGAACAGTGAAAGAAACCAGAAACAGAGTAAAAAGACAACATACGGAATGGGAGAAAATATTCACAAACTATGCATCTGAAAAAGGTCTAAGATCCAGAATCTACAAGGAACTTAAACAAATCAACAAGCACAAAAGCAACACCAATAAAAGGTGGGTAAATCTATGAACAGACCCTTCTCAAAGAAGACATACAAGCAGCCAACAAACATTGACAAAAATGCTCATCATCACTAATGAAATGCAAATCAAAACCGCAATGAAACACCATCTCACAGCAGTCAGAATGGCTATTTTTAAAAGTCAAAAAACAACAGATGCTGGCAAGGCTGTGGAAAAAGTGGAACACTTATACATTGTTGGTGGAAGTGTAAATTAGTTCAGCTACTGTGGAAAGCAGTTTGGAGATTTTTCAAAGAACTTAAAATAAAACTACCATTTGACCTAGCAATCTTATTACTGGGCATATACCCAAAGTAGTATAGATAATTATACCAAAAAGACACATGCACTCATATTTTCATCACTATCCGTAATAGCAAAGAAATGGAATCAATGTAGTTGCCCATCCATGGTGGACTGAATAACAAAAAATGTGAGATATAAATACCATGGAATTGGCTGGATCATCATGGAAGATGGGAGGCAGGACTTGATTGCAGCTCCGATTTGGACGGACAGAGCAGCGTTCAGAGGCTCACATTGTGAATTTTAGCTCCAGATCGACTGCAAGAACAAACTAGCAATCCTGAGAGGACCCACAGATCCTCTGAAAGAAGCAGACTGCACCTGCAGGACCTGGGAGATGCCCCAAATACTCAGCTGCAGCAAGACTTGGCCAAGGAGAGTCTGAGCTCAGACACGCCTAGCTCTGTCCCTGCCCGATGGTCCTTCCCTGTCCACCCTGTTAGCTGAACACAAAGGTCATATAATCTTGGTAGTGCTAGGGCCCCGCCCACCACCAGTTTCTCTCCATACTACCATAGCTGATGCTTTATGGAAAGCACCACCTCCCAGCAGAAGGCCAACCAGCACCAAAATACAGCATTAAACCACCAAAGCTAAGAAACCTCACGGAGTCCATTTCACCCCCTGCCACATCCATTGGAACAGGCACTGCTATCCACAGCTGATAGACCCATAGATAGTTCACATCACAGGACTCTGTGCAGACAACCCCCAGTACCAGCCTGGGGCCAGGTAAACTTGCTGGGCAGCTAGACCCAGAAGAGAGACAACAATCACTGCAGTTCAGCTCATAGGAAGCCACATCCATAGGAAAAGGAGGAGAGTACTACATCAAGGGAACACCCCATGGGACAAAAGAATCTGAACAACAGCCTCCAGCCCTAGACCTTCCCTCTGACAGAGCCTACCCTAATGAGAAGGAACCAGAAAACCAACTCGGGTAATACGACAAAACAAGGCTCTTTAACACCCCACGAAAATCACACTAGTTCAACAGCAATGGATCCAAACCAAGAAGAAATCCCTGATCTACCCAAAAAAGAATTCATGAGGTTAGTTATTAAGCTAATCAGGGAGGCACCAGGGAAAGGCGAAGCCCAATGCAAGGAAATTCAAAAACAATATAAGAAGTGAAGGGAGAAATATTCAAGGAAATAGTTTAAAGAAAAAACAATTCAAAATTCAGGAAACATTGGACACACTTACAGAAATGCAAAATGCTCTGGAAAGTCTCAGCAATGGAAGTGAAAAAGTAAAAGAAAGAAATTGAGAGCTTGAAGACAAGGTCTTTGAATTAACCCAATCTATCAAAAACAAAGAGAAAAGAATAAGAAAATATGAACAAAGCCTCCAAGAAGTCTGGGATTATGTTAAACAACCAACCCTGAGAATAATTGGTGTTCCTGAGGAATAAGAGAATTCTAAAAGCTTAGAAAACATATTTGGGAGAATAATCAAAGAAAACTTCCCTGGCCTTGCTAGAGACCTAGACAACCAAACGTACAAAGCACAAAGAACACTTGAGAAATTCATTGCAAAAAGATCATCTCCTAGGCACATCGTCATCAGGTTATTCAAAGTAAAGACAAGGGAAAGAATCTTAAAAGCTGTGAGACAGAAGCACCAGGCCACCTGCAAGGAAAAGCTATCAGATTATCAGCAGATTTCTCAGCAGAAACCTTATAAGCTAGAAGGGATTGGGGTCCTATCTTCAGCCTCCTTAAACAAAACAAATTATCAGGCAAGAATTTTGTATCCAGCAAAACTAAGCATCATATATGAAGGAAAGATACAGTCTTTTTTAGACAAACAAATGCTGAGAGAATTTACCACTACCAAGCCACCACTATAAGAACTGCTAAAAGGAGCTCTAAATCTTGAGACAAATCCTGGAAACACATAAAAACAGAACATCTTTAAAGCATAAATCAAACAGGACCTATGAAACAAAAATACAAGATAAAAAACAACAAAAAACAAAGTACACGGACAATAAACAGCACAATGAACGCAATGGTATCTCACATCTCAATACTAACACTGAATGTAAATGGCCTAAATGCTCCACTTAAAAGATACAGAACCACAGGATGGATAAGAGTTCACCAAGCAACCATCTGCTGCCTTCAGGGGACTCACCTGACATATAAGGACTCACATATACTTAAAGTAAAGTGGTGGAAAAAGACATTTCATGCAAATGCACACCAAAAGCGAGCAGGGGTAGCTATTATATCTGACAAAACAGGCTTTAAAACAATAGCAGTGAAAAGAGACAAAGAGGGACATTATAATGGTAAAAGGCCTGGTCAAACGGGAAAATATCACAATCCTAAACACATTCACCTAACACTGGTGCCCCCAAATTTATGAAACAATTACTAACAGACTTAAGAAATGAGATAATGGGGGACTTCCATACTCCACTGACAGCACTAGACAGGTCATCAAGAGAGAAAGTCAACAAAGAAAAAATGGATTTAAACTATACCTTGGAACAAATGGACTTAACAGATATATACAGAACATTTCATCCAAAAACCACAGAATACACTTTCTATTCAACACCACATGGAACTTTCTCCAAGATGGACCATATGATAGGCTATAAAACTAGCCTCAATAAATTTAAAAAAATTGAAATTATATCAAGCACTCTGTCACACCATAGTGGAATAAAACTGGAAACCAAATCCAAAAGGAACCTTCACAATCATGCAAATACATGGAAATTAAGTAACCTGCTCCTGAATGAGCATGGAGTCAAAAACAAAGTCAAGATGGAAATTAAAAAATATTTTGAACTGAATGACAATAATGACACAACTTATCAAACCCTCTGGGATACAGCAAAGGTGATGCTAAAAGGAAAGTTCATAGCCCTAAACACCTACATCAAAAATACCAAAAGGGAACAAACTGACATTCTAAGGTTATACCTCAAGGAACTAGAGAAACAAGAACAAACCAAACCCAGCCCCAACAGAAGAAAGGCAATAACTAAGATCAGAGCAGAACTAAATGAAATTGAAACCAAAAAAGAATACAAAAGATAAATGAAACAAAAAGCTGGTTCTTTGAAAAGATAAATAAAATTGATAGACCATTAGCAAGGTTACCAAGAAAAGAAGAGAGAAAATCCAAATTACCTCATTGAGAAATGAAAAAGGAGATATTACAACAGACACCACTGAAATACAAAAGATCTTTCAAGGCTACTATCAACACCTTTACACACATAAACTAGAAAACCTGGAAGAGATGGAGAAATGCCTGGAAAAATACAACCCTCCTAGCTTAAATCAGGAAGAATTAGATAACCCGAACGGACCAAAAACAAGTAGCAAGATTGAAGTGGTAATTAAAAAATTACCACCATAGAAGTCCAGGACCAGATGGATTCACAGCAGAATTCTACCAGACATTCAAAGAAGAATTGGTACCGATCCTATTGACACTATTCCACAAGATAGAGAAAGAAGGAACCCTCCCTAATTCATACTATGAAGCCAGCATCACCCTAATACCAAATCCAGATTTTAAAAAAGGACATTTTAATAGCAGTTCCAAAAAAGGGAAAATCCAAATAAGTAACAAGTACATGGAGTTTTTTTTTTTAAAAATCAACTAAGAATGAGAGAAAATTCGCTAATATGATGAGATGCCACACTATTGCAATCAGATTAGTGAGAATTATAAAGACCAGTGTTGCTAGAGTCTGTGAGGATAGGGAGAACTGAGAACAGCTGTGCAAAGCTGGTGGGAGAGAAATTTGATACTGCCATTCAAGAGCACATTTTGTCAGTTATGCTCATAACCTATGGCCCAACAATTCCACTTCCGAAAATAAATCACAATTATGCACTGGAAGTTTATAATGGAACCCGAACAAAAGTATTTATTAAAGCATGATGTTTACGGAGAGCTGAAGGCAATGTTGAGACTGGATGTATGGTCGTTACAAGGAATACTGTGGATGATCATGTAGCATTTAGAAGCAAAAATCTAAACTTACATAACGTGACATTTATTTTCCTTAAACAGAATGATGGATGAAAAATTGACAAATAGAAGATGTCCTTCAATATCATTGAGATAAGTTAATAATAAATGCAAAAAACAACATTATTTATTTTACAAGTGATGGATATGTCCACAGGCTTATGTTAAACACATTAAGTGCCAGTGAAATAGCGGAGGAATAGGGATGGAGACCAAGGTAAACGAGAGAAAATTCAAGAAAGTCATGTGATATGGACACAAGGTGATTGTGTACCATGAACTGAGAAATACCATGCAGCCTGAGAGGATGAAGAGAAAGAGCTGGCGTTAAGCTCATAAATATCATGAGGTAAATGAGCACAGCACCATGATCATTAGGGACTTTTAACATTTACTACGAGACACACAGGGACACAAGGCACTTCATCTGTATTGTACATAGCTTCAGCCACCACCCAGCCAGGGGTAATTAAAGCTAAGTCCACAGCAGCCACAGTTCCAGTTCCCGTATTATTGCTCCATCCACACAGCAGTGGGACTGCTTTGCTCCTGCACTCATGCTGAGTCTCGTGCTGACCCAGTTACTCTCTGCCTCTGCGTCTGCTACACCTGCTGCTACCGACTCTCTGGTGAGTGCCTCCGATTCAAACTCCCTAAGAGACAATCTAACTGGTGTGACCCATCGCCCTGAACTATCTAAGCCTACATGGAGCGTTTTTCTTTTAACTAGTGACTACATAAACTGCTGAGCACGCTCCAGGTGGCACCTTTCAGGTAAGTCCTGCTTTCCTGGACAAATTTCGTATGACCAGCATCATCTCTTCTGGATGCCCTATGCCTTGAACTCATTGAGCACATGTGAGGGGTCATCATTACTTCACTGCTGCAATGTGACTACACTTGTGTGATGCTTGTTCATTGCTGCATTATCTGCAGTCAATGTGGCCAGTTTGTGCTGGTGGCAGAGTAAAAATCTTATGTCTTGAAGTTGCCTATCAGATATGGATGGCAGTGCTCTTGTGCTTGCTAAAACACTTTTTACAGCCATAAAAGGTGGTTATGCATGTAATTCAGAGTAAAATGGTTACATATTTTAAAAAGGCTTGACAAATCCTTACTTGTATTTCCCTGTGAACTGGCTGGACCTCACTCTCGGTAGGGAGAATTAACATTTACTACCCCATTCTCCCATGAGGAACTGGATAGACTCAGGAAACCTTGCTCACTTAACATCTTCCAGCCTGCTATAAGTTGATATGATTTTCCAAGAATGTGGTCTTTGTATTATTTTATTAAGCAAAGACTTATTCCAAATATTTATATCTGAGTAATAATTTTATCGAATCTCCCACCTAGTCCTTGGGGGGTATCCCAGCACATGGAACATATATTCATCTTAGCTGAAAGGAGGGCTCTATGCATGGCAGACACTCAGAGTGGCCACAGATTCCCTCCAAAAAAACAAAACAAAACAAAACAAACAAAAACAACTCAACAATTCTACTATCTAAAATAATAATATGTAGAATTATATAAACATAAATGCATCCTTTGGACATTATTTATAATATATTTCTAGCTGAGGTAGAGTAGCAAGGACCACATTTGCCCTCCCATCTTAACAACAAATATCGAGGAAATATATGAAACTTGGTTTCAAAGACATTGGATATCAGGCAATGAAAGATAATGATCACAAAGAGATAAGAAGCAAATCATGAAAACGTTCTGATTGCCCTTTCTTAGTGCCTTTGGAGGGTCCCTGTACTGTGGCAAAGCGAGGGGTGACCCAGGCGGACCTCAGAGGTCACCCTGAGTTGAGGAGACAGAGCAGGTCTAGGAGATGAAATTGGCTATAATGTGTAGGACAGACAGGAGAAAGATGTACAGAATAAGAACTCTGAACAGCTGCAGAGGGGCTGCATTGAATATTCCACAGAGAACTGATGGATGCACATGTGTGAGGAAACTGCCTAGAGTGGGAAAGAGCCAGCTGAGGGAATCACAGGGAGTAGGGCCTGGTGCTCACTCACACAGGCATGGGAATAGTACCTGTTCCCATCAGGCTGAGGGAATATTGTACAATTCATACCCAGGGTACTACAAAGCAGGATGGGAATAGGGAGATAGATGCAAGCCAGCCTGGGAGCAAAGTTAAGCAGACACTCACTTTTGAGTTCATATAAGTGAGGACTGGCACATCAGAGCAAGTGCCTCCTTAAATACAGCAGCCTACTGCCCCCCTCTCAAGTAGGCATTTCTGCCCAGGCAGGACTTACAGGAGCCCAAGCAGGAGCACCTTGCATCTGCACCCTAGATGCCTCACTTGTCTTACCCTAATCCTAGCTCCACTTAGAAGATAGGAATAACTTGTCACAGGGTATCCACAGCTATGATGCCTTTATAAAAAGAAACCTTAAAAGAAGATCCAGAAAAATCAACCTGTTTTCAAATAATTTAACTGTATCCCAGTTCAAAACTAAATGACATTTAAACAAATGCAAAAATAGCCAGTACCTACCCAAAAATATGAAGTTCTCTATGTCTGGCAATGCAAAGAAGTAGGAAAAATATAACCCATATTAAGGAGCAAAACCAACCCAGAATTGACACAGACGTTAAAATAACTACAGAAAGACATTAAAGCAAGTACTACAATTGCATTACATACGTACAAAATCAACTGGAAGCATGGAAGTTGTAAAAAAACAACCCAGGGCAATAATATAAACTACAAAGAAAGGAAGCACGGGGAGAAAAAAAATGAATGAAAAGCAACTCATTGAGTTTTGGAACAAACTATGGGGGAAAAAGAGGCAGAAAAAAATAAAGAAATGATAGCTGAAAAATTCCCAGATTTGATGAAAACTGTAAGCCTAAGACTCAATAAGCTAAATGAACTCCGATTACAAGAAATATGAGTAAAACCACACCAAGACACATTATAATCAGACTGCTCAGAAAACATGACAAGGGGAAAATTGTAAAAGAGGTGAAAGGGACACATGACATATGGAAAGAAAAGTGGAAATGAAAGGGGCTTTTTAGTCAGAAACCATGGCAGTAAGAAGACATTTGGGCAGTATCTTTTAACTACTTAATAAAATAGTAAACCAGAGTTGTATACAAGAAGCATTTTCAAAAATAGATGTGAAATAAACTGTTTCAGATGCACAAAACCTGAAAAAATTCATTACCACAAACTTGTACTAAAATAAGTATTTTAAAAATCATTTTTATGGCAAATAAGTTCTGTACATGCAAAGAAGTTCAACAGTATTATTCATCAGGGAAATGCAGATTACAACCCCAGTGAGATACTACTACAGACCTACTGGAATGGTTAAAATTAGAAAGTTTGATCACATCAAGTTTGTCAAGCATGTAGCATTCATACACCGCTGGTAGAAAAATGGTACAGTCACTTTGGGATACAGGTTGTCTCTAAAAGATCAAACATACACCTACCGTATGATCTGGCCATTCTACTCCTAGATATTTACCTAAGAGAAAAGAGACGAAACATACATCCATACAAACACTTGTGCACAGAGAGTCACAGCAACTGTATTTTTAATAGGCCCAAACTGGAAAATAACCAATGTACTTCAACAAGGGAAGGCATAAAGAAAATGTAGCATGTACACATAAAGGGATACTATTCAGCAGTAAAATAAGTGAACAACTGCTACACTCAATCACATGGATGAATATCAAAATACTCATCCCAGTGAAAGAAGCCAGGTAATAGCAAGTACATACTGTACTATTCTGTGTCTGTAATACTTTACAAGATTAAAACTATTCTTAATTGACAGAAAGGAGATCAGTGGCTCTTGAGGGAGGGGTGCTCAGAGAAGGGCAGGAGAAATTAGCAAGACTCATGAGGAAACATCTAAGGGTAAGGTACATGTTTATTATCTTGAGTGTAGTAGCACCTTCACGTGTTGGTACATATATCTAAATTTACCATCTTGTATGCTTTATACATGTGCAGCTTATAGTATGTTAATTATATTTCAATAAAGATGCTAAAATATCATTATAATTATGAAATTCCAGTAACAATTTTAATGTGAAGCAACAGCAGAGTGGTTATATTTAGCATGGTACCATTTGTATACTGCAATATTATGCAATAGTTAAAAACAGTGTTTTGGAATTAAAGTTGTTGATGTTGAATAATGTTTATAATATATGAAGTTAAAAAGCAAGTTGACTAATTTAATATCATTTGGTCACATTATAATATCATGTATCCATTGAAACAAATTAAAATAAACACTAAAAACAGTTGTTTTTGAATTCAAGTATTCTGAGTATCTTTTTAAAATAATTTTCTGCATTTTATCATTCTGTTAAAATGAATCCTTGTATGATAAAATATTTTCACAAAACATTACTGATATGAAAAAGTATTATTTTTAAACAAGAATATCAGATATGTATCGTAAGATATAAACAAAATCAAAAGTTTCATTCATGGACTCCCCTAGTACAGAGTTCTCCTCTTAATAAGCACACGGTAATTCGCCCACTTTACAGAGATGAAAGTTAAACCCCATGGAGACAAATCACTTGCTTAGTGCCACACTATTTTTAAGTGTCGCCAGCATGGGCAGGTTGACAGAATTCGGTCCCTCTATCTTTAGTGTAATGCATCTTCCATGATAACAAAGAAGTCCAGTGCAAGCTAAACTTTCTTTTCATCCATCAATCTTTAGGCCTTCCTTAGAAAGCCATCTTCTATCTGAAAAACTTCCTCAGAGAGACAATCAAAGGAGTTATCTAGGAGCCCCTTCAATCTAGTCTAAATAATACAAACCAGCATAAACAATTACCCCTATTTGACCAAGAATATCGGTTCCTTTCATTCAACGTCATTTTTCATACAATATCTTTTTTTTTTTTTTTTTTTTTTTTTTTTTTTTTACCATTTGTACCAAGCAATGAAATACTTTCAGAGGGTATAGTGAGGGAGAAAGAGATGCTAACCACCTTTGAGGATAGTTCAGTTCTCTCACTCTGCACTCCACCCATGTCCTTTGGAAGAAGCAATTTCATAGTGTTGACCCTTGTGTGACATCCATGTACTGTTCTCTGATCAGGAGTAAAGTGGCTTAAAAGATTGAAATGAACTGATGGTCACTACGTCTGTCAATACTGACAAGTGTGGGATCACTGCATGACAGATAGGTGCATTTACTAGATGAAATGTTTAATGGCTATTATTTTATTGTTTTTCTGGCTCAGAGCCAGAGATAAACTTAACATACTGGTCATGCTGTCCTTCACAATGTCCTGTCAAGTTTCCACTCCACATATGCTTCATAACAGGAGACTATATACCAATTAAACCCTTTGCAATCATTTCCTGAGGAAACAAAGGGTTTTTAATATTCTACATATGGAAAATATCGTCATCATACATAAGTCTTAGAATACAGACTCACATAATATTTTAAAATTGTTTACATCGTTTCTCTTACAAAGGATGAAATCAAGATGCTTGTTCAACATCACACAAAAACCTATTGTCAGAAGCAAGGGCAGAACTTAGGTCTTTTGAGTTCTGATTCTCCAAAGTGTCTCTGAAACAATTTTATCTGATGTTAACAATAAATGTGTGCATAAAAGATTTACCAGTTTTTTTCAGACAAAATGAAGAGTTGACTTTACCTCATGTTGAATATTTTGCTAAATAAACTAGCTTATACTTTCTGTAGTTTTCAGAATGTTTGATTTTAAGACATAACAAGCATAATAAATTAACATTGATCTGTATTTTAGGGACAGGTACACTTTTACATACAGATTAAAAACATATTATTAACACAAAAAAATTATTTTTAATACATACTATTAATAGCAATAATAAAAAGTGACTATTACTTTATTTTTCATAGCCAAGTCAAAAGCTATTACTAATTCATCCAGCTGGCAACATTCCTCTCATTATGTCATGAAATGTCATGATTCATAAATGTCCTCCAATTGATACCATGTGCTGTATATATACTAGCATTAACTTAATTGAATTACATTATTGGCTTACCTTGAGAATTATTATATGAACTGGCCTCTATTATTTTATTTACTTTTAGGGGCTTTATTGATGATAATATTTAAAATGTTAGTCTTCTTTTCAAAGAAGACATGATGTAAATATCTCTTAGGTATCATGAGTAGAAAGAGTTATGTTGCCAGCCATTAGTTTGTCTTTATTTTTTATTCATGTTTTGATCTTCTTTCACTCTTTATAGTGGGTTCAGGAAAGTTCAGTGTTACCTTTAACTGGCATATATATGCATTTCACATATTATCCTTAGCCTTGGATTCTCTACTTATTTTATCTTTGCCCATATTTCCTCAGTTATTTTCAGTCAATACCATCATATATTTTTTACTTCATCTAAGGTCTAAAACATAATTTTTAGAACATAATCCCTTACGTAAGTTAAGTTGAAAAGCACATTTATTTATATTCTGATATAAATAAACGTCGTCAATAGAGAATTTTTGGTTAAATGCAGTGAACTGAATAAATACATTGATCTCACTTTCTTCAGAAAACTCACTAAAATTGTAGCAAAAGAACAAAAAATATATACATTCACATAGGCTAAGACGATAGGATAGGTGACAACTGAGGAATGATATTCTCACTTTTTTGGAAAATGTAAAAGAAAGGTGGTGGGTAAATAGTGTAGCAGAACAGAATGCAAAAGAGAAACATGGAACTTTCCAGAACAAACTTTGTGAAGCCACAGGAGCCAGAGACTCTAGGAAGTTAGGCAGGCATGGCTGAGGATAAGACTGAAAAGGAGGGATGATTTAAAGTCTGAATAAAAACAGTTAGAACCTTAGGTCTCATGTTCCCACCATAGCTGAGAACAAAGGTTTATTCTCTAGAGACCCTTAACCAGGGAAAATGTGGACTCTGAGACTCCCAGCACCATAGGGGAGTTGCTCAAAACGCTTATAGAGAAACCCATCCATCAACAAGCCCCTCCCGTCTCATAGAAGTTCCCATCTGATTATAGAGTTTTGCTCTTGATTCAGGATGGACAAACACACGAGGAAAATTTCTAATGATGAAAGCAGAAAGAAAAAACAGAACTCTGAAAAAGCAAATGCAATGCAGAGATCCAAAAAATAAAATTTCAAGATTAGTTTATAAGATCAGCAAAATAATATATTGCATCTATGTTCTGTTTATCTATTACTATATAACATACTGCCACCGAATTTAGTGGTTTAAAATAATTATTATTATCCTTTGTTGCTCTAGGAGTTGGTTGTACAGTTCTTGTTTAAAGTCACTCACACGTTGCAGTCAGATGGCGATTGGGTTCGGAAGCGTCTTAAGGCGTCCTCACTGACACTGTGATCTGGTGACTCCTCTTGCTGTGCGACCTCTCCACATTACCCTGGGCTTCCTGTTGTCTGCAGTCTCAGGGTAGTCAGACTTATACTATGCCGACTTCATGCAGAAGACATGCTCTAAGAAATAGAAAAATTCCTATCTCCGAGGACCTTGGCTTAGAAACTGGCACAGTGTTTCTTCTACCAAACTGTATGGTAGAAGAACCATCTCGAGGAACAACACATTAGCAGTGTGTCTTATATCCCCCACCCACAGAAGGCCACCAAAACATGGCACTTTCTGTGACCCAACCCAGCAACAAATGATGGTCCAGGCAGGTTTATCCATCCCTATGCCCTTGCTGCCCACCCCCACACATCCAATGTAACAACTGTCTCTCTGACAATATCAGGCGACACCAACACCACTAGCAAGGAAAGATTGATTGGGAGTCCTATTCATAATAAGCAGCAGGAAAGCATTCTCATTCACTGAGATTCCCTGTCCTGCTGAGAGAGGAGGCGGAAAAGTGAAACGGCAAATAGGGTCCAAAGTACAGCAAGCAGCCTAGCTAGGGAAGTCCCTTTGTCTCTACCTAGAGAAACTGAAGCAGTGGGAGGGAGACGAGAGGAGTCAGGGAACGACAGCTCTAGGGAACATCCTAGCATCAGGAAACATCCTTCCCCCATAGAGAGACATCTGGTGGTACAACCTGGGGAGACCACTTTCACTCCCACAGGTCACACAAGTAGGGAGCAGTGAGAGCCTCAGAGGCGCCCAGTGAACCAACTACATGAAAACAATGTCTCAAAGGCTTCAAAGATTCATTGGTCACTGGAACTACAGCCCATAAAAGCAGGTTAAAACCAACAATCAACAGGTTTGTTGCCAGCAAACCTGTTCTCAATGGTTGGCTGCAGGAAATTCTTCAAAAAAGTAACCTAAATGGTGCAATTGCCTGATAACATAAAAGATCTAAATAACCTCCAGATGATAGAAACGTTAAATAGCTTGATTTTGAGAGTTATTTCTGAATGTGTACATATATTAAAACATTATACCTTTATACTTCAATAAATGTGCTAAAATATCATTGTAATTATGAAAATCTGGTAACGATTTTAATGTCAAGCAACAGCAGAGTGGTTATATGTAGCAGGGTACCATTTGTATACTCAAATGTTATGCAATAATTAAAAACAATGTTTTGGAATTAAATTTATTGATGTTGAATAATGTTCACAATATATTGTTAAGTTAAAAAGCAAGTTGACTAATTCAATACCATTTGGTAACAGAATAAAGTATGTACACATTGAAATAAATTTTAAAAATTAAACATTAAAAATAGTTCTTATACATGTATATAATTTTTATTTCTCACTTACAGCTCAAAAAAGGAAAATAAATTAATAAACGCACCCAGAGTCTACTAACATAATAGACAAAGTATCCAGGATATAAGAAAAAAATAAAATTACCCAATGTACCAAGAACCAGGAAAATCACTACTTGAATGAAACAAAGCCTATTGAGAAAGTCAGTGAGATGAATCAGATGTTGGGATTATCTGACAAATATTTTGAAAGCCGTTAGAGAGAAATGGCACAGATAGGGGAACACTCTCTCGACTGAAAGCAGATTTCTCAACAAAAACCATGGAGTCATAAGTAACTGGCACAATATTTTTCAAGTGCTGAAAGAGAAGACATAGATTTCTTCATGTAGTGAAACTATCCTTCAGGAATGGAGAAATAAAAGCGTCCTCAGATGAAGGAAGAGTAAAAGGTTTGTTGCCAGCAAACCTGTCCTCAATGGTTGGCTGTAGGAAGTTCTTCAAAAAAGAAAAAAGTGGGTGCTGGGGGGTGGGGAGGGGTGGAATTGATAAGAGAAAGAATCTTGAAGCATCTGGAATGAAGAAGGAAAGACAGAAAACAAAAATATGGGGACACACAATAGACTATCCCTTCCCCCTTGGGTTTAAAAAATCATATTTGACCATAGAAATTAAAATAATATTATTTGATTAAAAATATATTTAAAAGAGGAGAAGCTAAAGGGACCTAAATGGAAGTAAAATTTCTGCACTTCACTCGAAGTAGTAAAATGTAGATGGCAGTAGACTCCTGTCAGGGTAACATGTTGATAGGAGGGGACTGTTCTGTTCTATTTGTTGTATATTGCTGTATGTGGAGAAACTGCTACTGAACTATACAAAAACATTGTATATACAATGTTTATACAAACTATAAACATTATATATAGGTCAAGAGTAACCCACAGAAAGACCACAAAAGAAAAATCAGGGGAAGCAAAGAAAATACGATAATAAAATGGAAAACTTAAGCATTAACATAGTGATACTACCTTTCATACAAATGTTCTAAATATACTAATTGAAAGAGCAGAAATTTCACTCACTAGTATAAATATTGTAAGCCAAAAATAAAAATCCTATGCCTCTAATCAACTGAGTGGACCCCCTCTTGGCCAAGCGAACCACAGGGAGACCTGAAAAACTGAATGCTCAGTCATAGCAGGAAGAGAGGTTGGACGCACCTCATTATACCTTCTCCGTTTTGGAATTTAGGCACAACTGACTAGCATTAAAATTAAAAATAGACATCATAAGTCTGACAAAACAGACTTTTCATGGTACTAAGATACCAACTTATAAATAAGAGCTAAGGTGAGGATTAAGTCACACCCTACAAACCATAAAATCTCCTTAAATTTTTTAAAAAAATTATCCTGGTATAATGTGGCTGACTTTCCAACCTGACTCCAGTATAGCATCACATGACAGACAGAGCCTGAAGGAAAAACAAAAATTATCCCAAAATATATGTCTTTGACATATTTTGAAACAGCCCTGCAAAGCCATCTTTTTGTGGCAGAAATTTGCTTCTATAGAGAATCTCCATTAATATAGCCAGGTCTTTCCCAGATCTAGCAGAGATTAATTGAGAACTTGACACTCAAGGTCTGAAAAGAGACACTTACCATCTATTCTCTCTGAGGGCTGCCACCTATGAGGCTTCATCTTCATAACAAGGGCCTGGGCCCCCACAATCCTTTTATCTTAACTCAAGCATTCCTTCCTACTGAATTCAAGTTTTTAGAAAATACCTTAACTCTCACAAGCAATTGTCAACTAAAGAATTCCTAAAACCCTAAAGAATCCTTGTAAGTCCCTGCCTCAAGATGTCCCACCTTTGGGGGCCAAAACAATGTATACCTTCCATGTATTGATTTATGTCTTTGCCTGGAACTCTCATCTCCCTAAAATGCATAAAACCAAGCTGTAACCCTACCACCTTGGGTGCACTTTCTCAGGACCTCTTGAGACTACATTCTCTGGGCCCTGGTCACTCATATTGGCTCAGAATAAACCTCTTTTAAATATTTCGTAGTGGTTGGTTTTCTGTTAACACTGAATTGCATAAGGGTGTCCACTCTTGAATTTGGAGATGTGCTGTACAAACATTGTTTTGTAACTTTTTAGCTGAGAAAGTTTGAAGAAGTGACTTAATTTGTCTGAAGCTTAAGTCTATTCATATATAAAATAGTGATGGTGGCACCTAACTCACATACAGTGAGCACTTAGTAAATGGTGGCTATGTCTAAGAATAAAACATAGTAACATAAGTTTATCGTACTCATAAAATGGTTAGAATGGTAGTATAAGGTAGAGAAATAGACAAGAAAACTTGAAAGAAAAAGTGATGACAGCTTTTGAGTAGAGTGAGAGGGTATGTTGAGGGCCACCTCCTGACGATTTTGTCATTTGGAATTCAGTGAAGGAAACAGAAAACACTCTAAGTTTAACACGTGAAGAGAGTTAGTTTTCCAGAAGAGATAGACTTTTGTTTCTCTCTTGCACGAGAGTAGAAACGTTAAGTGTGCTCATGATAGTAGACAACAGAGATTTATTCTCTCCCAGTTCTGGAAGCTGGAAGTGTGAAGTCAGGGTGCTCACAGGACGTTCTTCCTCTGTTGGCCCTGGGGAAGAATCTCTCCTGGACTCTTCCTTGTCCTTGGTGGTCACTGGCAATCCGTGGCATTCCTTGGCTTGCAGATGTATCAATCCAATCCCCGCTCTGTCATCACATGGCTATCTTCCCTGTGTTTGTCCATGTCTAAATGTGTCTTTCTTCATAACAACACTGGTTATTAGAGTTAGGGCCCACCCTAATTCAAGATGATGACATGACTTTATTTAAATTGATTGTACTCACAAAGACCCTATTTCTAATTAAGGCCACATTCACAAGCACCAGGGATTAGGACTTTAATTTATCTCTTTTGAGAGCACAATTCAACACACAACACAAGTCAAGCCAAATAAAGAGCAAAATGATTTTTTATCGAACTTATAATTTTAAATAAAATGTTTTTTATTGAAATATAACTTTACATGCAGAAAAATATAAAAACTGTCAATGTATAGTTCATTGAATTAAGTTAGCAAATAAATAATGTATCCACCCAGATTTTAAAAAATGGAAGAAGGTCAATAAAACTTGAATGGCCTCGCCTACGACACACCCAGCCATGTTCCTCCCACATGAAAGTTAGCCATTATTCTGGCTTCAATTAGCACAAGACACTTTTGTCTGTTTTGAATTTTTTATAATAAAATGATACAATATTTGATCTTATTTCTGAGCATTTTCATTGAATTTGGTTTTTATCAGCATATCCTAGTAGCAGACCCTGCAGGAATGACTCTCAAAATGCTACAGAATTGACCCAGGTGGATAGTCACCACCATGAATCTATCAGTCAAACTACTGAGTCCAAGAACAAAATACTTCAGCTGTGATCTCAGAATTGAAAAGCCTAAAGCAGGAAACTGTAATCACCATCAGTGCCACATACCTTCATGCCTCTTGGACATCAAGGAACAAAAGAGACTGGATGCTAAAATACTATGACACTGCTACAGAAGAACCTTACAATGTGACCTGAAAGCACCTGAATAACAGAATCTATGTGACATCAAGAAGCATAGGTGCAAAGGAAGCTGGGAAATGCAGTCTTTATTGGTCCATTCTCTGAAGTAGCAGACAGTGTCTGAGATTGAGGGCAGCATGGAAGTGGAGCAAGCAGTCCACAGCATCTGTTCACAGTGACAAACAGCAAAACATGCATAAAGGAGCTGAGGATTGTGCTGGGTTCTGAGAGACAAGGGAGTATTTTCTGGGAGGACAATGAGTGAGGACCTTGTAGGCAAAGAAAGGAACAAATGTCTGGACATTTCTGGGAACTACTGTGGTCAAGGACAAGATGACAGGAATCACCAAAATGGCACTGCAATCAAGAAGGCCATGATCTATTTTGATTTTAATCTTGTTTTTATCGTAAGGAGCTTTACAAGATTAAAGTAACATTTTCACATGGCAAAAATTCTAACTATGCAAAAGCATAGTCAATGAAAACACAGCCCTTTTTTTGTGCAATCAATCTCCTAGTTCCACTCCCAGAGTCAATTTCTCCTTCATTCTTTCAGAAATAGTTTAAGCATTTAATGCTTGGAAATATTTAAATATGTTTGCACATACAACTACGTATCCCTGTAGCACTCAGTAAGAAAATACAGTAATTTTATTCTGCACCTGGGTTTTATCTTAGAAGTATTTACTAATTAGCACATAGAAATCTATCTCATTTTTAAAAAATTGCTTAGCATTTCATCTAAGTAATGCATCTCAGTATGTTTTATCAACTTCTCACTGATGGTCATTAATTTCTTCCTGTACTTATGCCTCTGATACATAGATAGATAGAAAGATAGAAATAAAGCAAGATAGATAGACATAGATAGATATAGATATATAAATATGTAAATATATATCTATGTATATATATATATATATATATATACACATATACATACACACACACACACACACACACACACACACGGTTGCCTGAAGGAAGGGTGACTTCTAATGAGTACAATTTTTACTGGGTCAAAGATCTTTATTTTTAATTTTGATGTATATTATCAAATCTTCCAAAGTGATTTTCATAAGTTTTGCTTATAATAACAGTGCCTTAAGGTGTCTACTTTTCTTTAATTACATTCACAAAATAAACCTTTGCTAAGATTAATAAATTGCCTGGATCAATACATTTGTCAAGAGTAGTAAAAAGGTGAAAAGTATATTTATTATGTTTTAATTTAGTTTTTTATAAATTATAAGTGATACTGGATTTGATCCATTTGTATCTTAGGACGTCTATGGAAGAACTCTACGATGGATGGACATTAGATTTGAAATTTGAAAAGCAGTAATACAATGGGATAAACGAGATCATTTTCAATTAATGGCCAGTAAATACAAATTATTTCATCAATGGAACACAGATAATATTTTTACCTGGGAAGATATAAGAAGGGACATAAAATGAGTATCTGTTAGCTTTCCTAATTCAATATGTTGGTTTAAGCATGCTGAGCTTTTTTATTTATTTCTTTCAAAATGAGAATGACCTCTGTTGATATTATATTGGAATCTGGCTTTAAATACCATGTTATAGTATACTTGTCAAGAAGCCAGATACCCTTTCCCAGTCTAAAAACCTGCTTTTCTTCCTGAAAAATAGTTTATGACACAAGAGATGTTGCTACAAAGCTATCCATTGAGTTCGAGTGATGTGTTAACGAAATTGTAGGTAGTATCATTTTAAGAGATTGGTCTTCAAGAAACAGTGTAAACAGAGCCATGATTAAGAAACAAGAAAACTCAAGCATCAAAATAACAGTAACAGCTGGTCGTTTGGAAGAAAAGGCATAGAGGCTGACTAACTTTAAAATAACCCCATTAATGCCCCTATCTGCAACCAGGCTGTTTTTAAACAAAGTGGGCTTGGGGAAGAATCATTTTCTTTGTCTGTCAAAGGCCAGCATGTGCTTTTAGTTTTCAGAAATATTACATATCCTCAAAAAATTGGTGGTACAAATTTGCGAATTTCCGTAGAAGAGACTTTATACAGATTACTTCTTTTGTAGATTAGAAAATGAGTGGGGTGAAATTACTAAAAATTCACATAGCAGATTAGAGGAAGAACTGAGATGAGACCAGTTGCAATGACTCCTAGGGTGAGAATCTTAGATCACACAGCTGATTATCACACTGTGATATAAGAAATGGCATAAAATTGTAGAAATTTTTATTGTATAAAAATCAGCTACTTGGTTGCGTTGACTGTATAATTAATGGAAGACCTAGTGGCAAATATATTTAAAGTATTAGTTACAAAGGCAATATAAATTCAGCCTGCTAAATGTTATATGACACAGTTTTCTACATATAAAACAAAGTCCACTATTTATTTTTCCTCTGAAGAATGGAATAACTCTTTGGCAGTCTGAATTATAGATATGTAAGGCCCAGTAATTTTATTTCCTTTTTTTCTATTCTATTGTTTTGTTTTTGTTTTTCTCTTACTATGTTGTCTTGTCCCCCCGGGACACAGGAGATGAAAGGAATGACACCCAATATGAAGTGAGGCTTTGATCACACTTACCTTGAATATGCAGGGCAGAATGGGATGCCTTATATTCTTAATTCTACAGTGCTGGTTGACGATGCTCTAATTTTTAAATGATTAAGAGACTCATGTCACTCAAGCACCTAATAAGAAAAAATAGTATTTGAACGACTGACAAAAAATCGAAGCCATTTTAACTACTCAAGTATTTTGCATGATTGATAAGGGACCAGCCAAAATAACTTGTAAAATGCAATAAATGTTATAAATTTCTCCCATTTTCCTTTCTCTAAAATATAAAATATAAGTTGATGATGAATTTGAATTTAAAATTCTTTCCCATTGCGTCTCCATCTCTATGGCTTCCTCTCTACCTTTTTCCAAGTTGATATTCAATAAAGTTACCTAAATAAAAATTTGAAAGAGCTAAATCTGGCTAAAATCCTTTAAGGTCTTCCCATTTAACTTGAGATTAATACCAAATTCCCAGGCATAGAAGGCAGAGGAGACCTTTTTCCTCCAGCCTGTGTCATGGAGACCCCAACATCTTACCTATTCCATTTCGCGCTGAGCCAGGTGCATTTCCCATAATAGTGCATTACTCTCTGTGTTATTTCATCTGCATGGAGGCCTACTTCACCTTTGTGATCACACGGTTGTCTTTCAAGGCTCAAAGCTAGCACCATCTAATTTATGTTGCATCTTCCAGACATGCCAAATAAAATTACTCTTTCTTTTCTACCTTAACCATATGCAGTGCATATGTGTAGTTCTCCCCTCACACACACCCCCTGCACATCCCCTGTTTTGAGGACACTGTACCGCCTCAATACTAGTTGGATCTAGTGAGGACTGGTAATTATAGGGCCTCCACACAGATAAAGGTGTACTTGGCTTTTCGCTCCTTCACTGACATGCTTGCAGCTTTTTCTGCTTGAACAATGCCCATTTCCCACTGGGCCCTCACTTTCCCTGAAATAGGTTTCAATAGTTTAATTTTCTCAGCTTTCATGGGTGCCTCGTTGGCACTTTCCTGGCATAATTTTTCAAATTGTCTTTCTCCTTCAAAGGCTACAAGTGAATATTAAAGAATGAAACCTCAAGTGGAAAGCATAACCAAGGACTTCAGTTTTGAAAACCACTCACTCCGGTTTCTTCATTCTTTCCCCTCACCTCTTCATTCTTTCATTCTCTAGACACTCCCCTCCAGCCATGCATGCTTATCTAATTACGCTCGTGCTTAGAGATCCCAGAGGTTCATCTTGAAACAAACCAGACACGGAGCCCTCATTGAGGAATCCTCCCACTTAGGGATGAGTTACAAACACTTAGTACACCACCATCAGGCTAAAGTCAAGACAATGCCAGCCAGATCTCTGGACAAGGCAATTAGTCACAACAGGTCACACAAACCCTGCATGTGGCACCACTCCCGCCTGTCTCCCACACGAGGTTTTTCTTTAAAAACCCTACGGTAAATTTTAAAATTTAAGATAGTACTTAAGAATACTACCTCGGGCAGGGCACGGTGGCTAATGCCTGTAGTCCCAGCACTTTGGGAGGCCGAGGCAGGCGGATCACGAGGTCAGGAGATGGAGACTATCCTGGCTAACACGGTGAAACCCTGCCTCTACTAAAAAATACAAAAAATTGGCCAGGCATGGTGGTGGGCGTCTGTAGTCCCAGCTACTCGGGAGACAGAAGCAGGAGAATGGCGTGAACCCGGGACCAGGGAGGCAGAACTTGCAGTGATCCAAGGTCGCTCCACTGCACTCCAGCCTGGGCGACAGAACAAGACTCCGTCTCAAAAAAAAAAAAAAAAAAAAAAAAAAAAAGAATACTACTTTGCTATCTTCTCGATTTGCGGCTATCTTCTCTATTTGTGGGCTGTCTGATTATGACCTGCTTTTCCTTCCCCCAATCCTTACCTCTTATGTTCAGCTTTCCAGCGATGGGGAGCCAAACCTGGGTCTGGTTACAATTGGAGCAGAAATAAGATATAGAGAGGTACAATTAAGTTCCTGTCCCTGTCTGTAATATTCCTACTATTCTTCTGTTTTATTAAATAACTCAGTATATTCCCATTTCTATTAAAGTAGTTTGATTTGTGTTTCTTTTTTGCTAACAGAATGCTAAGGACTTCAGACCGTATGTGGACTTTTAATATATTTAGAATATTTCATTCTACACATCTACTTCTCTGCTTCTGGCTTTCCATGTTTCTAAGTCTAAAATTAGCTACTTATTTAGTTTAAATGAATGCACTCATTTCTGAAATTAAAAGAGACTTACAAGAACATTATCCTCGCCATAATAATGGTCATACCAAAGTGGATATGTTGAGTGGTAGAGTTCTAAAGGGGAGCTTGGGCACCTGTGATAAAATCACCATAATCTTATAAACTTGGAGACTTCCTTTGACATGGAAACAGACTGAGGTGGGCGCTAAAAGTGCAAGCATCGTTATCCTAATATTGCTTTATCTGGCCTACTATAGAATCCACTCTGCTAAGCATATGCAATGAATGGGGAAGTCATTAGAGTTTCTGCAGCAAGACTTGGGCCTCTTGTCTCTGGTGAAAGCTTGTTAAAGATGACCTAACAGGGTGGTTGTTTCTTCATTCTCTGTTTTTTAATGGGGCAATCTGAGACTACAAATTCTCAGATGATAGTCAGAGGAGCAAAGTGTCACTACAACTTGTCAGCAGGTGCCAAGGGCAGCTGGAGAAAATCATCACCTGCTGCAACCCCTGCTCCTAATTAGCCTCCTCTTCATTAATTACATGCAGTCGCCCACAGTCCTGGGAGCCATGGAGCCATTTTGTTTTATGTTTAAGCTTGCAGAGAGCATTCTCCAGATCTTTTTAAAATATAGTCATGATGCCATATGTCATACAAAACAAAATTAAGCATGACCTGGACAGCTTGTTTGCATTAGAATATGAGTGTCTCTCTAAACAAGATAGGTGTCCTTGAAAACAATGAGTTTCCTACTAAATTTCGATGACAATAATTTCTAGGATCTATCCCCTTGAGAAGGCAAGGGGAGGTCATGAGGTGATGAATATGAAGATCCAGAAGGTGACAACCTTTCTTGATTAAGACTGTCCATTAAGGCCCCAGTGGACTCTCATTGCCCATGCCCTGATCAAAACAGCCAACATATTTGAAATTGGACAAGGAAAGGTACAAATTATAGCAGAAGCCCACACAGTTTTCTCATAAAGTGTGATGATTTTGCATGCTTAAAGTATGTTTATTTAGGTCTAGAATAAGTCTCACATATCACGTAATTCAAACTTTTGCTTTCTGAATGAGATAAAGAGACATGAACACATTAAGTGCACACAACTGATTCATGAGAAAGCCAAGACAAATAGTAAACAATTGAAAAACAAAAACACTAGCTGCTCCTTCTCAACCCTACTTTAAAAGTTTGCCCTGTTAATTATTCACTGCTCTCCTACAACTTTAAGTCTTTCCCTCTACGCCGGAGACTTTTCAGCATGCTAATGTGTTAAACTTTTTAAAAGAAAACCAACATTGTTCTGTTTCCTCCTTTACTTCTTCGGTTCTATCAATGCTGTGCTTACTGAATGCGTGCTACTCTGCTCTGCCCTCACCTTCTCCCACCTGCCCCAAACAGAAATTCACTGTGTTCAGCCTACTGTCACATTCCTTCAGCGTTACCCTGGGTCATCAGTGATTGCAACTGCTAAAATCCAAGCACACCTCTCTAAGATCTATCTGGATCTCTAAATGGCATTGGGAATGCTAACTGTAGCATCTTAAGACTTTCTTCTTCCTTGGATTTCCACAACCACTCTTCCTTGTGTCTTCTCTCTAAAAAGAAAATCCCTTGCCAGCCCCTCCTCTGCTGCCTTGGGTACTGGTATTGCACATCCTGTTCTCAGTCTTTCTTCCCAACTTTTGTACTTTTGTTGCATTCATGCATCCTGTCCCAGGCTTCAACAAACCCAGATTTGTCCCTGGAACCTGGAGGCCTCTAAGCAATTGTTAATCTGTGATCTCCATTTGGACAATACTCAGACACACACATACACAAACACACACACACACCACATAATGTCCCTCAAACATCACACACAAAAACCAAATGTCATTGATTCCCTTACCTTTAAACTTCTTCACCTGTGTGTCACCTTTGTTAAATGGCATCACTATTTAATTTATGCAGTTACCTAGGAGAGACTTATTGCAAATATCTGTGACTTTCTCTCTCTTCCTCCCTTCATTTATTAGTCTCTGTTTCCTATTTGTTCTTCCAGTGAAATAGCTTCTGAATTTTCATTCCTCTCTCAAACCCTACCCTAACCTCAACCACTCATTGTGGAGTCCAATTACATCTTGTCCAAATTATCATTACCTCCTAATGATTTTCCTGTTATCATGGATCTTTCTCCAATCCAGCAGCTCACTTACTAGGAAAACATTCTCTACCACAGGATGAAAAGGAAAAGAAAATGATACCGTTTGCCTACCTATCACCTTTGGTTCTAGGTTTTAGGTTTGAGTTAGTCTCTCACATCCATAGAAGAGAGCTTTGTCACGATGTTGTCTCTGAACACTCCAGTGTCCTTTGTCTGGAAACATCAGCTTCTTTCCCCTGAGCTTCCCTACAAGGAGAACTGACCACCTATGTGCCTTGAGGACCACCCACATACTTCTACTAGAACACTGACAGCATTGCTATTGCTGGTCCTCATCCATCTCCTTTTCTCAGGATACCTTATGTCTTTGATGGCTCTGTGTGTGTATCTGAATTTAAACGCACACACACACACACACACACATTGTTCCTATTTCCTAGTACAAAATTAGGTACACTGCAGGTTTTTTTCTTTCTTTTTTTTTTTTTTTTTTTTTGAGATGGAGTCTCATTCTTGTCACCCAGGCTGGAGTGCAGTGGTACAATCTCGGCTCATTGCAACATTCGCCTCCCAGGTTCAAGCGATTCTCCTGCCCTAGCCTCCCGAGTAGCTGGGACTACAGGCGCCCACCACTATATCAAACTAATTTTTTTTGTATTTTTAGTGGTGACGGGGTTTCACCATATTGACCAGGCTAGTCTCAAACTCCTGACCTTCTGATCCGCCCACCTGGGCCTCCCAAAGTGCTGGGATTACAAGCGTGAGCCACCGCACCCAGCCATATTTCAGGTTTTAAAAAATCATTATTAAATGGATGGATGAAGGATGATAATAGTATGTGCCCACATATAAATGTATTGTATTATGCACATACCTATGTATGCATATGTCAGTCACCTCTTGTGTACCAAGTTATCTCATCTTGGCCTGGCCTGTCTCTGCTCCTAGGCATCACTACAGACACCAGTCCTGTGTGAACTCTAACTTCAAACAGGAACTACCTGCTAAGGCCTTGCCAGGGCCTGGCTAAGTCCTGCTTGTGTCCCACACTGGATGTCAGCTTGGTGCCCATGCATGTATAACCTGCAAGTAGCATGAGATAGGGGTCCCTAAGTCCTCACAGGTAAACCTTTGACCAATGGAGATGGGAGCCTATGGTTAAATGCATCCACTTTCTCCATAGGGACCATCCTGAGTCTCATCATGTGTCTGCTCTGAAGGTCTGAGGATCAGAACACTTACAGAGGTGACCATATCTTTCACTCATACTCATATCAGCCCCTGCCTCACCTGCCCCCAATGCTTGCATCACTTCTCATCTCTTATTTCTGCCTCTGGGAATCATATTCTCCATCAACAATCGGAACTAGGCTATAATCTCAAGCTCTGATTTCTGGGGAATTGAGGTCAAAAGAGTGGCTATTAATAACAACAGGGAAAGGCAATTGCAGATTTTTATTAGCTAAATCCTGTGTTTTCTACAGTTTTCCAGAAAAAAATACATTTATATTTCTACAAAAAATTTTCAAGGGGACTTGTTAGCCTGAATTTATATGTGGATATAGATATACAGTTAGGATGTGATTTGACTCTCACCTCTGCCATTCATAAATTATTTTAAATGTCTAGTTTATTAATGTCAATAAACTTTGGTTTTTTTTATCAATGAAATAAGGATGAAAATTATCCCTTCAAAAGATTGCTATGAGTTTAAAATGCAAAAAAAGGGACAAAAACACTTGAAGTTCTGAACATGCAATTCTCTCTTTCACTACCTCAAAATATATTACCATAAAGGTGAACAATTATTAAATGGAGAAAAGCAAGCAATTGTCATTCATTATAACCACAACTTTCAGTTGCAGGAAGTTAAAAATAGTCTAACCTGTTTAATGGCGTGTCAAACTTGAATATTAATTTCCATCATTACTTTTTTTTTCTTTAATGACTAAAATTTACTGATGTTGATTTGATAGAAGCTAAGGATTGCTCTGACCAGCATAACAGATGACTGTCAATCTCCATTATATTCCATTAAGATACCCAGAGTTCTTGCTGCTGATATCAGCACTTTTATTTTTCCAGTTTCCATTAGGTGGGATGCAATAACATTCAGAAAACACTACTGTGCTAACAGATGAGAAAATAACCATCAAATCAATGGATAAGCAGAAAAGTGTCAGCCTGAGAGAACCTAAAATGTTGATTCATCAACTAGTGTTCTAAAATTTGAATTCAGCATATGCAAGGAATTTGACAGCTGTCTGTTTAAAATGTATGCAAAGATGAATGCACAGAAATCCAGTGCACTCATATCCAGACCACCTATATTCGCTCTAATATAATACAGTACCTTCACCTTTAAAAATAATTTTTATTTAGTAGAAATTCCACCTATGATGAAGGGCTGTACTTTATTTAAGAGTGTTCCTCCATAGAATTCATAAAAATGATCCAGAAGGAAATAAATAGCAATTTCTTTCTTTGTGTTACATTTTGAGCTGCGTGTGTTGTTCCCATGTGAATATCTTTGAAAATCCTTACCGCGGCTGACTTAAGTACTTGTCACAACATTTTTTAAATGGCTACTTTGATCCTCAAAATCTAGACTTCAATAGCTCTCAATCTCCTTGAAGAACTTAACCGTCACAGAGTGTTTGGCTCCCCAAAGTTGATAATTGCATGTTTATGGCATGAGCGAATTAACAAGTATATCACAAACACTGCATTTTGTTTGTGTGTGGGAGGGGGACGTGATCTTCATTTGAGTGAGAAGTGACTTACAGGCACTTAATAACACTTCTCAAAAATATGCTGGACAGCCTGTGTATCTCATGTGGTTAGCTGTCAATGCAAATGCTTCTCTCCTTCTAATAAGTCATAGCATGATCCTCTCCTGTCTCAGCCTTCTCAGTCATTTGGAGTCCTCCTTCTCAGTCATTCACAGCTTACTTGTCACTGTCTTGTCACTTCTTTCTTCAAAGGATCTCAAATTCACCCATTCTTTTATCACCCTGTCAGCTCTTTTACTCAGATCCTTCACATCTCTTATATATGGATACTATGAGCTTTTCTTCCAGGCTTTATTTTCCTTCTTTGTAACTGACTCATTCCCTGGTGTTTCTTTAATCTTCCTTAAATGCCATTTTCTCATTTGTTACCTCCACTGACGAACTTACAGTGGTGTTGGCCCAGAATTTCAGATCTAAATTCCTCTAGCTTTATTTTTTTCTGAATTTGCCAGCTACAAAAAAGTATAAAGAACAAAGTTTAAATCCCCGGGATTCCTATGACATCCCTGCTCTAGAGCCCATTCCTTCAGCGGTTTTCCATTTCCCTAGGATAAGTCAGATCCCTGTTCTCACACCCCAACCCCATGCCAAAAGACTCCTGGAACCTGCCTTCCTGGCCAGTGAGTCGCAAGCTGCAATCAGAGGTGACCACATCTTTCACTACACTAGACTGTTTTAACTTCAATGACCTTCTTTCTTTTGTTTGTTCTGACATTTTTTTCTAGATGCTTTGTCCTTTTTTTCACTCAATACTCCATTTAGTTCATTAACTCCTACTTCTCCATTAAGTCCTAGTGTTGGATTCACCACAACCATTTTAGAAGGGTTATGCAAATATTTCTCCTGAGTATTTCCATAGTTGTTTTCAGGTAACATATTTCATAATACTTACTTTTTGTAATTGTCTAGCCATTTCTTGGAAACATTTTTGAAAGATCTCAGCAGAAAGATCTGTGTTTTGCTTATGATTGCATCCAATCTTTTGCCATGGAAACAAGTCAACAAACCAGCCAAAGACTACATTCACTGAAAGTGAAAACCATGTCTATCATTCTTCTTGCTGTATCCCCAGTAGCTTTTACGGCATCCAGCTCATAGAAGGCACTTAATGAATGTGAGTTTTGAATTAATCAATCATGAATGATTGAATACAAATTTATTTCCTACACAGGTGCAATCACATAATATCACGTTGAGCCCAGTTTACTTAAGTTTGCATTTTATCATAAGTTGAGCCTCCCTTGCCATGAAAGCTCTTAAAAAACATAAGACATATCAATGTGATATTCAATGCAATAGACATAATTACTTATTTTTTAATATTATTTAATGTCTTAGTTGCCCCTATATTTTACTTTAATAAACTGTTTGGGGCATATGTTCTTATATGTATTTCCAGTTTCAACTTTAGACTAGATCCCTGTTCCGGACATCATTAGGTCAATGGCATACATCTTTTAACACTTTTAATTCTAATAATAAATTTTTCCCTAAAAGCATTTTACAGTTTATACCTTAACAAACAGTACATACAATAATGTGTTTCAGTACATCCTTTGAAATCTTGACTATTGAGCTTTGAATAGTGTTTAAATAACACTTGCAATTTAAAAAATAGTTAAAATATTTTCAAACACACCAAAGAGAAATTGTGCAATGAATCTTCATGGACCTGGCTTCAATAAAGACCAACTCACTCATGGTAAATCTTGTTTTCTCTGTATCTCCACTTATTTATTCTGCCACTAGAATAACTGTGAAACAAATCCCAGGCATCATACCATTCACCTATTAATATGTAGCTATGTATTTCTAATAGATAAAAGCTCTTCTTGTTAGCAAAACCACAATATTATCTCACCAAAACAAAATTAACAATAATTTCTTACTATTATTAAATATTTAGTGTTAAATTTGTGTATTTACATAAAGATGTGACTAATATTTCCTCTTTTATGTTTTCAACAATGCAATCTTTTGTTGAAGATTTGTTTATTTGTTTCATAGAATTCCTGGCAGTCAAAATTTCAGAGTGGCTATTCATGGTAGTATTTTCTACGTTCCTCTGTCTCTTAGCTTCTGCAAATAGGTAGCCAGATTAATTAATTAACATATTCATTCATTGGTAAGCCTACTTTATAGGTACTATTGATAATTCAGGAAACTCATAATGTATGTTTATCTTTTTATTAGTAGTCATTGACAATGATTAGTGAAATCTATTCATTGATTTAGCATTGCAAGCTGCAATATTCAAACTTTAATATTTCTGTTTTACTTATTAGGTAGAATGCTTCTTTAAAAGAAACTTTTAATAAACTATTCAATTATTATAAGTTATAGTTCAAGCTGGAAAATCTGGATAAATGCTTGCTTCTTTCCCTTTATTTGCCAAATTTCAAGAATAATGAGTGGCTTCCTTGGAACTCTTGAAAGATGTCCAATAAAAGTTGCTTTCAAAGTATAATCAGAAGGTTATGGACTTACATATCTAATGAGTTTAATCTAATGTTATTGTACCCATAGATGTTCAAATCAACCTATAACTGGAAGTTAAAGTTCATTCAGGCTGAGTTCTGCATCCTTTTGGTAGTAGTTTTTAACAGCTTCTTTCTGGCCTGGTTTGATAAGAGGTTCCAGCTCTATCTTGTACTTTTTCCTGCCCAATGAGTACTTTTTCCATGAACTTTTTTGGGTTTTCAAAATATATAATCATATTCATATCATAAGCACATGTAGTTTCATATTTTTTCTTTTTCATTTTAATGCCTACAATTTTTTTCTAGTAAATTCAACAGCAAATATTGTTAACAAATACATTAAATATTAATACAGGTGATGGCCATCTTTATTTAGTTCCTGGTTAAACATCCTGTTTTGTTTTCTCTTTAATTGAAATACTGGTTATGGTCTGCAAAACGTTTGCTTTTTTGATATCAAATTTATTTTTCCACTTAAAGTAATCCCAGTATACCACATCTTTAATTATATTTATCTTCAATATTCTTCCCTTAAATGAGGCAGATTTTCTTCAACATTTCAATAGCAAAAATACTCATTTCTGCTCTCATGTTTTGTTCATGATGCTTTATCAGTTTTCTGGTTGGACTTCCCTGCCAGGCCCACCATCTCATTTAATTTTCATTTGTTCTTGAGGCTCCTATCAAATGTACCCTTTCTGAGATTTAAAAAAAAAAAAAAGGTTAACATTCCCCTGAGGAAAGTGAGATATAATTTCTCTTTTCTGAATGATGCCAAATAAATTCTTAAATTGTTAGCATTTGATCCTAGTGTACTTTGCCCCGCTAGATCTGGGGTGGGAGGATGCTCGAATTGTCTTTCCATATAATGTCTGTATCGTGGAACCCAGCATAGGGCCTAAAAGAGAAGAGGTTGTCAGTAATCACTTGTATAATTGGTGATCACAATCTTTGTGAGATCCTGCCCAACGATAATCCTCTGATTCTTTTCTCAACTCTGTAGTTATAAAGATGGTCAGTTTTAGTGCACACACACACACACACACACACACATTTAGCAAGTAATTGATCCTTAGTTACTTCTTATTTGCTAACTTTGTATTCACAATTTCTTATGCTCAAAAAAGGGTGAAAATACATTAGCTAAAGTAATGCTATCTTGGCTTGGAACCGTGGCTCACAGCTGTAATCCCAGCAGTTATGGACGCCAAGGTGGGCAGATCCCTCGAGGCCAGGAGTTCAAGACTAGTCTGACCAATATGACAAAACCCTGTCTCTACTAAAAATACAAAAATTAGCGGGGGGGGGGGTGCATCCCTGTAATCCCAGCTACTCAGGAGGCCGAAGTGAGAGGATCACTTGAACCTGGGAGGCAGAGGCTTCAGTGAGCCGTGACTGTGACACTGCACTCCAGCTTGGTGGACAGAGCAAGACTCTGTCTCAAGAAAAATAAATACATAAATATTTTGTTTAAAAAAGTAATGCTATCTCTTGTATCCTATAAACTCCAAAACCCAAAAACAACACAATGAAAATACATTATTTGGCCGGGAACTGTGGTTCACGCCTGTGGTCCCAACACTTTGGAAGGCTGAGGCGGGCGGATCACGAGATCAGGAGATCCAGACCATCCTGGCTAACATGGTGAAACCTCGTCTTTGCTAAAAAATACAAAAAATTAGCCGGGCGTGGTAGCGGGCTCCTGTGGTCCCAGCTACTCGGGAGACTGAGGCAGGAGAATGGCGTGAACCTGGGAGGCGGAGCTTGCAGTGAGCCGAGATTGCGCCACTGCATTCCAGCCTGGGCGACAGAGCGAGACTCCGTCTCAAAAACAAACAAACAAACAAAAAATACATTATTCATGCGCATAAAAAGCCCAAACACACATTGCTACAGCTGGCGCTTTTTTTTTTTTTTTTTTTTTTTTTTTCACAACTTAGATGGAGTTCAGCTTTACTGAGGGTAGACCTTAAACACTCTTTACGTGGAGTTCTATTGGGTTGGGTTATTTGAATGGTCACGGTGGCTGGCAAGAAATTAACTCTAAATATTAGTATAGCTTAGTGAAACTTTCGTTTATTACCGAAGATTTATCACCGCTGTTTCCCGTGGGGGTGTGGTTGAGCAAAGTGTTTTGAGCTGCATTTGTGCGTGCTTGACACCTGCTCTTTTGATCCCAGTGATCTAGAGGGCATTTTTACTGGGGCGGGGATGCTTGCATGTGTAATCTTACTAAGAGATAATAAAAAGGCCAGGACCAAACCTATCTTTTTGGGGGGTTGTGCAGACCCACCTAAATGTTTTCAATGTCTTGCTTTGAATAATTAAGCTACATTAACTGCATAAACACTTAAGTGTAAAAATGAAAATATGATAAAGAAAGAAGTAAGTATAAATAGTCGTTTACAGTTCTGGAAATTCAGGGTCCTTAAAGTTGAATTGGCAGAGGTTTGGCTGAGAGGATTACTCATAATTAGAGTATGACTGATTTGGGATATGATATATGAGGCAGTGCTTTCAGACGGATATGCTCAAGGTATTGTATTAGGGCAGATATTTAGTTATTATATTTATTATACAAAATGGAGGATTAATTTCGTAGAAGTGTCCTAAGATTTTTTTTGGAAAATTACATCAATCGAGGGGTAGCCGTTGGGGTGTTCGTGGTTAAAATATGATTTCTGGGTTCTGACTGGGTTGCATTTTAGTTTCTTGTTTTTTGGGTTTGCAAGGGTGTGTTTACCTAGATTGATGGTAAAGTCAGAGATGGGGGTGGTTGGCGGATCTAATCGGAAATAGTTCCTGAGATTGAGCATGGCGAGACCATCCCGGCTGACACAGTGAAACCCCGTCTCTAGTAAAAATACAAAAAATTCGCCAGGCGTGGTGGCGGGAGCCTGTAGTCCCAGCTACTCTGGAGACTGAGGCAAGAGAATGGCGTGAACTCGGGAGGCGGAGCTTGCAGTGAGCAGAGATCGCGCCACTGCACTCCAGCCTGGGCGACAGAGCGAGACTCCGTATAAAAAAAAAAAAAAAAAGAAATTGAGCCTGCCTACGTATGTGCGTGTGTGAGTGTACGTACGTGCGTACGTGAGTCTCTATTGATTAACTGTTATGTCCTTCAAGCGTGAATTAATTAATATCTTTTGGTTATTATGCCAGCCCGGAATATTCAGTATAAGCTCAGCTACTACAATTGATTCCTCAGGAATCAAATCCGAGTTCGTCTACAGTGGATTTGGCAGGGACCAGGCCTTCTTCGATGGTGAGTGACAGCATCCCCCAAAGTTAAAAATACCAAATGCATAACAGTGCTCCCGTGACTGGTTATTAGTGTGGTAGTCATTAGTCCATCGAGATGTCTTATTTAAGGGAACGTGTGGGAGATCTTAGTTCTATGGCCCTGAAGTAAGAACCAGATGCCAGGTATAGTTTCAGTATAGTCACCCCCAAGTGTCATGGGTCTGGAGCGAGGAGGGTAGCATTCCCTAGCGGGATATGATTTCTCAGAGGTTGGTAGATTAAGAGACCAAAAATTGGTAGGGGACATGCACGTCGGTGAGGGACTTCTTGACTAAAATGTGCTATGTTGGAAGAACGAATGTATGCACTATGTAATATTAAGGATGTACAGTACGGATCAGTATCCGTGTGGATTAGGTTTTATTGTACAGTCAATAATAGATGTGCGACAGTTGATTAAGGGATTCTTAATATGTGCTTCTATGTATGTGGACTAGGTTTGTAATGTAAAACTATATATGAGTGTAGTATGTGAGAATAAACAATTATAGTACTATTTATTATCCATGGGGACTAGCTGTAATGCACCAAGTACATAAAAGCACCAAATAGTGACTCAGTAGCCCAGGCTTTGTATATCTGTGCACTTTGCGATTCCCTCATGGTCTAAGGTCCTCTGCTGGATCTCCTGCACCCAGCAAGCGCATGAAAAGACGATGAAGCAGGTGTGCCTTAGCCAAGAAGTGACCCTTATCATTCTGCTCACCTTCCCGTTGGCCAAGAATCTGCTACCTGTGCTCAAGAAGATGCACAGCCCTCTGGGGAATAAGGTTCATGGCTGTGCAGTCTCTTCTCAGAAACCACGCTTTTCAACGGAAAAGGAGCAGGTGTGTTTTGGTGTCAGATAGCCATCCCTGCCTCTGTGAACAGCTGTGTTGCTTCCCTTATCAGCCTATCAAAACGAGGACCTACATATAGTACATGCTCAAAAAGCATGCTTTGTTTTAACTATTTAAGTTGTTTAAAGCATATAATTCATAGAAAAGCATCAGTTATTAAATACAAAGTGTCAGGAACTTGAGGATTGAACTAAGATGAATAAATTGATTCAGATTCATTTGGTATCCACAAACATGCATTTGTGTGTATAAGAAGATTCAGAGACCTAACATAAGTTTTTTATACATATAAATGATGGACTATTTATATAGCCATGGTTTGTTTGTGTTAGCTATGCATTCCATCTATATATTCATGTAAAATTTAAACAGTGATTACACATATTCTTCCATTGGGTTTACACAGACAGGTGTACAAAGATAGTCTTCTCACCATACCACAGTTTTAATGGCAAAAATAACAATAATCTCTATGTCCTTAAACAGATGATCATTTGCATAAATTATAATCCAGACAAAAAAGTAAATATCGTACAGATATTAAATATTTTGTCCATGGGCAAACTATTTGATATGTAAACTATTTTCAATATATTCTTATAGGAACAGATCTTAAAATATGATGCATAGTATAATTTGATTTTTAAAAAATGTATAGTGTATTAGTTTTCTGTTGATTGATAATGTATTACAATTTTATCAGCTTAAAATAATACTCACTTATTATATAATAATTGTATAGATCAGAAGTCTACCACAATATATTTAGATTCTCTATTCAGGGTCTCGCAAGGCCAAAATCAAGGTGCTGGAAGACTGCAGACTTGCATTTCTTTCTGCAGGCTCTGAAGAAGAATTACCTTTAAACTCAAGTTGTTGGCAAAGTTCAGTTCATTGTAGTTGTAGGACTGAGGTCTCTGTTGCCCTGACACGTGGATTCCTCCCTCTTCAAGCCTGCAAAGGCAAATGGAACCCTTCTTGGCTTCTTAACTCACACTCTCACTCAACTCTCTGAATTACTCCTTCTTTTAGACAGGGTTTTGCTCTGTCACAGGGCTTTGCCTCTGGCTGGAGTGCAGTGGCATTATGGCATAATCACAGTGGCACAGTCGCAGTTCACTGCAGCCTTGGTCTCCTGGACTGAAGTGAGCAGCTGAGATCACAGGCATGTACCAGTGCACCCAGCTAATTTTTAAATATTTTTTGTGCACATGGGGTCTTGCTATGTTTCTCAGGCTGCTCTCAAACTCCTGGGCTCAAGGGATCATCTTGCCTTGGCTTCCCAAAGTGCTGGGCTCTCCTGCTTTTAAAGGCTCAAGTGATTACATGGGGCCTCCTGAGAGAACTCTGAAAAATCTTCCTATTTTAAGGTCAACTGATCAGTCTCCTTAACTACATCCTCAAAGTTCCCTTTTCCACTTAGGGTAACATATTCACAGTCATACGTTTTGGGCTGTGGAGCCTTTTTGGGAGCCATAATTCTGCCTTACCACACACATATTATCATCAACAGCCAAAACAATTTACAACAGGAAGTTTATTACTTTATTAGAATAGTGGTATTACAGGTGATTCTTTTTTTCTCTGTTTCCTTTGTTCTTCATTCAAGGGAACATGTTATATGTGGGTGTTTTAGAAGAAATATCAGAAGAAATGATAGCAGGCATTATTTATGTTTAGCAGGAGAAGATTCTTCAATCTTGACAACTACCCATGGATACAGTATTGCCGACTTCGTAGTTTGAGTCTAAACACATGCTTTCTGAGGACTTTTCTAATTTTATTCCCCTGGAGCCCGAGCGTGGGACAAGGCCTGCCTCTCAGGAGCTCACGTGAATGGGTTGTCAAGAACTGGTGTGAAACAGGCTGTGACAGAACAGGTCTAATGATACTAATGTCCAAAGCCCTAGGTTTATACATGGGCTTCTCACAAACGTGTAATGAGACAGTTATCTCTACAGGCAATCAGATGTGTCCAGGCCATGTAATGAGATATTGGGGTGGAAAGCTGTAATGAGGTGCTTGGCTGGAACTGTAATAGGATCACTTGCTGGGATTATATAATTAGTCATTTAACTTGGTGTATGCAATGAGGGGTGTGACTAGTAGCATAATTAGTTTGGGGATTGGGAGAGAGTGATGTCCTGTGTGACTGCACTGCAAAAAGATGGTCAGGTAAGACTTACGGCAACATGTGTGCATTTGGGATGATGTGCACACTACAAGGGAAGTGAGTCCCACAGACAGGGTTCCACTGGGACGGGAAAGTGGTATGGTCTCTTAGCAGTATGTGGCCATTCACTAGATGGAATGAAATGCAGCATGAGGCTACAGAAACAAATGTATGTATGGCAGAGCGGGTAGAGGATAGACTCTGGGTACAGGTTTTCCAAGCTAGAATCCCTGTTCTATGATACCACAACAACCACAAGCAAGTCACTTACACTCTCCCTGCTTCTATTTATCTGTAAACTCAGGATAACAATAGTAATTATCCCTTAGGGCTGTTGGGGAAATTGCATGAGTCAATCTATAGAGCATGTTTCATCAGTGTCTGGCATACAGGTAAGTGCTCTCTCTATATCTTAGCGTTTATGTTATGTCAAGAGCTAGAAGAGCGTTGTCATATTTAATATTTTTGATAACTCAGCATGCAAACAAAGACTTGGAAGGAATCAGTTACTTGTCCGAAATCACACAACTAAAGGCTGGCAGGAAAGAGAGCTAACAGGTGATAGTGAAAGGTTTCTGGTTTGGAGAGTGTAATGTCCCACGCTGAAAGAGAAGACTGGACGCTTGTGACCCAGCTTCTTTGGGAAGCTATGAGACAAAAAGTCCAATAAGCCATACATGAATCGGATACAGCAACTGGAATTCAGATTCAGGAGTGTCTGCTCCTGATTCTGGAATACGAATGTCACCCTTGCCCACACTTAGGTAGTTTCTTCATCTTTATAGTAGGGAATGATATCCCTATAGGTGGCTTTGAAATTTCAAAGTGAAAAAATATATTACAGGGCTTGGAATAGCATTTGTTACATGATAATTTTTGCTTAGGATATCTGACTGTGAGTAACAGAAAATAGGATCAAAAGTAACTTAAGTGGTTGAATTGTTACCATTAAGTCAGAAATCTGGGTGTAAGCAAACCAGAGACAATGTGGCATTACACTGGTGTTTTTAAAGTCTCAAGTGATTTCTGTTTTTCTTATCTGCTGTGCTTATCATAGTACTCTATAGTAGTCTCTGCACTAGTCACTACATGTTACCCATGCCACTCAGTGTCCTATCTGGTGTGCATAAAGACAGAAGATGGAAGAATGCAATTTGAAGGGCACAAGGCCAGCTATACCTATCAGTTGGTCTGCCCCATTGCAAAAGCTTCTTCAGGTTCCAACCTGTGACTTCTGATTACTTCTCATTAGCTACATGGGAGGCCGAAAGAGTGAGTTTGTTAGCTTTCCAATATACATATACTGGTGTCTTAATGACTTTCTTTTGGATTGGTAGATGGTCTTTATTTATAAGGATAAATAAATGAAATAAATAATAATCAATCAATAAATAATTATTTATTTATAAATAAATAATTATAAACAAATAATTTATTTATAAATAAATAAATATAAACAAATAATTTATTTATAAATAAATAATTATAAACAAATAATTATTTATTTATAAATAAATATTTATAAATAAATAATTATAAACAAGTAAATATTTATAAATAAATAATTATAAACAAATAAAAGAAATGCTTTTCTATCATTTCATCTATCAATATTGAGATTTTTCAATCTCCATATGCCTTAATGACAGAGTAATTGGCTTGCCATTAGAAAACTGTGGTAAATTAACAAAACTCTCATGGAAAAAAATCATGCTGAATACAGTGGAACTGCTATTCCATGTGATAATCATATTCCTGTGATCTTTCATAGGTCAGGCTACAAATAGAACAAACACTGCTTTTTCCAAAGCATATTTGACATTTCTTCTCTTACTTCTTCTTACAATGGGAGGAGCTACATTTTCATAGTACAAACCCGTTAATGGTTACATAAAAAAAAAACAGAAAATTGATTTATATCTGTGAATGCAAAAGGTTAAAACTCTGAGCATTTCACTAGAAGCATTTTACAAACAAAAATTTCACAGTGGTCCTTAGCTGTATCTCCACAGAGCCATTGGCAGTCTCTCTTCTTCATCTCTTTCTCTAAGCTTGAAAAAGAAATTTATTACACAGTATGAATTGTCTCTCTGACAGAAATCTTCACCTGAGACTGGGCACTGCTGTGAATTTCTCTTTTGATGATGAAAAGATTATGGTAGATAATGTATTATTCAGGTTAGTCTAAGTTAGGCTGCAGTAAAATAAAACCTCCAAATTTAATAGCTTATCAAAATCAAAGGACTATTTTTTATGCATGCTAGGTGCCCAAAGAAAGTTGGCAGGGGTGGGAAATCTCCTCACCGAAACCCCTCAGGGATGCAGGTGAACAAAGGCATCATCATTATATTATATCATTTTCTCAATACAAGGCCCTGGATTCATTACAGCATTCATAGAGCGGGATGGAGAGTCAGGGACAGACAATTAAATGCTTTAGTCTGGGAGTGACATGTATTCTTTTTCTTCACATTTCTTTAGCCAGAATTCATCACATGGCCACGTTCCTAGAAATAAGGAAGAACTGCGTGTTTAACATTGGTTAAATCTCTCTCTGCTATTTTTCTGCTTCATTTTTACAAACTTCTAAAAACAAATAGAAGAGGTTATATTTGTTCTCTTCACTTTCTCACTTTTGCTCTGGCTCTAATCCTCTGCAAACTTATTTCTAACTCTAGTCACCCTCCACCCCCAGAGAAAGAGCTAATATAATGGTCACCAAGAACTGACAAATCTCCGCTCCTTTGTCCTTAATCTGTGGAACATTTCCCAAACAAGTAACCCTGGTCTTTTAAAAATTATTTAAATTTAAATTGTTTAAAAATTCTATTCACTAGATATACGTTCTTTAAATTGTTCTCCAAGCTCTCCAGTATGACCTGGTTCCAAATTAATTCTCACCACATTTTATTCTTGGATTTTTTATTCTCTTCTGTTTTGTTCGGCACTGTTTGTTCCTCCTAGTGCCTGCTTGCCTATTTCCCTCCCTCCCTCCCTCCGTCCCTTCCTCCCTCCCTTCCTTCCTTCCTTCCTGCCTTCATTTTTTTGTATTTATTTTCCATCATATTGTCATGCTTTTTCCATTTTTTCTTCTTGTTTCTTTGGGAGTGTTTTTCTTATTTATTTATAATTGTTAGTAATAATAAAATAATGATAAGTGCTTAATAAAGCATTTTTTAATACTTTGGGTGCTTTTGTATGCACTTTCTAATGTTAATCAAATTAATTCATTTAACAACTTTTTTTAAACATCTTAAACATATTAAGTCACAGTTCAGTGGCATTAAGTACATTCACATTGTTGTGCAACCAGCACTACCATGGAACATTTTTGTCTCCCCAGACCCAGTCTCCCTACCCATTAAGATCATATAACTCCATTTCTCAATTTCCCCCCAGGTATCACCATTATACTTTCTGACTTTATGAAATTGGCTGCCCTACATACATTATGTAAGTGCAGTCACAGAGTATTTGTCCTTTGGTGACTGACTTGTTTCAGTTAGTGTAATATCTTCAAGGTTCATCTATACTGTAGCATGTGCCAGAATTTTTTTCCTTTTTAAGCCCTTACAATACTCCATTGTATGTTTAAAACACATTTTGTTGGTCTGGTGCAGTGCCTCACGCCTGTAATCCTAGCACTTTGGGAGGCCGAGGCGGGCGGATCACGAGGTCAGGAGATCAAGACTATCCTGGCTAACACGGTGAAACCCCGTCTCTACTAAAAATACAAAAAATTAGCTGGGCTTGGTGGCGGGCGCCTGTAGTCCCAGCTACTTGGGAGGCTGAGTCAGGAGAATGGCCTGAACCCGGGAGGCAGAGCTTGCAGTGAGCCTAGATTGCACCACTGCCTGCACTCCAGCCTGGGAGATAGAACTAACAAGAAACAAAAAACTCATTTTGTTTGTCAACTCGTCTGTCAATGAACACTTGGGTTGCTTCAACCTTTTGAGTACTGTGAGTAATGCTGTTACAAACATGGGTGCACAGGTATCTTTTTTAGTTTCTGCTTTCAATTATTTTGAATATATATACAGAAATGGAAATTCTCATAATTAAATTTATATTGATGTTCAAGGTAATTCTATTTTTACTTTTTTGAGAAACCACCACACTGTTTTCCACAGTAGCTGCATTATTTTACCTTCCTATCAACAATAAACAAGAGTTCAGTTTTTCCTCATCTTGGAAACACTTATTTTATATTTTATTAATAGCTAGCCGAATGGGTGTGAAGTGGTATCTTATTATGATTTTGATTTGCATTTCTCTGATGATTGGTGATGTTGAGCAAGTTTTCATGTGTTTATTGGCCATTTGTGTATCTTATTTAGAGAAATATCTAGTCATGTTCTTTGTCAATTTTTTAATTGGGTTGCTTGGGGGTTTTATATTATTGAGTTGTCATTTTTTATATATTCTGGATAATAATTCTGTATTAGATATATATTCACGAATGTTTTCTCTCATTTCATGGTGATATGGTTTGGCTCCGTGTCCCCACCCAGTTCTCACGCTGAGTTGTAATAATCTACCCGTGTCAAGGGTGGAATCAGTTGGAGATAATTGAATCATAGGGGTGGTTTCCCCCATACTGTTCTCGTGACAGTGAGTGAGTTCTCACAAGATCTGATGGTTTTATAAGGGGCTTCCCCCTTCTCCCAGCACTCATTTTCTCTCCTGCCACCCTGTGAAGAGGTGCCTTCCGCCATGATTATAAGTTTCCTGAGGCCTCCCCAACCATGCTGAACTGTAGGTCAATTAAACCTCTTTCTTTATAAATTACCCGGTCTCTGCTATTTCTTCATAGCAGTGTGAGAATGGACTAATACAGATGGGTTGATTTATCACCCTGTTGATAGTGTCCTTTGATTCACACAAGTTTTAAATTTTCATGTACTTTAAATTATCTGTGCGTTTCCTTGTTTGCTTGTGTTCTTGGGTCTTATCCAAGAAAACATTACAAATCCCAAATCATGAAGTTTTCCCCTATTTTCTTGTGAGACTTTACTAGTTTTAGCTTTTATATTTAGATCTTTGATTCATTGTGAGTTAATTTTGGCTTGTGATGTAAACAGGGGTCCAACTTCGTTCTTCTGAATATATGTATCATTTTCTCAACATTGTAGGTTGAAAAGAGTAACCTTTTCCAATTGAATGATCTTGGTCTGCTTGTCAAAAATTATTTGACTGTGTATGTGAAGGTTTATTTAGGGGCTGTTCGTTGTATTCTATTGCTCTATATATCTGTCTTGATGCTGTTGCCAAACTGTTTTGTTTACTATGGCCTTGTAATAAGTATAGAAACTAGGAAAAGTGAGACTTCCTATTTTGTTGTTGTTGTTGTATTTCACAAGATTGTTTTAGCCATTCAAAGTTCCTTGAGATTCCACATAAATTTAAGAGTTGATTTTTCTATTTCTTCAAAAAACATTATTGTATTTTTATAAAAATTGCTTTGAATGTGTAGGTCACTTGGGTAGTATTGAAACCTTCACATGCTGTCTTCCAATCCATGAACACAATATCTATTTATTTGTCTTCAATTTCTTTCCACACTATTTTATAGTTTTCAGGGTATGAATCTTTCACCTCCTTGGTTAAGTTTATTCCTAAGTATATATATTTTTTGATTATGAACAAATATAATTTTATGTTTTATTTTCTTTCAGACTGTTTACTGTTAGTGTATAGAAACACAACTGGTTTTTGTGTGTTGATTTGGTATCCTGCAAATTTGCTTAATTAATTTATAGTTCTAATATACTTTGGTGAATTTTTAGGGTTATCTACATATCATAATATTTCATCTGTAAATGGCAATAATTTTACTTTATTTCTAATTTGTATGCTTTGATTCCCTATGCCTAAAAGCACTGGCTAGGACTGTGTAAATAGAAATGGTAAAAAGAGGCATCCTTGTGTTGTTCCCGATCTTACAGGAAAAGCATTCAGTCTTTCACCATTGAGTATGATGTTAGTTGTGAGTTTTTAATATATGGACTTGATTATGTTGGTGTGCTTTCTTCAATTCCTAACAAATTGGGTGCTTTCACTATGAAAGAGTATTGAATCTAAATCAATGGAAATGATGATGTGTTATCATCTCACTCTGTCACCCAGGCTGAAGTACAGAGGCATGATCATAGCTCACTGCAACCTTAAACTCCTAGGCTCAAGTGATCTTCCTGCTTCAGCTTTTCCCGAGACTACAGGGTTTTGCCACCATGCCAAGCTAATTTTTTTATTTTTATTTTTTATTTTAGTAGAAACAGGATCTCACTATTTTGCCCAGGCTGATCTCAAACTCCTGGCCTCCAGTGATTCTCCCACCTCGGGCTTTTAAAGTGCTAGGATTACTTTGGTTGGGCAAGTAACTACTTTTTCCAGCCTCATTAGTTCTTGTATGTTGAACCATACTTGCCTTCCAGCAATAAATCCCATATGGACATGGTGTATAATCTTTTTAATATGCTGCTGAATTTGATTTCTGGTATTTCGCTTTTAATATGCTGTTGAATGATTGAATTATGTTGGCTAGTATTTTGTTGCGGATTTTTGAGTCAATATTCTTAAGTTATTAAGTAATATGGATCTGAGTTCAGTTTTTCTCTCGGTTTGGTATCAGAGTAACGTTTGCCTCATATAATGGGTTCAGTAGTGTTCTCTCTTTTCTGACGTTTTGGAAGAGTCAAGGAAGACAGATGCTGATTCTTCTTTAAATGTTTTGTAGACTTCACCAGTGAAACCATCTGATTTCTCCTTCAACTCATTAATTGTTTGAGTGTGTGATACAATTTCAACATATTTGTAAATTTTCCAATTTTTTTTCTGCTATTCATTTTTATTTTAATTCCCTTGTAATTGGAAAAGTATTTTATATTATTTCAATCTTTTAAAATTCACTAAGTTTTATTTTGTTGTCTAACATATGATCTATCATGGAGAGTGTTCCATGCACAGTTGAGAAAAGTCTGTATTCTTCTGTTGTTGGATAAAGTTTTTGGTATATGTATGTTACGTCCAACTGGTCTATACTATTGTTAAAGTCCTATATTTCCTTATTTATATTCTGTCTGGTTGTTCTATCCATTATTGAAAATGGGGTAGTTAAGTATCTTCTATGATTGTAAAGTTGTCTATTTCTCCCTTTGATTCTGCAGTGTTTGCTTTATACATTTAAGGCCTCTGATGTGTGGTACATAATCATTTTAATTGTTATACCTTCTTGGTGTATTGACCCAACTATCAGTATGTAATGTCTGACAGTAATGTATTTTTTTCTTATAAAAGTTGTTAACTTAAAGTCTATTTTTGCTAATATGGTTTATCATATTACCATATTACCATCCCTAGTTTATTTTATTTATATTTGTATGAAATATCTTTTTTCGTCCTTTAATTTTCAATCTATGTGTGTATCCTTATGTCTGAATTGAGTTTCTTGTAGACAGCATATTGTTGGATCCTGCTACTTTTTTTAAAAAAACCTCATTATGTCAGTTTATGTCTTTTTATTAGGGAGCTTAATTCATTCACGGATAAAGTTATTACAGAGAAGGAAAAGTTTACTTTTGACGTTTTGTTATTTGTTTTTTATTTGTGTTATAACATTTTTAGATCTCTCATTTCTTCCATTAGTGCCTTTCTTTGTGTTTAATCTTTATAGTAACATGTTTTGATTCCCTTTTCATTTTCTTTCATGTGTATTCCATATAATTTTTAATAGTTACTCTGGAGATTGCATATGATATCCTAAAGTAATAACCTATTTTATACTGATAATCAATTAACTTTGATCACATATAAAAGCTCTACTCTTTTGCAGGCCTACCCTCACCCACCACCTTCTCCTTTATGTTGCTGATGTCATTACTTTCATCTTCATATGCTATGCCTACATTATCACAGAGTTGTATTTAATGCTTTTGTCTTGCAACAATGTAAAACATGGATTTACAAACCAGTATAAAATAGCACTGCTTTAATATTTGCCTATTACTTATTTTTAATACAGGACTTTAAATTTTCTAAGGATTTGAGTTAGTCTCTAACATTCTTTCACTTTAACTTGAATGGTAACTCACTTTAACATTTAATAGGGAAGATCTAGTGGTCATAAATCTGTACATTTTTTTAATCTGAGGTTGTCTTAATTTCTCCCTAATTTTTATTGGAAATGACGTTCTCAGCTGTCAGGTTTTGTTTTTCCTTTTGATACTTCTAATATGTCAGCCTATTGTCTCTAGGCTGTCAATTTTCTGCTGAGAAATCCATCATACATGATGAGTCACTTTTCTTGTTTTGCTTCTAAGATTTTCTTCGTTGTTATCTTTCAATGGTTGGATAGTAATGAATTTAAGTATTGCAGTCTTTGAGTTTATTCAACTCAGATTTAATAAACCTTTCAAATTTGTAGATTGTAGGCCTATGTCTTTGCTCAAGTGCATGAAAGTTTTGAACACTAAAAAAAATACAAAAAAGAAAAAATTCTGTGTCCTTTTCTGTCTATCTCCGCCTTGTACAACTCCAATATTAAATATATTAGTTCTTTTGATGCTGTATTATGTCTTTTATTTTTTTTTGTCTGAGTCTCACTCTGTTACCCAGGCTAGAGTGCAGTGGCATGCTCTTGGCTCACTGCAACTTCTGCCTTCTGGGTTCAAGCAATTTTCCTGCTTCAGCCTCCTGAGTAGCTGAGATTACAGGTGTGCACCACCATGCACAGCTAATTTTTTTATATTTTTAGTAGAGAAAGGGCTTCACCATGTTGACTGGTCTTGAACTCCTGACCTCAAGTGATCTGCTGGCCTTGACCTCCCAAAGTGCTGGGATTACAGGCGTGAGCCACAGTGCCCAGACTTCTATCATAAGTCTTTTATGAAATTTTGAGCCCTAGATTATCATCTCCCTATTTTCCTCTCCCCTAACTCCCTGGTAATCACAACTCACATATAAGCAATATAATACAGTATTCATCTTTTTGTATCTGACTTATTTCACTTAGCACAATATCCTCCAGATTTGTCTATGCTGTTACAAATGACAGGATTTCCTTCTGTTTAAAGGTAAATATTCCATTGTATGTATATATTACATTTTGTTTATCCACTGATCTGTTCATGAACATCAGGTTGTTTTCATATTATGGCTATTGTGAATACTATAGCAACAGAGAAGTGCAGAAATCTCTTTAATATCCAGATTTCAATTACTTTGGATATACAGTTGTCCCTGGAATAACATGAGGGTTAGAGGTGCCAATTCGCCATATAGTCGAAAATCTACATATGACTTGCTTCCTCAAAAGCTTTACTGTTAATAGCCTACTGTTGACTGGAAGTCTAATCAACAACATAAACAGTCAATTAATATATATTTTATGTTATATAAATTTTATACTGTATTTCTACAATAAAGTAAAGGCTTTATAAAATGTTATTAAGAAAATCATAAAGAAGAAAAAATGTATTTACTATGCATTAAGTGAAAGTTAATCATCATGATGAAGGTCTTCATCTTCGTCTCCACATTGAGTATGTTGAGAAGGAAGAGGGAGAGGAGGGCTTGGTCTTGCTATCTCATGGTAGCAGAGGCAGAAGAAAATTTGCATTTAAGTTTTCATTTAAGAAAAGTATATTTAAGAAATTTAAATTTAAATTTAAACCTGTGCAATTCAAATACATATTGTTCAAGGGTTAACTGTATAATCAAAAGTAGAATTGCTGAATCAAATGGAAATTCTACGTTTAATTTTATGTAGAAGCTTCTTAGTCTTTTCCATAGTGGTTACAGGTAACATTTCTACCATCAGTGTACATTGTTGTTTTCTTCTCTATGTCTTTGTCAACATTTATCTATTTTCTTCTTTTTAATAATAGTCATTAAAACAGATATGAGGTAATATCTTATTGTAGTTTTGATTTGTATTTCCCAGATGATTAGTCAGGTTGAGCACCTTTTTGTATATGCATTGGCCAACTGTAAGTCATCTTTAGAGAAATATCTATGTATGATTTTTGCCCTTTTAAAAATGAAATGCTGCTGCTGCTGATGATGATATTGAGGCATATTATTTTTTGCTATTGAATTGTAGAAGACTGTCATATATTTGGGATATTAACCTCTTATAAGATATATGGTCTGCCAATATTTTCTCCAGTGCCATAATTTGGCTTTTTGCTGTGCTGATTATATAATTTTTGCTTTGTTGATTGCACATAATTTTTCATTGTGATGTCCAATTTATCTATTTTTAATTTGTTTTATGTGCTTTTGAGTAATGTCCAAGAAACCATGGGCAAGACCAATGTCTCCAACATTTTCCCTATTCTTCTTCTAAGGGTTTTATTGTTTCCAGGTTTATGTTTAGGTCTTTAATCTATCTGGGGTTTAGTTTTCTATATAGTTTAAGATTAGGGTTTTATTATTTTAAATGTGGATTTAAACATTTCCAAACATTGTTCATTGGAGAGACTATCTTTTCACCATTGTGTATTATTGGCACCCTTTTCGAAGAAAAGTTGACTGCATATGCATGGGTTTATTTCTGTGCTCTCTACACTGTTCAATTTGTTTATTTTTTTTATGCCAGTACCATACTGTTTTAATTACTGTAGCTTTGTTTTTTTTTGAGACAGAGTCTTGCTCTGTCGCCCAGGCTGGAGTGCAGTGGTGCGATCTCAGCTCACTGCAAGCTCCATCTCCCAGGTTCATGCCATTCTCCTGCCTCAGCCTCTCGAGTAGCTGCGACTACGGCACCTGCCACCACACCCAGCAATTTTTTTTTGTTTTGTATTTTTAGTAGAGATGGGGTTTCATCATGTTAGCCAGGATGGTCTCGATCTCCTGACCTCGTGATCTGCTCACCTTGGCCTCCCAAATTGCTGGGATTGCAGGTTTAAGCCACCGCACCCAGCCACTTTGTAATATATTTTAAAATCAGGGAATGTGATATTTGCAGGGTATTTGTTCTACCTAAAAAAATTTTTAGGGTATTTATGGTCATTTGTAGTTCCATAATAATGTTAGGACATTTTTTCTATTTCTCTGAAAAATGTCATTTGGATTTCAATAGTAATTGTATTGAATCTAAAGATTGCTTTGGGAATAATGTACACCCTATCAATATTAGTCTAATAAATGAACAACAGATGGCCTTCCAATTATCTGTGTATTTTTAAATTTCTTCCATTAAGATCCTGTAGTTATCAGTAAACAAATCTCCTAGGTTAAGTTTATTCCCAAGCATTTTATTCATTTAAGAGCTATTACGTATCGGATTGTTTTCTTAGTTTTTTATCTCAGATAGTTAATTGTTGGTGTACAGTTGACCCTTGAACAACATGGGTTTGAACTGTGCAGGTCCACTTATATGGAGATTTTCTTCTGCTTCTGCCACTCCTGAGAAAGCAACACCAATTACTCTTCTTCTCTTTTGAATCCTCTACATAAAGATGGTAAGAATGTAGATTTTTATGATGATCAACTCCCACTTAATGAATAGCAAATATATTTTTCTTATGATTGTCTTAATAACATTTTCTTGTGTTAACTGACTATGTTATCAGTAGGTAAGGCTTTGGTTAACAGTAAGCTGTTAGTGGTTATGTTTTGAGGAAGTCAAAGTTATATACAATTTATTTTCTGCATGGAGGATCAGCATCCCTAACTTCTGCCTTGTTTAAAGGACTGTATAATAATGCAATTGATTTTTTGATGTTGATTTTGTATCTGGCAAATTTACTGAATCAATTTTATTGGTTTGAAAAGTTTTTTGTGAGGTCTTTATGACTTTTCTTGTTTAATTACCCTTGTTATGACTTCCAGGCTACTTTGAATAGACTTTGCCTTATTTCATGTAAGAAAAGTTTTCAGCGTTTCATCACTGATTGTGATATTAGTAAGAGCTTTTCATAATGACTTTTTTGTATTGAGTAAGTTCCTTGTATGCTAAGTTTGTTAAGAATTTTCATTATAAAAATGTGTTGAATATTGCTAAATGTTTTCCTACATCTATTGAAATGATTGTGTAATTGATATCCTTCTTTCTGTTAATGTGGTGTTGTATCACATTGATTAATTTGTGCATGTTGAACCATCCTCGCATCTCAGGAATAAATTCTACTTGGTGTTTGATTATTTTAATGCGCTGCTATATTTTGTTTGCTAGCATTCTTGAGGAGTTTTGCATCAATATTCCTCAAAAGTATTGACCTGTAGTTTTCTTTACTTGTGTGGTCTTTTCCTGACTTTGCTGTTGGGTTGATTCTGACCTTATAAATAAGTTCAGAATTATTCTCTATTGCATATACTGAAAGCGTTTAGAAATGATTGGTGTTAATTTCCTTTCAATGTTTGGTAGAATTCACCCTTGAAACAGTCTAGCCCCTGGCTCCCTTCCCCTTCCCCTTCCCCTCCCCTCCCCTCCCCTCCCCTCCCCTCCCCTCCCCTCCCCTCCCCTCCCTTCCCCTCCCCTCCCCCTCCCCTCCCCTTCCTTTTCTCTTTCTTTCATTCATTTTTTATTACTGCCTCCATCTCCCTATTTGTTATTGATATGCTAAGGATTTCTATTTCTTCTTGATTTAGTCTTGGTAGATTGTACATTTCTAGGAAACTCTATTTCTTACTTCTGGGTTTTCTAATTTGTTGGCATGTAGTTGTTCATAACAGTCCTTTATGATTCTTTTTATTGTGTGAGGTCAGTTGTAATGTCTCATCTTTCATTTCTCGTTTTATAAGTCTCTCTTTTTTCTTTGTTCTTTTGGCTAATTGCCAATTTGTTTATTTTTTTAATTAACTCTTAGTTTACATTTTTTCAAAAAATTAACTCTTAGTTTGCCCATCCTTGTTTCATTTATATATCCTCTAATCTTTATTATTTTTTTCTGCTAATGTGTGGTGTAGTTTTTTTCTCCTAGTTCTTGAGGTACAAAGTTCAGCTGCTTAGTTGAGATCTTTTTTCTTTATTAATGTAGGCATTTTTGGTATAAACTCTGAGTGATGATTTTGGTGCATTTCATAGGTTTTGATATGTTGTTTTTTTTATTTAAATTGAGATATTCTTCAATTTACTTTTTAATTTCTGCTTTGACTGAATAGTTGTTGAAGATGATTGTTTAATTTCCATCTATTGTAACTTTTCTTTCTTTTATTGATTTCTATTTTCATTCCATTGTGATAAAAAGATGTATTAATTAACTTAAATCCTTTTAAATGTGTTAAGACTTATCTCGTGTCATAGTATATGATCTGTCTTGCAGGCTGTTCTGTGTGCACTTGAAAATAAACTATATTCTGTTGCCATTGGGTAGAAAGTTCTATATATGTTTGTTAGGTTCATTTGGCATATAGCATTATCCAGTTCTGCTTTTCTCTTACTGATTTTCCTTCTAAATGATGTATACATTATAGAGAATGAAAGTCTCTTACTATTATTATATTGCTGTCTATTTCTCCCAAGATTTGCTAATATTTGCTTTATATACAGGTTGAGCATTGTAATCTAAAAATTCAAAATCTGAAATACTCCCAAATTCAAAACTTTTTGAGCACTGACATAATTCCATAAGTGGAAAATTGTACACCTAGTCTCATGCGATGAGTTGCAGTCACATTTTATACTGTTAAGTATCTTTGTGTGAATAAGTGTAGGAAAATGATTGCTTATTAGCCATCAAGAATAATGGTGATTCCAAACAATCACAGATTTTTCAGATGAGTGGCTGAGATAGTGACAATTTAAATTTTTGAAGGGTCAGTCTACATAAGCATTGTTTCATATACAAAATTATTTAAAATATTATATAAAATTACTTTCAGGCTATATGTATAAGGTATATATAAAACATAAGTGAATTTTATATATAGACTTAGTTCTCATTCCCAAGATATCTCATTATATATGTGCAAATATTTCAAAATAAAAGAAACAGAAAAACAAATTTGAAACACCTCTGGTCCCAAGCATTTCAAATAAGGGATACTCAACCTATATTTAGGTCATTTGATGTTGGGTGCATATGTATTTACAATTATTATATGCTCCTTTAGAATTGACCATTTTATTATTATACAGTGACCTTCTTGTCTCTTGTGACTGTTTTTGACTTAATGTCTATTTTGGTCTGATATAAGTATGGCCACTCTTGGTTCTTTTTGGTTACCACTTGCATGTATATATTCCTCCATCTCTTCACTTTCATCTTATGTGTGCCCCTAAATCTATTGTTAAGTCTTTTATTCAGTATACAGTTGGATCTCAGTTTTTAATCCATTCAGCCACACTACGTCTTTTTATTTTTGAGTTTAGTTCATTTATATTTAAAATCATGATTACTATGTAAGGAATTACTCTTACAAGTAGTGAATTGTTTTGTCTTTTGTGTAGTTCTCTTACTCTTTTTCTCCCTTGTCATTCTTTAGGTCTTGATGGTTTTTTGTATTGATGGGCTTCGATTATTTTATCTTTATATTTTGTTTATCTATTGTATTTTTATGATTTTCATAAGATTTGCATTGAACGTTTAATAGTTATAATAGTGTGTTGCATGCTGATAACAACTTATCTTAAATCACAGAAACTCTAGACTTGACTTCCTCTCTTTCCCAGTTTACATAGTCAATGCCAGATTTTCCTTCCTTCTGTACTGTATTTCCATTAAAAATTTGTGGTCACAGAGATTTTTTTTCTGTTTATGTTCCTGTGTATTTTTTTTCTCTTCAGACGCAATAATTTAATATGACCTGACTTCAAATTGGTTTTTTCTTACTTCTGCCTATTCAAATTAGTTGTTAAATACTTCTATTAATATTTTTCACTCATGTATTTTGTTTTTCAGCTCTAGAATTTCTCTTTGGTTCTTTTTAAAATAATAAATACAAAATTTTTATCTGTATTGATAATCTCATTTTGTTTACATACCACTTTCCTATTTGTTTTAGTTATTGGTCTGTGCTTTTGCTTAGCTTGTTGAACTTATCTAAGATAGTTATTTTCAAGTCTTTGTTTAGTGGGTCCAATGCCTGTGTTGCTTCAGGGACTGCTTATAGAAATTTATTCTGTACCTTTGAATGAGTTGATTTTTCCTGTGTTTTTTTTGTTGTTGTTGTTGTTGCTGTTGGGCTTGCAATCTTTAATTGAAAATTGGTCATTTGAAAGAACAGCCACCTCTCCTATTCATTGCAGATTGGCTTCATGCAGGGGAAAGCTTTATTAATTAGCAGGGCATGTTCTGAGACTTGTAATTGGCCCAATATGAAGACTTGTGGTCTTCTCAGGACTTTTCTGGATAGATGTCTTTGCTAGGCTGTGTGTCTGCTTTTATTTATATATTTTTTTCTGATTTATCTCCCTACACAGTTATTTTTAAATTTCTTATTTTCTATGTGACTATTACTTACTATATTCCTTCCCTGGGCCTTAGGTGTTCTGTTGTGTTCCTAAGTCAGTAAGCTCTAACCTCAAACATCTACAAGTCTATAGTTTTCCACGCTTTTATGAGCCATGCTTGATGCTTCCAGTGATTTTTACTAGCCTAAGATTCAAGCTGTACTCTTTGGCTATCTGAGCTCCATGTTAGGTGACACAGAGACCAATCCTTCAAGCAGTCCCCAGACAAGATAAGACATTGAAAATTAGGTCTTCTCTGCTCTCTCTGGTTCACAGAGGGAATTAGAGAATGGGCTGCCACTTCCCAAACTATGGCACACCACACGGAAGAGAGTGTAGGGAAACACACATGAAATTTCCTGAATGTATTGAACATGGCAGCTTTTTCTTGATTGAGTTCTCAGTTAGTCGTATAGATCTTCGACTGATTTTCAGAAATCCCAGCAAGTTGTTTTAGCCAGCCTCTATTTGTTTCCTTAATATATTCATTGGGGAATGAGGGCCTGGATCTTTCTAGTTTGCCACCTTGCTAACGTCACAACCAATTTATTCTTCAAGCAAGCCTATAACATAGGTATTATAAACAATGCACTATTTTTTTTTTTTCAGATTAGAAACTCATGATAGAGAAAGGCTGAGTAACTTTGCCCAGGTCACACAGACAGTAGCCAGCAGAGAGGAGTTTTGAAACATTTTCTGTGAATTTAGAATTTTTATGGACTGTGATTTACTCTGAGATAGAGAAAAAGCCTTGGTGTCCCCATTTGTTTTCTAATTTTTTATTCTGACCTTGAATTTGGAAACATACAGAGGAAGTAATAGGCTGATACTTAAATTCAATTGTTATGTCATAGCTGAGCAGCAGAAATCAAAAGTGGAGTCAGTTAACCTAAAGAATGAAACTCAAAAATAATAAAGAAATGGTGTGTCATTGGTATAAATAACACACAAAAGAAAAACCAACTTTACTGTTCAGGTGTGCAGAGCATCTGTGAGTAATGACTTTTTATTTTAGTTATTCTTTTGCTAAGTGTTTTGAAATCCACTGAGTAAGAAGGGTCACAAGAAGTATGATTTAGTGGAAATTGGAAAACAATAGTTTAAGGAAAGTGTTTGATTTCAATATATATCTTATGCTCTCTGGGAACCTCTCCCTTCTTAACATTGAGACCACGTCTGGCAAGCAGTTGGCAGGAGGCAAAGGTCTGCAGCAAGGGACTACAAACAAGACAATTACTGGAATTCAGAAAAGAAAAAAAGGCTTTCCCCACACAGAGTACTGAATATCAAACAGCAGTTTTATCTTACACTGTAAATGAAATGCATCTGTTTATTCCACTCTAGCATGGATAAAGACTTATGTGGGAGGTCTATCCTCAGAGTCATCAAATAAGAATTTTTTTAAATATTTGTTTTAAAATTGAAGTGTTGCCTGAAATGTGATAAGGCCTGTAATAATATGTGCGGGGCTGCAATTATAATCTATTAATATGCAATTAATAATAATTATCACTAATTGGTAAGTCACTTTCATACATTTATGAATACCAAAAAAGGCAATTCAGTAAATTTTAATGAGTATCTAAAATGAGCCTAAGTCTCATAGTTTGCTGGAGGAATATAAAGATTAGATATTTTTAGTTCAATGAGTTTCATAAGTAAAACCAGGAGGAAAACAAATAAATTGGAATATGACTTGTTTCATTTATACAGGACACATTTGCTGCATGTCTGCTCAGTATCTAACACTAGAATAGATGTTAGAATTAAAGTTGAATAATGTATTATCCCTGCCCTTAAAGATCTACAGAGAGACATGAAGACCAAGACATGGAAGTAAATTAATAACCACAGGGCACCGTGGTGCATGCCAAGGTAAAAGTGCATACCAAATGTAGCAGCAGAGATGAGGATCTATTTGCAGAATGATTGAATTGCCTCCTAGAAAACTCAAGCCTTATTTACCATTGCTTTGGGCACATCTCATGAACTCGTCCTGTTGACAGACACATATCTCTATGCTAGCTTTATGGAAAGAGCACTAATTAAAATAAAGCTGTGACTACCAGAGGATGGATGAGGAACAAAGCTTTATTCTTTGCAATAATGTACATGCATAGCCTCGAGGAGGTCCACATTGTGATTTCAGTAATGTCTTGGCTATTGCTCGCTCTCCCCAGCTCTATGAATATGTGTACAGGGAAACATATGACTCTAAAAACTGAGAGAGCTCTTGCACTAAAGTGTCAAATACAGTGAGAAATCACTAGAGTTGACCCCAATGGAATGACATTTGAAAGAGACACTGTCATTCTCAACACTTTGATCCCAAAACACAATACTTGGCAGCATAGAACATCACAATGGGATTTAGACTGTATGTGTGGCCCGGGAGTCTGGTGAAGTTCCAGTGGACCAGCAGTAGACACCAGACATGGTCTGTGGCATCTGATGAGGCCGAAGAGGCAATGCAGAGCAGCAGAGGCACCCTGTATGGTGTGGCACACCCAGAGTAACAGCAGCAGCCCCCAATGTGACAAGTAGAGCAAGAGAGAAGACTGTCAACAGAGCCCTGTGTAAGAGAGACAGCAATGAATAGAAGCACCATGCCCAGGGCACAGCATCGAGGATGTTTAGTAGCAAACCTATTGGTGGGCATATGGAATAAACCAGAAATATTACCCAGGAATATTTCCCACTTTGGAGCAATACAAGGCCCAGCTTTAATAAGTAAGTGCTAATGCCAGGGATGCCTGGACTGTTGTAGTTACTGTGACACCTCCCTCCAATCTGTATCCATCTCAGAGGGTAGAGGAAATGTAGGTAATCCATGTACACACCCAAAGTACGGTACCTGACAAAAGGTATAATGCATAGAAGTTTCTTTTTTTTCCTTAAACAGCTTTATTAAGTTATAATTCACATGCCATACAATTCACCTACTTAAACGGTGCAATGCAAAGGTTTTTAATATTTACACGGAGTTGTGGGACCATCATTATCATCTAATTTTAGAATAACATCAAAGATAATATGCTTACTCATTAGGAGTCATGCCCCCATACCCCTCTATTGTCCCCTTATCTCGTGATAACCACTAATTTATTTTCTTTCTCTACAGATTTGCTGTTCTTATTTCATGTAAACAGAATTACATAACATTCATTTTCTTTGGGTAACTGGCTTCTTTCCATTCAGAGGTTCATTCATGTTGTAACATGTATCAATACTTCATTCCTGTTTGTTACTCAATAATATTCTATTTTATGGATATACCAAATTTTGTCTATGCAGCCATTAGTTTATGAAGACTTAGGTTACTTTCACTTTTACTATGAATAACTTCTGTGAACATCCATATACAAGTTTATATGTGGATACACATTTTCATTTCTCTTGTATATATACCTAGGATTAGAATTATCGGTTATGTACTAATTCAATATCTAACATTTTAAAGAACTGACAAAGGATTTTCTAAAATGACTATATCATTTTACACTTCCAGAAGCTATGTATGAGAGTTTCACAGCCTCACCAATACTTGCTAATATCTGTCTTTTATTATAATCACTCTAGTATGAGTGAAATGGTATATCATTGTGATTTTAACTTATTCTCTAATGACAAATAATGTTGAGCATTCTTTATGTGCTTATGGGACATTTGTATATATTCTTTAGAAAAATTTTTATTTTTACTTGGATTATTTATCATTTGTTATTGAGTCCTAAGATATTTTCATATAGCCTGGATATAATTCTCTTTTCAGATACATGATTTGCAAATATTTTCTGACATTCTGTGAGTATCCTTTACACACATCCTTGATGGTATTGGTTGATGCAACAAACATTTTGATGTCGATGTAATCCAATTTATCTATTTTTTTCTTCTGATGTTTTGTATTATTTTCGGTCATATCTAAAAATAATGTTAACCCAATATACTAAGGATGTACTTCTACATTTTCTTCTGACTGTTTTATATTTTGGGCTTTTACATTTTGGCTTATCATGTATTTTGAGTTAATTTTTGGGCACGATGTGAGGAAGGGGTCTAACTTATTTCCTTTTTATATGAATATTGAGTTGTCCCAGTATCATTTGATGAAAGTATTATTTATACCTATATTGAATAGTCTTGGCACTTGGTAGAAAATCAATCAACCACAGATTGCATGAATTTATTCCTGGACTTTTATTTCTATTCCATTGATCTATAGATCTATCCTTGCACCAGCACTATACTGTTTTGATTACTGTAGCTTTGCAGAAAGTTTCAAAATCAAGATGTGTGAGTCCCCCAACTTTGTTTTTCCTTTTCTGGATTGTTTTGTCTATTTTTCATGCCTTGTATTTCCAAATGAATTTTAGGATCAGTTTGTCAATTTCTGCATAAAATAGAAGCTGGAATTTTGATAAGGAATATTTTGAGTCTGTATATTAATTTAGTTATCATTGCCATTCTACAGTTATGTGGGAACCTCAGTACTCTTGGCCAAAGCAGCCTCAAATAATAGAGAATTTTCAGGACAGATCTGGGGTGGGGTGAGGGAAGCTGGTGGCTAGCTCTTCTTGGGTTCAATTTGTAGCTCTATTTTATTTTGATTTATTTTACTAGAGACAAGGTCTTGCTCTGTCACCCAGGCTAGAGTGCAGTGGCATAATCATAGTTCACAGCAGCCTCAAACTCCTGGGCTCAAGTGATCCCCCTGCCTCAGACTCCACAGTAGCTGGGACAACAGTCACTTGCCACTGTAGCTCTAGACCAGCAGCTGGTAAGAGTGGGAACCTGGAGTCTTTAGCCACACCCACCCAGAAGAGAGCTTCGTTACACTGACCTGGGAGGAAATTTATTACACAGACTCACTGTTCTTACAAAGATTTAGTAGATTTTCTTGAATATTTGTGTCTCCATCTGCTGTATGCCCTTATGAAAATTTCCAGAGACTAAGTGTTGCTTTTGTTTTGGTTTGGTTTGTTATTTTTAAATAATTTTATGCAGTTAAGTGATTGTTTCACTAAGAAAAGCATCTGTCTTGCTCCTTACACACTGCCTCTACTGGTAGTTTCGTAAGTCCTTCTTCCTTTCCTGACTTCTGCAATGAAAAGTCATCATGGTTCTGATCTATTACTATAAACTTACAAATAAAATATGGGCTCCTCCATGAAGAGTTGTGCTTCCTATGTGCACATTGTTGTTGTTGTTGTTGCTGTTGTTGTTGAGATAGGGTTTGAGTCTCACTCTGTCACCTAGGCTGGAGTACAGTGGCATGATCATAGCTCGATGCAGCCTGCAACTCCTGGGCTCAAGTGATCCTCCCACATTGGCCTCCCAAAGTGTTAGGATGGCAGGAGTGAACTCCCACACCCAGCTCTATGTGCTCATTCTTAAAACAAACTATTTTTATTGTATTTAATCACCTAATATTGCAGTAATTTTCTAAGAACCTCAAATCCAGGTCTATGCTATTTTCTTCTTTGTAACACCAGGGTCCAGCATAGGCTTGACACAGAGTAAGTATCTATTGAATAAACAAATGAATCCATGCATGCATGAATAAGGTGAGTAAATTGAGACTGAGAAGAAATTGAGCTTTTATTTCTACACTTGGCAATATGAAAACTGAGAATAATACAATACAGCATATTATTTATTTAAATACTTTCATTGCCTCCTTTTCCATTAAACACAAATATAAATACCAAATCGCAAATGCAATCCCTGAATGTAATTCCTTCTCCCAGGGTAACTTGAAGTTATCCCAGGTTGCTGACTAAAGGCTATTTAATGGTAAAGTGTTTTATAATATGGGGAATTAAGCCAGAGAATGTTTTCAATAAAGGGACAATTTGCTGGGAAAAGAAAATTAGAATCAGCAAATTTTTAACCTGACAAATTAGAAAATATTATTACTATTTTTCATCCAGCATACTTAATAATTGCCAAGTACTTATTCTAATGTGCATTAGAGTCTATTAAATCATCTCTGTGCTAACATTGTCTGTATTCGTATTATTGCACTTTCCACACAGGACTGTAATTACTGCACTTATTTAGGCATTTATTTCCATCATTAACTGGGGTTCTTTGAGAGTCATCACAAAGTATTGAATATCTGTATGCCCCAGATGCATAGCACATAATCAGTGCTCAATAAATGTTTGTTCAATACATCATTTCATGTATCATCCTGTTATAATGACGCGCTTTCATGTCAGCTCCCTCAAGCTCCTCAAAGATAGTCTTTCATCTTCTTGACAGTATTCGCAGATTGAATAATTGGATTAACAAGTAAATAAATAAATGAAGGAATTTGTGACTGAATAAATTTTCTAAAAACTGTTTTGTTTTGTTTTGTTTGTTTTTTGAGACAGAGTTTCACTCTTGTTGCCCAGGCTAGAGTGCAGTGGCGTGATCTTGGCTCACTGCAACCTCAGCCTCCCGGAGTCAAGCGATTCTCCTGCCACAGACTCCTGAATAGCTGAGATTACAGGCGCATGGCAACATGCCCGGATAATTTCTGTATTTTCAGTAGAGACAGAGTTTCACCGTGTTGGCCAGGCTAGTCTCGAACTCCTGACCTCAGATGATCCACCCACCTCAGCCTCCCAAAGTGCTACGATTACAAGCGTGAGCCACCGTGTCTGGCCCCTAGAAACTATTCTTTATATTTCACAGCCTTGGGTGGAAAAATGGATAAGGATGTATGTGTTAATACATACATCTGTATCTCAGTAACTATGAACTACTACCTACTTAACTATGTAGTCTAATTTCTCATGGAGCCTCCATCTCAAATATAATCAATGGTACTCTCCAAGTTCATGAATAGTTGTAACATTTGGTTTACTTGATAATATTCCTTGATAAAATTTCTCTGAGGGTTTTCATGCCCTTTCTTATAATAAGGCCTTTGTCAGATCCCCCAAATCCTTCAGATATAGTTGCATATATCCGCAGGGGACAATTGACTGTGTATTTGTTTGTTTGGCATCCAAACCCTTAAACAGAAAGTCGCAAGGAAATACAGAACCACATCCTTGGTGAAAGCCAGGCATCCTCCACCATCATAAGGCTCCAAGAGCCAAGCCATCTCTCTTCTTAGCTCTACCAGCAAAGATAAAGGACAGATAGCAGCATAGACTTTGCCAACCGAACACTCCTCCGTGACATGTTGAATCAGGAGTTAAGTGAGACGCAGGCTGGTTAGAACTCATGGTGTATGAGTGTGCAGGGGCAGTGATGCTCGCTTAGTGGTGGCTGCATACTGCCCAGACAACTTCTAGTAACAACTGGATGTTGCGTTATGTTCTTGAGCATCCAGGTCTTCTGTGATTTCTGCTAGCTAACCAAATGCAGCTTCCCTACTACCAGACTACCATCAGTGTTTGAGTTACAATGGCTTTTTAATAAATTTCTTGTTTTGCTTAACTCAATTAAAGTCAGTTTCTCTTGCTTGGAGCACAAAACCTTGATTGAGACAATATTTAAGCAGAAAAGGTTAAAAAGGTTTGAACATTTTACTTTCCAAGAAGTTACTCAGCCCCAGTATAAATCAAAAGATATAAATAAATGTTCAGAAAAGAGTATCATTTACCTCCTCTCAATAGAATATCTGAGTTCTGCTGCTTCACAGATGGAATACAGAATAGGTGGCTTTATCATGTCATCTCTTAAATCTCTTGATGGAGACCAGCCTCTATATATCTATGTTCATAAAACACTACTTTGGGAAGAGGTTAGTGAGTACTCTGGAGAAAGGGGATTCATAGTCATATAACGTTGTGGTATACTGGATGCAAAATCCTAGTCTTGGAGATTCACTCCATACATTAGCCTATTTAAGACTCCTCAGAGTCTTAAAGGCTCTCATATGTCCTTCCGTGACTCACTGCTTTTGGGATTCATTTAGAAAACAAATTTTAAATCAAGCTAATTAACATAATATGGAATAACAGCCTCCTGAAACCAATCTGAATAACATTAATAGAGATTGTTAGTGTCCTTCACGATTTACCTTGGAGGGAACAGAGGCACTTGCCAAAGAACCCGAAATGCTTTCATGACGCGTTTCAACCCAGTGCGGCAAAATTCTTTGTGCGTCCTGCCATCTGCCTCCCCTTCTGAGTGACTTCAGAAGCGAGAAAGTGTAAGAGAGGAATAATTTCAAAACAAAGAAACAAAGAAAAAATACTTACTGGGTAAATAGGAAGGACCAAATACTCATAAAAAACAAATGTCCTGTCCTCTTGAAAGTAGAATAAGCTCCCTAATTGGCTTATAGGTATTAACTGGAGGAGAAATGTAGTTTCTAACTGGATGCTAGGGGAGGAAAATAAGGAACATTCATTATTGCTCATTTCAATATTGCTCATAATAGGAAACCACTAGTCCGCATCTATTGGTCTAGTGAAATAGAGAAAGAGGGTTATGAGGATATTAGTGTAAATGACATCTGTAAGAACATAATGTATGAAAAAGCATCTAGCCGGGTGCAGTGGCTCACACTTGTAATCCCAGCACATTGGGAGGCTGAGGCGGGTGGATCACAAGGTCAGGAGATCAAGGCCATCCTGGCTAACATTGTAAAACACCGCCTTTACGAAAAACACAAAAAATTAGCCAGGCGTGGTGGCATGCACCTGCACCTGTAGTCCCAGCTACTTGGGAGGCTGGGACAGGAGAATTGCTTGAACCCGGGAGGCCAAGGCTGCAGTGGGCCAAGACTGCACCACTGCACTCCAGACTGGGTTACAGAGTGAGACTCTGTCTCAAAAAAAAAAAAAAAAAATCTAGACACAATAGCTTCCTAAATATAGAAATAAAAACCAAAAATGAACAAAAGTAAACCACATAGATTACATAGTGAAATAATATATATATAATATATGTATGTATTTTGTGTGTGTCTGTGTGTGAGTGCCTAGGTTTATTATTACGTATACATATATTCATATAAAGACTGTAACATAAAAACATTTAAAAAACCTGAAAGCAAGCATATTAATCACACTAATAAATGTAAATGTGTCAAACTCACCAATTTAGAATAACATTTTCAGATTTGCTTAGAAAGTAAAATCAAACACTGTGCAGGAAATACACATAAAGGAAAGAGACTGAGAATGGTTATAAAAAAGGTATATGAGGCATAGAAAACAAAAGGAAAGTAGTTTCTCAGTCATGATCTATGACGAAGTTTGACACTAAAAGAGTTAGCAGAGACAGGACCTTTTGGAATGTTAAAGTATCACAATGAAAATATTAAATATTTATTTGTTCAAAGATGCAGAAATAATTTTCATAATGCAAAAATTACAGAAGATGTAAAAATAAATATATAAAAGCATATTAACAATAGACTTTAATAAACTTCCCTTAATCAAATTCAGGGCATTCAATAACAGCAAATAAAATCACTAAAGATAACAAAGACATAGGAACAGAAATAAAAAAGAATCTTTTAGAGATACATCAAAATCTGTACTCCAAATTATAAAGAATATACCTTCTTTCAACTACACAAGAAACATTTATGAAAATTGATGATAACACTAAAGAATACTGCCATAAATTCCAAAGAATAAAAGTAATGTGGATAGAATTATCTGACTATTAAAATGTAGTATACCAGAAAATATTACTCTTGACTGACCACAGGACAATGTACTGGAACATTCTATTTTTTAAAGGATAATAAATCTGGAAATAATATAACATACTATTACACATCTGTAAATAAAAAGTGAAACACAGACTGAATATTCATAATGTTTAAAGTTTTGAAAATGAAAACACAGTAAGAAATCTATGCCATAGTGACATACCTGTCTCTAGCTCCAATATTTTAGCATTATATGGCTATATCAACAGGAGTGAAAATAAGTGTATGAAACCCTAAAAATTCAGACAATAATGAAAGAGTAAAGCATATGAAATAAGAAGAAAGGAAATTATAAATATGTAAATAAATATTAATTTGAAAGATTAAAAAATAGAATCCATAAATAAATGTAAACAAAGCTCTTTAAATATGTGTGAAAATCTTTAGCTACAGAATCAAGTAAAAGGAAAATACCAATAAAATTATAAAAGACAAAGAAAATACAAATTTAGAAAAATTTTTTCAAATACATTTGAAAAACTAGATGAAATGGAGAAATGTGTAGAAAAAAAATCTTAAAAAATTTACCCCAGTAAAGACAGAAAATTAAAAAGCCAAATTAACATGGAGTTAATTTAAAAAATAGTTTAAAAATCTACTCCCATATATATTATATTATGTGTGTGTGTGTGTGTGTGTGTGTGTGTGTGTGTGTGTGTGTGTGTATGTATCTGATCCAATGTTTTTGTAGAGGAATTTTGACCAGACATGAACTGATAAAATAACAATTATTTACCACTATTATCTCTCACAGTACTGATGGTTGCCTGGGCTTAGCTCAGTGGTTCTTGCCCAAGGGCTCTCATAAGGTTGCAGTTATAACAATGACTGGATCTTGAGTAACTCAACAGCTCTCTTACTCACATGTCTGATATCTGGGCTTAAAAAACTCAAATGGCTGAGAGCTGAATTGCTGGTCATCTCAGCCATCTTTATGTGGTTTCTCTACATGATGTCTTTAGCACAGTGGTTGCAGGATAGCTGGACTTCTTAGATGACAGTTCTGGGCATCAAAAACACATGTTCCAAGAAAGAAAGGTGGAAGTTGCATCACCTTTTATGAACTAGCCTCAGAAATCACACTGTTTATTTCTCCCACATTCAATTTATTGGAAGCAGGTCTGTAAACCAGCTCGTATTCACAGAACAAGGGTTTGACTCCAACTCTTTTTTTGCATGCAAAAGAGAATTTGCAGGCATGTTTTAAAACTACCATCCACCATTTTAACAAAGTTAACACAGATTAATAAATGAAAAAGCAAAATAATATATTATTTGGAGATTAAAAAACAGCTAAGGGGAGATTCACAGAAAAAGTTGTTACCTCTCTGGGAGGGAGGAGGAACTAATCATGGGATAACTCAGACAGAGTGATCTTTTTCTGTTTTGTGAGCTGGATGGTGAGTATTTTCCTGACATCTGCAACAATATCTCCCAACCAACAAGCTCTTCTTACTTTTTCACTCCTCATATTAAAAAGTGAGTTATGGATCTCCTACACTTAAAACTTGGTAGATTTGGGACTGCTTCAACCAATAGCATTTTTTTGAAACCTCCAAGATGAGGTCAGAAAATGAGCTGCAGCTTCTCTCCTGTTTGCTATAGAGCTTGTGGGACCTCTGAGCTGCTGTGTGCAAAAAGTGTGATGACCTAGAGGCTACTGGAAGGTCTGGAAGCCAAACCCTCTGTAGGTGCTCCATTCAGCAATTACAGTCTTTGAGTCCTCCCAGCCCAGGCACTAGTCTTTAAAATTACTGATTATTCTGCTGAGTTCAGACCAAAGCTATGTTATTCCCAAGCTTAGAATCTTCCCAGAGGAAGCTCCAGACATTGGCACAGAAAGACAATCTATCCCCATTATATCAGGTCCAAATTCCTGCTCATAGAGTCATCAGCGTAATGCGATTGTTTCTTGGTGCTAGGCATTGGGGTAGTTTGTTATGCAGCAATAAAATTTATGCAGCCACATGGGTGTTATTATTATTATTAATGCTATGGGTTATATAAACTCTTGTTTCTATATTTAATAGAAATAAACATTTACAAAGCAGAAGGGACAAGTTTCACATCAGTGGATAGTGTTTAAAATATAAAGGAAAACTATCACCTAAATGTGTTGGTGCTGGTAAATAGTGTTGGACTGAGCAGAGATTACAGTTAACCCTTGAACAACATGGTTGTGAACTGTACAGGTCCACTTAAACATACTTTTTTCAATAAATATGTTAGAATTTTTTGAGATTTGCAGCAATTTGAAGAAAAACTCTTAAACAAACCACATAGCCTAGAAATATTGAAAAATTAAGAAAACATTAGCCATGTCATAAATGCATACAATATAAATAGATACTAGTCTTACATGTGTCAACTGACTGTTGATATTATTGGTAAGGCTTCTGGTCAACAGTAGGCTATAAATAGTTATGTTTTGGGGGAATCAAAAGTTAATGTGGATTTTGGACCTCAAGGAGGGTTGGCACCCCTAATTCCGATGTTGATAAGGGTCAACTATAATTTAGAACAGGAAGAAAGTTCTCTTTTAGTTTTGTTTTGACTGCTTTTGTATCACCTGATTTGGGGTATTGTTTTATGTTAGTAAACATTTTAACTTATAATTTAATCTTCTTTTTGTTAGCATTTAATTTGTTTGTTGAATTAATACAGTAAAGCAATCGTCATCTGACTTACTAGGTAGCATGGGTTACATGCACTTCACGGCAGCCTGGAGCAGAACCCTGTGGGTGGTCAGCAGTCAGCCATTCAAAGAATCACTCCCCACCAATGTGGAGAAAGTGTTTGGGAACTCCAACTTAAAAGATATGGTACATCACATATATGATATTTACATAGAGTAGCCCTGAAAGATTGCTCATAGATAGGTAGCTGACTTTCAGAACAGTTGAAATTGAAGTATGTGACATACTAATAAGATACAACTGAGAGAAGGAAACAAAGTTGATTCAAATCTGCTGCCTCTATTTTTCTGCAGATAGGTTAAATCAAATCACAGGGCAAACTGATTTTCACACGAGTGACAGTGGCTCCTGTTCCACAATAGGTATAAGCAGAGATGTATTTATTTAAAAAAAAATAAGAATTCTGGGGAGTCATGCCTGCTGGCATAGGTAGATACGAACATTAATAATAATGATTAATAATAATGAAAATAGCTAGCACCTAACAGTGATGTTACAGAGACTATATTAAGCACACAGCATAGAAGTCATGGATCTGGGACTCAAATCCAGAAATTTTGGCTTCAGAGTCTGCCTTTCACTACAACAGTTCACCTCTTATAATAGACTCAGATATGCAAATACTAGAGAGAATAAAGCATATAGAGATATAGCAATAGACAAAGAAACCGAGAGCTATAAAGACACACACACAGGCAAAAACATTATGTAGATATGTATGTAGATATTATGTAGACATTATGTAGACATTATGTTAACATTATGTAAGTATGTTTGATAACAATGTATTAAATGTGCAGAGATCCACTTAAACCCTTAAATTTTAGCTTGAAAAATAAAAACCATCTTCCCCAGTTGTCACCCAAAAATATCAGCACAGAGAAGGGAGAAGATAAAAAAAAAGTCATTGTTTAATTTAATTTTTTTCCAAATTCTCATTGGAAACTTCTAGCATGATAAATGCTCTTGATCAATGTCAGGATACTTTCTCACTAGTGTAGAAATAAAGAAGGAGCCTGGAGCCAGGAGAGACCTATACATATTTTAACAATGAAAGAAACATGAGATGTGTGCAGCTGACATCCTACAGAGCGTAAGTTAGCAAGGGGCCCTCCCCATGCACCTTCCTGGGCTGCACATGCAAGATGTAGCCAACATTGAGAATCCTGGAGAACAGCAACTGTTCTAGGAATGACTGCTTTTATCTATTTTCTCTTCTGCCCCTAGAGGATCTGGGAGTTTAAGCAACAGGAGATATGAACTTAATACTTGGACAAGTTTTCCAAACTCTTGATGTCTCAGTCTCTGTGATGGTAGTATAACAATATAAAAACTCACAATAATAATGATAATAATAATAATAATAGTTGCCCTGAAGTCTTGTCATGATGATTAGAGACAGTATAAATGGAGTAGTAATTTTAAATTACAGTAGTTATTCTAAAGTTAATAAGCCTCTTTTCCAACTTCAGCATATGAAGGAAATCCAAGGGGAATGAAATGTGTCCAGTTTCTAATGCCCTGACTGGCGAAGGCCCAACAACATTTCGGGCCAGTTTTACTCTGCTACAATTCATTTGCACTTAAGTGCATCTGACCTATAATCAGTTCATGAGAACTTTAGAAGAATAATTACATTTTAGCAGGAGATAACCATTTAAGTCAAAGAAAGCTCTCTCTTGGTGATAATTTGGAGACTGTTTAGGCCAGTTTCAGGAGTACCCTTAGGGGAGGGGTAATCTTTAAACACTGACTTGACAGCCGAGGGAAAGGAAGGAAGTCTGGTCAGACTCTTCCTCTGCTGACGGGGAACTCATTCTTGATGCCAAGGAATCAACTAGAAGTTGCAGGAGATTCTTCCCCATCCTGGATTCATCCCAGGATAAATTAAATTACTACAGGATTGCTCATCATTTAAAAACTTCAAGACTCAAATAGGAAAATTCATAATGGTGAAAATTCAAGAATTATGAAAGACTGTGGAAGAGATATATTGAAGAAAGAAATGATCCTGATTTTCTTCAAACATAATCTGAGAAAAGGAGCATTCATTGTGCCCCATCATTCATTGAGCATTGTGCTATCATGGGTATTGTCACATGAAAAATCATACTCAATTCTCACAACACAACTAAAGGAAAGTACTGGTATTTTATATGGCTTTTACTACCATATACTCACTATCAAAATTATGAAAAATGAAAAAAAGTATTGATATAAACATTTTAAAAACCATAATTTCTTCATGAAGGCAATAGCTATTATTTTTGTGTGTTTACTTGTAACATTTTTCAGTATATGCATGATGTATTTTTTACAGTTTACATTATATTACCCTTAAATCATTAATCCTGTTATTTTCACTTATTGTATGCAGTTTAATGCCTGTATAGTATTTTGTCATATGAGTATTTTTGTATTTATGAATGTATACATTAATATAGAAAATTTACATGAATAATACAAAACAGACATTAAAAATAACCTTTCTGCAGGAGAAATTAGTTATAAGTACACTGAATTGGGAGAATCAATTTGGAAATATAAATTAACACCAAAGCACTATTTAGTTGCCATAATAAAATTTATTTGCCCAGAACAGGTTTATTTATAGCTGTCATAAAACTGAATTTCTGAAACTCATTCTCAGATAGGTACTGATGGCTTTAGTGCCTTAAATGCCTTATATATTTAAAATTGATATGTAAATGAAAATGTCAGAGGAGAAAAAAACTTCTAAATAACTGATTCTACCCCTCCTTATTTCCATTTCTAATCTTACATTTAGGTAGAAATACCTGTTATTCAGAACAAATCAGCAAGACAAAGTATAATTTTAACTGGCTATGGCAAGATTCTCACCAGAGTGGAGCTCAGATATGTTTTCTGTGTACATGGGCAGTTAGTAGCAGCTTTGGAGCAATAATTACACATCTGAAGTCAACAGTGTAGAGACTGATGTCTTTAGAGTAGCCTACCTCATAGGTCTTCTCTGTTGCCTGCAAAGCATCAATAAATAATATCTCAACATGGAATCTGTCTTAAAGTTCGGAGCAATTTTATCTTAGAGACACTGGGAAAAAGTTTATAAATAAAAATTTCAAAATAGTTTTATAAATATAAAATCTGAGGGAAGCTTTTATATATCAACTTATACATAACTCTCTTCATCATCTCTCTCTCTCTCTCTCTCGATATTGACATGGACATAGACGTAGATGTAGATAGACGTGTAGATCTCCACTGCTCCTGAAGCTCTCCAGTAGAGGCAGTAATCTTGGGAATAATCTAATAACTATTACAATAATATTCTTCCTGTGTGCTTAACACCTTGATTTGTGGTTACTGCTGGGTGCAGTCAATGGCAGGCGAGGTTTCCTACATTCCTTCTCTCTCAGCTTTGGCTAGAGTGTGAAGGAAGGCATGGGGCTAGAGAGCACATGGCTGCTAAATGAGCTGCTGAAATGTATTTAACTCTTCCCCTATAGTTGGATATTCAGCTATTCCTACATGTTTACATTACAAACAATGCAGTGGTTACCGTATTTATGCCTAAATCCTTATGAACATGTCTTGTTATGCCCTATAATAGACATTTTAAAATACACTTTTTCATGCAAATATATACTAAATATATTTATACCCAAATCATTTTCTAGAAAATATATTTTAATTTACACCATCACCACTGGTTTATTAATGTGTGTACTTCCCCACATTTTAGGGGAACTCTTTAGGGCACTTTTTGAATTAAAATGACTTAAAGACCCAAAAGGAGACAAGACTTAATGGTGGTCTTTCAAGTACATTGTAATTTGTAGAAGAGACAAATTACCTCATACAAGGAACACCCCTGGGATCAGCCTTCTAATGAAATCAAACTCACATTTTTTGACACCTGCTATACTGTCGTAGGTGTCTTGGACACATTATTTTATGTAATCCTGACAACAACTCCAGGAGGCTATTGCTTTATTTTTATTGTTGAATCTTTGGAAACTGTCTCAGAGAAGTTAATTAACTTACCATTGATAAAACAGCTTCAGTGATATTGAGCTTCACACTGACACGGGCCAAACAGCAAAATGAAAGTAAGCAGACCACACTGCTTTTCAAATCCCACCATATAAAGGGCCAATAACTCAAATAAATCATACCCCTACTGAATATTCCCTTCTCTGTGGTCTTTCATCTTATGTTTAATTAAAATGTAGGTAACAAATCCCATTTCACCATATTCATTATTCATGCAAACTCACGAGTCACATACAAGTGACAGTACAATATTGAGAATTTCTATAAAACCATTTATCACCATCACTTCTTTGCATTTACTGTTGCTTAATAAACAGCAGATACAATCTCTTGGCACAATGAGGCAGGCACACGCACAAAAAGAAAAGAATTCTGCAACATTTAATTAATGGCAAGACCTAACTATTATTTATGTGAGCTCATTACAATCTGCTGTTTGTTACAATCCATCCATAATTTTGAAATAATGGTAAATGATATTATTGTAACCAAACAATAAATTTGGTTAAAAGAGAACACTTACATATGGAAGTAGATGGAACTATCTGCCCTTAATGATGTGTAACTATGTATCAGCTGTTGAAACAAACAATTATGTTAAATGCGATCACTTCTTCCCTCCGGTTTCAAATCTGGGGTGACTTGGAGAAGAAGGAAATTTCTATTGTATGTATTTACTTCACATAGAAAAGGCACAATGGCTAAATTAAGTCAATTACAAGTTGGAGGCAGCTTCGTAGATGATAAATGGCATATAACAATTAATAGTTACTGAAAATTACGATGTTATAAAACGTTGCTGGAGTTCATCAGAAACATGAATAGTGCTTGTTTCAACCTAGTGCTGTTGGTCTCTATGCACGTGAACTTCAAAGATACCTCGTTTAAAAAAAAAGCTTTATTGTGATGTAATTTATATGCCATACAGCTCAACAATATACAGTGTAAGATTTAACAGTTTTTAATACGTTCTCATAGTTGTGCAAACGTCACTACAATATAACTTTACAATTTTCATCACTCGGAAAGGAATCCCCATACCCATTACCATTATTCCTCATTTCTCTCTGCCTCCACAGCCCCCAGCCTTAGATGGACCCATCTTGTGTTTTGGTGTAGACCCGGAGCTTTATGACATTCAACATTTCCTGTGAAAAATAAAGGATCAAGCCTGGGCGACGTAGTGAGACCTCATCCCTACTAACATTAAAAAAAAGTAGCTGGGCATAGTGTCGTGTGCCTGTTGTTCCAGCTATTCAGGAGACCAAGGTAAGAGAATCACTTGAGCCCAGGAGATTGAGCCTGCAGTGAGCTGTGATTGTGCCACTGAACTGCAGCCTGGGTGACAGTGCAAGACCCAGTCTCAAAAATAAATAAATAAATGAATGAATGAATAAATAAATAAATAAATAAATAAATTAGTTAAATAGATAAAGGATCAGAGCTCCGATTGGAGTAGACAGTTTGACAACCTGTGTCCCACCTTAAAATATAGAATTTCTGTTTCCTTTTAAATTTATATGTACTTTCCTGGCTGAATACTTTGCTTTCTTTTCCAGCAGATTGCAAAGAATAAAGCTACCTTTACCAAACAGCAGTAGTCTAGCTCATTTAGCCAGTAAGAAAAGTATTTTTTTAAAAATGGAGTTTCTCTGAGTATTTAGATAAAATATTTCAGAAGATGCAGAAGGAATGGGAACTAGTTTGTTTTTATAAAAAGCGCCCACATGGCTGGGCGCAGTGACTCACGCCTGTAATCCCAGCACTTTGAGAGGCCGAGGCGGGCGGATCACGAGGTCAGGAGATCGAGACCATCCTGGCTAACACGGTGAAACCCCGTCTCTACTAAAAAATACAAAAAATTAGCCAGGCATGGTGGCGGGCGCCTGTAGTCCCAGCTACTCGGGAGGCTGAGGCAGGAGAACGGCATGAATCCGGGAGGTGGAGCTTGCAGTGACCGGAGATTGCGCCACTGCACTCCAGCCTGGGTGACAGAGCCAGACTCCGTCTCAAAAAAAAAAGAAAAAAAATCAAAGGGACAACATGAACTTAACAGTGTAAAAATAACAGGGAAACATGCAGAGGAACTCTGGCTACTACAGTAGAAAACAATCCAAGCAAGTCAAAATCCACCTTTCCCAGTGGCCCAGCCTCCCTTGACCTGACAGTCCTAGGATCTTTGAACTTAGTAACTGTTGCATGTATTCCAATATTATTAGCTCATGATCAAATGCAAGATTTTCATCTCCTTTCCTCAGTAAGGTCCTCTTTTGGGACAAAGCTTATCTGTTAACTGGACACAAGTGCAGCAGGCAGGGGGCAACATGACTTAGTCCCATGATACCATTAGCATGGTGGACCTGGTTCTCTATTTGTAGAAGGAGGTTAATTGGATGAACCTAAATATTGCTTTCAATTTGATGTCTGTAATTGTCCGAGACTGCATTACCTGCATTGCTCCATGTTCATCCTAGGATCCACCTGAAAAGAACAGCATTCACAACCCATGACCACTGTGCCCTAGCCATCCACTCCCTTCACAGATTTAGGAGAAGGAGTGGACATATTCCCTGCAAAACAAAGGCAACACCAGGCCAGTAAGAAGCCACATTACCTGGGCCCTCAGGCAGCATCAGACGCAGAAAAGGGCAATTGTCAGAGTAAAGTATTTGCTTATCCAGTGGAATCTGTGATTACTGTTGAGTGGATTCATGGAGATCAATCTTCTCCAAAGACAGGCTTTCCATTTTCATCAATCAGTGCTCCTCATTGGCATCAGAACACATGAGCATGCACATACATACATATATACACACAAGCATACACATACACGGTACATGAAGCTCCACCTCTGGGCTTTTGTTTGGGACCTGCTCTCTGCTCATACCTAGCAGGCCACTATTTTCGGGGATCCAGACACTGGGCAGAGTGGCTGGAAAGCATGGCTGTGAGAGGAGGTTGAACATTGACAAGGGAGCTGAGGCCACAGGGAAAGTAGGGGATGCTGTGAGAAATAATTTAAAGCATAGAGAGAGCAAGTGGTATGATGGAAGTCCTCAGTATGTACATGTGTTTCTGCAAACACTTTCGAATTTGTTTATGTGCCTATGCCTGTTTGTGTGTGCGCTGTGATGGGGAAGAATGCTACTGGGTGAAGCTAGAGAGGTGGGCTGGCCTCTGGGTTCTAGACACTCACAGATGCTCTCTCTGAAGTCTCATAACCACAGTCTCTGAGGACAGGACAGAGTGATCCACTTCATGGTGATGGGGAGCCCCTGAGAGGGAAGAGCAAGGCAATCTATCCTCAGACTTAGTTTTAGAAAGATCACACTGGGATAAAACACACACTAGAAGTGTTTTTTTAAGAAAGGACTGGGAGGGAATGCCCCTCAGAGTTAACATATATAGCAGTCACCTGGAATGCGTGTCTAAAATGAAGATTTCTTTCTCTCTTCCAGAGACTATGGTTGAGATTAAACAAAATTATCTCTAACTAAAGCATGAAAGTGCCTGGAATATAAAAGGCAAAGCAGAATAAAAAGTAGCTGCTCTGCTGCTGATGGTGATTTCTATGGTGATGGTGACAAGGACGTTGACTCTCTACTTGGGATTCAAGAAGCCTGCTCACATCTGGAAAGGTAGGTCCTGTCCAGGTAAGCCATCTGCCAGAGGGTCTTTTTTTCTTTTTCTTCTTTTCAGTGTTGTATTTGGCATTCAAAAACGTGGGCTCTCAAGTCAATGACTTAGAAAAATTGACTGAATTAAATGTTTTCTTGAACAATATAAAAAGATTAGCAATATTTGCAAATACGTCAATTTGACTTTAATAGTTTTGCTTACATATTCAGCAGATATCCATTATGTTATAATAATATGTATTATAAGATAAATCCCCTTGTCATTTTTCTTTTCACATTGAATTTTTATTCCACTCTTTCTATGTTTTTAATTGATATGTAGTAATTGTACATATTATGTGATATAGCGTGATGTTCCAATGCATGGATACAGTGTGTAATGATCAAATCAGGGTAATTAGCATGACTGCCACCTCAAATATTTAAAATTTATTTGTAGTAAGAATATTCTAAATCTTCTCTTCTAGATGTTTTGAAATATTTAATACATTCTTATTAACTATAGTCACCCTACTGTGAAATAGGACACCAGAATTTATTCTTCCTATGTCATTGTAATGTAGTACCCATTGACCAAACTATTTCCATTTCCCCCTCCTCCTCACCCGATCCAGTCTCTCGTAAACACTATCCTATTCTCTAAGTTTGTGAGATCAGCTTTATAGACTCTAACATGTAAGTGAGATCGTGCAGTATTAGTTTTTCTGTGTCTGGCTCATTTCACGTAGCATGATGCTCTCCAGGTTGATCTACATTATTGCGAATTGCAGGATTTGATTCTATTTTATGGCTGAATAGTATTTCATTGCATAAATTTATCACATTTTCTTTATCCATTCATTCATTGATCGACACTTAGGTTGATTCCATATGTTGGCTGTTGTGAACAGTGCTGAAATAAACATGAAGGTGCGGATAACTCTTTGACATGTTGATTTAATTTCTTTTGGATACATACCCAGTAGTAGAATTGATGGATTATATGGTAGCTCTAGTTTTAATTTTTTGAGGAGACACCATACTGTTTTCCATAATGGCTGTACTAATTGACATTCCCACCAACAGTGTATAAGGGATTCCTTTTTCTCCATATCTTCCCCAACAATTGTTATATTTTTTTTACTTTTGATAACAGCCATTCTAACTGGAGTAAGGTGATACCTCACTGTGGCTTTGATTTGCCAGAATTTCTTAATCTCAATCCTCGGTTCTCTAAGGCAGTGCTTCTGGGCCCTGACTGCACTTTGAAATAATCTGAGTATCTTTCAAAAATGTTACATCAGAAGTATCTTTCAAAAACATGACATCAAAAATATTACATCTTTGGGTGTTAGGATCAACCACTGAAATTTTAATAAAGTTCTCCAGAGAATTTTAATTGCACATAGATTTGGAAACTGCTGGCCCAGTTACGAAACTCTGGTTTCACTGTCACCTAAGGCTTCAACTAAAAATGCAGACTCCTGGGCCTAACCCCAGATGTAGTGAAATGGATTACCTGGAACCAGTGGTGGAGGTGAATGACTTTCATGTTTCCTAGCACCCTAGTTGGATTTCTGTGCATATTAAGGCATAAATCACTGCCTTAGAGGGATGGACTGCATATAACTCATACCTTATCTCATGTCATCCTACCTCCAGGGAAGAGTTGCTGTCTTACTCAATCTTCAAAGAATAATCAACAGCTTTTTTTCAGAATGCTTGACATATAGGGCCACCAAATATTTTCACATTGCTCAATTATATTGCAATGCATTTCATGCTTCTAAAATTTAGTAGAATGGAATATATATGCTTATATAAATATACACATACATATATAAATGTAAATCGGTTCTAAAACCAATAATGGGTCTTTTATCTAAAAGCAACATATGTACAGTTCATTCTGGTGGATGAACTTTTATTTTACTTTTTCTTCCATCAATAGAAGGGGAGGAGAGAAGGGCATTCAACAGGTATGTGTTGAGCTCTCACTATCTCCTAGGTGCTGAAGCCCTGCCTTCCACTGAGGCACGTGTCCCCTGAACAGCCTGATGGATATAACAAATCTGAAATGTAGAATTGTGTATGGGTTAGATTTTTATTTACATTTTCCAAACAGCTTTAAGTAGAAACTCGCAGCAGCTAAAAAAGGAGTAACCCAATACCTGAATCAAGATGAATACATTTGCAATCATTTTTACTTTCATCTCTTTTTCATGCTGGAGACCTTGTGTGGGTCTTGTCTTGTCATTGCATTAGCATGCGGACCAATGATAAGCCACTCCTTACCCTTCAACTGTGAGCCAAGGCAAACAGATTTATTAATGTCTACACCTTTTAATTTTTTCTTTTTTGGTGAATCATTGAAAAAATATGGTACATTCTTAAGTCAAATTTAAGGATCCTCAATAGCCTTGTTAGTGATATCAAAGTAAATATGTGATTTACCCAGTGAGATGAAAGGCCCATCATAGAATGTGAAATGAAAACCCTGATACACTCAAGACCGATTGTTTTGGAATAGTAAATATATATTTATATCAATATATATTGTTCAGTACTAAGTCTGATAAATACTGTCTTTTACATTTTACTTAATGATGCTTTTGAGAGCTTGATGATCCATTCTGTCATATTTTGCACAAAAATCATGGTAGCAAAATTGAAAGAAAAGGTGGGGACATAAAACAAATGTTTAAAATAGCTTGATATATAACTCTTGTTGAAACTTAACCATTTTAGAAAGCACTGAGTTTATGATCTGGTCTTTTGAAAGCTTCTGCTCATTTTTGTGTCAGCATATTTAATGCCTGTGAAGGACAAATCTTTTTAAAATTTGATCATAGCATTTATGAGTTCATATTATAAAGCCCTATTCATACCTACAATGGACAGAAACCAGAGCAAAGACTCAAATATCCTGTCTCTTTGCAACGATTGCTACCATTAAAAGCCTAGGGTACAGAGGCCTTCACTCAGTACTCTCTAGGCAGGACAGAGAAGTTGAGGACAGTGGCTCCAGGTAGCAAAATCTGCAAAGAGTCATGCAGGAAGCATTATCATTTTATTTCTGAGGCTTTCTCATCTCCTGCCAGAGGTTGATCACAGAGCTCCAGATTATTCGAACACCAGGGAAGTGTGGGTAGAAGGTTACACAGAACCTGCTGTTGGAAACTTGGGTGGGAAGTTGGGGGTCTGGACTCCCCTGCTGTATTTCCACAGGTGTGTCTGGATGCTTCTTTCCCTCCACCCCTGCAGGAACCTGAGCTGCCTCTCTTCATCTCTCTTTACTCTTTAACATATTCCCCTCATTCTATTTCCCATTGAAGTATTTCCTTCATCCTTGTTTTTCACATTTATTATTCCAGATGCCAAATGATCACCTGCCTCTTTCCAGAGTCTAAGATTCAGCTTGCTGCTTCTGCTCATTGGACCTAATTTGTGTCCTTTGGCTCATGTTGCCTTCTTGCCCTTTTCCAATGGGTCTGTTTTATTGTGGTCAAAATATCCTGTACGTAAAATTGTTTTCTCAACTAGCTTCTGAATCCCTGATGTCCTTTCAATTCCTTGGAGGACTTTCTGAACTTTTGAGTCAGGCTTATGGTTGTGATTTCAAGATGAATGGAGAGGTCCGACTTCAAAGAACTCAAAATGGGGCAGAGGAGAGTGGGTCTAGGAACAGGGCCAGCATGGTGGGTTCAAAGAAGGTCAGAAGACTGAGGAAGACTAGGGCACCAGAGAAAATTACTCTGAACCATTGCTCATAATGCCATAGTTTCCCTATCAGGTTTCTCTTCCATGGTACCATTAGAAGTAAAAATGTGTTCAATATAGACCTCACATAAGCCTCTGTGTTCAAATAAAAAGATTTTCTTTCCTACTCCAACAGTCTGCTTCTGATGTCTCTGCTTCCCAGAATCCAGCTTTCTTTCCTCTCTCTTTGACTTTACTGCCTTTCACCCCTTCTTTCTCATCACTACCTCTTTCTCACTGGAATATTCTGTCAGTCTCAGAGGCTGCCCAGAAAGAGCTATGTCATGGGATTGCCTAAAAAGAGTGGCCACTTGCCCTGAAAATGAAAAATGTAAAGGTCGCCTGCTTTGACTTGTACTGTCCCTGAGCTCCCAAGGCTTTGTCCTGCCTCTTGCTTGTGTAAGGTGCACTAACAGAAGGTTGTAAACCAAATATACAACTCTAAGGCCCCCCAGACATCTGAAAGGACTTCCTTCTCCGCGAGGATACTCTTAAAATTTAACCTGAAAGACTGGTTGAGGCCATGACAGGAAGTGGGGGTCAGACATGCTTCATTACACCTCTCTGGCACTAACATCAACACAGACCTTAAGTCTGATAAGAAGCATTTATGACCTATTTTCTCTGAAGCCTGTTACCTGAAGGGCTCCTCTACACAATAAGAATTTGGTCTCCACAATCCTTTGTCTTAACCCAGATATTCCTTTCTAGTGATTCCAGGTCTTTAGATAAACTCAACAAGTTGTCAACAAGAAAAATTTGAAACCTACCTATGACCTGGAAGCTCCTCAGCTTCAAGTTGTTCCACCTTTCTGAACCAAAACAATGTATTTCTTAAATGTATTTGATTGAAGTTTCATGTCACCCTAAAATGTATAAAACCAAGCCTCACACTGGCCACGTTGGGCACATGTTCTCAGGGTCTCCTGAGGGCTGCGTCGTGGGCCATGGTCACTCATATTTGGCTCAGAATCAATCTCTTCAAATATTTTACAGAGTCTGACTCTTTTTTTTTTTATTGTACTTTAAGTTTTAGGCTACACGTGCACAATGTGCAGGTTTGTTACATATGTATACACGTGCCATGTTGGTGTGCTGCACCCATTAACTCGTCATTTACATTAGGTATATCTCCTGATGCTCTCCCTCCCGACTTCCCCCACCCCACAACAGGCCCTGGTGTGTGATGTTCCCCATCCTGTGTCCAAGTGTTCTCATTGTTCAATTCCCACCTATGAGTGAGAATATGCGGTGTTTGGTTTTTGTCCTTGTGATAGTTTGCTGAGAATGATGGTTTCCAGCTTCATCCAGGTCCCTACAAAGGACATGAACTCATCATGTTTTTATGGCTGCATAGTATTCCATGATGTGCATGTGCCACATTTTCTTAATCCAGTCTATCATTGTTGGACATTTGGGTTGGTTCCAAGTCTTTGCTGTTGTGAATAGTGCCGCAATAAACATATGTGTGCATGTGTCTTTATAGCAGCATGATTTATAATACTTTGGGTATATACCCAGTAATGGGATTGCTGGGTCAAATGGTATTTCTAGTTCTAGATCCCTGAGGAATCGCCACACTGTCTTCCACAATGGTTGAACTAGTTTACAGTCCCATCAACAGTGTAAAAGTTTTCCTATTTGTCCACATTCTCTCTAGCACCTGTTGTTTCCTGACTTTTTAATGATTGCCATTCTAACTGGTGCGAGATTGTATCTCATTGTGGTTTCAATTTGCATTTCTCTGATGGCCAGTGATGATGAGCATTTTTTCATGTGTCTTTTGGCTGCATATATGTCTCCTTTTTAGAAGTGTCTGTTCATATCCTTCACCCACTTGTTGATGGGGTTGTTTGTTTTTTTCCTTGTAAAGTTGTTTGAGTTCTTTGTAGATTCTCGATATTAGCCCTTTGTCAGATGAGTAGATTGTGAACATTTTCTCCCATTCTGTAGGTTTCCTGTTCACTCTGATGGTAGTTTCTTTTGCTGTGCAGAAGCTCTTTAGTTTAATTAGATCCCACTTGTCAATTTTGGCTTTTGTTGCCATTGCTTTTGGTGTTTTATACATGAAGTCCTTGCCCATGCCTATGTCCTGAATGGTAATGCCTAGGTTTTCTTCTAGGGTTTTTATGGTTTTAGGTCTAACATTTAAGTCTTTAATCCATCTTGAATTAATTTTTGTATAAGGTGTAAGGAAGGGATCCAGTTTCAGCTTTCTACATATGGTTAGCCAGTTTTCCCAGCACCATTTATTAAATAGGGAATCCTTTCCCCATTTCTTGTTTTTGTCAGATTTCTCAAAGATCAGATAGTTGTAGATGTGTGGCATTATTTCTGAGGGCTCTGTTCTGTTCCATTGGTCTATATCTCTGTTTTGGTACCAGTAGCATGCTGTTTTGGTGGCTGTAGCCTTGTAGTATAGTTTGAAGTCAGGTAGCGTGATGCCTCCAGCTTTGTTCTTTTGGCTTAGGATTGACTTGGCAATGTGGGCTCGTTTTTGGTTCCATATGAACTTTAAAGTAGTTTTTTCCAATTCTGTGAAGAAAGTCATTGGTAGCTTGATGGGGATGGCATTGAATATATAAATTACCTTGGGCAGTATGGCCATTTTCATGATATTGATTCTTCCTATCCATGAGCATGGAATGTTCTTCCATTTTTTTGTATCCTCTTTCATTTCTTTGAGTTTGTAGTTCTCCTTGAAGTTCTCCTTGAAGAGGAGTTTGTAGTTCTCCTTGAAGAGGTCCTTCACATCCCTTGTAAGTTGGATTCCTAGGTATTTTATTCTCTTTGAAGCAATTGTGAATGGGAGTTTACTCATGATTTGACTCTCTGTTTGTCTGTTATTGGTGTATAAGAATGCTTGTGATTTTTGCACATTGATTTTGTATCCTGAGACTGCTGAAGTTGCTTATCAGCTTAAGGAGATTTTGGGCTGAGATGATGGGGTTTTCTAGATATACAGTCATGTCATCTGCAAACAGTGACTATTTGACTTCCTCTTTTCCTAACTGAATACCGTTTATTTCCTTCTCCTGACTCTTTTCTTTGACACAGTGCTCACTTGTGTAGGGTGATCCAACCATTTCAAGCCAACAAGCTTCCCAAACAAGCAAATACCTTCTGAAACCTTTCCATATTCTACATTTTCTGTGTGGGCTGCCTTTTTCTCTTGTCTACTGAGCAAAGTCTTTCTGATTTGAGACTCAGTTCAGGTATTACATCTTTTTCTAAGATTAGGCTTTGTCTATTCTTCCTCTTCTCCCAGCCCCATCACACCAGCCACCTCACCTCCATGGGAAAGCCTCCTGTCTACACTTTGTTTTTCTGCTCTTCTCTGCCAGGCTCTGCACCCCTCTCCAGGGTGATTCCCACTGCTGGGTACTGTCTGCTTACCTGTGCCATCTGGCCCTACAGTAGGCTCCCTGCCTCCACGTCTATAGTTCCATGGCCCAGGCTAGTAACCAGCACATGAGAGCAGAAGAGGGCAACCTACTGACTAAGAGCATGTATGCACTGGAAAGAGTCACTGGATGAAAGCATAAACAAATATCGCCAGGGACAGTGATGTTTCCAGTGAAGGGAAAACACAAGAATGATAAAGGTTACCAAGCTCTAAGAAAACAATGAATTTGAGAGGGCAACAGAAACAACACCAGGCTTCTTAGTTACCGGATATAATCCAGGACTCTAAGTGTAGGTAAAACAAAACAACAAAGCAAAAGCAAAAACAAAACAAGAAACACAATATTAAACTACAGTATTTTCTTAATGTTCAAATTCAAGAACCTAATGTATAGCCCCTTGCCATCATTCATAAAGAGCAATGTTTTCTAAGAACTTTATAAAGGAAAGAATCAAAAATTTACTTCTTAAGAAGGATATTTCGTATTTCTCCCCAAGACTCTTACCCTGAATTGATAAATTAATTAAAAGTATTAAGAAAACATGATCCAACAATAAACTTCTCATAAGAAAATGGCAGATGTGTCAGTAACAGATAAAAGCGATATGCATAACCTCGTGCATGACCTCAGTAATTCACAATTACTTATCCCTCAGTCAGTTTGCATTGAAGTGAGTTAAAATAATGTCCAGAAGTGAATTTATTCACTGGATATCAGCAAATGGAAATAGAAATATCACAGGATAATTGAGAGAAAAGAAAGTGTGAAACTCTTTTATTTCTTTGATAAAACATACGGCTAATGAGTTTCTAAAACATGATTTGCCAAGAAATAATAAACACAAAGGAGCACGTTTTAGGTCTCGTGTTTACTGCTTGTTGGTTGATTTTTTTATTAAGACTGAAAGAGGACAGGGCTAGAATGCCACCATGAGTAATTATAACTCTCAAGGACTCAGATGGCATATTTAGGAAGGGACATTTTGTCATGGAGTTTAGACACCTAATCACTTTTTCTCAAGCATCCTCAAGCATCCCTGAGCACAAACCCCTACAGCATGAGCACTGGTCCCATGTCCCAGGACCACAACAATGCAAATGTATGCCTCTCTATAGTCCCATGAGACATGCTTGCTGCTTTTAGAGTGACTGGCCACAAGTGTGCAAGATCCTATAGGCAGCAGCAAGGGAAATAAGAAAAAATGAAAAATAAAGTCTGAGTTTATATATTTTTAAAAATGTAATAAATTCAGTGTAAAAGTTTTTCGTCTGGAATTGGATTTTTTTTAAAAGTCTGTAAGTGTGCATTATGTACAAATAACAGAATTTAAAAAGGCATTGCTGAATCCTATTTCCCAAAGGTCACCATCATCCTTCAATATTGATTGAATTCCAAATTGCACCTTATTCCACTTCTAATGGCCTTTAGATCAGTATCCAGTAACTGCTTGGTTTTCTGAAAAGAACCCTGAAACGACAGCCAGGAAAAGTCAGTTCTTGTTGCTGGATTTATGAGTCACATAACCCCAGAAGAAGTTCTGAGGCTCAGTTATGTGGACAGCAATACCTGCTCCACCTACCCCTAGAACACTGGCATCTAGAACAACAACAAAAAAAGAGTCAGTATTTCTGGACTTTCTTGATAACTGCCAGAGGCTAATCATTTCCTGTCTCCCTAACAGTGGGCTAGGTGCAGTCAATTTCTGCAACTCCTATCAATGTTTCCTCTTTAGTCATGAATATTAGCACAGAATTTTTTTAAGGCTTTCAGGGAGGATGAGAATATAAGGACATTACAGAATTATCTGAAGAATGCAATGGGCATATCCATTCAGAGCCCTGGGACAAAAGCCAGGCTTCCTTCTGGGTTCTCCAAACCTCACACACCTTGACATGTTGTTTCTGCTTCTTTGCTCATCTTCCTCATTCCCCCAAGAGACTATTGTTCTTTGAGATTATCTTTTTCTGTTCATCTCAGTTCCCCCATTCCTCCAGCCAGGAACCTTCTCCTGGAACCCCCTCTATCCCCCATCTAACCCTGCTCACTTCAAAACTGATCTTCCAGGCCTCCAACCTGAGGTTCTCAGGACAACCTGGCCACCAATGAGTCTCTCTTCTGATCACTTCTCTGTTATCAGAGGAATTTCACTCCTCTGTGCTCTTGAAAACTTATTGTATACCACCACGTATTCTTAGTTATCTATCAAAAGTGTGCTTTATTCATTCATTCCTATTCATCCCCTTGAAAGGAGGGATGGTGACTTAAAGTTTGCTCTATTGCCCACAGCATCTAGCACACCATCTTGCTAATGAAGCACAGAAGAAACAAATATTGTTGACTGATGGAATGCTGGTTGGAATACCAGAGCCTTTTTTGGTAGGAGAGGATTATATTATCTTTGATACTTCCATTGACACATAACACTTTCTTTTCAACCATAACACTGAAATTAAAATAGTTAAAAAATAAAACTTGTTGAACTAAGTTATCTTTCACTGAAATAAGGGTTATATTAATGCCATGCTGGCTCCTCCTAAATGTCTGTGAAATGGATATTTCTTCCTTGTATTCAAAATATCTCTTTATAAAAACTCTGTCTGCTCCTGAAACTATCTTTTTATCTTCCTTTCAATTAAGAAATTTTATGGGAAAGCCTAGTTTCTTTCCCCTAATACTATTGTTTTTGTTGGAAATGAAGCCAGTCTTAGTTTTAAGCCAGACTTAGAGATGGTTGTGAGAATTTTCAGAGTGTAAAGCCAGTTAGTAAAGAGCTTCACAAAAGAAAAACTTTTAGAACTGACATTTTATACACAGAACTTTAAGGCTAGGATGCACATTTTTAAATTTCTGAAAATAAAAATGTCTTCAATGTAAGAAGAAACTCTGTTCTTCTTTCCTATATGGAATTAATTACAGGTAATCATTGTATTACAGTCCTCTTTTTTTTTTTTTACTTGTATAAGAACAATGCCATGTTTTTTTTATGTAAGTAAAAGAATTAGCCTCTATAAATAGAGTGATTGTCCTTGTCAGAAACAAATCAGTTTCCACAGGATCTTTTTAAGTACCCTTTTAATAATTCAGTTTGGCTGAACATTATAAATGAAATTAATTAAATGATTATGTATATAAATTACCTGGTTAAGAGACTGATCATCATGATTATTACTAATAATAATACAATTAACATTTTAAAGAAATATTCAGAGTGAAAGAAACCAGACTCCCAAAGAGAAAACAAAGGTACATTCCATCTATTTAAAATGGAAAATGCAAAATTTTCTACACAGAGAGAACTCCCTGGGACAGAGATCAATGGCTCCCTAGGACAACGGGAGGGATGGGAATAAGAATAAGAAATTGCAGAAACAAAAACACTCTTTAAGAGGATGGCTATGATCACCATGCTCGCTACCTTCATTGAGGTGAGGATTTCACAGGCATATACGTAAGTCAAACTTACACAATTGTACACTTTGAGTATGTGCACAAATACAGTGTGCTTAATTGTACTCCAACAAAGATAATATCTTAAAATGTGCTCATTGGTGCTGAATCAGATTATCAGGTTGTGACCTTCTACTTCATGGCCTCAATCCTCCTGCCCTCCCAGTGCCCCCTGGCCAGCCCCCTATGACATCCAGCTGCCATGCTATGCCAAAGTGAAGCTGTGGTGTCTTGATGGCAGCATTTTCCTTCCCTGTCTTAAACATCAGTGCCCTCAGACTCTACTCGGACTCTCTATTTCTTCTCTCTGTTTTTGGTGGAGTTTTGCTTTTGCTGCCCAGGCTCTAGTGCAATTGGGCGATCTCGGCTCATTGCATCTTCCGCCTCCCAGGTTCAAGTGATTCTCCCGCTTCAGCCTCCCTAGTAGCTGAGTAGCTGGGATTACAGGTGCCCGCCACCTTGCGCAGCTGATTTTTTGTATTTTTAGTAGAGATGGGGGTTTCACTATGTTGGCCAGGCTGCTGTCAAATTCCTGATCTCTGGTGATCCACCCGCCTCAGCCTCCCAAAGTGCTGGAATTACAGGTGTGAGCCACCACACCCGGCCCTCAGACTCTATTTCTATTGAAATATATTCAAAATAAAGCACCAATATAATATTCAACACAGAAAACATTCACAACCCAAATGCTTTTTTGTTTCTTTCTCTCTCTCACACACACACACACATACACATCCACACACTCATTACTTTGCTTCAACAGGTATCAACATTCTCAACCAAAGAAACAAAATTACCTAAGTGGACAGGCAGGCATCAGGATAGATGGAAATCAGGTTGGTGTGTGTTATCACACATAAGGGTGATGGATTATACTCAAGATCAGCCCACATGGGACTTACGTGTTCACTCATCCACTTACTCATTTGTGCAATATGCATATTTGAACATCTATGGGCAAAGTCTGGTGCTCATTCCTGAGCATCCAGAGAGGAAGAAAATAATCTCCCTGTCCTTCTGCTCTCACAGAAGAGAAGGACAATAAATAGATGCATATTTCCAGTGCAATATGAGTCATTAGAGAACATTTCTGGCAAAACACATTTCCTCATCCAATGTGCCTCCCTGAGGTTTTACATTCATGTGCATATTTGTATATATTTACTATACCTATATATCTTAAAAGTATATACTGTTGCTTTACATTTTTGAGACTTGTATAAAATGGTCATATTCTAAAAATGATTTCTGGAATAATAGGATCAAGTACTCAGTCTTTCAGATGTCATTGGAAGGCTTATTGGAAGAGGTGATATTGAATCTGAGTCTAGAATCTTGAATGTTTCAATGTTGTTATCACTGAGCTGTATTCGTGGTGGTAGTAACTTTTTTTATTCCTCATAAGAATAAAGTTTCTAAATAAAGTTTTCCATATCACTATCCATATCACACATAAAGGTGACCATATCATTAAATTATTTTGCATTAATTTATATTTCTTTACTCACAAATTTTGGGGAACTTTAAGTCTCTCAGAGAACTCTACTGAGTTTAGGGAAATAGAAACAAAACAAAAAACAAAACTCTCTCCCTCAACCAGCATATTCCTTCTCATCCTGGATGAGGACATTCATTCTGGGCAGAGCAGGCTGGCAATAACGAAGAAGAAATGAATCCAAAATAGGTACGCATTTTCTTTTAATTTAGGTGTGTTCTGTTCTGCCCAGCACCTTTCCCAGAGCTAGAAAATATTAAATCACCTTTCCTGTGACTTGGCTAACTAAGTGTAAAAGCCCATTCCTGGGGCACACCTGTAGAAATAGGATGATATTCTAAGCTTCGTCCTGAAGACTCCAATTAGGTGGAATCTACTGTGAAGGAAAGAAACAGAAAACAATCTCAAAAGTCTGACTGTACGCCGGGTACTTCCAAATATCTGGAGATTCAAGTTGTAGTGCCCTTTTATGTGGATATCTAGGCCTTTATTCATACTATTCAGAGTGGAGAAAAGTCTGTCTCCCATTGTCGTTGCTGGAGGTTTTTCTAGGACATCGTGTGAAACCCTTTCCTTTTTCTTCCTCCCACTCCTGACTCTTAGATTTTCTTCTAATAAACAATGTGTCAAATAACTGGTTGATTTTATATGTTCTTCCCCTGTGGCTGCTGTGGGCAAAAGCACTCTGACATTGATCTCATGCCGGAGATGCCCTGTCCTATGGCTTCTAATCAGCACGGAGCTGTCAGTTTAAATTCCCTGAGAAAATCTGCTGTCTTGGGGGCTTGATGTAAGAAATGGCAGCAGGAAATGGAGAGCCCAGGAAAAGAGACATACTGTATTTCAGACTCATCAAGGAGTCATTTTCCCATCCAAATATCTCATCAAGTAGCCAGGTAATTTCTCATGGGCTCTTGCAGTGTCCTTCACTTTGTGACCCCTTGTTTAGGTTTCGGTTTTGATTTGCTTTTCAAGATTATAAAAACAAAGAAAGGCATGGTACAATCTAGAAGGAGCGTGGCTACGGTAGTGAAGGAGAAAAAACATACAAAAGCAAAAAACTTAAAAGCATGGCCTTCTGTCTCTTTTCTTCTTGTTTTTGCCTCAGGGTCCCATGGCTTATTACCAGTCTCTTTAAAACAAATAAGCTTGTTAAATAAATATATTTGTGCAACACCAATATAGAACTCTATGCTAGATACTGGATGAAAACCCAAGCAGTCCCTAATTTTCTTCCCGAATGAGGTTCAGATCTACTGAGTACAATGTGGACGTGATCATAATGAAGTCAAAACTATAACATGCCAAGCACTCTGTTTAATATGAACATTTCCGATTACTTTAGTGGACTGAGCTCATGCAGTATATCACTTCTTCCAATTCAAATAACAGAAATTCTCGGGGAAAAACTGAATAGAGAGTTAAGCTTAACACCAGGGATGCATTCCAGAGCATGGCTTTGCGAAAACAGGTACTGTCAAATAAGTCTTAAGGTAGGTGAAGAAATTGGCATAACTATTAGGAAGGAGAATTAGGAAAGACCTCACAAAACTAAACAAACAAACAACAACAAAAAGCTTTTGTCCCAGTAATGTCACTTTTAGGAATGTATTCTCAAGACAAATCACCAACAATATCAAAATACCTATGCATAAGATTATTAATTGCATCATCTGCCATTACAAATATTAGAAATAAATGATCATATGTAACAGATTGGGTGAGTAAACTCTGATACATACACCTGTTATGGAATGATTTCTAGGATATATTCCTATTTTTAAAAAATAAAATTTAAAAGGGAATTAAAAATGTGGTATTTTGTGTAAGATAATTTGAGAAGTAAAAATATTTGTGTTGTGAACATATCATTACTAAGAAACACTGTAAAATTAAGCCACATGTTTATGAGATTTATGACCTATAAAAGGTAAATAGAAATGGAGTAGAAATGTTGAGAGTTCAGGCAGCATCCTTCTTTGGTGATATTTTTGTATAGTTTTGACTTAGAATGCCAAGTTAACGTTTACACATTCTACAGTATAAAATAAAATCATTAAGCATTGGGAAGAAGAAAAATCCTAAAACGAAATAAATGGAATTCAAACAAAAGAAAATGGCATAACTTAATTTCAAACAAATACCATAACTACTCTGAAAAAAATCAGTTATAACTTAAGTAGCTTTTTAGGGAAGTGCTTTGACTATATACCCTCAGACTGCAAACAAAATTAGCTGTGGACGAACCCCGAACTATTGTATTCGTGTTATTAGGTTTCTTTTTCCAGTACTATGAGTTAGTAGTTCTGAAACTGCCTTCTGTTTCTGATAGATTTAAGTAAAAAACTAAGTATAATGAATATAACAGGGATCAGATCTCCCAGGGTTGAGGGGCTTACAAATATGAAAAAGGAATAAAAGTATAGTGAATCCTATGGGGTTTGATTGGAATTGGAGGTATTGAAATACAGACAAGGTTTTAGAGAACTAGAGATAAATATATGGAGATGTCAAAATATTTTCATCTCTCCATCTATTAATTCTTCCTAGCTCCACTGAGCCTAGAAACAGTGGCACACAAAGCAAGGAGGACATCAGAAGCCCACATGTTGGTTTGTAAATACTCTTCTCCATGAAAAGGAACCTGGGCTCCTTGGGAAATGGCTGATTTCAGGTCTAGGACAAGGAATGTCCAAGGTCACTTTGAATATCTTGTTCTGGGTCAGAAATAGGAAATATCTCAACAATCGCGGGGCACATCAGAAGGATTTATAGCCAGACTGAAGGAGCTCTCAGTGGCCAAATTTGGACAGTTGCTCATTATAGCAGATAATGACTATAATGGGTTATAAATAATCCAATGAAATGAAAATACATGTGTCCATTTTGATAAAAATTAGGAATAAATAAACAAATGGGGAATAAGGCAAAGCTTTTCTTTACAGTATAATGGCAACTATAAATGTAAAATAAAGGATGGAGCTGGAAAATTATCTGTCTCCATGGCAACCATCTTACAATAATAACTTTAGACAAAGCTACAATATATACAAGAACTAATGGGTGTCTGATGAGGAGCAGGATATGTACATGCTCTGAAAGTCATCCATTAATTACAAAGGGAAAGCTGGTAACTTCACAGTGGAGAATCCTGGTAAACACCATCTTAACTAAGGATCAAAGTCAACATCACTGGCGGCAGGACAAACCAACAGTGTGTACCTACTAATTAAATTCACTGAGAAGAAAATGGCATCAGTTTTTTTGGGGGATGCCTACCAACATGTCTAAACAAATCCACTCATAAGGAAAAATGAGACGTTAAAACATTCAAAGAATATTCCACAAAGTAACTTGCCTATACTGTTCAAAATATCGACACTATGAATACAAAATCACTGACTATATTGGCATGAGCAGAAATTACAAGAATTGAGAAATAAAGGCAAAAAGTGAAGACAGAGCATAAACTGTTCATGTATCATTCATTCATGTATCTGATCAGGAAAATTGAAAAACTAGGCAAAGACAATAACATATGAGAAGTTTTGCTTGTTTATTTTACTTTTTTACTTTTGGGACATATGAACCTGTCTATATTCAGGTCTGTGATATTAATGAGAATTAATGCTTAAGATAAACAGCTAATTAGTTATTACTTAATTTCTAAAATGGAAAATATTATATAAATATATCTAAATAGACCATATTAATTAGGTATCTTTTTTTGGGCTAGGTAACAAACAATCCTCAATCCTCAGTGGCTTACAACAAAAAGGCTGGATTCCCATAGATGGCTTATGTCTTCCAGTGGGGGTCACCTGTTGATGTGCTCCATGTCTTCTTTAATCTGAGATACAGGTTAAAGACAATGCACCTCTCTCAGACATTGATGCAGGCTGTTGTCAGGTCTGGGAGAACTGAGACACAGCAGAACACTAGAGGCTATGAGAGTTCCTTCTCAACAGTGAGATGGGCCACTTCTGCTCTCATCCCATGACCAAGGTGTGTCACATGCCCAAGCATGGCACCCATGAGACAAGGAAGTAAAGCACTCTTAGGCAAGAGCAGCAGATAAATGGGGACAAATACTGTCAAACTGTTGACTTTATCTAAGTGTGAAAATATAAAATACTTATGGTAATGATTTGTAAATTAGGGGTAATAAGGCTACAGAGGAAAACAAAAAAAAGTCAAAATCATAAGCACTTATAGAATATTGTTGGTAAAATTATAATGATGCATTTCTTTTCATTCTCTGTCTCCACATACACATATTCACTCACACACACACTGCATGCACAAATTTACATCTAGCTCTTTCTAGTCAAAATTATATTGGTGGCCAGGGTGTGGTGATTCACACCTGTTTGGGCCAGCCACTTAAGCCCAGGAGTTCAAGACCAGCCTGGGTAACATGGCAAAACCCTGTCTCTACACAAAATACAAAAACGAGCTTGGTGTGGTTGCATGTGCCTGTGGTCCGAACTACTTGGGAGGCTGAGGTCTGAGGTGGGAAGATCACCTGAGCCCGGGCAGGTAGAGGCTGCAGTGAGTCGCGTTTATGCCCTTTCACTGCAGCTTGGGCAACAGAGTGAGACCCTGTCAAAAAAAAAAAAAAAAGCTCTTAAATTATCTAGGTTATTTTCAATTTTTCTTGTTCAAATAATGCCATAATGAACTTCTGTGATTACATTTTTATTTTTGTATATGATTATTTCTTTAAGGTCAATTTCCAAAAGTGGAATTACTGAATGAAATTGCATAATCATTTGAAGATTTCTAATGCACATTATCAAATTGCTTTCTAAAAAAAAATTGTCTAATTTATTTTGGCTTTGTTTCCCAGACTTACTATTGCACCCACTGTCCTGATGCTATGTAAGTTCTATTCTTTAGCACTCCTTTGTTGAACTACCGTGATCTGTGAAATACGACCAGAAGGAGGATATTAAACTCCTCCCCTGATAAGAGCATCCACACACATAAACACCAACAATTCTCCTCTTAAATGGAATTCAGTCTTTATTTCAGACTTTCCAGTAAATAAGAAGCATCTTGTCCTTAGGAAACTTTTGCCTATGCTTGCCTTAAAATATCAGTTCGACGAATTTGATGTGTTGGAATTATCTATGCCTCATGTCCTCCTATAACAAGAGATATGCACAGGATATTCAGCAAATGTAAAAGTCCATTAACATGTTTAAGGAGTCTAGTGATGAACAATGGTAAAGAACATGCCTCATTATCTCTGCCAATCCAACAGGACCCAGAGGCAAGCAAGACTCAGCATCTTCTGAGTCTGCCACCTGTCAGATCAGCAGCAGAAAAGGACCAAGGAAAACAACAGTGTATGATCCACTTGTCCCAGATCTTCCTTTACCCCCACCAAACCAGCTGCCCCAGCATTACCCTTCCTGCTGTGGTTATCGATCTCATTCATAAAAAAATAACATTTGAGTGATAGCCGGCATTGCATTCTGCTATCCAGTTCAAGGAAGGATTTCCTTCCCGAAATTAATTAGTTGTGACAGAGGGAAGGATTTATCAGATGCAAGAGGCATAATACTAGATTTCAAATCAGGTACTTGAAGGACATATATTTGGTTCATTAAATTACTGTGTATGGCTGTTTTCAGGAATCCCATTCTCCAAAAAAGCTACACAACGAAGTTCAAATTTGATGAAGTTAGTATGCCCAGTGGCCCTTATCAAAAAGTACAGGTTTTCTCATTTTTAAAGCCCTTGGTAACAGCCCTTATTGGGAGCTGAGGATATTTAGAGAAACACTTTTGTCTAGTGGGATGTGAGCTGGGTGGTTGCTCTCACAGAATAATCTCCTGAAGAGTTACTTGTATTTCCTGTTTTCTTGTCAGTGAGTATAGAATAACACAATCCCTTGACCAATTAAGGAAATATGTTTATCCCTATATCTATCTATAATCATGAGAGAGGAAAATAATCTGACTTTGAGTCCCTGTATCAAGATCTATTTTATTCAAACTCAAATATTATTAGTCACCCCCTCTTTCTCCTCTTCTCACAGTTGCTTCGGTTTTCTGAAATGTATTTTCTGTCTTTTGGTTTGTATAATTCCCTCTTCCCTGTTATAATCAGAATAGGTATCACATCTGACCACCTTGTTCATTTAGGGACCCTTCTCTGCCTCCTGCACAAGCTTATTCATAATTCTATAAAAACCTTTGCCAGCCTGTTTTGTCAGAGATCATGTCCTGTTCACTTATATATCTTAACCTATTGGTCTGGAATCTAGTAGGGATACAGTTTTAAGAGAGAGAGAGAGAGAGAGATGCCAGATGCCAGCAGCCTCCCTATGTCTGGGCTGTTGGGTTTTTATACATCGAATGGGAAGTAAGTGTCCAAGAGCTTGCAATCCATAAAGCCTCATATAGCATGTGCTGTAGGCTACATGGTCAGATTGGAACAATTGCAGGAAGCACATGTCAGGTATATGCTGAATGACTGGTTGTGGTCATCAATTTTATGTGTAAACATGCCTGGGGGTAAGGAATGCCCAGGTTGCTGAAAAACCTTCTTTCTGGATGTGTCCATGAGGGTGTTTCCAGAAGAGATGAGTGTTTGAGTTAGTTGACTGAGTAAAGATCATTCTCATGAATACAGGCAGACATCATCCAATCCATGCAGGGTCTGAATAGAACAAAAAGGCAGAAGAGGGGCAAATTCACTCTCTGCTTGAGCAGGGACTTCCTTCTTTTCCTATCATTGGACATCATGTTCCTGGTCCTCAGACCTGCAGGCTCAGACTGGCACTTACACTTTTTGCTCTCCTGGTTTTCAGGCCTTTGGGATTGGACTAAAGCCACACCACTGGATTTCCTAGGCCTCCAACTTGCAGAGAGGAGACTATGGGGCTTCTCAGCCTCCATGATAGAGTGAGGCAATCTCTCATAATAAATATTTTTCTGTCTCTCTCAATAAATATACATATGTACTACACATATAACAGTGCTTATTGACACTGTCTCTGTAGAGAACTCTGACTAATACATTGATAATGGGCTTGGTAACAAAACTTGGTTCCAGCCTGTCTGTCATAGATACCAATACGATAATGAGTTATATATAGGCATGCATCTACCAGTCAGTTATTTACAGGCAAAATTTGTGTATGTTTGTAAGACATAGTTGACCTAGGCTGAAACCTAACTCACCCTGTGGGTTCATTGTTTGATGAGTTAATATAAAGAATTTATCATAAGAGAGCGTAGCCCAGGCAGAGAAAGCAACCTATAGACTGAGAAATAGGTCAGAATTTCAGTTTATTTTACCTGCAAATCTGTGAATTCATTTTATATGCATGGAGATATTAGGTTATAGCTCTTTTCAACTTTTAGCAGTTGAATGGCAGAACATATTTAACTCTTGCATATAATTTTTCCCATGCTTGGTTCAAAATGAATTAAAATTGGAAATGTCTCCATCATGGTACAACAGGCATTGTTATGGTGAATGAATCTGCAACTGCTGAGAAAACATTTAGTACCAAGGCTTTTATTTAGAAAATATAAAGCAATAAATGTCAACTAAACCCTATGGGGTAGACATGACACTAAATGAGTCTAGCTTTCAGCAGCAAAAGGGAGTCTGGCAGAGCACAATTGTGGATGCTACTGAAAAAAATAAAAATTCTTCAAAATTATCCATCACACGCTTCGACTCCTCAATCAAAACAGTCACATATGTCCCCCCAGCCACCTGCTTCAGATTCTTAATAGAGGGCTGTGAATTATTTGTCTTCATAACTTCAGCACTCAACATGGTCTCTGTCACACTGCACAAACTCAATCCTTGTTGAATTGCGACTTATAGACATGATTTCCCAAAATAATGAGCTACATCTAAGAAAGTTTTTTTAAATCACTTCACTTATAAAGAATGTCATGTTACAGGGGTTATTCTTGTTAAACATGAGCTGGCAGGAAGAAACAGGATGAAAAATAAAAGAAAAAAGAAGCAGTCAGTATAAGAAGAAGAAAGAGAGTAGAAAGTGATTAAGAGGATTTGGGATAAGCAAATAGAGCAGGAGTGAGAGAGGCACAGAGAGAGATGGAAGGCAAAGATGAGAAAGAGAAATAAGGATAGGTAGGGGGAAAGTGTGAAGGGGTAAGAAGGAGAAAGTGGGACCCTAAATGAGAGAGGAAGAGAGAGTATTTCAGAAATCAAAAGCTTCTGGACAGGCATGGTGGCTCATGCCTGTAATCCCAGCACTGTGGGAAGCTGAAGCCAGCGGATCACCTGAAATCAGGAGTTTGAGACCAGCCTGGCCAACGTGGTGAAACCTCGTCTCTACTGAAAATACAAAAATATATATATAATATATATATATATATATATATATACACACACATATATATATATATATATATATATATATATATATATATATATATATATGTATATATATTATCCAGGCAAGGGGCGGGCACCTGTAGTCCCAGCTACTTGGGAGGCTGAGGCAGGAGAATCACTTGAGCCCAGGAGGCAGAGGTTTCAGTGAGCCAAGATCACACCACTGCACTCACTCCATCTTGGGCAACAGAGCGAGACTCAGTCTCAAAAAAGAAAAAAAAAAAGTTTGGTTATTTTATACTTTCTTCTTCACACAGACTTCAGGCTGTCCTAATTAAGCAAGAAAACGTCTGTTATCAGCAAAGATGGCATTCTCATGATGTAACTTTGGATATAAAGTTATTTTTCTGTAGTTGGAGAAAAATATCAGTAGTGCTAGAAGAAAAAGGGATTGATATTTTTCTTAAAGACATCAACCAGACTTTTACAAACACTACTGTAACACCAGGGCTCCTAGAGAACAAAGGCAGTGGTCGATGTCTACTGTAGCTTATCACCTAATTTCTGAAGTCCTAAAATCACTGGACTTTAAGAAAGCAGCCCATCAGCCACATTGAAATCAATGGTTGTCATGGTGAGGATATTCCTGGAAATAAAGACCTCTTTAGGCCAAGGCAACACGATTGCTTACAGGCAACAGCTAACATTTCCGCATGGACAGCATGGTAGACTCTTTGAATCATAAAATCTTATATTTGAAGGAAATCTTAGAGATTATCTTATCACCATTTCTTATAAGTCTACTAAAGATGACGAAGTGGAGACCCAGATCAAGGGAGGGAATTATCCCAGGTCCCAGGAAGTATCACCCAAACTCCACTCACCAGCCTCTTAGACTCACTGGAAAGAGGAAACTCAAAGCAGGCACAGAAGGAGAAGCTTTTTGGCATTGAAGCTCTCTTCCTGGGGGCTAAACCAACTGAAAGATTTCCTTTTATATTTCCTGAGGCTGACCCAAGTCAGTAGTTCAGAGATGCATGGTAAAGCCCTGTGCCTCCCAGTGGTCAGTTATCCCCAATTCCTTGAGGACTGGCTTTGTATCACAATATTTTGCAAGGCCAATGCACTGAATTTTGACTTTTGTGGAGGTCCATTTTGAAAATGGATGCCAGACAATAAGAGACAACAGATGACAAATAAATAAACATATGAGAAGTATCTCTCTCTTTCTCTCTCTCTCTCTCTTCAAATATATGTATATAGATAGGTAGATAGATGATAGATAGATATACATATAAACAGAAATATTTAAGCAGATATATATATGGATGGATGGATGTATAGATAGATAGACAGATCTGCTTAAATATTTTTGTTTATTTTCTTTTGTATTACAAGAAACCTCACATACTTTATCCCCATGTTTCTTTCCCAACTTTATCAGATGCCATCTTAAGATGGGTCAGATTAGAATGACAAGCAGAGATTTGAAATTAATTTATGAAAATCACCCTTTGGAAAATATACTGCAGAAACTGCCACAAAGAAGAAAAGTCCAGGAAACCTGTGCTGCACATCTGGCCTTGTGTGCATTTCAGTTAATATTAATGAGGGCCCCTATGTGCCAGGATCTCTGCTGGCAGCTGAGAGCACACATCATGGCTGAGCTCATTGCCAGCTGTTTGTGCTCTTTGGGCTTCAGATACCGGATCTGTAAGACAGAGTTTCATAATATTTTTTCTCATGGGATTATTGGGAGGATGTGTTAATTTGTGTAAATTCCTCGGAATAATTTCTGCCATATAAGTGCTTCATAAATGTCAGCTATTAATATTCTGATTTATTTTCTCTTGGAGCCTTTTTGTACATTCTTGTCATCTGGCTTTGTTTCAGTGGGTGACTTTCCATTGGCCACATTCATAAGTCTTCACCCACCTATCTAACCTAGGTCCTGAGTCGAGTAAACTGGTTCCATTAACAAACACTTCACTAAGGTTGGTGGGTTTCACTGATTCTATGTAGGTTTAGAGTGTGGCACAGACCTGCAAAAGTTCATAAAAGAGGTGACAGTTAATTCAAATGTGGGCATTGTGAAATAAAGCAGATAATTCAATTCTTAAGTAATGATGATGATGCTTTAGTCTCTGCCACCTCAGGGCAGATTTCAGTCTAATAAAATAATATGGAGAAAAAGCATCCACCTTGTAACCCCCAGTGATAATAGATTGGCGAGAGCATGGAATTGCTCCTAATCTCAGTCAGTGGATTCTGGTAAATGCTTAGTAACCAGCTCTCTGGAAAAAAAATAAATGAATAAAAATAAATTAAAAAAATTAAAAAAAACACTCATCTGTAGCATTTTCTTTTTTCATGGTATAAACACTTTTACCTAGGCCAGTTTTGAGCTATTGTTGAGTGACCATCGAACGCAGATTTGGAAAGAGAAGCACAAATTGGAGAGTAGGCAGGAGCCAGCCCCAGTACATCACCATATCAAGGTCACACTGACTTATTCTCTGAATTGGGATAAGTTAACATTTCGAATCCCCAGTTTCATCACCTGTAAAGTGGAGACTAGGAAAGTTTCCTCAAATATTGATGGTAAGACTAAATAAGGTATTATATGAAAACTCTCACCAGAGTATTTGACCTATAATAAAGATTCAAAAGTACCATTTCAGCCGGGCATGGTGGCTCATGCCTGTAATCCCAGCACTTTGGGAGGCCAAGGCAGGTAGATCACCTGAGGTCAGGAGTTCGAGACCAGCCTGGCCAACATGGTGAAACCCTGTCTCCACTAAAAATACAAAAATTAGCCGGGCATGGTGGTGAGTACCTGTAATCCCAGTTACTCGGGAGGCTGAGGCAGGAGAATTGCTTGAATCCAGAAGGTGGAAGTTGCAGTGAGCCGAGATTGCACCAGTGCACTGTGGCTTTGGTGACAGAGTGAGATTCTGTCTCAAAAAAAAAAAAAAAGGTAACATTTTCTCCCTTTCCTCTTTTCGTTTTTTTCTCCCTTTCCTCATTTTGTTTTATTCTGGATGTCAGGAGTATTCTGGGTACCCAGATGTGGAAATATTGACACCAAGACAGAGAAATACAGGAAAAGGGTCACAGACTTCTATGGCTTTACAATCAGTTACTAATTGACATGTGACTCTAAATTTTGCCTAAACATAAAGCACCATGGCAAGAAGCCGTTTTGCTTCTGGTGTCTTTACATGAGACTGTTCCCCTGTCAAGGGGTTAGAGTATTCACTCAGAGAAAGATACATGCATATCTGGATTTTATATGTATACACACATATATAAATAAGATAAATCAGATTATTTTATTTCTGGGTATGTTTATTTTTCATGTAATTGTAAAATTAGACTCTCCTACACAGACATTAGTGACAGTGAGTTGTCCACATGTCCCCTCTGTCTCATTGCTATCGTCTGCCTTCTCTCACACTGCAGCAGAGTCCTGTCTCAACCTTTGATGCGTTTTGAAATTCACATGTGAAAACAGCCTTTCTAGATCTAATCCATTTTGTTCTGTAGTAAGAATGTGGCTTGATATGGATTCACTTCTGTTTTTTTCTACTTCCAGCCAATCTGAGACAGTTTTCTAGCCTAAAGTTAATGTATTTTAATGGGAAGCTTGAATAATAGTCACAATGTGTCTTTGATATCCTCATCAGGCATATAATCTCAATCAATCCTGTGAGATAGACATGATTCAACTTATTTTATATAATTTGGGACTGATGATCTGAGATGTTCATCCTCTTCAAGTTGGCACAGACGTGGTTAGCCATTCCTGTGATACCCAACCTTCCCTCTCCTTTTCTTCTCCCCACTGTATACTCAAATATGGCAATACATAATTAATTTAGTACTACATGCTCACTAGGTGCCAGTCACCAAGCTAGGCAGTGACTAAATAAGACAGAAATCAGGATTCCTTGTCAATCCTCATTCTATATGATTTTTCATCAAATTTTCACACTTTCACAACTGCCTCCTTTTGAAGACACTCAATTCCCTTGGCTTCCATGACCTAGGGATTTCTTTGTTAGGGATTTATCTTTCACTATTTTCTTTTTGAAAACTAAACTTTAGAGGTCCTAGACCCTCTCCTTTTACTATATAGTCTTCCTCTAAGCAAAATTACACCACATCTCCAGCTTTAATTGCTATCTCTTGTAAGCTGAATTGTATCCTACCAAAATTTATATGTTGAAATCCTAAACCCAAGTGCATCAGGCTATTACTGTATGTGGAAGTAGAAGCATTGAAGAGAAGTTAAAGTAAAATGAGATTGTATGGGTTGGCTCTAATTCAATACGATCACTGTCCTTATAAGAAGAGGATATCGGCACCAAGGGAAGAACATATGAAGGCACTGAAAGAAGATGACGAGTTTCAAGCCTAGGAGTGAAGCCTCAGAATCAACCTGCCAAGGCCTTGATCTTGGGCTTCTAGCCTCCAGAACTATGAGGATGTAAATCTGTTATTTAAGCCACTCAATTCATTCTTTGTTAAGACAGCCCCAACAAGCTAATACACATCTATATGCAGCGGCTACCCAAATTTATGTTTCTAAACCAGCTGTCTTCTTTGAGCCCTAAACTGTGTTGTACAACTACAAGATATACCTTCTTGGATACTTTAAAACACATCTGCAAAACCAAATTAATGATATCTCCCATTCAGATATGGCCATCTTCCAGTATTCTCTCTCTACGTCCATGTCACTACCACCAAGTTTTACACATTTGTCTTTATTACCCTCATGTCATCACCGATTTTTGTCCATTTTACCCCCTAAATGTCTATGGAATTCATCCACTTCTCTATCTATCAACTTGGTCTAAGCTACCATTGTTTCTCATGTGTGCTATTATGCTAACCTCCTAACTGATGTTCTTGGATCTGCTCTTACTTTTTCCAGTCCATTTTCCATGCTGCAACTAACCTACTGAGGTAACAGCTTTCCTTCCACCCTCCCATTGCTTTTATCAGAAAGATACCCACTTTAAGATGGTAGACAACGTGGTTCTGAGTCAGTTAACTGAATATCAGTTCATCAAATGCCATTTGCTGAATTATGAAGATTTATTTTGTAGTTTTCTATTTTCTCTTTGTTCCTTCTTTGTCATTTGACCTTGAATCTGCCCCTACCCTCTTGTGAGCTCTTGTTCATGGTCACAAAACAGCAGATCCAAAACATATACAGAGGTAAACAGCAGAGCGAAGAACAAACACAGAGACAGGGGCAAGACTAAAACTCTCAGTGATCAGTCCAACTGGTTGTGAGGTAAGTGGCTCACTGGTTTAGGAGAATTGACTCTAGGAATCAATCTCTGAAGAACCGACCTACTTATCCACTCCCTAAGAGCGCTAAGAGATCTGGGCACCACTATTCTTTCCAGGTTATTTCATACCAATTCCTTTTTTACAATCCTGCCAGTCACCTTCAAAGACAAAGGGCTTTTTAGAGCCCAATGTACTGGTTCCTAACTGGAGGTATAAAGCTGTCTTGGAGATGCTTCAAAATGTGGGAATCATTTTGTTGTCATAAGAAGCAGGGTAGAATTTGGGACCCAGATCCTAGCCTTTCTCAGATGAAGGCAAAAATGCCAAATATTTTTCTATGTAGGTAACAATTCCACCCAATAATGTCTCTGTTGAGAAACATTTGGAGTGCATGAGTCATCCCACCATAGGCCTTCCCACTTGCTGCTCTTTCTCCCTCCAGTGCTATCCCCACCCTCTCTTGTACCAAGTTAATTCCTACTTAACATGCAGACCTTGGATAAATTGCTACTTCATAGGAACGTTTTGACCTCCCAAATACATCAAATTGTACGCTCATGGCACTATGTGCTCACAGTGTTATAGTTAGACATTTATAGAACAGTTGACTGTCTGTTTTCCCAGAAGTCTGTACAGCTCCATGTGAGTAAGAACCATACCTCCTTTTGGTAATGGCTTTTTCAGGTAATCCCCAGCACCTGACAGAGTACCCAGCACATGGAGGCACTCAGTAAGTGTTTGCAGACAGCAAAAGTTAATGAATGTGTGAATGCATAGCCCCTCATCTCAAGGGACTTGCTATATGGCTGGTGACAGGGAACAGAGCCAGCCATCTTGTGTGCTTGCTCTTGTCAGGCCCAGCATAGAACCACCACTGAGCAAAAAAGGAGTCTGCCCACTCTGTACAAAGTGCAGGGCTGGATGGAAGGTTAACCCCCCAATTACATTTTAAACCCTCAGGACTAAAATTAATTATTGGAATGGTAACACTTGAAGTAAACCACTTCCAATGGGTTGGCTGTGTAAAACCTGTCTTGCAGATGTCCTGAGTCAGCTCACGGGTAACTACACCAGCTTTTTTCTGGAGGATTCGAAATACTCCTGGACTGAAGAATGCTGCTCTTTGTTTGCTCCTCCAGCAAAGGCTCAGTTGTTTCTTAGAGAACAAAAGGAGGAAGCAGTGGTCTAGTGCTGGTCAGAGCAAACTTCAGAGTTGCAGGGTGAAAGGGCAGAAAATGATGGAAGAGAAAAATTGAACTGGAGATGAGGACCAGGAAATAAAAGAGCCAGTTTTAAAATGTTTCCTGTGATTGAATAGAAACATGTGTCCCTCATTTGCAGAGAAACCCCAGGGCAGACAGACCACCTCAGGATATTCATTATTTCTTTAAATCTTTAATTGGGCACTTCAAAAGATCGCAATTAAGCTTTTTAAAAATACAAAGTTTTAGTTGAAAGAAATCCATGGGGACTTATCTGTCTCCTGATCTGGACCAATGGCTTTATTAAAAACAGGAGGGGGTGATGTACAAAGGCATCATTCCTGAGTCATTGGTTAAAGGAAGCATTCAGACTGTCTCCTTGCCATTAATAGGCTGAGAATCAAGGGGGGGAAAAAGAACAAGAGAAGACAGACAATTATGCCGTATTCAACTCTAACTCCCAAATGGAGATGTGTACCCCAAGAGGCCACCTCATTCCTAATGCTTGTGAAAAAATAAAAGTCAAGGAAATACTTATGGTCCATACTGATCTGCTCTGAACTCTGCCTCTGCATTTGTGCACTTCAGTCCTGTCAACACTTGGATGCGTTGTGAATGGGCCCATCCACTTCTACTTTCAGGTTCTGAACAGCTCACTCCTCATGCTGGACTTGCCTCCCATGGCCTCAGCATCCAGTTATCCTGGTTAATTCTGCCCTCTGCTGGAAACTTGCTTTGTCCCTGCTGTGGTCACACTGGTCTCTAGTCTGGTGCTCTGTAACTCATGGTTACTTTTCTAACATTGATCCTTTCTTCCTGTCCTTGGGTCCTTCTAATTCTAACAAGCAGAAATACTCATTATATTCCTAGTGTATGGAGCGCTGCCCAACCACTGCAAGCCAAAGACAAATGAAGGAATCTCAGCTCAGCAACTTGGAAATTTATCTCTCTCTTCCTTGCTTTCACCATGTTTGTTCTGTCCTTGAACCCCAGCTGATATACTTTTACCTTTTCAATGTCACAACGCCCACACAAGGTATTCTACAATTCCTTTTTCTGCTCAGTGCTCTAGATCAGCTATGACAGAGGACCTTTGTTGTTATTAGAAGGAGTCTTAGGCCTAAAGTCTTAAAGCTGAACTGTAGACTCCGGAGCTGAGTAATCATGGTTCTTCCAGAATCTTCCTGAATCTGCTGGGGCTTCCACTGTTTTGGAAGGCTGGAATGGCTAGCGCCATGCTCTACATGAGTGGCCAATACAGCCTGATGCTCATTGCCCTGTTACACAAAATCCTGGCTTTCCTAGACACCCACCCATTGCCAGTGACACACTCTCAAGAGGCCTCCAGCCTCTGCCTGGTAGCACGCTACTTCTGTTGAGTGATTTGCGACAGGTGGGATGCAGCTTTGCATATCTTTGTGATTACTGGGAGGCTGCCCTTTCTGAGCAAGGTCCTGGCACTTACTGGGTTTGTGATGGAGATTTCTTGGCTCTAGCCCGTCTTGGGGTGAGCACTGGGTGTAGGCTGATTCTGTTCATCATTTCTAGCTTGTTTCTTCAGCTCTGTTTCATCTCTGTTGACCTGTTGTGATGTCTCTTTATACAGGTCAGCACAGCTCACACTCCTGACATGATCCCAGGGAACAGGTTGAAATGATTGAAGGAAAGCACATTTATTATAAACTGGTCCAAAGCCATTTGGGGCTTCTTGAGAAATATCACATTATCAACCTCAGGTACAAAACAGCTAGGTGTCCAGTGAATATTCTCTCAATCATTCAGGACAGCTCTTCCTAATGACCATTTTCTCTAAGGTTCTTCAGATTTCTCTAGTTATATTACAGGGAACTGATGCTTTATTGTCATCACAGAGTGATAAGTGGACAGAGGTAAGAAAGGCAATTAAATAATTATAAGGTTATCCATTGCAGCATTGTAGAAATAGTGTCGTATTAGACACAACCTTAATGTTCATCCATAGGTTACTGGTTGAATAAACTGTGTGTCATTAAAAAAAAAAGAGTAATTTTCAACTGTGAAATAAGATTTATTTCTATCAAATGATATAGTGTGATTTACTGGATGTATCATTAAGTGAAAAAAGCAAGTAGACATTACTACGTGTTGTATGTCTTTACCTCTATGTAAAAAGGAAGGAGCACTGAGGATATATACTTATATGTTTGTATACATGTAGATATTTTACATGCTTTCTTGCAAAAAGAAATACAGGAAGTATATACCAGAATCTGAAGATAACAATTACTTGTGAGAAAAAAGTTGGATAGGAATGGAAGCTGAGTGTGGTGGCTCACACCTGTAATCCCAGCACTTTGGGAGGCTGAGGTGAGTAGATATCTTGAGCTTGGGAGTTCGAGCCCAGCCTAGGCAACATGATCAAATCCCATATCTACGAAAAATTAAAAAAAAAAAATAGTGGGGCGTAGTGGTCCACACCATAGTCCCAGCTACTCAGGAGGCTGAGATGGGAAGATGGCTTGAGCCCAGGAGGCAGAGGTTACAGTGAGCCGAAATCATGCCACTGCACTGCAGTCTGGGTGATAGAGCCAGACCCTGTCTCAAAAAAAAAAAAAAAAAGGAAAGAAGAAAAGAAAGAAAGAAATGGATATACAAATTTTCTGAGTGTAGCTGTGCATATAATCTTTACTTTAGAACTATATACATGTTTTACATATTCTAAAACTAAAGCTGAAAGCATGGAAATGTGATCTCCAGTAGATTTTTTTTAATAAAGAAAGAAACCTAACTATAAATAAAATTGTCAGAATAATCACTCAGGAAAAATCGTCCATTATTCTAGTAACTTTTCATGAGACTATTTTAACTATACACCCTCAGAGGGATACATTTCGAGGACAAAATAACTGCAAAATAAATTTTGACCTTTCTTAGTAGGATTATTGCTGGGATTGGTAATTCTGTGATGTTTCTGAAACTCTTGTTCATTAGTTGTGGGTTGAAAGAATTTTTCTGATGTTATCTTGTAGAATTTTTATGGTTTCAGGTCTTAGAGAAATAATCAGCAGAGTAAACAGACAACCCACAGAATGGGAGAGAATCTTTGGAAACTATGCATCAGACAAAGGACTAATATCCAGAATCTACAAGGAACTCAAACAAATCAGAGAGAAAAAAAAAAACAAAAAAAAATAGGGGACATGAATAGACAATTCTCTAAAGAAGACATACAAATGGACAACAAACATAGGAAAAGATACTCAACATCACTAATAATCAAGGAAATGCAAATCAAAACCACAATGTGATGCCGCTGTACTCCTGCAAGAATGGCCATAATTAAAAAATTTTTAAAAACGGATATTGGCATGGATGTGGTGAAAAGGAAATACTTTTACAATGCTAGTGGGAAGGTAAACTAGTAAAACCACTAGGGAAAACAGTATGGAGATTCCTTAGAGAACTAAAAGTAGAACTTTCATTTGATCCAGCATTCCCACTACTGGATATGTACCCAGAGGAAAAGAAGTCATTATATGAAAAAGACACTTGCACATGCATGTTTATAGCATCAGAATTCACAATTGCAAAAATATGGAACCAGGCCAAATGCCCCATCAATCAACAAGTGGATAAAGAAAATGTGTGTGTGTGTGCATTAATATATATAATATGTATTATATATTAATTTATGTATATTATGGAATACTTCTTAGCCATAAAAAGGAATGAAATAATGGCAGTCACAGCCACCTAGATGGAGTTAGAGACCATTATTCTAAGTGAAATAATAAGTATAAGTTCTCACTTATAAATGAGAGCTGAGCTATGAGGATGCAAAGTCATAAGAATGACACAATGGATTTTGGCGGCTCAAGGGGAAAGGTGGGAGGGGTTGAGGAATGAAAGAATATACATTGGATATGTGTACACTGCTTGGGTAACGGGTGTACCAAATATAAGAAATCACCACTAAAGAGCTTATCTGTATAGCCAAGCAGATTCCTCCAAAACTATTGAAATAAAACAAATAATGTAAATTATTTTTTAAGTTCACTTAGCTATCGCAATTATTATGTCTCCTTGTGAACAACTGTGTACTGAACTTTTAGTTCTTCCCACACTTCTCAGAAAACTTGAATTTGCCACAGTCTTCCTTTTCTCTCAAGCTCCTGTTATTTTAAAGGGCAACTCCAAAATCCATATGGGTGAACTGAATAAAGATTCTTGAGCTCCTCGAATCCATAAATCTTCCTAGGTAGGGCACCTATTAGCCTATGACTATAGTGCTCACCTGGCAAAAAACAATGCATCTCTAAAACTTTGCTCTAATATTCAGTGTTCTGATCCTTGTCTTCTCTGTCTCCAGCTGTCTCATTGCTTCTCTTCCACTCTCTCCCTTTCATCACCCTCACATGGAATTCCTTCCTCCGTTATGCAGCCTACAATACACAGTGGTGCATCACTTTCCCACTTTTTACATTTCTTTATCATGACTCTTCATATATCTAGAAACCTGAATAGAATGGGATAATTAATGACCTAATTCTTAATACTTTTCAACTGTTTTTCTTTTTGCCTTTCCACTTTGACAGTTCACAGTAAGCATTTTATCTAATTCCCAGTCTCAGAGGGAATGCTTCTAATAGTTCACCATGAAGTATGATGCATGCTGGAGGTGTTTAGTAAATATTCTTTAGTGTGTCCAAGAAGAGCCCTTTTATCCCCGGGATTCTAGGAGATTTTATCATTGATGACTTTTTAATTTCATCACTTGATTTTCTGTATGTGTTGAAGTGATTTTTCTCCTTCATTTTGTTAATATAAAGAATTGCAACAATTGATTTTTGACTATTAGACTAACTTCATATTCCTAGAGTAAACTCAACCATGGTCGTAATTTATTTTCTTTTTGTATAGTTAGCTGATTGTCTGCAAATTTTTAAAGGGTTTGTATCTATCTCCATGTAAAAAGAAAACATACTACTTACCTCTCTTATAATGGCCTTGACAGATTTTTCTCACAAAACGAGTTGGAAATACTATTTTTTCTTTATTCTCAAAAACATATTTAAGATTGTTACATTTCTTTTTAAAATATGTGCTAGAATTCATTAATGAAGTCACCTGGATCTAAAGTTTTTTTGTAGGAAGTTCTAAAAATATTGTTTCATTATTTGTAATAGATACAGAATTATTTAGCATTCTTTTTTTCTGTCAGTTTTGTAAACTATCTCTCTAGGAATTTGTCCATTTAATTTATGTTCTCAAACATAGTAGATAATTTTGTAAATAATGTTCTTATTTTAATGTTTGCAGGATCTGTCATGACGCACACTTACAAATTTCTGGATGTTTTTCACTACCAGTTTCACTAGTTATCGGTTATATTAGTCTTTTCCAAAAAATATATACTTTCGCTCAAAGAAAGTATAGTTGAGGTTTACAATGTGATGTTACGGTATACATACACATAGTAAAATGGTTATGTAGTGTGGCAGATTAACATATCTATTATCTCACACAGTTACTTTTTTGTGTGTGACAAGAGCAGCTAAAATCTACTTATTTAACAAAAATTCTTAACATAATATAATTATAGTAACTTTAGTCTTCAGGTTGTGCATTAGATCTCTAAACTTACTCATTCTATGTAGCTGCTATTTCATACCCTTTGACCTACATCTTCCCATTTCCTCTCCATACCTCCCCCTGCCCTTGATAACCAATATTTTGCTCTCTATATTTGTGTATTTATTTTTTAATATTACTCATATATATTCGACTATGCAATATTTTTCTTTCCGCATATGGCTTATTTACTTAGTGAAATGTCTTTCAGGTCCATTTATGTTGTGGCAAATAACATAGTCTCCTTCTTATGGCTTCCATTTGTCTATTTTATCTTTTGTTGTCTGTGTTTTTGTGGTCATCTCCTATAAGTCTTTATTCAGACCAATGACCTGAAGTGTTTCCCCAATGTTTACTTCTAGAAGTTTCATAGTTTCAGGTATTGTATTTAAGACTTCAGTCCATTTTGATTTGAATTTTGTGTATGGTGGATAAAGGAATCTATCTTCATTATTCTGCGTATGCTTATCCAGTATTTTCAGCATCATATACTGAAGAGACTGTCCTTTCCTCAGTGTACGTTCTTGGTGCTTTTGTCAATTATGAGTTGGCTGTAAATGCATGGATTTATTTCTGAGTCCTCTATTCTTTTCAATGGTCTATGTGTCTGTTTTAATACTAATACCATACTTTTTTGGTTACTAAACCTTTGTAGTATATTTTGAAGTCAGGTAGTGTAATGCCTTTTTGCTCTGTATTGCTTTAGCTACTTAGAGTCCCTTGTGGTTCCATACAGATTTTAGTATTTTTTTTTCCTATTTCTGTGAAGAATGTCATTGGTGTTGTGGTAGAGATTGCATTGAATCTATAAAGCCCTTTGGATAGTGTTGACGTTTTAGCAATATTAATTCTTGCAATATTATGAACATAGGCTATCTTTTGTTTGTATATGTGTGTTGTCTTCAGTTTATTAAATCAGTGTTTATAGTTTTCCTTGGAGATAACTTTCACTCCTTTGATTTAATTTATTCTACAGTATTTCATACATTGTGTCGCTATTGTAAATTAAATAGCTATCTTGATTATTTTTCAGTTGCTCACTGTTGGCATGTATAAATGGTACTAAATTTTTATGTCAGTTTTGTATCCTACAACTTTATTGAATTTGTTTATACGTGCTAACAGTTTTTAGGTAGTGTTTATATCATGTTGTCTACAAACAAGCATAATTTGACTTCTTCCTTTCCATTTCAGATGCACTTAACTTCTTTCTCTTGTCTAATTGTCTAATTGCTCTGTCTAATTGCTTGTCTCTTGTCTAATTGCTCTGTCTAGGACTTCTAATACTATGTTAAATAAAGTGATGAACGTATTCATTCTTGACTTTTTTCCAATCTTAAGAGGAAAAGTTCAATTTTCCCCATTGATTATAATGTCAGCTGTGAGTTTGCCATATATGTCCTTTATTTTTGTATGTTCTTTCTGTATCCAGTTTGTTCAGTTTTTATCATAAAAGTATGTTGAATTTTGTCAAATACTACTTTACTATCTATTGAAATTATGATTTGTTTTTTCCTTGATTCTGTTAATATGATATATAATGTTCATTGATTAGCATGTGTTGAACAATCCTTGTATCCCTGGAATGAATCCCTCTTGATCATGGTGAATAATATTTCTAATGTGTTGTTGGATTCAGTTTGCTAGTATTTTAAAATAATTTTTGCATCTGTGTTCATCAGGGATATTGGCTTGTAGTTTTTCATCTTTGTTCTATACTTGTCTAGTTTTGGTATAAGGGTAATATTGACCTCATAGCATGAATTTAAAAGTATTCTCCATCTTTGATTTTTTGGAATAGTTTGAATAGAAATGGTATTAATTTTTCTGTTAAAGTTTGGTAGAATTCAACAATGAAGCCATCAGGTCCTAGACTTTATACTGATGGGAGAGTTTTTATTACTGCTTTGATTTCATTACTCATTATTGATCTGTTCAGGTTTTGCATTTCATCATGGTTCAATCTTAGTAGGTTGCATGTGTCCAGTAATTAGTCTATTTTGATAGGTTTTCCAATTTGTTGGCATATAGTCTCTAATGGTCAATTGCCTTTCTGTGGTATCAGTTATTTCTCTCTTTCATTTATAATTTTACTTGACTCTTCTTCCTCTTTTCTTAATCTAGCTAATAGTTTGTTAATTTTGCTGGACTTTTTGAAGACAAACCTTCCTTTTTTTTTTTTTTTTTTTTTTGAGACAAGAGTCTCGCTCAGTCACCCAGGCTGGAGTGCAGTGGCTCAATCTCCACTCACTGCAAGCTCTGCCTCCTGGGTTCATGCCATTCTCCTGCCTCAGCCTCCCCAGTAGCTGGGACTACAGGCGCCTGCCACCACGCCCAGCTAAATTTTTTGTATTTTTTTAGTAGAGACAGGGTTTCACTGTGTTAGCCAGGATGGTAGTGATCTCCTGACTTCGTGATCCACCCGCCTTGGCCTCCCAAAGTGCTGGGATTACAGGTGTGAGCCACCGCATCTGGCTGATTTATTTTTTTTTTTAGTGTCCATTTTATTTATAGCTGATCTGAATTTTTTATTTTTATTTTTTCCTTTTCCATAGCAGGGAGGCTGAGGTGGGGGAAATGCTTGAGCCTGGGAGGTGTGCACCATCACACCAAGTTAATTAATTAATTTTTTATTTGCAGAGACAGGGGTCTCCCTATGTTGTCTAGGCTGGTCTTGAACTCCTGGACTCAAGAGATCTTCCTGCCTTGGCTTCCCAAAGTGCTGGAATTACAGACATGGGCCACTGTGTTTCACCTGCTCTGATTTTTATTATTTTTGTCATTCTACTAATTTGGGGTTTGGTTTGTTCTTGCTTTTCTAATTCCTTGAAGTGCATAATTAGGTTATTTGTGTCAAATCTTTATACTGTTTTGTTGTAGGCTTTTATTGCCATAAACATCTCTCTTAGCACTATTTTTGCTGTATCTCATAGATTTTAGAATATTGTATTTCCATTTTTACTTGTTTCAAGAAATTTTGAAATTTCTGCCTTAATTTCTTCATTGACCCAGTGGTCATTTAGGAATATGTGTTTTAATTTCCATGTATTTGTATAGTTTCCAAAATTCCTCATTGTATTCCATTGTGATCAGAAAAGATGCTTGATAAAATTTTAACATTTTTGGATTTGTTGAGACTTCTTCTATGGCCAAAAGTATGGTTTATCCTGGAGAATGTTTCAAGTGCTGATGAGAAGAATGTATATTCTGCAGCAGTTGGGTAAAATGTTTCTTACACATCATTATGTTCATTTGGTCTAGAGTGTTGTTTAACTGATGTTTCTTTATTAATCTTATGATCTTATGTCTAGATGAACTGTCCATTACTGAGAGTGGGGTGTTGAAGTCCCCAGTTATTATTGTGTTATGGTCTATCTCTCCATTTAACTCTACTAATGCTTGTGTTAAAACTTTGTGTGCATTGGCATTGGGCCATTTACAGTTCTTATATCTTCTTTCAGAATTGACCTCTTTATCATTATATAGTGACATTATTTACATCTTTTTACAGTCATTGACATGAAGTCTAAATTATCTGATAAAAGTATAGTTACATTTGCTTGGAATATCTTTTTCCATTCTTTCATTTTTAGTCTCGGTGTCATTGTATATGATATCCGTTTCTTTTAGGCAGCATGTATTTGGTTCTTGTTTTTTTTTTTTAATTATTCATCCACTACTCTACATGTTTTAATTGGAACATTTAGTCCATTTACATGCAATACATGCAATGTTATTATTGGTTTACTTTTCTTTGGTTGTTTTATAACTTCTCTCTTCCTTTCTTACTATCTTTCTTTGTGGTTAATGGTTTCCTCTAGTAGTATATTTTAATCTATTGTTTTTGAGAGTTTATTTCTAGTTTCAGTGTATCTATTATACACTAAAATATATATGCATATATATATATACTTTTGCTTTGTGGTTACCATGAGGCATACAAAAAACATCTTGTAGATGTAATAAGTAAGTTTAAACACATGACAAGTAACTTTTATCACAAATAAACAGACAAATAACAAAAACTCTACACTTTAACTCTATCTCCCCTATTTTGACATTTTTGTGTATTAATTTACATCTTTGTATATTGACTTATCTCAACAGTTTTCCATAGTTATTTTTATTTTTGGATAGATTCATATTTGTGTTTCATATTAGAATGTGAATGGGTCACACACCATAATTACAGTGTTAAAGTATTGATTCTGTGTACTTACTTTTGTCAGTGAGTTTTATATCTTCAAATTTTTCTTTTTGCACATTTATATCATCTTCTTTTAGACAAAAAACTCTCTTTGGCATGTCTTGTAAGAGAAGTCCAGTGGTGATAAATTACCTTGGTATTTTTTTTTCTTTGTCTGAGAAAGACTCTGTCTCTCCTTCATATTTGAAAAAAGGCTTTGCTGGATACAGTATTTCTGCTTGGAAGTTTTTTTTTTCTTCTTCAGCACTTTGAATATTTCATCCTAGTCCCTCCTGGTCTGTCTTTTTTACCCTGAGAAGTCTCATGCCAGATGAATTAAAGGTAGTTTATTTGCTACTGACTTCTTTTTGCTTGCTTATTTTAGAATCTTTTCTTTGTCTTTGATATTTGAGATTTTGATTATCATATGCCTTAGGATAGTCTTATTTGGGTTGTATCTTTTCAGTGATGTGTGATCTTCCTATTCCTGAATAGTTGTATCTTTCTCTAGCTTTGAAAAGTTTTCTTTTATTGTTTTGTTTAATAAGCTTCCTACCCCTTGCTCTTTCTCCACTCTCCCTGTAGTGCTAATTATTCTAAGATTTGCAAGAAATATAGATATTCTTTATATCTTCCAGATGTTCCTTATTCTTTTTCATTCTTTTTTTTTCTGATTGTATATTGTTCAATAGCCTGTCTTCAAACTCATTGAGTTTTCTTCTGCTTCATCCTTTCTGCTATTGAGAGCCTCTAATGTATTTTTCAGTTCAATAAATTAATTTCTCAGTTCCAGGATTTCTGTTTAATTTTTAAATTATTCAATCTCCTTGTTAAATTTACCTGATACATTTCTGAATTGCTTTTCTGTGTTGTCTTAGAGTTTGCTGAGTTTCTTTAGGATTGTCGTTTTGAATTCTTAATCTGAAAACTAACACATCACTGTCTCTTTATGGTTAGTCATTAGCTCCTTGTTTTTTTTCCATTTGGGGAGGTCATGGTTCCCTGTTTGTTCTTGTTTATTGTAGATATATGTGTATGGCTTCACACTGAAGAGGTATTCTAGTTATTTAGTCTAGTCTTTGCTGTCGGGCTTGTTTAGGTCTTTTGAAGACATGTATATTTACTTAGAGGTTCTTTGCAGTTGCCTGTGAGTCCCCTTAGTCCTAGATCACTGTTTCCTTATCAGTACTAGATGGTGGCTTAAGTCAATGTTAGCCTTGGCTCTTGCAAACATGAAGAGCATTGCCCATCCTGGAGGGGAAAATTCCAAAATGGATATGTGGCTATGTGGAAAGGCTGGTGTGGGTGCCTGCCCAGAAGACCCATGGAAGATGCCTCCTATAGCATAGTGCTAGTAAATAGGCACTGTGATTTAACATCTCCTTTCATGAAGATAAAGAGCAGGGTTTTATGGGCTGATTTTTTTAGTTCTTGCTGTTTTCATTCTTCACAGCTGCCTTTAGGTGTTTTCTACCTAAACACATTTGGAATGCTTCTCATGGGTTGAGGCAGAAATGATTTTTCTGCAAGGAAATCCAAAATGATGGGGACGCTAGTCGTCAGACCTAATTTCACTTTTTCCAGTGTAGAAGCCATAAGTCCAGGAGGAATTTTCTGTGCATGGTGCCTGGTAGATTGGGAGGGAAGCATTGTGTATAGAGAATTCTATTTGTATTACCATTTTCTCTGAGTTTTTAACCTCTTTGTGCCCCTGGGGACTTTCTCAGCTTCAGATTTGGGTTCTAGGATATTGCTGATGACGATCTTGGCATTAAATATTTGTTTTTGGCTTTCTCTTGGGGAGAGTGAAGCCAGACTGCTTCTACTTCACAGTTTTTGTGCACCACCTGCAGCTAGGGCTGGCTTCATGGTGCTACTCTCTAGACTCTTTCTGGACTGGCCACCGCTGTGCTCCAGAAAGTGCTCACTCTGTGGATCATGGACTCACCTTCACAAGGGGGCCTTAAATAAAATAAATAGCAGCCATTGTTTTGAACTGAGATCCTCAACAAGGTCCTGACAGATAAATCATAATGGAGTCGTTTATGCTAAATATCACAGAATCAAACAGAATTTAAGAATGGGTCTATTTTCCAAAAGAAAACAGGAGATTCACAGCAAGCAGTTATAAGAAGCCCAGATAAGCTGACATTAATTCATATCAGGAAAGTAACTTTGAACCACCAATTCACTTTTTGTTCCTCATTTCTCCTTCCTTCAGTCTTTTCTGCCTATAAGATCCACCACCCCTGCTCTGCTCAGCAAAGCACCTTTCTATTTCACAGATTGAATGCTGCCCTGTCAGTGAATCAGCAATTAAAGCTAATTTTTTATTGATATGGTTTGGCTGTGTCCCCACCCAACTCTCATTTTGAATTGTAATAATCCCCATGTGTCAAGGGTAGGGCCAGGTGGAGATAGTTGAATCGTGGTGGTGGTTTACCCATTTCCGTTCTTATGACAGTGAATAAGTCTCATGAAATCTGATGGCTTTATAAAGGGGAGTTTCCATACACAAGCCGTCTTGCCTGGCCACCATGTGAGACATGACTTTGCTCCTCAGTTGCTTTCTGCCATGATTGGGAGGCCTCCCCAGCCATGTGGAACTGTGAGTCAATTAAACCTCTTCCCTTTATAAATCACCCAGCCTCGGTTATGCCTTTTTTAGCAGCATGAGAACAGACTAATAGAGTTCTTAAACTCTTAAACTCAACTTCTTAAAATGTCATTCTTTGACAGCCTAGAACCATTTTATTTGCCCAATGAGTTATAGCTGTTCTCATCAAAAAGTGTGTGTGTGTGTGTATATATATATATATATATATATATATATATGCAGTTGTTGTTGTTTCTTATTTCTGAATATTAATAGCCTTACAAGATTCACAGCTTCTTGATGGCTCAACAGTTTGATACTATGGACTTATGGACTTCATGAGCCAGGCTTTCAGTTAGATTTTTCCAAAGGGATGCACTGACGGTATGGAAGGTTGGCAGGACCTTCTCTGCTTCTTTTCTGCTAGACCATTGGATGACTACAGCTGAAATTCCCTACCTAAAATCACAAGTCACATACAGAAGCCCTCTTCAATAGCTACTGTGATAACTCCCTTTCAAATTCTAAGAAAGATATTCCCTCCTTGCTCCTTCTTCTGTTTTTAATTTAATCCACTTTTTCCAGTTTTATTAGTTGAAGAGTCTATCAGAATTAGTGTACCAATTTTTGAAAGCGAATTCTTCATCTACTTTTCATGGCTCCGAATGGCCTTAGATGTTATACCCCACTGATGGACAGCTACACTTCAAACCTGTTTAAGTTATAAACACAAATATCTAATTGCCTGTTGGAAAACTCCATCCCAATTTACCATTCATATCTACAACCCAACATGTTGCAAAGTAAATGTTTTATATCTAGCTTAAATATGTTCTTTATCTAATTTCTTACCCAGTTGAATAATCTTTGTCAATAAAAAATTTGTATTCAAGTGACATGTATTCAGGCCTGAAAATATGTGAAAGTTTAACTGTGAATTTCTGATATTTTTTACCTCTCCATTTAGAGAAAAGTTTAAGAATTTCATGTTTTTTGCTATCTTCTTCTGCACGAGGGGGTTATTTATTTTTCACCTGTCACTTGTGATTGAGGTTTTCATGAGTCTCAGTTGTATGCACTCTTCTATCGAACTCCTTACCCTGGGAAGGCTGTAGGATTTATTTCTTCTCATTTATATGTTAAAAAGAGAAGCTGAAGGAAGTCAATGTTAGCAGATACTTTTGAATGAAAATTGGCTTTCTTGGTTTCTTGAGTCACACAAATTTTATTTTAAACTCATGTCTGTTGATCAGAAAAGAAGATGCTGAGGCAAAGTTAATAAAAGTAGAGAGTTTATTTGCACTAAACTTGTGGATTGCAATCTGGGAGTATAGACTCAAGTTGCCCTGAATATACCCTTCAATTAGCAGCAGTCACAAGTAGATTTTTAAAGACAAAAAAAAAAAAAAAGAGGAAGAGGGAGCGAGCTGATACAAAGTTGTTTGTCAGGGTTTCTCATTGATTTAGGGAAATGGCATTGATTAGTGATTGGCTACACATTGTCAAGCTATAGGGTGTTGGTTATAGTGTCCAGAGTAATATTATGAGGTTAATGTGTTGCTATTTGTGTCAATAGCAGGTTTGAGATATGAACACACAGCTCAAGGAGGGAAGTGGGACATGACCTGCTGCAATCTCATTTAACATCTCTCTGGGCCTAATAATTTAGAATGACTCATATTCCTTAGATAAATTTTTTTTTTAATTCCTCATGTCTGAGCTTTATTTTCTTCCTTTCTCTTTCTTTTATTTCTCTATTTATTTCTTTTAGGGCAAATTCAGTAAATCATGTTTCTTATTTTAATCAAAACCCTTGTTTCCAGTGAGAATATTTTATGGTATTTATCCCTCCATTAAGTTGGTTGATCCATTTACTATGATCAGTCTTGAGTATCTTGAGAGGGTGGTAGATGAAGCACCTCTTGCCCTGACCTTTATTTCTCATGGAGAACATGTACCATAGAGGTCATATAACTGAAAAACAGAGCTTGAGATCCAAAGAATCTTGATGTATTTGTAAATAGCCTAAGTAGTTTTAACTTTGAATTCCCAGAAGGACCAATTGAGCCATTAGTCCTTCTGGCTCGATGCTCCATACATAAAGAAAAAACCTGAGGATCATTTGATCCAAGTGCTGCAGTATTGGCTGTAGAAAACAAAACAAACAAACAAACAAACAAAAAACCCTCGTTGTTCATCAAAATTTTTTCTCTTTTACTCATAGAATGAAGTAGTCACTGAGAGGTAGCTGACCTGCCAGAACCTACACTTGCCATGCTTCCTTGCCTTTAGGTGTAATCAAGTCACTTCTTACCACGGAGTTATAGGAAGCAGGTGTGCTTTTTTTTTACTATCAATTTTTCCTTCCACCACTTGGGTATAAATGGCTTCAAGATTAAGATACTGGAACAATAAGATTAAGTCGTCTCTGTCACTGAAAGAGAGTTACCTGTCAATATTACACCTTTATAGAGCAAGAAGTAGCTGTTATTTTGTTAAACCACCAAAATTTGGGCCATTAATTTGTTACCACAGTGCTATGGTTTGAATGTTTGAATCCCTTCAAAATTTATGTATTGAAATTCTAGCCTACAAGGTAATGGAATTAAGAAATGGGAACTTTGGGAGATAATTAGGTTGTGGGGGCAGAATACTCATGAATGAGATTAGTGCCCTTATAAAATAAAAGGACCAAGAGAGACCTCTTGCCCTCTCCAGCATGTGAGAAGACAGTAAAAGATGGCTATCCATAGAATCAGGAAGCAGGTGCTCACGAGACACTAAGTTTGCTAGTGCCTTGATCTCGGACTTCCCAGACAGCAAAACTGTGAGAAATAAATTTTAGTTGTTAAGCCACGCATTTTATGGCATTTTGTTATTGCAGCCCAAGTAGACTAAGACATACAGATAGTGGTTGGAATTCACATTTATTGAAGTCTGTAACTACTGAAATTGTATTAGGAATTATTAAAGTCTGCAATTTACTAGGAAGTTTTACACATTACTTCACATTACATTTACACATTACACATTACGTTTCACATTACATTTACACATTACATTTCTTCTCCTTAGCCATTCATTGGTCACATGGCTCATCTTGGCCAATGAGTGTTCCATTCCACCAGCTACACTAATGCCAGAGTAGACATCTCGAGACCAAACAGAGCCTATTCAGAGCTCTCCACAGGACTTGGTGGACTGACATTGACATAGAAAACTTCATTCCATTGGAGCTACTTACCTAGAACATGTTCTCAAGCATCGTTTCTATTGGAGGAACTAACTTCCTCTGCAAAATAAAGTCCAGCATGAATAAGGGCAGATCAAAGAAAGAGTCCTGGCCATGTTGAATTCTGGTTCTAGCACTTGAGACCTGGCAACTGTAAGTATATCTTGGTTCCTGTGAGCTTCCCCGACAACCCTCACAGTTACCTGAGCCACTAAATATCAGTTATGCTTTAACTTGTGTGAGCCGAGTTTGTTACTTATTGCCAAAAAAGCCTAACTAACATAGTCATAAAATTTCACATAAAAGCGCCATAAGCCAGGTTTACTTCATGACTAACACTTCCTATTGTATCTCTTTCCCAGTACTTTTAGCTAAGCCTTATTTTAGCTAAGCTGTATCTATATATGTTGTTATTGCTCAGGCTCTTTTGACAAGGTAATTCACATCTTTCTTGTGTATTTATTTCTCTGAGATCAGACAGCATTCTTACTGGTATTTTATGAATTGAGAAAATTGACAGCTGCAATGTCCTATGTCTTGTCTTAACTTTTGTTGAATTTAGGAACCAAAGTTCAAAATTGAAAAATTAAAATTGTATGAAAGTCTCATCTCACAGTTCATTTTTTAAATAAAATATTATCTTTCTAGCATCTCCAATTGTTCAAAGTTTCGAAGCTTAGAAAAACTATATTTTAAATCTCTCTCTCTCTCCAAATTTATGTCTGTATAGAAGTAAAACTGTTGGGTTAAAAATTAAGAATAGGAAGAAGCTGCAACATTACTGGGTTTATTTTTTGATGAGAAGCTGGTAATGGGGCAGGCAGCACCTTTCATGCTTTTAACACATGCATCAGATATAGAAACTGGCCTGGAATTAAATCCCCTTAGAGTTTTCCCAGAGGAAGGAACCATATTTTAACTTAAAATTCATTCTGTTCATATAAATTCAAATATGTTTTATCATTACACTGGGTGCCTCCCAGGTATAGGACAAGAAAAGAAACGCTCATGAATCCCATATGACAGTAGGCACAGAATGCTAATGCAGACAAAAATCCCCTCATTGTTACTATCACTGGGTATACCATAAAGGAAGCAGCTTTTTTGTTCACAGCTCTGTCAAGGGGGAGGATCCACCTTTTGCTCAAACCCCAGTCAGAAATGTACTCTTTTCTCTTAATAGAGAAGGGTTTATCAACCATCCTGGTATAGGGAACAGGTAACTGACCAGAGACTTAGAAAGCCAACATTAGAAAGGCAAAAAGGTATAGAGCCATACGAAGAAAGCAAAACCCTGCCTCCAAACCTATAATTTGTAGCAGACATTTTATACATCCTGTTGGAAAGAACAAAAGTTTACTTTAAATGTCATGCCAAAGACACTCAGCTTGAAGTACAAATTGAAATAACAAATAAGCAAAGTGGAAGAATTTTATCTCCTGTATCAAGAAAGGACAGAACATGAGTATTATCTTTTAAAAAGAGATAATAGATGAGGAGATCATAGAGTACTTGCAAAGAAACATGTAGAATATAGGACTGATTCATTTATGGCATGACTTTTTGGTCACAACATTCATAATTGTTTTATAAAATTGCATTGAAGTAACTTTGGAGTTATATGCTCATGCTTTCAATTCCACAATTAATACTGCATCTATAGACCACATAAAGCCATGAGTTGAAGAAATCTTGAAGCATGTATGAATTGTGGGTCCCCATTTGACGAATGTAGTCAAGACTGGGCCTCCCTTAAAAATAAGTGATCTGACTCTTCTCCAACCCCTCCTGTCTCCCAAGGAGCGGCAGCCTAAGTGCTGAGGGTCTAATGGTACCCCTGGCCTGGATTTCCCTAGTTGGTGGTATTAGGAAGCTTATTGCTCAGCACTGCCTGGACAGCCCTTGAGGCAGCAAACTTTGCTTTTTCTCCCTGTTGGAAAAAACAAAGCTTTTGCATCCGGAATTGGTTCCTTCCAGTGGGTTCTTGGTCTTGCTGACTTCAACAAAGTGGGTTGGTTCTTGGTCTTGCTGACTTCAGGAATGAAGCGGTGAGTGTTACAGCTCTTAAAGATGGTGTGTCTGGAGTTTGTTCCTTCCCATGTTCAGATGTGTCCGGAGTTTCTTCCTTCCGGTGGGTTCATGGTCTCGCTGACTTCAGGAATGAAGCCACAGACCCTCGTTTTGAGTGTTACAGCTCATAAAGGTAGTGTGGACCCAAAGAGTCAGCAGCAGCAAGATTTGTTGTAAAGAGCAAAAGAACAAATCTTCCACAGCATGGAAGGGGACCCCAGTGGGTTGCCCCTGCTGGCTAGGGTGGCCAACTTTTATTCCCTTATTTGGCTCCACCCACATCCTGCTGATTGGTCAATTTTACAGAGTGCAGATTGGTCCACTTTACAGAGTGCTGATTGGTGCGTTTACAATCCTTTAGTTACATACAGAGTGCTGATTGGTGCATTTATACAGAGCGCTGATTGGCGCATTTATAATCCTTTAGCTAGACACAGAGCACTGATTGGTTCGTTTTTACAGAGTGCTGATTGGTGCATTTGCAATCTTTAGCTAGACACAGAGTGCTGATTGGTGCATTTACAATCCTTTAGCTAGACACAGAACACCAATTGGTGTGTTTACAATAATCTAGCTAGACAGAAAAGTTCTCCAAGTCCCCAGTCAACCCAGAAGCCCAGCTGGCTTCATCTCTCAGTTTGTCCCCCAAGGGCAGCCTGCCTTTCTTCAGTCTCTCTTTTTTGACTGAATGGGGCATTGGAATCTGTTTGATTCAGCTGTTCCTCAGGGGTAAGCAGCTGTCCCAGTTTCTCAGGAATCAAGGATTTTCTGGGATGAGTACTTTCAGTACTAAAACCAGTACAATCTCAAAACTGGGACAGTTAGTCACCCTAAATCAAGGTCCCCATTCAAGAAAAGTGATACATGGCCTTGGCATAGTCTCTGCTCTTGTCAGTTTAAGTTTTTCCTAAATGTAGGAGGTGGAAATCTGGGTGCCAGTGGAATCAACAATGATAAGGATGATAGAGATAATAACACTGTTGATAATCACTGAGACCTTATGATTGTGCAGTAATTACTATAAAGATTTTACATGTATTATCTTATTCAATTTTTCCAAGAACCCTAGCGTTAGCAAAAGTGCCATCCCTATTTAACACATGAAGAACAGAGGGCAAAGAGGTTATGAAACTGAATCTATGTCCACCTGGTGAGGTAGTGGTACAAGGTGAGAACACAGGCAGTCTAACACCTGAACTTGCACACTTAAACACTACCATATTTTAATGCTCCTTTAATCAGTGACTCTAATGTCCACGGATTCAGTTAGAACCTGGGTGAGCCAGGGGTGGGTCCTGGGCCACTTGACTCCAATCTTTCCCCTGACATCAACCCAGAGGTTCTACTTAGTTCCAGTGATATTTCATGGGGTTTTCTGAAAATCTGTCTGCTAGTTACATTACATGGCACTTTTGAAACGGGAAAATTTCCCTTGTGCCCCTCGCAGGGTGTGCAATGTGAATGTGGCTTGCTTTTTCAGTGCCCCACTACTCAAACCTCTAGGGGAGCATACAGACAGGCAGGTTGTGGGGCTCTGACCCCACGGCAGTGTCTAGGAGTGAATGTTTACAGCTCCTAAAGCCCCAGTGGGTATGTGTTACAGGGTGCTCTTTTAGTTTTGCTGTCTATAGGCTTGTGTTAACCAGCTCGATTTAGACCCTCTCCCTTGTTGCAGGACAGAGGGCTTTCTGTATCTCGGGTTCTTGCCTTGGTGTACTGGAAGAATCGAATCACACGTGGGCTTGGAGAACGAATGCAAGATTTTATTGAGTGGCAGTAGCTCAGGGGAAGTCAGAAGGGATGGAATGGGGAGATTTTCCCCTGGAGTCACGCCACTCACCGGCTGGGGCTGTCCTCCAACTCCCCAGCCCAACTCTGCATCGTTCTGCTTCGCCTGTGGGTGGCCTGACAGTGTGCCGGTGCCTGTCAATGTGTTCCTCTCCATGTCCAGTCACCCAGGTATTCCTCCGCTGATGTGCTCCTCTTGATGTCCAGCTGCCTGTGTGTTCCTCTGCTGATGTGCTCCAGCCACTTGTTTGTCTGCCTGCTAGGGTCTTGGGGGATTTTTATAGGTACAGTATGGGGGAGTGGCAGGCCAGGGTGGTCTTGGGAAATGCAACATTTAGTCAGGAAATGCAACATTTAGTCAGGAAATGCCTGTCTTCACCCAGATCCATGGGGGTGGAGCCCTAACCAGGGACCATGCCCGCCTCTATCCAGCACTTCCCTTCCTCCCTTCTGTATCTTTTTTTTTTTTTTTTTTTTTTTGAGACAGGGTCTCACTCTGTTGTTCATGCTGAAGTGCAGTAGCACGATCTCGGCTCACTGCAACCTCTGCCTCCCGGGTTTAAGCGATTCTCCTGCCTCAGCCTCCTGAGTAGCTGGGATTACAGGCGCCTGCCACCGTGCCCGGCTAATTTTTGTATTTTTAGTAGAGACGGGGTTTCATCACCTTGGCCAGGCTGGTCTCAGACTCCTGACCTCGTGATCCACCCTCCTTGGTCTCCCAAAGAGCTGGGATTACAGGCATGAGCCACTGCACCCGTCCCCTTTTGTCTACTAAAATTCTTTCTCTTGGGTTTCAGTTTTCTCCTTTTTAAGAGGATAATAATTTTCATTATCACCAAATTAACAATCTTGTCATGATTATGCATAATCATCTATGTGAATAACAATTTTAAAAGAGACAAATATTGATTAGACTATCAGACTTTCAGCATGCTTTCATAGAGTGGAGAAAAAATAAAATCACACAGATCTGACTACAATGTGGAAGTGATGCAGAAGGGCTGAAAAGAGAAAAAGAGCATGGTCCCTTCTGTCTAAAAAAAAAAAAAAAAAACACAGAATTTGCTTCATTAACCTCTATTTTCTAGGACCATAGAGTGATGGAATGCAACAAGGTGTTGGGACAGTATCTGATTCTTAGTCTAAGAAACCTGTCATATTTGGTAGAATCCTCTGCAAGAGATGCAGCCAACAGTAGGCAGAGATTTACTTGAATAAAGATGCCAGTGTACATTGATCTATGAAAATGTGCTCTACCGTCTGATTAGAATGGAATAAAGCCTATCATTTGACATTGGACCATCCAGATATGGATCTAATAAGTAATAAAAATGTATGTGTAGAGTACCTGTTGAGGGCTGCTTGGTTGTCTGATCGTTCTCTCATGCTTCTGCACAGAATATAGAGTAAAAATTTCCCCAATAGAATATATATTTCTGATGAAAGCAATCTTATTTTTCAAGCCTTGGGGAAAATGACTCACTGCAGCTTTTTATTTATATATCCGTATTGCATAGGTTGACAATCTGGGAAGGGAAGAAGAGTTCATATTTCATATGGTACACCTCCAACTCTCCTCTGAAGGAAAGAAGCAAATTGTTGTAACAAAGACCCAGAGAAGTCTTGTCAACATCACTTTCTGATGGCAAAGCCCAGTAAAGTTGAATACATGGTTAGGAAAAATAAACATGCTTATTGCCTATAGGCCTTGATATCTACATTATCTAGTTTAGTACTGATGAAATTACATTTCTCTACTAGTGCCATATTTATAAATGATAGTATATTTTTTAAAAAGTAACTAATGTCCATAGTGAGAAATTGGGCAGTTGACTCAAATCTTCTTTCTACTGAGATGATATTCTATTTTAGTTCAGATGTACACCCAGTCTGGGGCTCTTTGTTGCCTCAGAGAGTCTCTTCAGGAAACTCATCCTAAAGCTCATCTCATCATTTTATGTGGCCTCCATAGCAGGCTTTTTATTTTCACTGCGGTTTCTGCCCAGAATGCACACTTGGTGTTTCAGTTGCTCTTGCTTGTCAGTTGACCAGGAATTCAGTTCAGCTTCGCTCTTCTATGGCTATCCCACTCAGTCTTGTGCAAACCTATGAATTCCAAGATTTGAGGACACTTCTAGAACACTTCAGGCCCCATAAGTACCTGCTCAAGCTCTTCAAGCTCTATCATCATCCAACTATATTTTATTGACATTTCTTACATTCCAGGTACCTTCCAATATTAATGGCTACAATTGATAGAGCAATTGCTATGACCCAGCTATAACAGAGATGCACACATATTGACTCACTGTACCCTCATACACAATCTCTGCAAGGTAGATGCCATCATCATCCCAATTTTAAGATGAAGGACATGAGGTGCAGCTGGGAAGTGGCAGTGCTGGCATTTGAACCTTGGTAATATATCTCAAGTCTCCATGCTCTGTATCACTGGATTATGTTGGCCTTTATATTTGTTACTAAATTTTATCTCAATTGTTAAAAATCTGTATGTTGGTGTCTATTCCAATTTTACAGCTGAAGACATGATAACTCAAAAAGATTGAACACACTTCTCACAGTCCCACACCCAGTTAGAGGCAGAATTGGAGTTTGAATCTAGGTGTAGCTGACACCAAAGAACATGCATTTTCCGGTAAAATAGTTTCCCTCTGTTGTGGTCTCATAATTTTGAAATTCATATGTTGAATTGATTGCACTGCACCTGTCATGATATTTATCTTTCACGTGAATGTTAAAAAGCACATAGTTAGGGCTTACCATGAGCCAGACACTAGATTTGGACAATGCTGTCAACACATATGAGGACAGTCAAAAAGATAGACAGTGGCCAGTCTCTAACCTCTAAATATCAGGCATCGAGTTATCACACTTTCAACAAAGAACCTGCACAGTCAATGGGAACTCCATTTGTTAATTACAGTTTTGTAGGATTCTGCAGCCAGGAGTTACCAGGAAGCAAAGAGGAAGCCAAAAGCTAACAAAGCTCTGCCTGCCATCCCTACCTAGCCTGTGAAACAGGGCTACACTTTTTTTCTGCCCATTTATGCAAGTTATCGGAAAGAGGGAAGCTTTAAAAATTTTTTTGATTGAAAACTGCAGCTTGGAAACATTTTCACAAAGTCATTGCAATGGCTTTATACTCGATATGAGTTCTATTGAGAACCTTCATAAGAAACCTCTGATCCTAGCTCAGGAGGCCCTCCAGGCTGATGCTGTCAGTCTTTGATGACCTTGTTTGCTGGTCTAGCAATTCCTGAAGCTTTATAATTGCCCAATCAGCCAGTTCCACATTCTGACCCTGTAACTCTATTTTTTCTTGAAATTAGGTAAATAAGTTTCTCCTCTTTGTCTCTCTGGGAACATCCTAATCATTGCTTAAAGACTAAGTCGATTTTAATTTCTTCAGCAAAGATTGTTCTGCTCTTTAACTGTAGTTGATCTTTCCCTTCTTCCTACAACTTCTGTGCCTTGTGTTTCTTATTACTGTATTTATAATTGGCACCAAATTTATATGTTTACATATCTGTCTCTCCTTCTAGATTGTATATTCTCTGGGGCATGAGAGGTTCTCTAATTTAGTATATTATCTAGACTAGAAAAGGCAGACTGTGTTTTAAGAAGCTTTGAGCTTGGGAGTCCCTTAAGAACTTCAACTTGGCTAGGACTACAAACATCTGCAAACAGAGTAGTCGGGTCACCAGATAAGAGTCCCCACCAGTGACCTGGAGCAAGAAATAAGATTCCTTGGGACAGTAGGCTCGTCTGAGGCAAGATCCAGTGGTGATGTGATTTTGTGCCAAGGTCCCTGGAGAGAAGCAAGTAACACTAGAGACAGAAACTGGGCACCGGCCCCAACTATGAAGACATGCCCCTCGGCCTTTAGCTAGGAGAGACAACCAGACTCAAGGCCAGATGGGAGCAAATGCAGGAAGGGAGCAGGCCGAGCAGAAAGGACTTAGGACAGGAATTATCAGGGCACATGCCTTTGTGTGTTGGGGCCCATCCCTATCGCCTGGGGAAGGTGCAAGGTTAGGATAGGATGAACCAATTTACAGATGGAATTTCAATTCTAAAATCCTGGTTTTGAGGGAAGAAGACCTACTTTTACCTTTGAAAGGCATTTTCAAAATCTTTGGTCACCGATGCATGATGAGTTCTGGAAAAAATTTAAGAGCTTACCCTCTGGTGTCATTGATATTACTAGCAGGTTATGACTTTGCTACATCTATTTCTCTCAGTGAAATGCAGCCTAGCATGTCTTTCAGAACAATGAAAGAATGGATTGCATTTTCTGATGACTTTATCTGATGTCATAAATGAATGAAAGTTGAATGTTTCTCTGAGCGCTTTAAGAAACACACTGAATGCTAATTAGCTAATAGGATAACAGGAATTGGTCCCTGGAAAAGAGCATCAAAGATGAAAACATTGTGAAGAATATTTAGGATTTGGAGAAAGAAAGGATTTTGGCTTCTGAGAATGTTCAAGGCCAATCTGGTTTTATATATTACAGTAAAAACCTGAGGGATCCTTGTTTATGTACTCTAAGGGGTTGTGCTAACTTTTTCCTGAATGGAGGAGAGAGCAATTGTCACATGTTTAATTCATTTCAGTGTAGGGACTTATAAGAATTAATGCCAATTAGGCTGGGCGCGGTGGCTCACGCTTGTAATCGCAGCACTTTGGGAGGCCGAGGTGGGCGGATCACGATGTCAGGAGATCGAGACCACGGTGAAACCCCGTCTCTACTAAAAATACAAAAAAATTAGCCGGGCATGGTGGCGGGCGCCTGTAGTCCCAGCTACTCGGAGAGGCTGAGGCAGGAGAATGGCGTAAACCTGGGAGGCGGAGCTTGCAGTGAGCCAAGATTGCGCCACTGCACTCCAGCCTGGGCAAGAGAGTGAGACTCTGTCTCAAAAAAAAAAAAAAAAAAAAAAGAATTAATGCCAATTGGCCAATTGCACTCACTTTCTACATGTGCCAGGGACTCTGCCATGCAGGATAGAAGCACATTTTCCTACTTCTATTTACCACAAATTTATGCACTTATTTAAGAACCATAAAATGAATTTGCAGTGGGCCTGGGGAGACCTGAAATTCATACTGCTTCTCTTTCAGAAGAGGAGGCCAAGGGCTGTTGATGTTATGTCATTTGAACACTGGACCTGGTATCAGGAGACGCAGGCCACAACTCCAGGCCTGCACCTACAAGGTCTTTGATCTTGAACGTGTTATTTAGTATCTTTGAGCCTGCATTTCTTCCCCATAAGAAGGGGAATGTATATCAATCTTAGGATGTTTGTTGTCAGAAGAAAATAAAATGATGAGAATGTGAACATTTTTGATATGATCTTAGACACATATTCGTTGCATTTGTGTCTTCACCCAAGGACACAGACGCTTATTATTACTTGGGCCTTTCAGGTCCCATCTTGCCAGGTCCTCCATAAAGTCATCCCTGCTGCTTGCCCACTTAAAAGTCACTAAATTAGACCCCTCCCTTCCCATATTAACTTATTTATTTACATACGTGTTTATTGATTTCTATACCAGGGACTCTAAATTTATACTTGATGCCAGTGAGAGTTTAACTGCGGCGGCCATAACAAATTACCTCAAACTTAGTGGTTTAAAACAACACATACTTATTATTTTACAGTGCTGGAGGCCGGAGTCCTGAAATCGAGGTGTCAGCAGGACTCCCTGTGCTCCCTCTGGGGCCCCAGGGAAGAATATGGCCCTTGCTTCTCTCAGTTTCAGGTGGCTTCCAGCATCACCCGGCTTTTGGCCACATCACTGCAATCTCTGCCTTTCAGGCCAAGTTGCCTCCTCCTCTGTGTATGTACCTAATCTCTCTCAGCTTCTCTCTTAGAGACACAAGGGATGGAATTTAGGGCTCACCCAGATAATTAAGGATAATCTTATCTCAAGATCCTTAACTTAATTATACCTCAAATGTCCTTTTTCCAAATAAGGTAATACTCACACATTGCTGAGTTAACGATATGGGCCTATCTTTGAGAGCCATTATCAGCCTGTCACAGAGTCCCAGGAAGAATTTAAGATGATTTATTGATGTCCTAGAACAAAATACTTGAACATCACTTTATATTTTAAGTCAATTTATAGAGCAGAAAATAAGCTTAAGTGGGTTAGCATGGGCTGACAATAGCACTCTGGCAGGTTCTCCTGCCCATCAGTGCAAGGTGACACAGGATGGGTGAGGCATGCCCAGCAGGAAGTCAGTCCAGGGCACAGACACCTTCACCAGAGTTCCCTTCTCGCCCTTTCTGACTGATGCAGGATTTTTCTCAGGCTGTTCATGGGACTTGTGATGGGGGCAAACTTTTACTTTGCCTGTCATACTCAACCCCTTGTGGGAGGAAGCACGTGAGGGAGTGAGTGCAGAACCTGGTTGGCCGCTACGGGCACCTACCCAGGAACAAGTTTCCTGTGGGGCCCATGACCAGACCAGTCACAAATGAGTGAGTGTGAGACTTGGCCAGCCACTCCAGGTGCCAGCAGGAGCAAGCTCTGGCGGCAGCGCCCAGGTCAGGGCAGCGAGTGCCTGCAACCCGCCCCAAGGACCCAGAGCGAGTGTTATAATGCTCCTTTAGTTCCACCGCCTGTGGACAGCTGTGTGTTAACAGCTCAGTTAGCCCCTTGCCTCATTGCATGGGGCGGCTGCCCTCCACTAGCAAGGGCAAAGGGCTGGTGTAATGGCCTTGTTTTGGGTACCCACACTTGGTGGATCCTGAACTCTTGTCCAGTGTACAAGAAAAATGCATTTGTGGGGATGCTTGAAGGATGGTGAAGGCAAATAATTTTATTGAGTGGTGGGAATGGCTCTCCGTGTAAGCGGAGCTGGAGAAGGGACAGGAAGGGCAGATAATTCTCCCCAAAATCTGGCTGTCTCTTCCCCGAAGTCAAGCTGTCTCTTCTTCCCCAAAGTCTGGCCATCTTCTCTCTGAACATAAGCCATCTCTCCCCTCTACCAACTGAGTATGGGGTCTTTATAGGCACAGGATGGCGGGGATGGGGCAGGCCATAGGTAGTTTTGGAAAAGGCAGCATTTGATTGGTGAAAAGGCATTATTCAGAAAGAACCAATCTGGAGAGAGTGGGCAAACAGGAATAGAAGCTCTCACTTTGGGCCCCGGGTTTTAAGCTTTTTGGCTTAAAGGTGGGGTTTCACCAGGCACCTGTCTCTGTCTGCCTAGAGCCTCTAGCTCTGCCTCCTGACTCCATCATGATCAGGCTTGTGTCCTGTCATTTGGATTTGCAGAACATATTAGCGTATTTGATGTACACAAAGCTTCACAAACCAGATTGCTGCTATGAGACTGTGGATTAAAAACGATAATGTGAATGTACTTACATTTACTTGTGCTAAATGTAAACACAAGTCAATTATAAGACAATAGCAGTGATGATATCTCTCCCTTTTCTGGTATATTCTCACCATTGTCATTTGTCTACTAAGTATTAAAATTACCTGGAAGACTAAAATATATTTTTGCTATCATTATTATGAAGAATAAACATTGCCTTGAGTATATTGTGCCCTTAAGTTACTAGCTAATGATAACAGAAAGCAAAAATGAGTTGCAAGTTATTAAAATATACATTGTTTATCTTTAGATCAACTTTAAACCTTGTTAATTTATTTGTTTAATTGCATATAATATATCTGAACAGGAGTACCTGTATGTTGGAGGTGATTGTACTTGTTTTTCTGATAGAATATGCAATCGAAAATGTTTGGTGATCATTTTCCTACCTCCTGTAACTACAACTTAGTTGCTTATTTCACCTCTATGTTCTCAACTCTTTTTTTTTTGAGATGGAGTCTCACTCTGTCGCCTAGACTGGAGTGCAGTGGCGTGATCTTGGCTCACTGCAAGCTCCGCCTCCCAGGTTCACGCCATTCTCCTGCCTCAGCCTCCTGAGTAGCTGGGACTACCCGCACCCACCACCACGTCCGGCTAATTTTTTGTATATTTAGTAGAGAGGGTGTTTCACCGTGTTAGCCAGGATGGTCTCGATCTCCCGACCTTGTGATCTACCTGCCTCGGACTCCCAAAGTGCTGGGATTACAGGCATGAGCCACTGCGCCTGGCCTTATGTTCTCAACTCTTAACTTCAAGTCAATGCCTCTTGAATTTGCAGTTTTGATAATCTCAGTTATCTTGGCTACATTTGTCTTTCCCTTTTGACTTGAAATAATATGAAGTGACCCAGGGTAACTCCTCCAGCACAAGTTCAGAACTTTTTACTAGAATATACTCAAAGAAAGAATGGAAACAAAATAGACTTGTAACATAAATGAAAGATTTAAATATTAAATCACTTAGGTCAAATATTGAAGGAGGATTTCTGTCTCTGAGCAATGAATACACATTCTCTAACAATATTTCACAGGTGTTCTTCTCACAAAATTTAGAAAATTGCGTCACATTGTGGATATATAGCTATTAAGGATGCCAGAGAATCTCAGTGTTGAGAAATGTATTTAACACTGTTTGGCTGAGCATGTGTCATTTGAACACAAAGCCATTGTCCCACAGGGCATAATATGTTGTAGGGTGATATAGACAAATAGGTAACTGACAGAAGAGAGACTTTGGCATGGATTGTAGAGAGACTTTGGCATGGATCGTTACAGTAAAATTTTACCCACTCAGCTTGCTGGTCTATAAACCTGATGATTTTTCCAGTGGTACTGTTTCACTATTCAATGTAAATGGTCATTGTTCAGCTGACACTGTTTGCTGTTGTATCCAACTAGAAATCTACCTTAGAGAGGGATTGTCACTATTGATGATTTGTACCCAATCATTGCCTCTTGGATACTATTGCAGATTAAACAGACTCTTCCTCATGCCCCAATTTGCAGGAGAGACTGATAGAGTTGCCCCCAGAGTTGACATGGTGAGGTGCTTGCACAGATAACTCACTCTGTCACTCCGAATGTGGTCTCTAGCTTCAGGGCTAAGTTATGCTTTGGATTTGGGCATAAGAAAAATCTGTTTCAGACTTAGTTCAGTTTTTCGCTGGCTGCCTTATTTCCCTAATAGCTCTGATCCTTAGTTTTAGCATCTGTAAAATAGAATACATTTTTACAAATTCAACGGCTACATGAATGACAATGAGAAATCCCCCAGAACAAGTCCTCTCCACGGTTTCTTACCTACTGTCATACTATGAGAACTTCAAGTGTTAAGAATTAACTATTATTTCAATTTTTTATTGTATCTAAAACTATTTTCTCCCGTATTTGAATCCTCTTTTTATTGGGTTTGCCCTCTATATTTCTATGCTCTTACCATGAGGAAAAAACAAAACAAAACAAAACAAAAAAACCCTTAGTCAAATTAAATTTAACAAAGTTTAATTTAGCAAAGAACAATTCATGAATTGGGCAGCCTCCCAAGCCAGAGTAGGCTCACGGAGACTCTAGTGTAGCCACATAGGGGAAGAAGATTTATGGACAGAAAAGGGAAAGTGATACAGAAAGTGGACGTGAGATACAGAAACAGCCATATTGCTTACAGCTCAGCATTTGCCTTATTTGAACATGATTTGAACATTGACCACCTTTAATTAACCAAAGCTCAGTGATTGATTGGCACAAGAGTAGACTACAGTCTGTTTACGCCTCTGTGTAGGTTATAGTTCACAATGTACAGAGAAACTTTTAGGTTGAACTTAAAATATGGAAGTAGGCATCTTTAGGCTAAATTTGACTTAACACCTTATTACCATATAATTGGTAATAAGATTCTAAAAGTTTCTTTCTAGAATATACTCACATAGTAATGTTAAAAAGGAAACAATCATGTTAATAAAATAGGTACTATTTATTAAGTGTCTATTATGTGTCATATATTGAGCTATCCTATATATTTAATTTGATTTGATTAGACTTAAGATTGGGATCCAAAGAGTTCAGAGTAAACTTCATAGTATTAAAATGTACAGTGACATGAGGAACAATGTAAAATATATGTTGCTTACTCATAAATAAATTATGCATGGAATAAAAAATCAAACTATTATCTCAGATTATTTTATTGCTAATGTGAGGCCAATTTGACTAGCTATTTCAATGCACATCAAAATTTTTTCTTCTTGTAATGTTGGTTAAAATTTATTTGTATTGGAAAAATACTGGGCTATGTAGAGAGTAGTTTTCAGAATAAACATGTTGTGAAAACTCTTTAGAGCTTTATCAGGAGCAATCTGTAAATTGTGTGGATTGATAAAATAACCACTGCAATGCCAACTGTGACTTTATTGTTGAATCAAGACCAGCATGGTGTGAGTTTGAAAAAAAATCAGAGAGGGGCACTTAAAATGCTAGAAAGAAGGGGCATAATTGAAGGAATCAGAGCCTGGAAATTCTCTGAGGTGTAGAAACTGAGGTGCAGGGAGGTGGGTTTCTATCCTTACCATCAGGACCAATGGCTTACTGGCCTACAGTTCAGAGTTACTGTGACGGAAATACAATGGTTACTATGGTAATAGTAAAACAATTAAGCTTGATAAACCTCTGTTTTATACCTAAAGCTCAGTAACAAATCCAGGTTTCTATAGAGAAAAGAAGTAGCAGAAATGGCAGAAAAATGGAATTGACAGATTTATTTCAAAAATAAAACAGCTAAGGAATTCACAGCTTTCTAAAGGAAAAAGATAATATGTATGTGGTCTAACCAAGCACCATGAATTCTTTTTGACTGCTACAGCTGAGCAAGCCTGTTGGTTTTCGTAGGACAGAGCTCTGGGATTAAAGTATTTGGATGAATCCATCTAAACCTCTCTGACTGAATGTGCTACTCCCAGGAAAGGGTCCAGGCCTCTGAACTCATCATGCTGGCTATGGATTCTGGGTCTAGAGGAAAGAAACAAAGAGGAAAAGAATACTAGGGATAAACATGGAACCAATGCATTTCTTAGAATTCTGAATCTCTAAGCTTTTCACTAAAACGTCTATTTTCATAAAAAAATTAGTCATTTTTTACATAATTTATACATGTGTGTATGATACATTCACATGCACTTATATGCATATATACATGTAAATTATATATGTACACACACGTATATATACACACATATATATACATATATATTTATATATATATAAGTTTTCATGAATTCTTTCATTTTTAAAACCAAATTAAAAACTTCTTTGGGCTAAGCATTGCCCTCCCCACAACTTATAAAATAGGGCAAGAAATACACTGGTAGAAGATGCATGTATCAAAAGGCTGGGTGCAGTGGCTCATGCCTGTAATCCCAGCACTTTGGGAGGCTGAGGTGGGTGGATCATGAGGTCAGGAGTTCAAGACCAGCCTGGCCAAGATGGTAAAACCCCGTCTCTACTAAAAATACAAAAAATTAGCTGGGTGTGGAGGTGCATGCCTGTAGTTCCAGCTACTTGAGAGGCTGAGGCAGGAGAATCGCTTAAACCCGGGAGGTGGAGGTTGCGGTGAGCTGAGATCGTGCTATTGCACTCCAGCCTGGGGGACAACAGAGAAACTCCATCAAAAAAAAAAAAAAAGATGCATGTATCCTGGTTCACTTCATTGTTTTAATGTTATCTCAAGAGACCTAGATCTTGCCATATGATGGAGGCTCAGGTACATTTGAAATGACCTCTACTTGTCTCAAAGATAGGACATTCCATGCTTCCCTTTTGTAGTGGAAAGGAAGGGTGTAGGAATAGTTAGATGGTATTTATTCTTCAACACACTAGCCCCAAATATAAATTGATGGGAATATTTTTTGATTGCTAGTTTAGAGAAATGAAAAAGAAAAATTAAGTCATTGAAAAGTGAAAGTGAAAGCATTTATTGTCCACCTTGTCCTTGTTATGCATAAACAATATTTCCAGAAATTCAGACATATAAATGCTTGTAGATAAGTTGAAGGATTATTGCTGCTATTCTTTTAAATTTCCACTTTTATTTTAGATACGGGGGTAAATTTTTAAAATTTCCACTTTTATTTTAGATATGGGGGTATATGTGCAGGTTTGTTACATGGATATGTTGCACCCAAGTAGTAAGTATAGTACCCAATAGGTAGTTTTTCAAGTCATGACCCTCTTCTTCCCTCTCCCCTCTAGTAGTTCACAGTGTCCATTGTTCCAATGTTGATGTCCATATGTGCTCAAAGTTTAGTTTCTACTTGTAAGGGAGAGCATTTGGTCTTTGCTCTTCTGTTCTTGTGTTAATTTGCTTAGGGTTATGGCCTCCAATCCTTCCATATCATTTCAAGGGACATGATTTCATTCTTTTTATGGCTGCATAATATTCCATGGTATATATGTACCACATTCTCTTTATCCCAACTGCCATTGATGAGCATCTAGCTTGAGATGGGTCTTGTCTCAAAGGAACCAAGACAGACCAGGTCAAGCTTCACAGCATGCTAGATGTTGATTAGAAAAAGTTGCTCTTGTGCCCACGTGCTCTGCTAGGTTAGGCCACCAGCGTGTGTGTGCTTGGACCCTGCCCTCCTCACTACATGACACTCTCCCATTTTTACTTTCTGTACCAGCCACAAGAGTATTTGGAGAGATCCTAAAGTTCACCACGTTTTTTCTCAACTCAGGGATTTTATATATCCCTAACTTTGTTTAAAACATGCCTGCCCCTCTAATCCCATGAGGAGTGGAATTATATCATTCAAACCTTAGTTTGAATATAGATGTTTTCTTTCATCATTATCGCCAATAGCAGTGCCTTGATTATTTTTTCTTACATTTATCTCAATGTATAAGGATTTATTTTATATATTCTATCTGTTTCTCTCATTAGACTGTGAGTTCTATAAGGTTAGGAACAGTCTTATCTTCATCCATATAGCCAAAGCCTCTAGCATTATTTCTGGCAAGTTGCTCAATAATATTGTAAAGTATATAAGAGATAGGTGATAGAACACTCACAGCAACTCCTTATGTAGATGACAATCTTGCTTTATCACAGACACTTGGGAAATTCTCAGGAATACTTACGAGTATTCCCAGGCCAGATCCCCAGAGATTCTGACGCAAAGAACCAGGACCCTCTACTCACTGTGATTCTGGCTCAGCAGCATCCAAATCTCCTGGGAGCTTGTTAGAAACATAAGATCTCAGGCCCTATTCTAAACCTATTGAATCAGAGTCCAAGAATCTTTGGTGATTCCTATGCACATTAACATTTGAATAACACTGGTTGAGGATGTTTACAAAATAATCTCCAGCTGTTTCTAATGTTCAGTTTGTTTGAGAACCATTGATCAAGAATGTCGCCAGACCAATGGAATAAAAAACAAAATTACTCCCCAGGCAGAACAGATAATATTACATTGTGCATTTCTTCATTTAACACAGCATTCATAATGAGCATCTACTTTAATTAACACTATGCCAGGCTCAGAAGATACAAAGCAGAATCAAGAATATTTCTGTCTTTTAAGAGAATTTAAGTCTAGAACTAGGATATATACTCACAAACAATTGATAGCAATAATATGCTAGAGATACAACTGTAGATATCACATAGGCAAGAAAGATGTGCTGAATAGAAAAGGAAACCCTTTTTACTGGAATCTATATGAAAACCCTTAGGAAACCTACCCTGGTGACACATCTTGACCTGTGCATTGATGTTCACATGTCAGGGAGAGGTACAGAGGTACAGCGACCCAGAGCAGGCTGCTGTGACTGAGAATCTGTGACACATTTGTAGGCCTGGCAGGAGGCAAGAGAAGACTGGAAGGTCCTCAGGGCCATGTGATGCAGGGTGAACATCCAGTCTACTTGTGCAGTCTCTGCCCTTGGAGCCCAAGAGAGGAGACTGGTGCATGAAGAGGCAATTAAATCGTACAATAACCAGTGCTCACACAGGTGTGAGCACAGGAGTTCTGGAGCCATAGGGAGGACCAGTAGCTAGCCTGGCAACCACAGCTATATCCCAAGGGTACCCAGACAACATGAAAGCGAAGGGAAAAGCAAATATTGCAACACATTTGAAGGCTTAACAATTAGGCGAGGCTTCGGAGGGGGTCGGGGTTTAAGGAAAAATAAAAGCTCCCCAGTGTTTCCAGACCAAGTGTAAAGGAGGTGAGGCAGCTATGAATCTGCAAGGTAGGAAAGAGCCAAAACATGCAGAACCTCCAGTGTCACACGGGCAGCTTGGATTTTACCATTTCTTAGTGGAAAAGCTGTAAATGATTTTGAATAGGAAAGCAATATGATCACACTGTATTTGAAATTTCAGAATGACAAATAAAGAATTGGAGAGGAAGAGGAGAGATGTGGAGGCCAGATTGTGAGTGAGGATGGGTCTCAACAGTCCAAACAGGAAATGATGATAATTGGCCCTTGTAGATGAGTATAAGAAGGAAAGGTTTGTTACCCAAAATACAACTCTCAAACACAAGAATAACATATTCCTAAGGATTTTTCAGGAAAAGTGGGAAGTGTGTTCATGAAGGCAGGAAAATGCCTTATCTCATTAACTTTGAGTGCATTTCTTTTCAAAAGAATTCCCACTACAGCTTGTCTGGGCACTTCCAGGTGTACATAGAAAGTCTTACACCTCTGCAGTCCAGTGACCCACAGCCTCCTTCTCTTACCTTTGACCATAATTCTGGACCACTCAATCTGGGGCTTTAAAACCCAGGGAATTTGGTGAGAAAGGTGGAGGTGAAACAGGAGGGGAACAGCAGAAGCAATGTCCCCGCAAAGTGACCTGACATGGTTTTCTGATGTTGGTCATCATAAACGGTAATGTGAACAATAAGAAGAGGACTGTGGCAAATACTGTGTCTCAGACCAAGGAAAATTGTCAAATTACCGCTCTTTGGTTTAGGGTCAGAAAATAAAGACTGGCTGCGTAATATTTGTGTTTCCTCACCATGGTCAGGAGAATTACTGATGAGTTAGTTTCCTAAATCAGAAGATTCCTGAAGTCCTGAGAGAGAAGTGGAGAGAATTTTGTAAAATGCATGTGACTAGGCAAAGAAAGGTGTATTGAGAAAAAGGAGACTAAAAAACTACAAAAATATTTAAGTCACATGTAAACATTTTTTAAAGCTTAGGAATTATGAAATTTCTGGGAATGTATTTTATTTCAAAACACTGACTGTGAGAACAAGGTGGTAGAGATGAATTTCCAATCCAAGGGATTATCTGGAAGATAAATCTCCATGAGAGGAAAGCTCGTAAAAATGTGGGTGGTTGACTGGAAAAATTCCAGGATTGCAAAAATAGTAGTACAAATAGGAGCCAACAACTTTTGCACATTTAATATGTGCTAGGCACTATGGTAGCATCTGTTAGTTAATTTAATCTTTCCTTATAAGGAGGGTTCCATTAAAATTCCCATTTCACAGATGAGAAAACTGCTGAGCTGAAGTAACTTAGACCACAGAGCTTGTCAGGGACAGAGCTGGTGTCCTGGTGCCAAAGTGCCTGCTCTGAACAAATGTGGATTATAGTTAGCTTCTATTATGTATTGCAAAACATGACAAATTCAAAAGGAATAAAAGCTCCTGAACTTGAGGCTACAATTCCTATTTGAAGCTGGGAAGCATATCCTGATAATCCAATCAAATTGCCACAAACATACAACCATTATCAGATTGTGTTTTCTAAAGAAAATCATTTGCATATTGTTCTCCAGTTCAGACTCCCTTAATAGCTATGCCTTGTCTACAGCAGTAGGTACACGTGCCTGAACCTGGCTTGGATTCCCTCCACAATCTTGTTACAATATCTCCAGACTCAATCATCTGTGCATTTTTACATTCTTACCTCTTTCTACACTCTCCCTTCAAAATCTGTGCTCCAGCCACAGAGAATCACTGTTCCCCTAAAAGCACTTTGTGTCTCGGCTTCTTACTCACTGCCATAAATTGGGCATATTCTTCTCATGAGCAATATATACGAGTTTTTATTTTCCTAAAACATCATAAACTGGTTTGGAACCATGATGGGCACAAACATCTAATTCATTTTGTTGCACAACTAGTAAGTAGGTAATCTAGCATTCAAATGAAACTTTTCTCACTCTAAAACCACACTTTTCCTGTAAATTAAGTTGTCTTTCCTTGCCACACTACTCGCCTCTCATTATCTAGGCCAGTGATTAATTTCAGTTCACTCATGTTGGAGAAGGAAATCTTGACTAAGAAAGATTTTGTTTCATGACTTAAGTCAGTTGAAGTTCCAAATTAAACAAGACAGTGATTGAGAAGATTATTGCAGCCTATGATTTAGCATGTCTAGATTCATTCCTATGATCCTAACTTCCAAATATGAATTGCTGAACAACCAAAGCTGAAAAGAAATTATCTAAGAATAAAGCAGTAAGAAGAAGCAGGCAAGCACAAGTTTCCTACCTTGTTCTTCATCCATACTTCCTTCTCCCAGTCCAGGCTCTTCTTTCAACTCCATGCAGGAAATATTTCTACAAGACCCAACCGATGCCAAATTCTTGTAGAAACTGAAGCGCTAAAAGTAAACACCCAGAGTGTACTTCCTGGTGAAGTTAACACTAGAGTAAGGATCTCATTGCAAAAAAAAACTTCACACTGCAGAATGACCTGTGAACAACAATTCTGCAAAATGCTGCCTTAAAGAGGTTGATCCCACAGTCTAATAAGCCTGGGAAATGCTATGTGCTCTTAGCTCTTCCTTGGTATTTGTTGTAAATATTGTCATGCGTGTCCATATAGAAGACCACCTAAACAGGCTTTGTGTAAGCAACAAGGCTGTTTATTCACTCGGATGCAAGTGAGCTGAGTCCGAAAAGAGAGTCAGCGAAGGGAGATAGGAGAGGGGCAGCTTTATAGGACAGGAGTAGGCAGTGGAAAGTTAAGAGTTAAAGGTGGTTATCTGTCATCAGCAGGGGAGGGGCTCACAAGGTGCATGGTGGAGAGATCATGAGACTCATTGTCCAGGAGAAGAATGTCACAGGGTGAATGGATCAGTTGGATCAGGGCAGGAATAAGTAATAGTGGTGGAATATCGTAAGGTGGGTTAATCAGTTAAGGCAGAAACTTGTTGTTTCACTTCTTTTGTGGTTTTTTGATGCTCCAGGCTTCTTGGTTCCTGCAGGTCATCAGGAGGTCTATGTGCAGGTCACAGGGGTTACAATGGCTGAGCTTCGGCTCAGAGGCCTGACAAATATTAGCTTATTAAATATCCTGCAGTGATAGAAATCTGTTTTGCTTTACTTAGCTCTGAATTGACAAAAACCCTATGACTACAGACACTTCTGTTTTCCCTTATGCAATATTTAGTAACATTCTATGGAATTAGAGTTCCTTCAAATACCTTTGAGATAACAGTAGCCAAAAATATTTTAACAGCCTCATAATCAATATCTATCTCTTTTTTTCTCCTTCTTCAAACAGTTACTTACACTGTTGCCAAGGTTGTCTTCCTCAAAAAATTCAGATTATAGAATTTATGCCATGTATACACATGCACACACACACACAGACACATACGCAATTTCAAATCAAACCCACAAAAACAAGAAATCCAAGGTCTACCATTTTATAGTAAATTCTAATGCATCATCAGAGCCTTTCACGTTTTTTTTTTCTGTCAAAAATGTTTCTTCAGTTTTATGAACTATTGTTTTCTTCATCTTAACTCAGTGACATGGTATTATCTACCATTCCCACAAAGCCACCGGACCACACCCTTGATGTTGGTTACTATGGTATTACTCTCTTCTATTTCTGCCTTTAGAGACTCCATGTACTTTGCTACAATCCAGGCCAAGAACTTCCATGAAATCATTCTTGATCCCCACCACCTTAGGTAAGCAGTCCCTCTCCTGTGCTTCCATTGTCTATGCCACTGGTTCTTCTCACAGTCTATGCCACTGATTCTTCTCACAGTCTATGCCACTGATTAATTTCACCTCACTCATGTTGGAGAAGAAGGTATTCGTGACTAAGAAAGATTTTCTTTGATGACTTTTTAAGAAAAGTCAGTTGAAGTTCCAGATTAAACAAGACAAGTGGTTGAGGAGATTATTGCAGCCTATGATTTAGCATATCTAGATTTTTTCCTATGATCCTATCTTCCAAATACGAATTGTTGAATAACAAAAGATGAAAAGAAATTATCCAAGAATGAAGTAGTATAAAGAACTACAAAGTAGTATAAAGAACTCTTCTTGGTCCTTTTTGAAGAATGCAACACATCCTGCATCACTCACTGATACTCTCTTTCTCTTTTTCTGCTGGCCCCTTGAAGGGTAAGGTGCATAAGCTAGCAGCATGGTGCCCTGGCTTCACCACCTGTCTTGTGTGAAAGTCCCCACCCTGGGGCATCAAGGCCGCTTAGCCAACTAATGATCCTTGGAAATGGATCCTGCCTCTGGGGTAATACGGAATATCATCTGCCCTGAGGAGTGTGATTTGCCTTCCTTCCCATTTCCAAATAACAAAAGTAAAAAACCTCTCAAAAACACTCATAAAGATGGGTTATATTCAATCTTAAAACAAGATATAAGATCGAAGTGTAATCAGTATTAGCTCTGGTGATGTCAAGTTCCTGACTGGCCAATCAGGTCTATTGGTCTCTCAGGAAGCTTCTTTTCTGTTATTGCTGTGTAATGGCCCTCCTGTTCAACCTCTGTTCAGAAAACAGTCAGGAAATGCATCCAAGTTCAGACACCTTCCAGCAAGATTGTAGGTTAAGGATGACTGTGCATAGAGTCAGGTCCAAGTGTCAAGGAGAAGCCAGCTTTGTGAGGTAAGAGTGACTTCTGTCACTCTGCTATCAGATATTTCCTTCTCATAAAGTGGACATATTTGAAAATATTTAGTTAATAAAAAGTGTAAGGTAAAGTTCATTGAGTACTTAGTTATATCAGTGTGGGGGCAAGGGCAGAAAAAGAAAGACTTGAGCTCAAAGAAGTTACTTAATTTCCCTAAGATTACAGAACTAGCCACTGTCAAAGTGGAGTGTGGGATTCAGGTGTGTGGCTCCAAACGCTATGCCCATAACAGTGATCCTCTCCAAGACCACTGCAAGTTCAGGCAAGAAGGACAGGATGCTCCAAAGTGTGCTGTGGACTGAATATCCAGGAAGGTTTTTTGAGTAAATAAAACCAAATATTTTCTTGGAAGTTGGCTAAATGCAGCTTCCCTACGTGATATAGTTAGACACACGATTTTGCTTGAGTTGCTGTACATTATACTACCAAAATTGGGGGGAAAGTCTGCGTTTGAAATGCCAGTGCCTGTTTCAATGTAATTCTCCGTATGTTCAGTAAAGTACATTGACTTCCAAGTAATAGTTTACTTTTGACTTGATATGTATTGACTCATGCCTACTAGGGACTTATTGATTGTTTTCAGTAAATACTCTGTGAAATGTTTTCTCACTTAGCTAAAAAGATAGCATAGCCTTCAGCAAGATTTTTTGTTTTCCTTTTCAAGTAGAAAAAAATTTGGTTCTGTTGCCCATTCTCAAAATTGATCTGAAACCATTCATTTTAAGTGTTTATAATCTAAAGACCTAAGGGGGAAAACTTTATTAAAAAAACCAATATTGCCGATTTAGAAAGAAATATAATATTTATTTCTACCACATTAATATAAATACAAAACTATACTTAATATTACCCCAAATATGTAAAATTAGCAAATAAAAATAATTGTAAAAAGATATTAAAAATGGATCAGATCTTCATGAAGATTATTCTCTGATTAATTTCCAAATGAATACCAAAAAAAAAAAACATTTAGATAGGCTGTTGTTTGGTCCCAAGTATGTATTTCCATTAAGAGCTTTTGTTTATTTTGTTTCTCTTTATACACCATGAACCAACTTCAAAACTTTCATTCATACTGCATCACTTGCTAAGTCACTGTATTTTCAAAAAAGAAATAAGGCTTTTCCCTCACACATTTATAATTACTCTGTTTCTGACACTGAATGGACCAAAAACACATTCTCATATTGAAATAAGCATGTTGGGGTATTGGCCAGTGTCCAGGACAGAAAATTGTTTTCCCATATGGCAGCTTAATTCTAATTTACATCGTAGGAAAATCGCAGCTACCAAATCAAGCTAATTTTGTTATTTTATCCAAGTAGTTAAAATTATGTTAATTTTAAAATTTTAAGTATCTTCTCTACAACAATATGTTAATAGTAGCTATCTGCAGATACTGGGATGAGGGGAAAAATATATTTTTTTCTTTCTGCTATTGTTCTGAGCTTTCAATTTTCCTTAATTATCAGTTGACTTAAATAAGATCACTTTAAAATAAAGTTAAAAAAAAAACTAGGACTTTACATTTATAATTAGGTGATATCGAAGAGATTCTTCAACATGGTTTATTAATACATGTATCATTGTGTTTTATATCATATTTATATACCATTGCATTAGAAACAGACATTTTACAGATATTCCATAACTGCTTTAGACATGAAATGCAGTCTGTAAAATGTAGTTACAGCTTCTGATGAGCAGGAATCTAGAATTAGCATCCCTATTACCATCAAAAAAGGATTTTGTAGGAGTTATTTGCAGACTTCTCTGTGCCCCATTCCCTGTGCTCAATTCCTTGTCTTTCTGCTCTTCTGTTCTCTATTACAGAAACTACATTTCCCAAGATCCTTTGCCAACTGGCTCGCCATGAGATTCAGCCAATGGTAGGTACTAATGAATGATTTGAAGTCTGGAGAAGGGCCACCATATAGGAGCATGTTTCCTTCCCTCTCTGCCTCAGCTTGTGCCATCTGGAGAAGAGCTCGTCTGTCCTCTAGTATGTCCCAGGGCTTGCTCTAATCACGTTGAAGTCCAGCTTCCACTAGCTGGCCCTGGCTCCTAGTTTCCAACAACACTGTCTGCTCTTCTGCTTCCTCCATTTTGGTGTGCAGTAGTTTCCTGTTTGGGTCATTGCTAAAACCCTATTTGCTTTCTCTGGTCTTCCATCACCATATGACCAATTTTCTGCATTAAATTTATTCCGTTCCAAGTATTTAGATTGGTTTCTTTTTTCTGACGAGACCCAGACACATGCAGTGGTCATTTTTGTCACATTCTATGGCCACCATAGAGATTGTGTCATTGCCACTTTCTTCTAAATTTATGAAGCAAGAGCATATTCCATATGTGCACTGATTATTTTAAGTCTACCACTTACTGAGCAGCCACTGTGCACCAGGTATTGTAATGGATGCCATCCAGCCTAGTTCTCTTCAGCCTCACTGCAAGACACAGTTGTCCTCATTCTCTTTATTCCAGACATGTTGGTTTTCTTTCAGGTCACCAAAATAACATATTTGTTTCTACTCAATGCCTTTGCACATGCTATTCCCTGTGTGGCATGGAGGAATGGTTCCCAATCCCAGAAATTATCCTCACTTATTCTGTATGTCTCAAGTTAAAATATTACATCTCTAGGAAGGTTTTCCTGACCCTAGACTGTTAATGTTTTCCTGCTGTACACTGTCATTTTACCATGTACTTGCCCTCGTAGTAGTTTCAAAATTAATTAAATAATTTACTGTATAGTTTGTATTTTAATATCTCATTACATCTGTTAAAATGTATGACCAATTGCTGGGCACGGTGGCTCACGCCTGTAATCCCAACAAATTGGGAGGCCAAGGTAGGTGGATCTCCTGAGGTCAGGAGTTCAAGACCAGCCTGTCCAACTTGGTGAAACCCTGTGTCTACTAAAAATACAAAAATTAGCTGGGCGTGGTGGCATGCACCTGTAGTCACAGCTACTCGGGAGGCTCAGGGCTGAGGCAGGAGAATCGCTTGAACCCGGGAAGCAGAAGTTGCAGTGAGCCGAGATTGTGCCATTGCACTCCAGCCTGGGTGACAAGAGTGAAACCCTGTCTCAAAAATAAGTGTATATATATATACGTATATATATACATATGTGTGTGTGTGTATATATATATGTATACACACACACACATACACACACACACACACACATATATATATGTGAAGGCTAGGGCCAAATTCACATAATTCACCTCTGTGTCCCCAGTAGCTGTGTTGATTCTTACACACACAAACATTTGTGCTTGATATTTGGTGAATAAATTATTTCGTAGTCTTCTGAGCATCCTTTTAAGATGGAAATTATCTTATTTTATATAATTGTATTCAATTCTTTCTACAGTATATTGAATAAGCTGCTATATCACATGGACCATTTTAAATGCTGAAAGATAAAGCAGTGATCAAGACAGACAAAAGTCTTTTCTTCACACAATCAATCACATCAACACAATCAACATCCTAGTTAGGAGTTGTGCAATAAACAAGTGAATGCCTAATATGTCAGATGATAAGTGATATTGAAAACAAGTCAGGGAAGGGAAGTAGAGTTTGCCATATGAAGGCTAAGTGTTCTAAGCAGGAAGGTTGCAAAAACCTCCTTGATACTGTGATGTGTGAGCTGAGAACTGAAGAAGCTGAGACAGTAAACCAAGTGGATAGAAGAGAGAAAATAATTTCAGAAGGAGGAAATTGCATCAATTTTAGAGATAGGGAAACTAAAATTCTGAGGGGTGAGGCTAATTTCCTGATAGTATAAGAAGTCTCCATCTGCAACCAAGTCCACACGACCTTAGGCCTGCACACTAGCCAACATGTTATCAACGTTGAAATCCTAGTATGTGGGATATAAAATCATTGCAAAAATTTTACCACAACCCACATCAAATTGAACCATTCAGTTATGATCAGTATATTCCTACTCACCATGCTAACCATAGTTTACAAGAGAAACAGCAGGTGGACAGAATATTAAGAATAGAATTCACTTCTGATTTTAGGCCAATTTGGCTAAAAATGTTATTTTGTAGGTGTTTGTTAACAGTGGGTTAGGACACCATCACTGGTAAAGCAAAGTTCTGGGCAGCATACTTCGGAGAGCCACTGAATTTTGTACTGTGTCAGAGCTGTGGTCAGACCCTCACCATTTATCTCATAGGAGCCAACAGAGTATGTGGTGTTGGATGCAAGAACATCTACAGTGATGTGAAAACAACTTAAAACTCATATGTCACCTTCATGCACACAGCCATTATCAAGACATCAAAATGATCCTTTTGAAGCCTTGGCTAGTGAAAAGCTGATGTTTAGTTCTGTCTTTTAAGTTAGCTGTGGCATTTTTCACAATTATTTTTATGTGTTAAGAACCACTAATGAAGACAGATGAATACAATGGTCTGTGTAGGAACTCGCAATGACAGCTCATGTCAGATTGTCCATTGTAGAGTTCTTTTGGTCAGAAATGGCTCACCATTGCCATGGTTACTACTTCTGCTCATGTCCTTCCCTGTGTTGTCCTTGAGCCTCAAGATTAAAACATTCAACTTCAGTGATGAAGTTGCAGGTGGGTAGAGATTTGGAGTTTTCTAAGCTTGGGTTTTTAATTCTAGGTCCAGCAGGGATTAATTATCAAAGATTTATTTCTCCCTACCCCACCAGAAAATACAGGAGCTTGTATTACTAAACTTCAAAGCTTAATACAAAATTATTGATAGTCCATATTAAGTATACTAATATTATCTGACAGTTATTAGATCTGAGGAAAAGGCTGATATATTGCATATGTTGTCTGATTATAATTGACATTGTTTAGGAGAAGCAGCTTGGTAAAGGACAAAATAACAAGAAACTGGAACCGAGAAAGTTGAATTATGTCTTTGCTATTCCAATGACTCGTACTGTGATGAGGGCCACATAATGTACCTGTGGAGCTTGCTTATTTACTTGTTTTTGATCAGCAGTTACAAAGTTGGAGTAGAAGACACCAAGTTCCATATTTGAAGAAAAAAAATTTTGTGGTTCTCTAATTTATACAGTCAATGTACTTGTACATGTTGGCATCCGGCATTTACAGGAAAATGCCATCGGGAGCACTTGAGAAGATGCTTTTAATGGAAGTGGAATAGACTTCCATTAAAAAGACACATTACATCTGGGAAAGGGCAGCCATTCTCAATCTCAAATAGCATTTGATTCCACTGTAATACTATCCAGGCTAACCAAAAAGATTACGGATACTTCCTCAGGTAGCCCATAATGCTGGAGTTTTTTCTCTCTAATATTTGATAAAGCAAGAAGTAAAAATTATATAAAATACTAAGACCAATAAAATAAGAGCAAGATGTTTTCAAAACAGTAATTAAAAATCTAATGGAAGGGCTTGGTGCAGTGGCTTGTGTCTGTAATCCCAACACTTTAGGAGGCCAACATAGGAGGATCACTTAAAGCCAGGAGGTCCAGACTAGCCGGGACAACAAAGCAAGACTCTACTCCATTTCTACAAAATAAAAGTAGAAAAGATAAGCTGGTTGTGGTGGCCTAAGCCTGTGGTCCCAGCTACTTTGGAGGCTGAGGTGGGAGGATTGTTTTAGCTTAGGAGGTCAAGGCCATGAGCACGCCACTGCACTCCAATTTGGGTGATAGAACAAAATCCTGTCTCAAAGGTTAAAAAAAAAATTAATGGAGTTTAGTCTTCCCAGTTTGCACAAAAAAATTCTATCTAACTTTTATAACCCTGTCTGTATTAATAAGTCTAGAAACATCAGGTGCATTTATGACTACTTGCTTGAGGGTAAATAGCATTTTACCTGTTCTGTTTCTCTGCATTGTTGTTACACAGGTCATTTGTCAGACCTGTAGACACTTTTGTATTTTGCAGTTATTCTCTTTTCTTGCAAGCACTTTATTGCCTTCCCGATGATTACCTGCTCCCCTCCCCATAATTTTATCTTTCAATGAAAAGTGGAGAAAACACTGCACAACATTATGTCAATTCTTCAAGAATCTCATAAACTATAAACTGTAGAAATTGGGACTGTCCCTTTAGAATTTCTCTTCTTTTACTTGGAAGACTGTACATTCCTTGATTTGTAATTTTAAATAGACAAGAAAGTTCAAATCTTTATATTTGCCCTTTTTTATTTTTGAACAGTAGCTTAGCTTATGTTCTGGAAAATGAATGTTCATTAATGTTTGCCTTTCTTTTCTCCTCAGTAGCATTGATAATGGTGACTTTAATGTGACAATGAAACTTTAAGGTGATTTATGACATATCACTGACAAAGTATTGATATGCCTAATATACAAAAATAATCTTCTAAAAAGAGGAATATGATAAAATATACTAATTTATCTATAGAAAATGGGTTAGAGATATGAACATACATTTTGCAGAAAAAGAAAGGCCGATTTCTTTTAATCATATGAAAAGGTTCTCAAACTGGGGTATAATGAGATAAAGGAAAACTTGAAATGCAGTAATATATCATTTCTTATCTAACACATTGGCAAAATCCAGAAGTTGACAATATGCATTGTTGTGGAGACTATGGGGAAATAGTGTCTGTGGAAATGTAAAAATGTTATAATACCTAGGGAGTGGAATATTGCAATATGTATCAAACTTACATGAGCATTTACCCTTTAATTTAAGCAATTCACATTCTAAGAATCTATTGCAGCTGGGCACGGTGGCTCATGCCTGTAATCCCAGCACTTTGGGAGGCCGAGGTGGGCGGATCACAAGGTCAGGAGATCGAGACCATCCTGGCTAACACGGTGAAACCCCATCTCTACAAAAATACAAAACAATTAGCCGGGCGTGGTGGCGGGCGCCTGTAGTCCCAGCTACTCAGGAGGCTGAGGCAGGAGAATGGCGTGAACACGGGAGGCGGAGCTTGCAGTGAGCTGAGATCACGCCTCTGCACTCCAGCCTGGGCGATAGAGCGAGACTCCGTCTCAAAAAAAAAAAAAAAAAAAAAATCTATTGCAAGACATATGCAAAAGGAATGTGTGCACCTGTAGCTTATTTGTATTAGCAAAAGATTGAAACAACCCAAATGTCCACCCTTAGGAGACTGAATAAATTCTGATAGATCTATCTACAAAAAGGAGTAGAGATAGCTATAAAAAGGAATGGGGAATGCTTCTGTATGTTATTGTGAGTAAGGTCCTGAATATAATATAAGGGAAAAGACAGCAAAGTGGAAAAAAATTTATTCTTTACTATAAATATATAAGATAGTTAACTAATGTTTATTTGTGTATGTACACACCACATACAAGCACACAGACAACATATGCCTACATTTATAAGAAAAACAATGAAAGCATAAACCATAAAATTGAACAGAAAGCTACCTTTGTGGGCAAGAAGACAAAAGGATAGAGGAGACAGGAATGGAAGCTAGACTGTCCCAAATATATAGCGTTTTATAGATTTGACTTTGTAAGCATGTCAATATTTTAGATACTTATAAAGTAAAATAACATCCCAATGAATAAGAAAATGAAGACAAAGACATTTACATGTGTATCAAGTTGATGATATTATTAAATGAAGAGAATCATTTCAAAGTATGTAAAACCCAATAATATCCTCATCTTACTAGTGTATTATACCACAAAGAAAAAGAGAATTGTAAAATAAAATAAAACAACTCCAACTATTTTATTTGCTGAGTCATAATGTTGAAGGTGATGCTGGCATTATTATCCTGAGACCATTGAGTATGTAATATGGGATAAAGCAATGACTAATTTTCTTGTATCATTAAGGATCAAGATAAAAAATAAAAAAGAAATGAGGTCACCCAAACTAAGTAAAGACAATATAGTCCTGAATTTGAACTGGAAGCACCAAAATGACCTTGTGAGCATTTTATCTCTAAAAAGAAATACACATTTTCTAGCTATTTCACAAAACAGTCTATGAAGAAATACCAAGCCAGAGAAAATGAACAACTCTAGCATATAATGTGTGCTCTTAAATGTCATTTTCTACTAAAAGGAACCAAAACTCCTTGCAGAAATGGCTGAGTTGAAAAAGCAAAAGTTGAATTCAGAAGCTCTAGTTTGGCTAGATAACAAGAAAGTTATCAGAGACAAATAACATTTTATTAATATATCTCAATTATAAATTTTAAAAAGAATACCACTGACTATATATGAGACAACTTGAGCATCAATGATGATAAATACTAGAGAGAACTGATGCACATTCAATGTAATTAAATCCAGGAATTCATTCAGAGGATACCAGGAAAATACGTTGTAAGTTTAAAAAGTTGGTATATAAAGAAATAAAAAACCGTACTCTTCAACATGTACTGTACCTCAAGATATCCAAATAATGGATAGAGTTTTTCCTTTTAAAGTGTTCAAACTAATATGAAAAAGAGTGACAGAAGTTAGGAGTCATTTTTAACTCCTAACAAATTGATGAATCTTGATAGTGATCATTAATAGCTGCCAACATCACTTCCAAGAAAGTCAACTAGACAGTGTGTGTTTCTGATGAAAATATGTAACCCACCTATGAAGCAATTTTGCCAAAAGCTCTAGAAGATCTACAAAATGTAAAAACGAATTTACAGGAATATGTGAACTGAGACCAGGAGGAAGACTAGAAACTTTGCAAGATAAATATCTGGTTTCTTTAACAAACAGTTGCAAGGAAAAAGTAAAAAGAGATCAACAATAGATCAATAATTCAAATGGAACTTAAGAGACACATCAGCCAACTGCTATATGTTTGAAACCCAAATTTAAATAAGCAAACTTAAAAATACATATATCCAGTGAAATTTAAATACTATCTAAATCCCTGCTGATGTTTAAAATGTATTGCTAGTTTATTTATATATTTGATCCTGATAATATGGATATTTTAAAAGAAAAATCTTTCTTAGCTTCTGGTAATTCATGCTGATATGTTTACAGATAAAATAATGTGATCTGAGGCTTTCTTCCAAATAACCAAAATTGGAAGAAGTGGGTGGTGGTATGAATAAAACAAGACTGGTTGATAACTTGAAATTTTGGATGTTATCTATGGGTATCCGGGGGTTTATACTATTTATGCTGTTTATGTGTCTGAAATAGTGTATAATAAAAAGCACAATAAAAGTATTTATTGCATCACTGCTTAGCACTTTGACCTTTCTCAAATATGGATGAAATAATTAGCTGATGAAGTGGTGGTATGAAGGAATCCCCCCAAAAAAATGATTCCCAGAATAAAAGTGTTTTCTTACCCGCTAGCCACATATGATCCACCTTTTCTTCTTATACGATTATGACTTTCGTCTCTTGGAGTCCATTGTTACAGTATAAATTCTACCCCAAGAAAATCAAAAGCACTAATAATCACAATTTTGTGAGAATTATACCACCAGAGAGCTTGCTTATTGTAAGAGCTAAGAAAGGATGCTATGAATGGATTTAAATTTTTCCTTGAAACACTTCACTTCCAGGAGATAGATGCTATTCTAATCCGTTTAAGTTGGAAGGGGTTTAATATAGGGTATAACATTGCCTACAGAGGATTAAGAAAATTTAAAAAAAAGTAGTGTAAATTGAATTTCTAAGTATTACTTTCAAAGCCACACAACAAACCTGGGCTTCCAAGGTGACCACTGACTATTCTATGATGAGAAAAGCTTATGCAATCTGGATCTGACTACATTTGGGATATTCTAATGCCCCAGTCAGGAAGCCAGTTCCAGGACTCTGAACCACACCTGTTACAAAATGCATCAGAAAAAAATTAACTGCAAGTGTATCAGATAGGCCAAATTTAAATCAAATTTGGATTTCTCGTTAAAATGGTCTGCAAAATATAGTTTTGGCTCTCTAGCCATCTTATTCCTAGAAGTCACATTTGATAGCAGATAGGACTGAAGTGAGACACCAATCAACCACATTCATCAGAAGGACAATATGTTTTTGGTACACATTTCCTCATCATCACTCTCTGTACCCTCTCTTGCTCTCTCTACAAAAAGAATCCAGCCTCAACCTGATTCTTCTCTCACCTCATGGCACTTCCAATTGCATAAAATAAATTTATCTTATTCCAACTACTTGTACAAAATGTAGAGAAAGAAAGAAATTTTTTTTAACTTAGCTGAGGAGTTAATCATCAGCACCAGAATCAGCAGGAGATTATTTTCCAGGCCTCGCATGTGGCATGCATAACCATATCTTTCTGCACAGGCCACCAGCCCTAGGCTCTACTTCTGCCAGCCTCTTGGGCTTCCTGTGCTTTCACCCTCAAGGTTGTGTGGAAAATAATGTTGCAAAGTAGTTCAATCTTTTGATCCCAATGTGAATTTTTACATTTCCCATTCTGCATTTGTCCTGTTGTGGTTCATTTACTTGTTTCTTGTAGGTGTCTGCCATTCTCCAGTTCAGATTCTGTACTGACCTTTTCACATCCTCGTGGTGAATTCAGAATCTGCTGTGCAATTCGGTAGCTACAGAAGGACAGAGTGAAGAGCCAGCACAGTGAGGTTGCCTGAAGAGAACATGAGGCTCCAGGAAGCGCATATGGACTTGTAAGACTGGGGTCTCAGGCAAGGAGAAGGCCCATAGAACACAGTAGAGACTGAGCAGCAGTAGAAAACAATCCAAAAATGTCACTCACAAGTGGCACTATTTTGCTGCAGAAAAGCTTTTTCTAAATAGAAAATGATACCAGGCACTTGTTCTTCGAAAATAATAATAATAATAGAATAACAGAACACATATCAGGATAGTAATCAAGACCTGGTTCAAAAGAATGTACCAGTGCTAGCAGTAGATAATGGCATCTAATTAAGACATTAATTAAAACTAATAATACTTACCTAATTAGAAAATGTAAAAGTACTATTAGGCATTTTTTAAATTAGCTGAAGCAGATGATTAGCAGGTGTTCTTAATGTAATTCTTGTAATTAAATAAAATACCACATGCATAAAATTGGACCTGTAAATAAAGACATTGCAATCAATCATTATTAAATGTTTGGAGAAGACATTGGAGAACGGCTGTGGAGGTGCTGGCCCCACCATTGCCAACTGTATAACTGCTTTCTTCTGACTCCCAAATTCTACTATAGCTTAAACTGAACAAGCCCCATTCTTCAACCTTTTTCCTGAACTTTCTAGGACTCCTTATGCCCTTTGGATCTCTCAGCTCTCAGGTTCTAAAAGGAATTACCCAAAGGAATGATTTAAATTGGAGCAGAAAGAATATAGGTTAAACAGGAAATATTACAGTGGATACTGAAGAAGTTAGCAAGGCCCTTTAAGGCTACCCTAAAGGACAAGCTATGTTCCCATTTGCTGGAGTGAGTGCAGCGTCAATGTAATCTTCAGTAGCTTCCCAGATCTATGTCTTCTGATTTCTAGATACTATACTTATATGTATTATATTATATTATGTTATAAAAGTGTTTTCATTTGTTACTCATTTTCATTCTTCTGGTCAAATTAAAGCTTCTTAAGAGTAGGCATTAATCTATCGTGTTGTATTGATTGCTATATTCACAACACCAGAATGAGATTGAGAACAAAGGAGATGCCCACTAAATATTGAATTAATGAAAGAATGAATGGATGCTACTCTGAGTTTGTGTACAAGATGTGTATGCAGGTGTGTAGGTGCATTTCCTCTGGCATTATAAATGTTTGAGGAAAGTACTGTGTGTGTAGCTTTTCACAGAATCAGAACTTCTAGCATGCTGGTCAATAGTAACACATTCATATCAAGTCCGGATTAAAACTCCGTATCACAGAGATATGAAGTTTTAAATACATGTAAGTAGCCTGAGGCTGGTAATAAGATGGCTGTGTTCAGTCATTCAATCTCTGCTCTACTAGGTCCCACAAACAACCTCATCCCTGAGGACCACTAACCCACATGCATGGAATAAAAATGCACAAAGGCCAAATTCGACTTCCATGTACTGGATATGGTACATAACGATGAGGCACCAATGAAATAGCACCACGAGTGCAAAAATGCACAGACATAAATACCATGCAGCTTACACTGTTAGGGCTTTTTGATAATTAGGATGGCAGGGTCCACAGCAAAGCTCTGAGGAATGGCTGGAAAAGAGAGCAGGATCTAGTAGGGACAGAACCTTGGATGTCAGGCTAACAGGCTTTATTTTACAAGGCCTCAAAACCAATCATTGACGGATATGAATTGAAATATCAACTTGTGAAATCCATTTGGAGAATGAATTCTAGGATGAGATGAGAGAGGAAGATGGCTGGCACCGGGATAGTTCGCCTTGATTCCATTTCTGAATTTCTAGTATCTTCTCAAGTGTGTAATTAAATCAAAAGTACTGCCTCTCTTGTCCTTTCTACATTCTTCTTTGAGGTTTCTATATTTCCAGTAGTAGTTCTAAGCCTATTAAGGCTTTTTTAACAAATGAAAAGATGAACTGAAAATGGAGGAGAAAACCTAAATCTATCAAAATCAGTAGTTTCCCTGACAGTTGCTGTAAAGGGATGGCCTGTTTTCCTGAGCCTTGGTGTGTGTTGAATAAAAGCACTGATGTCTTCACAAGATAAAAGATATAAAAGTGTTACCTAAAGTTGTTGGGCAGCTATGAAGAAAATAAATGACTCTATTACTTTGAAATGTAAGCAAACAGCAACTCTAAAGCCCTGGGCAACACATGAAGCCGCCTCTATTAATAAAAGGGAGTTTGATGACATCTCATATAGCAAATAAAGGAACAACTGCATCATTGTCTGGGAAAGGGTGTTTGGATGCTTGGCATTGAAGTGGGATTACTTGGGTTGTGGTGGTGTGATCCCTCCTCTTCCTTCTAGTCACTGTTTGGCTTCCTCTGTGTCCACAGCACATGGGGACCCAGGGGGAATACAGCATCCACCCTTGGCTGGTTGGAAAAGCTTTACCCAAAACAGACCACAGTATTCCAAGTCAAATGTCTTTCAGTAACTCTACAACATGTAATTTGGAAACTCCCTTTACTCTCTAGGGGGTGTTCATGAATGTTTGCTATTCAACCCCCAGGGATAAAGATCTCAGAGCCTACTGTGTTTAAAGACATAGATCTGGTGCTGGCAGCTTGGGGTGGAATGAAGTGGGGAAGCTATTTTCAGGTGGAAGAAGAGACAGTTTAGAGCTACCACCTGTTTTTCTCTCCTCCAATATGTGATTGGCTGATTAGAAGACCCTAGGTTGTCGTGCCCTTGGCTACTGGAGTAGGTTCAGAAGAAAGCAAGCCTGGAGTGGGCAGGAAAGACACACTGTTCTACAATGCAGAGAAGGGTTCAGTGTTTCCTGTGTGCTAGGGTAGCTGCCTTATTCTGCCATTTGAATGGATGACAACATGAGCAAATAGATTGATGGACCCTGGAGAAGAGAGGTAGAGAGAAAATTTATTCTAGGTAGCAAAAAATTAAATATCTTTTTCTTGAATCAGACTGTAATTATAATTTATATTAACTTCATTGACTTTGGGTAACCTTTTATATAACCTCTCAGGCTTAATTTCAAGTGCAAAATCCAAAAAAAAAAAAAAAAGAAAAGAAGAAGAAAAATATCAGATTCACAGGGGTTTAGGGACATAAAATGGTAAAATGGCCTGACATATGTAATTACCGAGTATATGCTGATTGCATGTAATTAGTATTTTACCACTACTGTTATGTTTATTATTACTATTATTATCGAGAATATAAGAAGGGGTCAATAGGGTTTTCATGAGAGCAAAAATAAATAATCAGAAAGAAGACTTCAAGGATTGTGTTTTCCAGTCACCAAAGGAACATTAGCCGGGACAGTCTGTTAGGTATTTATCAAAACACACACATACACACAACCTCCCCGTGTATTGATTGTAACCTGCATCCATAACAAGTGGAGTTTTCAGAGCTTTGCAATTGGGTTCCTAACTACGCTGTATTCCAAAGTCCACCAGGCATTCAGCACAGAACTGTGGTGCAGAGCAGGATCTCTGGTTGCTCATCAAAAGTAGCAGTGGATCACTGGAGGATCACAGCAACACCTTTGGCTGGGTCTGGTCCATTCACAAAACATCACCACCACTCCATGGACCACGTTTACTTAGGGCTAGTTTACCTTAACTGACAACCAGTCCCTGTGATGCCTTCTTATTTCCATGTATCATAGTCGTGTTTATTCTCTTGAGGCTTGAAGCTGCCCAGGTTGTTAGGTGTCCATATGATGTGCTAAATTAATTTATGCCAATAGGTCGTAGTCAAATAACACCTGATTATAATGCACTGGTTTTCATTAAGGTAAAACCACTTGGTGGAAAATGTAAAAGCCTCATTGGTGGTGAGTAGTGTATTCTTAAAAGATTGATGAGTTGCTATTTTTGAGACAGTCAGACCCTGGAATGCCTGGCTACTTTATCTACAGGATCATCAAGGTAGTACCCATATGGCCCCAAGCCTGAGAGGCCTTGGGAGCTGTCTCTTCTTCCCCATCAGGACACTGGCTGAGACTCTCTGGCGTAAGCCCTGTTTGCCTTTGCTCTTCCACTCGCTGGGTCCACTGCCTGCAGGAAGAACCTCACTCCTTCTTCTTTCCCTGCAGCCAGCACAGGGAGTCTGCTGCCTAGGGCAGTGGGCAACTGTGGCCCTTACCCTTTGACCTCTCTCATCTTTCTTCTCTTCTAAGTTTCGGAAGGACAGAGACATTAATGATTGCTTTTTGTTTACTTGTACTTTGGGAATATAGCTGTCAGTGGAAATGCTCACTTATTTGTAGCAAAAAGGAGTTGATTTTAACACTTGGAGCTATGAGGTTAGACAACACAGGAAGGAAATGCATCTAGGAACCCTGATGGAGAGTGGACATTGGGGTCCTTCTAATTACTGAGTCCAGACTGCTGGTATTAAGGTGTGTGCGTGGACAGGGAAGGTTGAGGAGGCAAGTCCTGACTGCAACCAGGAGCCTGAGGTTTGGGCTCCACCTCACAGGTCTTCAGAGTTTGGAAACTATTAGCAAGATTGTTCTTAGCGTCTTCGTCTGCTGTCTGTCCTCAAGAGATTACAGGCGAGAAGGGAGATTAATAGGGTAGAATCCAGGCCTTCTTGCCTCCCTCACTTTGATATCAAAGATACCATCAAAACCTAACCACTAGTCTTAACAGCTGCTGCTATGGATCACTTGTGCCGTGTATGTACTGGACCAATCCTTCTCTGGAGGCTCCTAACATGGAAAAGGACAAGCCCTGGTCCCAAAGGAGTCCAAGTTGACAAAGTTATCAAAATTGAGAGGCTGGGAAGGACATGGTATATCCCATTGGTGGGACAAATTCAGTCTTCAAGAAGCCAAGGTTATCTATGGAGGAGTAGGAGAGGAGAAAAGGGAAGAAAATCAGATAAACTGAGTGCTTACTAAGCATCAGGCATCAGTTACTTTAGTCTGATGGCAAACCTAGAGAGTAGAAATTTTCTTTAAAGCAAAATATTTTGTATTTAATTGTAGATTTGCCTATATTTGTAAGAAATAATACAAACAGATCACATATATCCATTAGCCAATACCCCCAATAGTAACAATTTGCAAACCTATACTACCACTGCCACAAAACCAGGATATGAACATGGATACAGTCAAGATACAGAGGAAGTCCATCACCACACGATCCCTCAAAGTGACCATTTACAGCCACATGCACCACCCTCACAACCCACCCTCTCCTTAACCCTTGGCAGCAAATAACCTGTTCTCCATTTTCACAATTTTGTAATTTTCCTTTTGTATGATATTTTAAGAATGCTATATAAATTGGACAGTTTGTCATGTTTGGGGGATTAACTTTTTTTATTTAGTATAATTCTCTAGAGATTCATTCAAATTGTTGACTATCAACAGCTAATTCCTTTTTATTTCTGCATAGTATTCCACACTATGGATATATCACAATTTTTTTAACCATTCACTTGTTAAAAGAATATATAGATTATTTCCAGTTTTAGACTCTTACAACAAATAGAGCTACTGTGAATATTTGTGTACAAGTTTTTGGTGTGTATGATCATAAGTATCCACCTCCCATACTGGGATAAATACTCAAGAGTACAATTGCTGGGTTGTACGATATGTAGGTAGCTGCATAGTTTGTTTGTTTGTTTGTTTTGTAAATGCCAAGCTGTTTTCTAAAGTGGCTGTACCATTTTACATTACCACAAAAAAGTACGAGTTATTCCATTTCTCTGAATACACACCAGCATTGGTATTATATATGTGTGTGTGTGTGTATCTTTATTTATGTCTACCATATATCTTTATTTAATTTTTATTTCATTTATTCTTATAAGTCTTTCATTGTGGTTTAAGTCACATTTCTCTAACGGCTAATGACGTTGAACATATTTCATGTGTTTTTCTGCCATCCATGATTCCCTTTGCTGAATATTTTGCCTATTTTCTATCTGGATGTTTTTTACTGTTGCGTTTTGAGAGATACTTACAAATTGTAGATACTGGTTTTCAGTTAGATATGTGATTTGCACACATTTTTGCCAAGTGTGTAGCTTTTCATTCTCTTAGAGTATTTCACACAGCAAAATCTTGATACAATTTTAATTTTGATAAAACACAAAGCATCAACTTTTTTCCCACTTTTGTTGTCAAGCCTAAAATGTATTTGCCTTGCTCAGATTCCTGAACCTTTTATTTTATTTTTCTCTAAAGGTTATACACTTTTATATTCTACAGTTAAGCCCATGATGCATTTCTTGTTAGTTTTTGTACAAGGTATGATGTTTAGGCAGAAGTTCATTTTCTTGGTCTACAGAATCGCTTCAGCACCACCTGTTGAAAAGTCTCCACTTCCTTTATTAAATTGCTTTTGTACTTTTGTCTAAAATCACTTGGGTAAATTTGAAAGGGTCTATTTCTAGGTTCTCATACTGTTCAACTGTTCAATGTGTACACCTTTTCGCCAATAGCACATATTTTTAATTACTCTAGCCATGAGATAAATATTCTTCCCATTGCTTTTTTCATTTTCAAAATCATTCTAGCTATTTTAGTTCCTTTGTTTTTATATATAAATTTTAAAATAAGTTGGTCTATGTCTGCAAAATATCTTGTTGCAATTTTGATAGAATTGCATTAAACCTGTACCAGTTTTAGGAGAACCGGCATCCGCCTTTGCTTTGTTGTGTTGTCCAATTCTGAGCAAAAAATGATTTCTCCATTTATTTTGATCTTTTGATTTATTTCATCAATGTGTTGCAGTTTTTAGGATATAGGTCTTATACATCTTTCATTACATTTTTATCTAAGTATTTAATTTTTATCAATTACAACTATATTTTTAATTTTCCTGTTCATGTGCTATTTTGTATATTACATATAATAACAATTGATTTTGTTTGTTCATCTTGCATACTGATACCCTACTGTAATTACCTTTTCATTTGAGGATATGTTTTTAATCTGGGAATTTTCCATGTGTCATTTGCAATTAGGAAGAGTCGTACATCTTCTTTCTCTACCTTTATGCCTTTTCTTTTCTTTTCAACTTTTTGTAATAGTTACACCTTCTAGTACTTTGTTAAGTAAGAGTCGTGAGAGCAGACATCCTTTCCTTGTTTCCAAAATTATGAGAAAAGTATTTCATCTTAAACCATGAAGTATAAGATTAGTGCTGTATTATTATTATTTTTTTTTTTTAGATACCATTCATCAAACTGAGAAACTCCTACACTGTTGCCACTTTTCTGGGAGTTGTTATCATCAATAGGTACTGAATTATGTGAAATTACTTTTTGTGGATCAATTAATATTATCATGTCTTTTTTCTTCTTTAGGTTGTTAATATGGTTGATTACATTTTCAAATATTGAACCAGGCATGCATTCTTGGAACCAATCCCATTTGGTAATGGTGTATAATTCTTTTTACTAATTGCTTAATTGTATTTGTTAATATTTTAAATAATGTTTGCTTCCAGCCTTATGAGGACGTTGGCCTAAAATTTTCCTTATTTTTTTCTCTTTTATTTCTCCTTGTATTTTTCATTTGAATATAAAAGTAATATAAGCTTCATAAATAAATTGAAAATTCTTTTATCCTCTTCAATTTTCTGGAAGAGAATCTGTAGAGTTAATAATAATTATTTAAATGTTTGGTAGAATTCAATAGTAACATTGAGCCTGAATTTTTTGGGTAGGAGTTTTTAAATTACAAATTAAATTAAATATTAGTTATAGGACTATTCAAAACATCTATTTTATATTGAGTGTGGTAGTAGTTCGTGCTTTTTGAAGAATTGGTCTATTTATCTAAGTTGTCAAATGTATGTGTATAGATATGTTTATACTAATTCCTAATCCCTTATTTTCTTTTGATGTCTATGTAATTTATAGTGATGTCCCTGTTTTATTTCTGATACTGGTAATTTGTGCCTTTCTCTTTTGTTCTTTGTCAGTCTTACAACAGGTTTGTGAATTTAATTAATCGTCTCTAACAATCAGCTTTTTAAGTGGACTTTGTACATTATTTTTCATTTTCAATTTTATTGATTTTTGTTCTTTACCATATTATTTCCATCCTTTTTCTGTGGGGCTTATTTTTTCTTTCTCGTTTTTAAAATAAGTTTTCAATGTGAGAGCTTAGGTTATTTATTTGAAATCTTTCCCATTTTCTGATATAAGCATTTAGTGTTACACATTTCCTTTTCTGCACTGCTTTAACTGTGTCATACAGATTTTGATCTGATGGTATTTTTTTTCATCTTTAACCTGTTCAATGTACATTTTAGTTTCCCTTGATATGCCTTCTTTTACCCAAGGATTATGTTTTTTAAATGTCATTTGGTTTTCAAATATTTGTTTTTTTCATATTGATTTCTAGTTTGATTCCCTTGTTCTAACAGAACACACTCTGTATGATTTCAATGTTTTTAAATTTGTTTGTTTTAAGGTGCAGAATATTGTCTATCTTCATTTGTGTTATGTGAATGCTTGAAAAGAGAGGTTTTTCTGTAGTTTTGGAGTGGAGCATTCTATAAATGTTAAATAGCTCTTGTTGGTGGATTGTGTTTTTATATATATGTGCTGATTTTCTGATTGATCCGTTATTGGGAAAGGAGAATTGAACAATTGTAATTGTGAATTTGTCTATGTCTTTGTTCAGTTGCATCATATTTTATTTCACACACAGCTATATTTTTTAGTGTGTACAAATTTAGGATTGTAAAACAAGGAAACAGAAATAAAAATAATATTTAGAATCGCCATGTGTTTAATCCATCCTGCCAGTAACTCTCTTTTACTTGGTGTATTAAGATTACATTTAATGTAACTATTGATATATTAATTCTTAAGTATGCCATTTTTGTTTGTTTTCTATTTGTTCTTTCTATTTTCTTTCTTTTATCTTTTTTCTCCCTGTAGGTTACTTGAACTTTTTTTTAGAATTCCACTGTATGTATCTATAGATTTTTAATTTTTCTAGTGTGTCTCTTTGTGTCAGTTTTTAGTGGCTTCTTTAGAATGTGTGTGTATATATATATATATATATTCATATACAGTTGAACTTTATTTATTTATTTATTATTATTATACTTTAAGTTTTAGGGTACATGTGCACAACATTGAACTTTTGAACAGCACTGGGGTTTGGGGCATCAATCTCCTATGCAGTCAAAGTCCACATATAACTTTATGACTTCCCTGAAACTTAACTGTGAATAGCTTACTGTTGACCAGAAACCTTACCTGTAACATAAACAGTCAATGAACACATATTTATGATACGTATTATATACTGTACTTTTACAATAAAGTAAGTTAGAGAAAAGAAAATGTTATTTAAAAACCATAAAGAAGAGAAAATATATTTAATATTCATTAAGTGGAAGTAGATTAACATAAAAGTCTTCATCTTCACATTGAGTAGGTGGGGAGGAGGAAGAAGAAGAGATGAAGGCATTCTTGGCTCAGAAGTGGCCAAGGAAGTAGAGGTGAAAGAAGTAGCAGGGGAGGCAGGAGAGACAGGCACACTCAGTGTAGCTTTATGGAAATGCACCATAATGTCTGCCTGAATGTTCTGCTATTTACTGTCCTAAAAATGTTTCCATACAGTACCAGTCTTTTTTTTTTTTTTTTTTTTTTTGAGACAGAATCTTGCTCTGTTGCTCAGGCTGGAGTGCAGTGGCATGATCTTGGCTCTCTGTAACCTCTGCCTCCTCCTGGACTACAGGCACGTGCCACCACGCCGGGCTAATTTTTTGTATTTTTAGTAGAGACAGGGTTTCACCATGCCAGCCAGGATGGTCTCGATCTCCTGACCTCATGATTCACCCATATCGGCCTCCCAAAGTGCTGGGATTACATGAGTGAGCCATCATGCCCGGCCTACAGTACCAATCTTTCTTCTATCACTTGCTTTAGTTTCGTGCCCATGTCATAGAAGGGTTCATGTTGCAAAATAAATCAAAAGCCAAATAAGGAGAACCCTTCTGAAAGATTATCTAGTGTCAATTTCTTTTTTGGCACTGTTTCTTCTGTCTTGTTCCTCATCGTCTGGCACAGGTTCAGAAGCATCCATTTCCATTTAGTCATCTTCTGTTAATTCCTCTGTTGCGTCCCTATTATGTCTAGAGTTTATCTGATCCATATCTTGAAACCCTTCATTTTTCTCCTTCCACCTTTTTTTTTGCCATATCCACAATTCCTTTCATGATTTTCTTGATTGGCCCTGTCGTAAAAACTGTGAAGTCATGCACAACAGCTGGACAGTTTTCTAAAGTGGGAATTTATTGTGTCCAGTGTTACAGATAACACAACATTTTCTACAACAGTGATGATATCTTCAATGGCGCATTCCTTCTGGACATTCATGATGTTCTCTCCATTGGGGTTCTCTTTCTTATTGTTGATAATCCTTTCCATAGTGTGTAATGAGTCTTAAAGGTCCTTATGATGCCGTAATCTAGAAGCTGAATTAGAGGTATGTTTGGGGGCAAGTAGATCACTTTGACATTTTTAGTGTTAAACGCATGGGGTTCTGTGTCATCAGGGGCATATCAAAAGAACTTTAAAAGGCAGTTCTTCCTGACCTTGGCGACAAAACATCAATGGAATCAAACCAAAAGATGGGGGCTTTTGTTGTCTGGGCCTTCTAGTTGTACAACCGAAAGACAAGAATCTGCTGTCAGATCTTTCCTTCAAGGTTTCAGAGTTAGCAGCTTTACAGATATAAGCACAGTAAACCAAAGTACATTTATACAAAACAGTAGAGTGAGCCTAACCTTTCCTGCATTACATCCTGGTGCTCACTTCCCTTTCTAGTAAATGTCCTTTGTGGCATTTTTTTTTTCTTCCAGAATAAAGCACTTTCATCTGCATTAAAAACCTGATCCTTTCTCCTCAGTGACTTTCTTAATGGCATCTGGGAACTTGTGTGCTGCCTCTTGATCAGCAGAAGCTGTTTTTTCTGTTATCTTGATATTTTTAAAGCCAAATCTTTTCCTAAAATTGTCAAACCATCCTTTGCTGGCATTAAATTCTCCAGCTTTGAATTCTTCACCTCCTTTTTGCTTTAAGTTGAAATATAATGACTTTACCTTTTCTTGAATCATATTAGATTCTGTAGGCATGTCTTTCTTATAGCAATCCTTTGCCAGCATAAAAGCTGCATTTTTAATACTAGATAAAAAGGTATTTCACACAAAGTGAAAAGTTGTTGCATCTTCTGGCATAGCTGCTGCAAAGGCTTTATAAAGTGCTCTTTACTCTGCTTTTTAGAAGTACTTTCAGCATCAAGAGTGGCACTTTCTACCGGTTTCATGGTGTTTTTCTAGGTTTACAATAGGTGAGATGAAAAATATGCAAGAATTGTGAGATCGCCTTTTACTGCAAAATGCAATTTAATGGAGAGATGAACTGCTCATTTTAAGGGGATAAGGGTAACACTTGAGCTCCCCACATTGGCAAGAGGAGATGGCTATGAAATTATTACAGCACTACAGCACATACTATCATGAATTGTTTGTAGTTATGATTTAATACTACATCTTTACATTTGTTTACATTTCTCTTGACTGTGAATGGCATCATGTACAGTCTATGTTGATGTGCATATGTTTTGATAAATTTTGACTTTTTATAATAGATTTGTATATACTTTATGCTAGTAAATTATAAAATATACTAGTATTTACATATATTTCGTGCATTCATGACATACTTTTTTCTTAATTTTTAAAAATATTTCTAGGCTTCTCAGCCTGTGAGTTTTTTCAATTGTCACAAATCTCCAAGAAATGTTTCCAGTATATTTATTGAAAAAAGTCTGCACTAAGTGGACCTACACAGTTCAAACTCACATTGCACAAAAGTCAAACTGTATATATTATGTATCATTTATATATATATGATATACACACTATATATGTAATTGTGAAATATATTATCTTAGAATTTATTGATTCCAACATCTTACCAGTTTGAGTGAAATGTAGAAACTTTACTTCCTTTTATGTCCCATGATGCTTTACATATTTACAGTATCAGACCTTTTCTCTTTTAGAAACTACTCAGTAAAAAAAAGTAATATTTTTTGCTTCTGATGGAGAGCTGATGTATTGACTTACAGTTGTTGGCATTTAGGCAAATTGTTTTGGGCGAATATTAAACTACAAGGGAAGTCCCAGAATGAAAGTGTTGGTGCCCCTTCTTATGGATGTATTCACATATACGCACGTTTGCTTTGAAAAAGAGAGCACTTATTACTGTGTGACCTGTTGCTTTTTAGCTTTATATTTAGGGAAGATAATTTATCATGGAGGAGAGAAGCCCATGCAGCAGGGACATGTGGTAAGCTCCTTGTTTTGAATAATGAGATAGAATAGAGGTATCATAAAACTTCCAGTTAATCATCATCTCAGCAAGGGTATTGGGGACTCAGAAAATAACTCTGAGAAGTTAAAAAGACTACTTAGATTTTGTAAAGTTCCCTTCAGTGTAGAAAAATAATGTATCCTCACAAAGATGTCTACATTCTAATCCCCAGAATCTGTGAATAGGTTGCTATATGGCAATGGGAATTAAGGATAAGATGGAATTAAGTCTTTTAATCAGGAGATCACAAAATGGGGAAATTCTCCTGGGTGACTGGGGTGAGGCCAGTAGAATCAGCACAGTCCTTATAAGTGGAAAAGGGAGACAAAAGCGGAGTGAGTGTCAGAGTGATGCAGCATGAGAAAGGCTCAACAAGCCCTAGGTGGCTTCAAAGATGGAAGGAGAACATAAGCCAAGGAATGCAGGCAACTGGAAGCTGGAGAAAGGGCAGAAATGGGATTCCTTCCACAAGGAATGCATAAGGAATGCAGCCCTGTCAACACTTTGATGTCAGCCAGGTGAACCCATTTTGGACTTCTGCCATCAATAGCTGTAAGGTAATATTAGGTTGTTCTAAGCCACTAAGCCTATGATAATTTATTACAGCAGAAATAGAAAACAAATACAGCAACTGTTAATTGTCCTTTTCATTGAAATTGAGATTTCCCCAGTTTTTGACATGATGAGTGCTTTTCAACTGAAATCTGGACATCTAGAATGTAATGTTTTAAAATTCTGGATCTCATTTAATTGAATTTTTAGATGGCTTTTCTAATACTACTCCAGCAAGGAAAGTGTGGATGCTGCCTCAGTATTGAAGATGGGGGTAGATGTTCAGGTTCTGCACTTAGCTTCTAATAACACCTGGGAATGAGGATGTGGGTAGAATTATTTCTGGGTGGGGGTAGAGTTTCTGTCTCTACCACTGATACCACCCTAACTGGGAGGGTCAGGAGTACCTTGTTACTTTTTCCTATGTGGCTTTGACATCATGGGGATTGGCCTCCTTACCACTGCATTGTAGTGAATCCCCAGGCTCTCCACCCGGTCTTCTAAAATGCCATCCTCACATGGAAGGGAGAGCTCCCTTGTTACTATTTGATGTGAATGGAAGTCCAGGTTGCGCACATGATCTCCACCAACACCAGATGAAGTTGGTACATTACTCCCCAGCACCATTGAAAATGCTGGCTTCAGATTCAGCCTTCTCTTGATCCACCTTGAGTAGTTGGGGATGCGTCATTACAGCCTGGTGAGAATGGAAGCCTAGGTTCTCCATTCAGCTTTTATTGTCTGAGTGCTGGAGGGGATGCAGAGTTTTTATGGTGTTTAGCTGGTGTGGAGTGGTGCCCACGTAAAACTGTTCTGTCTTTTTAGACTGTTTTCCTTTTTTTACTGGTTCTTTGGCTATAGAGAGGAAGCTTTTTTGGGGCTTTTTGTCTGTACCCTGTGGTGATTTCTGGTTGCCTGCTGCTTTCACTCCATGTCTGGGACTTAAGAAGCAAAAAGTAAGCCCAGGGACTCCCTGCTGTGTCGCTGGTTCTGTCCTGAGATCTGTAGCTCATCTGCCTTCTTCTTTCTACCTTTTAGAGTCTTCTTGAATTGATTTTTTTTTTAAATATATAGTCAAGGATTTTTTGTTCTTAGCAGGAGGAACAGAGAAACATATGTCTAATCCATCTTCCTGAAAGCAAAAACCCTACCATTTTCTCTTTAATCATAAATAAGAAGAGGTACAAAGATGTTAAATAATTTGCTAAAGCTTACACATCTATTCATGCAGTAGACATGATGTTGAAGTTAATTCCCTCTCCTCATTTTTTTTTCAACTCTAATAATTGTAATGATACTTTAGGGCCAAATAATTGAATGTTTTAAATGCTAATTTAAAGAATGTAGACTTTTTTCTAAAGGCAACACAGAAGCATTGAAAACAATTTAGAAGAGCCAGAAAGGGCACGTGATCAAGCCATTTGGCCCAAGTTTTCGTTTAAAATGGGACTTAAGTCTACGTCTATGTCTAAAACAGTTTCTCTTCAACATACTCATATAATTTCTTCTGACCAATGGCTGTCTTTTGGGTGATACAGCTATTTTTGATTTCTGCTTCTAATTCTCACTTGCATTTCTCAAGCCTCAAAATAGATCAACTGGGGGAACAAGGCTGCACCTTGTCAGGTTACCAACAATCTCAGGCAGAGGATGGGTAAGGAGAGTGTCAAGGGATATTCTGACAGAATTGCCAAATTAAGACAGCTTTAAAAATATGTATTTAGCCAGCATACCTTAGCAGAGCAGCTGTGAGTGCCTCTTGAAAGAGCCAACATGCATTCATCTCACAGAATCCAGCTTTTTTGTGCTAATTTATTTGAACAGAATAAGTGTTTGTGTGTGAATATTTATACAGAAAACACACATCCATCTCGTATACAACTAGAACTACTGCATATCAGATATACCGTGACAAGCAGGAAAAACATACGTTTTATTTTTTCTTGGATGTATTTTTTTCAAAAGTTCCAATGAAATGTTTTTATCCAAACAAATAAGAATTTATTGAAGTCCTAGTGTATGCTTGGTTTATAACAGGATAAAGATTCTTTATACGTTTTAGCTTTGAGATCTGTTTCATCTTTATCAACCCCTCTATTCAATCTGACCACCTGATGTTCATTAGAAAACCTCACTTCCTACTCACTCAGTAAATCTTGGCCAAATGAACACAATTATTTTAACTTTTCTTGTCTTCATGTGCATGTTCTTCTCCCATTTACTTCTGTTCAAGAAGAAGGTGTATCACCCCCCGCCCCCCCCGCCATTCCAAGGCTAACGTCTTCATCTGGGAAATCTCACCTGTTCCATTTTCAGCCTAGGGCAGATGCTTCTAAGCGTTCTTGCTTCACAGTGCTGGCAGGGTCTCAGCAACTCTTTCATTGACTGCTAGGCCAAAAGAGTTACCTAACTGTTCCATTTGTTAAGTCACTAAGTCCCCCAAAATGGATAAAAATGTGTGTCCCAATAGCTTTGTATCCTCTGGAAAAAATAATTTACATTAATTGTAAAAACTATTCTAAGAAAGCACAATTACTTACTAACAGGACAGGTATGCCTGTTGGGCACTTCTCAATCTCTGAAGCCTTGGAATCAGACAGGATGCCAACACCCTCACACCCTGTTTCACAGTGATTTTCACATGGAATTTGTTTTTTATCATGGCAAATCCTGAGAACACGGTTTTACATCAACAGGAGTATGGTGCAATCTAAAGTAAAATATCCCATGGTGGCCATGTGAGTTTACTGTGCTTCTCTCAGGCACCTGAGCACCCACTGTGTCAGCCATGGGCATAATAGCTGTAAGTATCAACCACAGAGACAGACAGTGTGAGCTCCAGTCCCAGCTCCGCCACATCGTAGGTATGTGACTTGGGAATAAATCACTTATCCTGTGTTTGCAGTGTGTACTGTGTGTGGTGTGTGTGTGCACGTGACCTCACTTAAAATTTTTTTGGATGATAGTATTTATTTTGTAGGTTTTAAAAATACAAATTAAGTAAACTATATATATATATATATATATACATATATATGATGTGTGTGTGTGTGTGTGTGTGTGTATAAATTATTTTCAACAATCCCAGGCACAGAGTATACATTATATAAATAAGTGTTAGCTATTTATGTATGTGTTAGCTATGCCCTAATTTTCAAAACTTAAAAAAAATTATCTATTAGATCTTTCCCATAAGACTCAATATATGCTAAAGGCCCCTACCAGTCTAAAAATAAAAATATTAAAACAACATAAAAAAGAAAGAAAAACACAATTTTCTTAAATATTCTGAAGTCATGTATCCTTTTTAAAAAAAAAAATCCTGCTAAAATGCTCTGAAGAATTGAGCACTGCTCCCACCACCTTCCCACACACACATCATTCTTCACTGCATAGCATCTGGTCCTCCAGTACTCTACTCTTTGGGAAATCTTGTTCTCTACTGTCTTCTCAGGCAGTGAGATGCCTTGGTCTTCCTTCCTTTCTGACTGCTAGTCAATATACAGGTATACCTCAGAGATATTGCAAGCTCAGTTCCAGACCACTGCAATAAAGTGAATATGGCAATAAAGCAATTCATATAATATTTGTTTGGTTTCTCAATGCGTATAAAATTTAGGTTTACAATACACTGTATTCTATTAAATGTGCAATGGCATTACACCTAAAAAACAAATGTATATATCTGAATTTAAAAATATTTTATTGTAAAAAATGCTAAGAATCATCTGAGCCTTCAGGCAGTTGTAATTCTTTTGCTGGTTGAAGGTCTTGTGTCGATGTTAAGGGCTGCTGACTGATCAGGTTAGCCGTTGCTTAAGGTTGGGCTGCCTGTGGCAATTTCTTAAGTAAGACAACAATAAAGCTTGCCATACCAATCAACTGACTCTTTTTTTTTTTTTTTACAAAATATTTCTCTGTAGCATGTGATGCTGTTTGATAGCATTTTACCCATATTAGAACTTCTTTCAAAATTGGAGTCAATCCTTTCAAGCTCTGACACTGCTTTATCAACTAAGTTTACTTAATATTCTAAATCCTTTGTTGTCATTTCAACAATGTTCACAGCATCATCACCAGGAATAGATCCCATCTCAAGAAACCACTTTTGTTGCATGCAGATAAGAAGCAACTTTTTATTCATTCAAGTTTTATCATGAGATTGTGGCAATTCAGTCACATCTTCAAGCTCCACTTTTAATTCTAATTCTTTGGCTGTTTTCACCACATCAGCAATTACTTTCTCCACTGAAATGTTGAAGGCCCCAAAGTGATCCAAGAGCGGTGGAATTAACTTATTCCAAACTCTTGTTAACTTGATATTTTGACCTCCTCCCATGAATCCTAACTGTTCTTGAGGTCATCTAAAATGGTGAATCTTTTCCAGGAATTTTTCAGTTTCCTTTTTCCAGATCCATTAGAGGCACCATCTATGAAAGCTACAGCCTTACAAATTGTATTTCTTAAGTAATAAAGACCAAAAGTTGAAATTGTCCCTTAATTTAAAAGTTACAGAATGGATGTTGTGTTAGCAGGCAGGAAAACAATCTTCACCTCCTTGTAAATCTCCACCAGAGTTCTTGGGTGACCAGGTGCATTGTCGATGAGCAATAATATTTTGAAATGATTTTTTTTCTCAGCAGCAGGTCTCAACAGTTGTTTTAAAATATTCAGTCAGTAAATCTTACTATAATCAGATGTGCTGTCATGCAGGCTTTGTTGTTCCATTTATGAAACATAGGCAGAGAAAGTTTAGCATAATTTTTATGGGTCCTAGGATTTTCAGAAGAGAAAATGAAAACTGGCTTCAACTTAAAGTCACAAGCTGCATTATTCCTTAACAAGAGAGTCAGCCTGCTCTTTGAAGCTTTGAAGCCACGCATTGACTTCTCTCTCTATAAAATTCTTAGGTGTCATCTTCTTCATTATAAGCCTGCTTTTTCTACATAAAAAATCTTTTGTTTGAGACAAGCAGAGGATTATCATGGCAGACAGGAGGCAGGACTAGATTGCAGCTCCAGACAGCTCAGTGTGCAGAGGCTCGCATTGTGAATTTTGGCTCCAGATAGACGGCAAAAACAAACCAGCAACCCTGAGAGGACCCATAGACCCTCTAAAGGAAGTGAACTGCTCCTGCAGGACCTGGGAGACACCCCAAATACTGTGAGTACCCCACTGTGGTAGTGGGAAAGGGAGAGCCTCGTCTCCCGAACACACACCCCCACTGGAGAAACTGAAGGTCTGTTTTCAGGAGAAGCTTCTGACTTCACTTAGAGCTAAGTCAATTTAGACAGCCGAGCAAAATGCAGGGGTAGAGGAAGCAGAAGAAAGGTCCTGGGAGCTCGCCGGGTCCCTAAGCAGTCCATTCTTGCCTGGCACCACATGGATCCATCGGGAGGGCAACCAGAGGAGTGGGGGGTAAAACTCCACAGGGAGAAGGGAATCTCTAGCTGAACTGTGTAACAATTTGAATGGGGTTGGGGGGAGAAGCCTCCTGGCCAGAACTTAGGGGAGTTCGTAAATCCAGGGTGCAGACTCCACAGGCAGGGAAAGAACCAAACCCTTTTCTATCACAGCTGGGAGGTAGGTAGCCTGGAGCAAGTTTTCAAGCCCAGCTCATCCACACATGGAAACAGACTCAGGGCTGTTGGGGGCGGGCCCAGTGGGAGTGAGATGGGCCCTACGGTTTGCGGGGGAGCTGAGTGAGGCCTGTGATTGCCAGCTTTCCTACATGACAACCTACATGACTTAGCAGAGGCAGTCATAATCCTCCTAGGACACAACTCCAGTGACCCGAGAATCTCACCCCCATCCCCCACACAGCCGCAGCAAGACCTGCCCAAGGAGAGTCTGAGCTCAGACACTCCTAGCCTCACCGCCACCTGATGGTTCTTTCCTACCCACCCTGTTAGCCAAAGACAAAGGACATATAATCTTGGGAGTTCTCGGGCCTCGCCCACTGCTGGTTCTTCTCCATACTACCGCAGCTGACGCTCTCTGGAAAGCACACATCTCCTGGCAGAAGGCCAACCAGCACAAAAATAGAGCACTAAACCACCAAAGCTAGGGACCCTCATGAAGTTCACTGCATGCACCCGCCCTGCCACCTCCACCAGAACAGGCACTGGCATCCACTGCTGAGAGACCCATAGACAGTTCTCATCACAGGACTCTGTGCAGACAACCTCCAGTACCAGTCCGGAGCCTGGCAGACTTTCTCGGTGGCTAGACCCAGAAGAGAGACAACAATCATTGCAGTTCAGCTCATGGGAAGCCACATCCATACGAAAAGGGGAAGAGTACCACATCAAGGGAACACCCTGTGGGACAAAACAATCTGAACAACAGCCCTCAGCCCTAGACTTGCCCTCTGACAGAATCTACACTAATGAGAAAGAACCAGAAAACTAACCCTGGTAATATGACAAAACAATGCTCTTTAGCACCCCCCAAAAATCACACTAGTTCACCAGCCGTGGATTCAAACCAAGAATAAATCACTGATTTATATGAAAAAGAATTCAGGAGGTTAGTTATTAAGCTAATCAGGAGGGTACCAGAGAAAGGTGAAGCCGATGCAAGGAAATAAAAATAATAATAATACAAGAAGTGAATAGAGAAATATTCAAGGAAATAGATAGCTTAAAGGAAAAACAACAAAAAATTTAGGAAACATTGGAAACACTTATAGAAATGCATAATGTTCTCAAAAGTTTCAGCAATGGAATTGAACAAGTAAAACAAAGAAATTCAGACCTCAACGACAAGGTATTTGAGTTAAACCAACCCAACAAAGACAAAAAAAAAAAAAAAAGAAAATATGAACAAAGTCTCCAAGAAGTCTAGGATTATGTTAAATGGCCAAACCTAAGAATAATTAGTGTTGCTGAGGAAGAAGAGAATTCTAAAAGCTTGGAAAACATATTTGGGGAACTAATCAAGGCAAACTTTCCTGGCCTTGCTAGAGAACTGGACATCCGAATACAAAAAGCACAAAGAACACCTGGGAAATTCATCACAAAAAGATCACCACCTACGCACATTGTCATCAGGTTATACAAAGTTAAGATGAAGGAACAAATTTTAAAAGCTGTGAGACAGAAGCACCAGATAACCTATAAAGGAAAATATATCAGATTAACAGCAGGTTTCTCAGCAGAAACCCTACAAGCTAGAAGGGATTGAGGGTCTATCTTCACCCTCCTCAAACAAAACAATTTCCAGTGAAGAATTTTGCATTCAGTGAAACTAAACCTCATATATGAATGAAAAATGCAGTCTTTTTCAGGAAAACAAATGCTGAGAGAATTCGCCACTACCAAGAACTGCTAAAAAGAGCTCTAAATCTTGAAACAAATCCTGGAAACACGTTAAAACAGAATCTCTTTAAGCCATAAATTACACAGGACCTATAAAAGAAAAATACAAGATAAAAGGCCAAACAAACAAAAACCAAAGTACACAGGCAACAAATAGCACAATGAATGCAAGGATACCTCACATTTTGATACTAACATTGAATGTAAATTGCCTCAATGCTGCACTTAGAAGATACAGAACCACAGAATGGATAAAAACTCACCAACTGACTATCTGCTGCCTTCAGGAAACTCACCTAACACATAAGGACTCCAAGTAAAGGGGTGGAAGAAGATATTTTATGCAACTGGACACCAAAAGAAGCGGGGGTAGTTATTCTTGTATGAGACAAAACAAATTTTAAAGCAACAGTAGTTAAAAGAGACAAAGAGGGACATTATATAATGGTAAAAGGCTTTGTCCAACAGGAAAATATCACAATCCTAAATATATATGCACCTAACACTGGAGCTCCCAAATTTATAAAACAATTACTACTAGACCTAAGAAATGAGATAGGCAGCAACACAATAATAGTTGGGGACTTCAATACTCCACTGACAGCACTAGATAAGTCATCAAGACAGAAAGTCAACAAAAAAACAATGGATTTAAATTATACCTTGCAACAAATGGATTTAACAGATATATACAGAACAATTCATCCAACAACCACAAAATAAACACTTCAAAAGTGCATGGAACGTTCTCCAAGATAGACCCTATGATAGGCTATAAAACAAGCCTCAATAAATTTAAGATAATTGAAATTATGTCAATCACTCTCTAGACAGTATAGGGAAAAAACTGGAAATAAACTCAAAAGGAACCTTCAAAACCATGCAAACACATGGAAATTAAATAACCTGCTTCTGAATGAGCACTGGGTAAATGACGAAACGAAGTTGGAAATTTAAAAATTCTTTGAACTGAACAACAATAATGACACAACCTACTAAAACCTTTGGGATACAGCAAAGACGGTGCTAAGAGGAAATTTCATAGCCCTAAACGGCTACATCAAAAAGACCAAAAGAAGGACATACTGACATTCTAAGGTCACACCTCAAGGAACTAGAGAAACAAGAAAATCCAAACCCAAACCCAGCAGAAGGAAGGAAATAACCAAGATCAGAGCAGAACTAAATGAACTTGAAACAAAACAAAACAAAAAACACAATACAAAAGATAAATGACACAAAGCTGGTTCTTTGAAAAGATAAATAAAATTGAAAGACCAATAGCAAGATTAACCAAGAAAAGAAGAGGGAAAATCCAAATAACCTCAATAAGAAATGAAACAGGAGAAATTACCCCTGACACCACTGAAATACAAAAGAACAGTCAAGGCTACTATGAACACCTTTATGCACGTAAACTAGAAAACCTAGAAAATATGGATAAATTCCTGGAAAAATACAACCCTTGTAGCTTAAATCAGGAAGAATTAGATACCCTGAACAGATGAATAACAAGCAGCAAGATTGAAATAGTAATTTAAAAATTACCAACAAAAAAATGTCCAAGACCAGATGGATTCACAGCAGAATTCTACCAGATACTCAAAGAATTGGTACCATTCCTTCTGAAACTATTCCACAAGATAAAGAAGGAACCCTCCCTAATTCATTCTATGAAGCCAGCATCACCCTAATACCAATACCACGGAAGGACATAACCAAAAAGAAAACTACAGACCGATATCCTTGATGAACATAGATGCTAAAATCCTTAACAAAATACTAGCTAACCAAATCCAACAACATATCAAAAAGATAATTCAACATTATTAAGTGGGATTCATACCAGGGATACAAGGATGGTTTAACATACACAAATCAATAAATGTGATACCCCATATTAACAGAATTAAAAACAAAAATCACATGATCACCACAATAGATGCAGAAAAAATATTAAACAAAATCCAGCATCCTTTTATAATTAAAACCCTCAGCAAGATCAGCATACAAGGGACATACCTCTATGTAATAAAAGCCATCTATGACAAACCCACAGCCAACATAATACTGAATGGAGAAAAGTTGAAATCATTCCCTTTGAAAATGGGAACAAGACAAGGATGCCCACTCTCACCACTCCTCTTCAACATAGTACTGGAAGTCCTATCCAGGGCAATCAGAAAAGAGAAAGAAATAACAGTCACCTTAATTGGTAAAGAGGAAGTCAAATTGTCACTGTTTGCTGATGATAATATCATTTACATTGCAAACCCTAAAGACTCCTGCAGGAAGCTCTTAGAACTGATAAAAGAATTCAGCAGAGTTTCCAGAAAATAAGATTAATGTATGCAAATCAGTAGCTCTTCTATACACCAACAGCGACCAAGAGGAGAATGAAATCAAGAACTCAACCACTTTTACAATAGCTATGAAAAAATAAAATACATAGGCATATACCTAACCAAGGAGTTGAGAGACAAGGCAAACTACAAAACACTGCTGAAAGAAATCATAGATGACACAAACAAATGGAAACACATCCCATGCTCATGGATGGGTAGAATCAATATTACGAAAATGACCATAATGTCAAAGCAAGCTACAAATTCAATGCAATCTCCATCAAGATACCACCATCATTCTTCACAGAATTAGAAAAAACTGTTCTAAAATTCATAGAGAACCAAAAAAGAGCCTGCACAGCCAAAGCAAGACTAAGCAAAAAGACCAAATCTGTAGGCATCACACTACCTGATTTCAAACTATACTATAAGGCCATAGTAACAAAGACAGTGTGGTACTGGTATAAATATAGGCACATAGACCAATGGAACAGAATAGAGAATCCAGAAATAAACCCGAATACTTACAGCCAACTGATCTTCAACAAAGCAAACAAAAACGTAAAGTGGGAAAAAGACACCCTTTTCAACAAATGGTGCTGTGATAAATGGCTAGCCACATGTAGGAGAATGAAACTGGATCCTCATCCCTGCCTTATACAAAACTCTACTCAAGATGGATTAAGGACTTAAAGCTAAGGCCTGAAACTATACAAATTCTAGAATATAACATTGGAAAAACCCTTCTAGACATTGGCTTAGTCAAGGATTTCATAACCAAAAACCCAAAAGAAAATGCAATAAAAGCAAATATAAATAGCTGAGACCTAATTAAAGAGCTTTGAGCAGCAAAAGGAACAGTAAGTAGAGAAAACAGCCCACGGAGTGGGAGAAAATCTTCACAACCTATACATCTGATAAAGGGCTAATATCCAGAATCTACACCAAACTCGAACAAATCAGTAAGAAAAAAATGAACAATCCTATCAAAAAGTGGGCTAAGGACATGAATAGAAAATTCTGAAAAGAAGATATACAAATGGCCAACAAACATATGAAAAAATGCTCAACATCACTAATGATCAAGGAAATGCAAATCAAAACTACAATGCAGTACCACCTTACTCCTGCAAGAATGGCTATAATCAAAAAATCAAAAAACAGTAGATGTTGGTGTGGATGTGGTGAACAGGGAACACTTCTGCACTGCTGGTGGGAATGTAAACTAGTACAGTCACTATGGAAAACAGTGTGGAGATTCCTTAAAGAACTAAAAGTAGAACTACCATTTGATCCAGCAATCCCACTACTGAGTATCTACCCAGAGGACGTCATTATAGAAATGATTATAAATTATACTTGCACACATATGTTTATAGCAGCACCATTCACAATTGCAAAATTGCAAATGCCCATCAATCAATGAGTGGATAAAGAAACTGTGGCATATATATATATAATGGAATACTACTCAGCCATAAAAAATGAGTGAATTAACAGCATTTGCAGTGACCTAGACGAGACTGGAGACTACTATTCTAGGTGAAGTAATTCAGGAATGAAAAACCAAACATTGTAAGTTCTCACTGATATTTGGGAGCTAAGCAATAAGGATGCAAAGGCATAAGAATGATACAATGGGCTGGGCGTGGTGGTTCACACCTGTAATCCCAGCACTTTGGGAGGCCAAGGTGGGTGGATCATGAGGTCAGGAGATCAAGACCATCCTGGCTAACACAGTGAAACCCCATCTCTACTAAAAATACAAAAAAATAGCTGGGTGTGGTGGCGGGTGCCTGTAGTCCCAGCTATTCAGGAGGCTGAGGCAGGAGAATAGCGTGAACTCAGGAGGCGGAGCTTGCAGTGAGCCGAGATCATGCCACTGCACTCCAGCCTGGGCGACAGAGCAAGACTCCGTCTCCAAAAACAAACAAAAAAAAGATACAATGGACACTTTGGGGATTTGGGGGGAAGAGTAGGAGGGGGTAGAGGGATAAAAGACTACAAATATGGTGCAGTGTATATTGCTCGGGTGATGGATGCACCAAAATCTCACAAATCACCAGGAAAGAACTTACTCATGTAACCAAATACCACCTGTACCACAATAACTTATGGAAAAAATTTAAAAAATATATTTTGTTTAGTGTATCTACCTTAATGAATTATCTTAACTGGATCTGGATAATTAGCAGCAGCTTCTTGATTAATAGTTGCTGCTTCACCTTTCACTTTTATGTTATGGAGATGGATTTTCTTTCCTTAAACCTCATGATTCAACCTTTACTAGCTTCAAATTTAATTCTGCAACTCCCTCACCAATCTCAGCCTTCATAGAATTGAAGCGTTAAGACCTTGCTCTGGATTAGGCTTTGGCTTAAGGGAATGTTGTGGCTGGTTTGATCTATCTAAAACCTCCTCCATATCAGAAATGCAGTAAGGATGTACTACTTTCTTATCGTGTGTGTTCACTGGGGATCACTTTTTTTGAGAACATTTTTGCATTCATAACTTGGCTATTTGGCACAAGAGGCTTAGCTTTCAACCTGTCTCAGCTTTTCACATGCCTTCCTCACTAAGTTTAATCATTTCTACCATTTGATTTAAAGAGCTAAGCAAGTCTTCCTTTCACTTGAACACTTAAAGCCCGTTTGTAGTATTGTTAATTGGCCTAACCCCAATAGTGTTTTGTGTCAGGGAATAGAAAAGCTCAAAGAGAGGGAGAGAGATGGGGGAATGACAGGTCAATGGAGCAGTCAGAAAACACACATTTATTGATTAAGTTTGCCATATTTTGTGGGCACAGTTTGTGGCACCCCCCAAAAATTAAAATAATAATATCAAAGATCACTGATTACAGATCATTATATCCAATATAATAATAATGAAAAAAGTTTGAAATATTGCACGCATTACCAAAATGTGACTCAGAGACATGAAGTGAGCACACTGTCTTGGACAAATGCCACTGATAGACTTGACTGATACAGGATTGCCAAAGACCTTGAATATATATTTTTAAAAAGCCATATCTGTGCAGTACAATAAAGCAAAAGCAATAAAACAAGTTAGGCTTATATTTTAGATTGTGCTTTTCTCTCAAACTTTTAAAAGCAAGTAATTATTAAGGTTCTTTCTTGGTAACTCTATGCCTCAGCATTAGCATATGCAATACAATTTGTTTATTTTAAGTTAAAGGTGATGACTGGTCCCCATCTCTATAGATTCTCTTTGGTTGAATCAAATGCCAGAAGCTCACACAAATAAAAGTAGGAATAAAAGCAATATCACGATCCTTATTTCTCAATAACTGAATATGGTTTCAAAACTGATCTCCTTTTCCATTGTGGTAGGGTGACAAGCCCAGGCAGTTTGGGGTTTTCCTGTTTAAACCAGATTTCATCCATATTGGAAGAGTTTTCCTAGGACTGTGCTGATACCCAGTGAACCATGCACTAACCCACTGGGTCTTGGTCATCAGTCTTTGAAATTTCTGTTGCATCATCTCTGTGTCAGTCTGCAAGCACCTTCTTTCTGGAGGCTCTCTTAGAAACCCAAGCACATTCCTGATTGTGTGGAATTGCAGTCCTACCTCCACACTACAAACGAGTGCCAGAAAGCTCTCCTAGGCCCTCTCTACATAGGCATTTCCAGTTCAGGCTGCTCCTGTCTGCATTTGCTTCTCAAGTCCAGAGAACTTTGGTGTAGTGGGGAGAGGTGGCTCTTATTCATCTGGAGTCCTAGTGACTTTCTCTTCCCCTCAGGAAACAGAGCTTTAATGGCCAGCAACAGCAAGCTTCCCTTTTCTGATTTCTGTCTCAAATCATTTTCTTGAAGTAATTATTATAGATTGGTCAACCTAAGTAAATGGGGAAAATGTCTACGGTATGAAAGAAAATATTGGATAGAAAACAAATAAATACTGAGGTTTCTGAAATGTAAATAGCTTTGTAGGTTATTCAGATGTGCAGCCAACATGCAGACCCAATGTCCTACATGTTCTACTTTATTCATTTTATAAATGCCATTTATCTCCCATCATGTTTAAATTCATGGTTCTCATAGTTTTGCCTCTGACATACCATATGACTCTGATGTCCATTTTTTCCTGCTTTACATTTCCACTGCTCTGCGTTAGCTTTATCTCAGCATAGCCAATAAGCAACTATTAACTTGGTTCAAAATTTATATTCCTCCTCAATTCCCAATCTTGGGAAATGGCATTTACCTAACATTTGGTCTAGGAAACTTCAAACTAGCCTTCCATTCCATAGCTCTATACCTCTACTCAGATGTTAAATGGCATAGATTCTGTGATCCCTTTCTAAGACAGACACTGCTTATTCTCCACTCTAACTGCTAACTGACATCTTATAGTGCAGTATATTGCATTTGTGATTTAACATGCATAATCCAAACTGATCTGTATAATAACTCTGTGATGTGGGAGAGGGAGAGATTGTTATCACCATTTCACAGGTAAGGAGCCTAAAGCTCAGAGGACTGATGTTTGTAAGCTCAAAGTAAGTCAAAATCAACAACTCTATGCACTTTCTCTTGGGCTTAATGATACGAGAGGAAAATCATACTCAGTTTAAGTGGAAAATAAACATATATATAAAGTTATCCTATATATTTGACCCTTGAACAATGTGTGGGTTAGGGGAACTGACTCCTTGCATAATCAAAAGTCTTAACTACTAATAGCTTACTGCCGATCAGAAGCCTTACCAATAACACAAATGGTTCATTAGCACATATTTTGTATGTTATACCTATTACATATTTTATTCTTACAATAAAATAGAGAAAAGAAAATCTATCCAGAAAACCATACAGAAGACAGAAAATAAATGTATTATTAATTAAGTGGAAGTGGATCATCCTCGTCCTCTTCATGTTGAGTAGACTGAGGAAGAGGAAAAAGAGGAGGCATTGTTCTTGTTGTCTCAGGATGGCATAGAAGAAAATCCACATATAAATGGGCCTGCCCGGTTCAAGTCTATGTTGTTCAAGGGCCAACTGTATGTACAGACAGGTAGATGTATTCAGATTAATAAATTAACTGATCTATCTCTGGAAGTGACTAAATTTCTCACCTCTCAAAATGTCAGGGTAACCTCTGGATACACCCATGTGTAAGAACCTTAGGGCTTTCACTACCTCTGTAAGAAACACTTTTGTCTCTAGAATGGTGGCTTGTCTAAAAATTTTATGTTGCTCATTTGCTTATGTTCCACTTAAATCACTTCAATATGATTTTCCTCTGATATCTTCATCAGTATTTACGTGTTTCTCCAAAAATTTGAGTTTAGTTAGAAGGAAATAAATAAATCCATATTAGGAGAATTTAATAATATAAAACCCACACATTTGCCTTTGTTTTTAGTCTGAGGCATTCCAACTTAGCCTTAATGTGTGCTACTTTTTTTTATTTTTTTATTTTTTATTATTATACTTTAGGTTTTAGGGTACATGTGCACAATGTGCAGGTTTGTTACATATGTATCCATGTGCCATGTTGTTTTGCTGCACCCATTAACTCATCATTTAGCAAATGTGTGCTATGCTTTGTGCAGCTGTTATTTGCCAAGTCCTGAAATGAGAAATTTCAACCACAGGAAAGGCACGTGGCCAGAGACGCACGAGCAGATGAGTTTCCATCCCCGCATGTGACCTGCTTCTATTGGTAGCTCTGTGGGTTGATTTTCTGAGCAAATGAACAAGCTTACGCAGCATATCCCGGGGCAAACCACTGGAGGCGGGAAGAACATGATCCTCCCTTTGCTTTACCTGTTTTTTCCTCCTGTATGCTTGGTGACAATACTTCATGGGCTTCTCAACTTGATCCAATCTGAGAATAAGGTTTGCCCTTGAGCAAAAGGTCTTAGAAAGTCTTCCAATGTATGCTCGTTCTGGAAAAATTGAAGAAATGTATCACTAAAGTGGTACAGAGTTTCATAGAATTCATAAGGAAAGGAAAATCGTTGGTTTATAAAGTGTTTATTTGTGGAAGAAGGAAAGCTCTGGGACCTATTTTGCTCCTAACAAATATGTGATAGAGAAGAGAATTAAACGTTAATTCAAACTTAATTATACATTAAAAGTGAGAAACCAAATGGAGTCTTGCTTAAGTACTCCACATGCTCAGCTAAGTAATATAAAGTTATATTGCCTTTTCTTGACAAAATTTACTTCCCAGAGGAATCTTGTTCCTTTGTTCATTGAGATTGCTTCATGAATGAAAAGCAGAACGCAAGAATGATGCTAAAATATCAGCACCAAGAATGTACCATCTCATATAGTCTTAGTGCAAATGTTCTCCAAAATAGCATGCTTTGGCATAAGAAAAAAAAATCTTATTTACAAAAGAAGAAAAAAAATAACTACATAGCAGATTGGACCTGGAAGTATCCAATAAAAGGACAGTGGTAGAAATCACAATTCTGTTGGCAGCGCAGAGACAAAAATAATTTATTATGGGACTCCAAACAAAAGAGAAACCAAAAAATGAACTTGGAGGCTGAAAATTCTAGTTCTGCCACTGACTCCCAGACCATGGGCAGATCATTTAAGCTTCCCTGGCCTCTGCCTCCTCATCTCTAAAAAATTGGCAGATCCCATCAGAAAGCACTGTGTTATGGTTACACAAAGGTTCACAGTATCTGTTCCCAAACATCCTGTCTTTCACACCATCCTACTCTGCAACCTCTCACGTTCTTTTCCAATAATCCCAGAAAACTGCAGGGCTGTAGCCCCACAACGGACTCTCTTATCTATAAGCAAGTGCTATTTTCTTCCTCGCTTATAGAGGTAGGCATCTTTTGTTGCTGAATAAACCATACAACCTGAGAGGGCCTTTCCTGCTTTCCCTGATAGTGTTTGATGCTTCTTCTTCTTATAGCAGAGTGTCCAGATTAAATCCAATATCACTGTAGCATTTCTAATTTTCCTTAAAACTCTTCCTCAGTTAAGTGTTCCCTGATTCCCCCAGTTATTACAACTTTTTCTTTGTATCTCAACTGCCTTTTGTTCAGTGTTCTTACTGTGCTTATCTCATTGCATTGCACTAATTTGTGTATGTGACTCACTCCCCAACATTTATTAAATGAATTGATGAATAAATGAAGGCACTGAATCGAGCAATAATGAGGCCAAGGAGACTGGAGTGAAGCAGGGTAATGGGGAGTACGCTTCAGCTTAATCCTTCCCCAGCAGTTAACTGCATCCCTCACCCAGACCCCACAAAGCACATATTCAAAGCAACCAGTGTTATTTCTTTTTTGCCCAAAAAATACCAGTATTGCTCCAAGGTCAACCTGTGTAGAAATCAGCTTTTGATTTTTGTAAAGATAGTATTAGAGAAAACTCAGTTGGCTTGGTACTCAATTTTTCCAGACCTAGAAGCAGCAACAGGAATTTTACACCCAGCACCAGAATCACCTAAGATTTGAATCGTCACCCTTTCCTTCAGCCATCCACACTGCCAGCCTAGGGAGAAATGTTTCAAAAACTGAGAAGAGGTGAACAGAGCGACATTCTGGTGGCATGTGGAAGATGAGATGTAGAACCAGCGCATTTGAAGAGAATAATTGCAAGTCCCTAGAGCCTCATCGTGCAGGTGAAAAACAGTTACATCCTCTCTTTGAACACATAATCAAAAGCACATGGTGAAGAAAGGTCAGCTAGAAATGGATACCTTTATGTCAGTCTGGGAGGTATTTGATCTGTCTCCAAACCCAATCTAAACTCAAATTTTTGAGCTATCTCTTGCCTTCACAGAAGGAGAAGCTTCCTCTAACACAAGAATCAATGGATTAAGTGGCTTGTCTGCAAATGTTGAAGGTCTTTGTAGAGAGGACTCTGTCTTATTTTGTTCTTCATCCTCTTAGCCTATTACAGAGCCACACACATCATGCTATCAACACGTCTATGCTGAATTAACCAAGTTTAAAGCACTGAACTGATGGACTCACATACATGTCTGGATGGTAAAACAATTGCCACTCTCTTCTTTATCTCTTAAGACCATTTCTTTTCCTTTCTTTTTCTGTGGTTATTTTTTTTCTTGCTGTAGATTACAAAGAACTAGGGATGAGAATACATTGTTTTCCTTTTGGTTTGTAAGCACATACATTATTGATATGTTTTACTGGAAAAGACAAAGCTAAACTTGCAACTAGATGATGCTGGTAGAATTTGATTGGAATAATAGATGGAAGGTAAGTCCTACCATTCTAAAAGGAAATACACACACACACACAAACACACACACACCTCACATCCCATTAATCTGTTAGTAGCACTACAAGTTTACACTACAAAGCCAGTCATTTGCCCTTAGTCTTTATTTTGAAACAAATTTATTGATAGGTTCTTTCCAATGATAAGACATAAGACGAGCATGAGGTTAGTGATAGGTGGGAGGACAGAGGCCTTTTGAGCTTGTAGCTTCCCAGACAAGGTGTGTGCACAGTCCATGCACACCCTAACACTTCCACCAGGTTGACCAGTGCTATCTTCAGAAACTATGCTAAGCTCTTATCTGTGCTAATACATCTAGTCTTCCCAGTAGCACTGTGAGACAACTACTATTGTTGTTTACACCACACAGAGCAAGAAACTGAAACCAAAGAGGGGAAGTCATTTTCCAACAAAGAAACTAAGTGGAGGATCTGGGGATCAAACTCAGACAATTAGCACATGTCTGTTAAAAAATAAGTGCTGAGACGGGAACTTCTACCTTGCTGCCTCTGATTAAAGTTAGTTAATCTTGCTGCCTTTGAGTGAAAAATTATATATACATAATAGTATATTATATATTTATATATTTAATATATATTTATTTAAAATATATATTTTTAATATATTATATATATAATAGAGCCTGTGATGTGTGAGTTTCTTTATTTTTCTAAAATCCTCACATTTTCTTTGGTCTCATATATATATATATATATATATATATATCTTTCCATCATATATATATATATATGTATATATATAGTGAAATATATATATAGTGAAATGTTTCAACAATGCAGCCAATAATAAATAGATACATGCATACATACATACAGTATATGTACAACAATTTTCTTCATAAACTTTCTTCTTCCAAATGATGTTTCCCTGTCCAGTCCCACCCTCAACCCTGTATCCACTGCTCTAATTTGAGGCCTTGGATTCCTCAAATACAAATAGACACTAAAAATAGGGAAGTTATTGATTTTTTTAAGAGAATAATAGAGGCCCCAGAGCTACAGAGCTTTGGTTCTAGAGGTCCTAAATGTTTTATTTAGTCAGAAAATCACAGGGCTATCCTTCAGGTAATGTAACATCTGGTTAAAACTCTACCACTAACTAGCTGTGGACAATAATTAATTATTTAGACTTTATTTTCTTTAGTCATAAAATGAATGAGTTCTGTGATGTGTGAGTTTCTTTATTTTTCTGAAATCCTCACATTTTCTTTGGTCTTTTATTAAATGAAAATGAGATGAAATGCTAAATGGTAAAATAATATTAATTGTAATATATTTTGAAAATTATGTTAGTGTAATTTTTCACAAGGCTTGATATACAGGTTAAAAGTTTTTATTATGTTACTTTTAAAAAAGTACTAACAATATACTAGTCAACAATTTTTGTTGTGTTACATTAAAAAAAGTCCTATCACGAAAACACTGTTTCTCTTCTTTCCTTAAAAGTTCTTTTTTTTTGTTTTTTTTTTTGTTGAGACGGAGTCTCACTCTGTTGCCAAGTCTGGAGTGCAGTGGTGCAATCTTGGCTCACCGCAACCTCCACCTCCCAGGTTTAAGTGATTCTCCTGCCTCAGCCTCCTAAGTAGCTGGGATTACAGAAAAACACCACCACGCTCGGCTAATTTTTGTATTTTTAGCAGAGACAGGGTTTCACAACTCCTGGCCTCAGGTGATCTGCCTGCCTCGGCCTCCCAAAATGCTGAGATTACAGGTGTGAGACACTGCGCCTGATCAAAAATTTTTATCTTTTTGCATATTAACCAATTTTCTGCATTTTCTTGAAATATCAAGTTTCAGTTTTTCCTGGACATACATCAGCTATCCCTAGTTTTCTTATGGCCTACTTGAGTTCACAGATCTTATTCTGATTGTAGACTACACAGCCCATGAAATGTTAGTAAATAGGTAAAAGTGATCAGTAAGGATAAACAATAGATGTCAGATGGAGCACCCTTGTTCATTGTGAGTTAAGCAAAAAAATCATCCATTCCAGAAATATTTATTTGTTGGTGCCGCTATCTGCTGAACAGAGTTCTAAGCATTGACGATAGAGACAGACAAGTTATTTGTTCCCACAGAGTGTACATTTCCGTGAAGGATGCAGAAAATAAATAAGGATACAAACAGAATAATTTTGGGGGGAGCAAAGGGTCATGCAGAATTAAAGCAGAGTGATTTAATAGAGAATATAGGTAATTATTTTAGATGGTAGATTTAAAAAGGTTTCACAGTGGAGCTGAGCTGACATCTAAATGATGAAAAATAAATTCAGGTAGAAATGGGAAACCAGCAGGTCTGTAGGGATTTAGAACCTTGTAGGACACAGTGAGACATGAAAATTTCATTTTAAGTTAAAAGGGAGGTCAAGGGTTTATGTAGTAGGGTAAGACGATTTGAACATTGGATTTAAAACATTGCATTCTCCCTCATCCCAACAATCTATAGAAGTTCATTGTCTCACTCCAAAATACTCTTGAATTCCAGGGTTGGTTTTCCCATCCTTTCCATTTGTTAGAATCCATATCTCCTTAGATGACATCTCATAGCCACAATTAAGGTTTCCTTAGTAATTTACCAAAAATAATACATTTAAACAAATGTATGAAGATTTTTAAGGAAAACAAAAGAAGAATTCATATTACAGCAATCCAGAAAACATCCAATTAACTTCCTACCTAAATTCTTAAAATGTATTTCAGCCATCCCACAACCATGATATTCTTTGATTTTAACTAGTGTTACCTGCTGTCCATTCTGCTAAATTTTTCTTTATAGTCACATTTTAAGAGGTGAAGCCAGCTGGACTTCTGGGTCGGGGGTGGGGTCTTGGATAACTTTTCTGTCTAGCTAAAGGATTTTACACCAATCAGTGCTCTGTGTCTAGCTAAAGGTTGGCAAACTTAGCACCAGTCAGGACTCTGTAAAAACGCACCAATCAGCACTCTGTAAAATGGATCAATCAGCACTCTGTAAAATGGACCAATCAGCAGGATGTGGGCAGGGCCAAATAAGACAATAAAGGCTGGCAAGCCAGTAGGGGCAACTCTCTCAGCCCCACTTCCGCCTTGTGGAAGTTTTGTTCTTTCGCTGTTCACAATAAATCTTGCTGCTGCTAACTCTTTGGGTCTGCACTACTTTGTGAGCTGTAACACTCACTGTGAAGGTGTGCAGCTTCCCTCCTGAAATCAGCAGACCAAGAACCCCCCGGGAGGAACAAGCAACTCCAGACACACCACCTTTAAGAGCTGTAACACTCACTGCGAGGGTTTGCAGCTTCACTCCTGAAGTCAGCGAGACCACGAACCCACCGCAGGAAGAAACTCCAGACGCATGTGAACATGGGAAGGAACAAACTCCGGACATGCCATCTTTAAGAGCTGTAACACTCACCGCGAGTGTCCCCGGGTTAATTCTTGCCAGACCAAGAACCCACCAGAAGGAGCGAATTCCGGACACATTTCTTTTTTCCTCTGCAATGATTGGACAAGTAGTTGCAAATTTCTCTTTTTCTACATCATGTAACACTTCAACACTATAATACTTTGTTGATTTCCTTTTTATAAATTAGATTCTCAAATTTGTAATGCTTAGTCATCAAAAGGAGTCTTATTACTCACCATCAGTGGAAGACAGTTTTTTTGTTTTTGTTTTTCCTACTAAAGAAAGTTTCTACAGTTTATTGAAAGTTTCTAGACAATGTTATTTTATTTAAGACCCTAAGTAAGGCTGGGGCAAACTGTCACTATTTTGGTTTTTCATGTTTGTTAGACTTCTTTACGATCACCTGGGATCAATAGCAATGGAATAAATGGATCTTTCCAAATCAGCTGAATGTATCACAACATAGAGAAACAGTCCAGCTAACTTTACTGATATTTTCCATTTTACTCTAGGTGATGATGGAAAACCTATTTCTCCTCCTTTTTCTTGGAAAACTTGCTGGTCTTTGTTTTGTTCAGTTTTAGTGGATGAATAACTTAGGAATACACTCAAATTATGCTCTTAAAAATAATATATTGTTTGAATTACAGTAGGATATACATTCACAGTTCACAAATTCTGGCTTTGCTTAATTACCATTTATTTTGTTCATCATTGGCATAAAAGGAAGAAATATCTTTGGGAGCATTTTTAGGGAATTGAAAATAATTTATTCAAATTCAACAGAGCAGGGGAAATGATACCCATTTTTTTCTTCAATTAATTATTTAATCTATTAGGTACACAATATTTAAAAATATGTGAAGATAAAGGAACTTGCCATTAAAAGATAAAGGTGCTTGCCATTATTTGAAAACTACACATTCATACAAATATAAAAAGATAGTACTAATCTTTTCATATAAATTGTGCATGATTACACACTTTGGATAGTCTTTGGGGAATTCCTTATCTCTGGGTGCCCTCTCACTACTTCTTTCTTCTCCACAGCCTCAGTTTATTTCTGCCAGCCTCTCTAGGCACGCAGTTCAGCTAGTATTTTTCCATCTAGTTTTCTGCTCCAGAGAATAGAAGGAAAAGTTTTTCTTTTCATGGATGAAAGTATGAGTGTTCTCCAAAAACCCAAGAGCTCTTTTCTAAAAAGGGCAGCAATTATCATCATTTTGTGAGACATTGTATTGAATTCTTTGGGGTCCCATAAAGGAGTGTAGAAACAGTTGACATTTAGGACATATTGGGAGGTGAGAAGAAATCTTAATGACCTGCTCCACAACATCAAGAAATGATGAAGAAAACCCTTGATTTTATTTATCTTGATCTTGCATGCTTATAATGCAAATTCCACAAGACTTAATTTCTGAATCAGAAAACCCAGGCATGATCAGTAAAATTCTGCTGAATTTCTTTGTTTTGGAACTTCATAAAGAGGACTGGGAATAGTTATAGACTTTTGATTACTGTTGATGTAAATACTCCAATTGATTCTTAAATCTCAAATACAGTTAGCTTCTCCTAGTGATCCCATGAACACTGTGAGCAATAGAAGCTTTCTGGCCTGAGCGCCTGACTATGAATTTGGTTCCATGGGAATGTTCTGTGTTCTCAGTTTCTGTTTCTGAATTTAGAAAGCCTGTGCATACAGATTCTGCAGGTTGGCTACATTGCATCCTTTGTAAATAGGCAATATGAATGGGCAGATTTTCCACTAACAATATTGATGTCTTCTATTTAGGCTAATAGAAAAAAATTTAGGGTTATATCATGTATGGTACTAGGGAAAGGTGTATGACTCCCCTGTGACATCCATTGTCACGTTCCCACATTCTTACTAGATGTGCTATCAGTAATCCAAGCTAGGGTTTACAGGGAAGACGATGCCATTTTATGGCGTAATCTGGCAGGCAGTGCCATTTTAGTTATCTTCTGAGCTGGACCGGTTCTACCTAGCTCCTGAGCCTACGGTCCACCTCCTCCTGGCCAAAAGCCTATCAGCTGTTCCTGGGTTCCCTTCCTCAGCAACAGGGATGTGCAGTAGCTTTGAGTCTGTGGCTGACTCTGTGTCATTCTCGCTCTAGCCTATTGGATGCACTTCCATGACTAAACGCTCCCTCAGACCTTAGCTCTCATCTTCAGCGAGTACCTGGTACTGTTTTAGAGCAGGCACAACTCAGAGAAGGCTGACTACTTAAGGTTAGAGTGCTCTTGGTGACTAAGGAGGAGTTAGTTGACCTGACACCAACATCTTCATTTAATCAATCATATTATGAATTTTCAGATTCGATCAATATTTATTACAAAAAAAACCTTGTTTAACCATCTTGTTTTGGTTATTCTGATAACCAAAACATGGGTATTTAGAGAGAAGCTGAGAGTTTAAAAGAATGCACAGTTCCAAACTGTGTGTGTATGTGTGTGTATGGGAACACAACTTGATTAGAAGATCACACTGATAACAGTTTTTTTTTTTAAATGGAAACACATATTGAGTTGCAGGTAAAATATTAATATTTCCTTTATATTCATGTTAATATATTTCATAGACTTAAATTATTAAAGTAAAATAACATTTGGATATTTGCTTATACATAAATTTGCTTATATATAAAGCATGTGTCCCAGAATTATTAACCCTAAAAACTAAGAGTAATTGATTTTGTTGCTTGGATTCCCAGCTCTTTATTATTTCAAAATTAAGGTCTTAATTATTAATATTGACCAGTCAAATTGTGTGATTAAATATGATGAATAAATAAGTTACAAAATATAATAAGGCCTCCCAATTAAGGTGTTTTTAAACACTGTGTGTGTGTGTGTGTGTGTGTGTCTGTTGTTACTGTTTTCTACTTTTCTCTTGCCTGAGTTCCAAGTGAATTGGTAATAAGGAAGGATGGGGAAAAACATCTAACATTAAAAAGAATGGGAAAGGGGCTTTGCAAAAAAATGAGAGATTTGAAGGTGCTGAGAGAAGAATCACTTCAGCCAAAGAAGTCCTAGCTCAGAACAAGGGCTAGAGGGGCCTTCACCACGGAGGCACCCATCTGTGTGGGAACCCCAGAGTAGAATTTGGAAAGACTCAAGGCAAGAACAAGAGTGGCCTTGAAAATTAGGGAATAAATGGAAAAACTTTCCACATTAAATCTAGGCCAGTGGTGCATATCACTATACTTCCCTTCACCCTTCCTTCTAGGGTGACTAAAGTTAGCAAAAATTTATTATATATGTCTAAGCAGCTAGAAGAGAGGACTTGGAATGTTCCACACACAGAGAAGTGATAACTACTCGAGGTGATGGACACCCCACACACCCTGACTTGATCCTTGCACAGTCTATGAATGTAACAAATACATCTACACAAGGACGCAATGTCCACTGAGAACAAGACAATTTCAAACTAATAAAACAATCGTTTATTATCTCAATATGTTGCACAAACTATCTAGGAACACTGGATAGAACATAACTCCACCCTAACAGGAGAAAAGCCAGTTAGACTACAAAGGTATAACTCTATTTAAGCCTAGAGAGCCCTCCATATCCATCTCCTTCCTTAAATATCAAATAAGAGCTCTTTCATAATTGCTTTTCCCTCCAGCCTTTCTAGTGCCAAAAGCCAGTTCCTCTGTCCTTGCCCATGTGTCTACAGCTGGGGCCTATCTTTTCTCACCTAGCTGTCTGGAGCTTGCTGAGAATGTTTCGTATTTTCTCTAGGACACTAACTTCTCCCAGGGAGAAGGTATAACTAATGTGTCTGTATACGGCCTTTAGAGGGATAGAACTAATAGGATATATGTATATATGAAAGGGAGGTTTATTAAGTAGAATTGATTCACACAGTCACAAGGTAAAGTCCCACAATAGGCTGTCTGCAAGTTGAGGAGGAAGGAAGCCAGTGGCGGATCAGTCCGAGTCGCAAAACCTGAAAAGTAGAGAAGCCGACAGTACAGCCTTCAGTCTGTGGCCAAAAGCCAAGAGCCCTTGGCAAACCACTTGTGTAAGTTCAGGAGTCCAAAAGCTGAAAAACTTGGCGTCTGATGTTCAAGGGCAGGAAGCATCCAGCATGGGAGAAAGATGAAGGCTGGAAGACTCAGCAAGTCAAGTCCTTCTACATTCTTCTGCCTGCTTTGCTCTAGCTGTGCTGGCAGCTGATTAGATGGTGCCCACCCAGATTGAGGGTGGATCTGCCTCTCCCAGTCCACTGACTCATATGTTAATCTCCTTTGGTAATACCCTCACAGACACACCCAGGAACAATACTTTGTATCCTTCAATGCTTCATCAAGCATTGAAGCATTAATCAAGTTGACACTCAATATTAACCATCACAAGTGCACCCCTTGTCAACTTGAACCAACATACATCTCCTAAAATCATACACAATCTTCAAATAAAGACAAAAATAAGGTCGTAATTAGTCATAATTACACCTAACATAATACAGCTATCCTTCATACAACCCAGTGTGCACTAATCCTTAACCTAGATGCTATTACATAAACACATTTAAATGCTGATATGAAGTCAATAAATCTTATGTCACACAATAAAGGGAAAAAGGAAATAAAATGAAGATATTCTCTTAGTACAAGTGTCTACGTGCACAAATGTGTTCTTAACAAAATAAGAAGGGACTACGCATAGCAGTTACAGTCACTCCTCATTTCTGTAACCTGGTCAAATGGTTGTTACTGGTATTGATGATTACCTTCTTCTACTACCCGTTTTTTATTCCCTTTGCCTTCAGCAAGCACCTCAGAAGGTCATGGGTATGTTTTTATTATTATAATTTCATATGTATGTGGTTTTTGTTTGTTTTTTTTTTTGTTTTGTTTTGTTTTCCTAGTGGAGTGACTCAAACCTTCATTCCTGAAGGGGCTGGATCATTTGTAGTCCAGCCTGGATTGGGTAGTTGTTGTTTCCCCTTGACCTTAATCACAGGGTAATACTAAGAGTAGCCATAAGGGATTTCCTATATTCCAAACATAGTCTTCCTTATCTCCATTGTGAAGTAGTAGACTAATTTCATCCTGATAGTCTGAGTCAGTCATCCCAGCCAACACTATAACTCCCTTTTTAGCCCATTGACTCAGAGGTAGGAGGAACCCAAAGTGTCCAGGTGGCAATCTTCACTTCCAGCTTAATAGAATTATTGTTGTGTCTCCTGGTGACAGCATCTCTCCCTCTGGAACTAAGACCTCTAGGCCAGCAGTACGTAATGTCACAGGAACAGGAAGCAAAAAGTTTGCTAGTGGGTCACCAGGGGTGATGGTGAGTGGTGCCATGTCCACTTCTGCCCCTTGATTCCTGGACCCATGAATCCTGGCTATGGGAGGAAGAGTACCATATACTGGATGCTGATTCAGAGCATACAAGGCCTTCTGAAGAACTTTGTTTCAGCCCTGCAAAGTATTGTCACCTAGACTTGTCATAGTAATTGTGACTTCAAAAGGTCATTCCACAGTTCTATCAATCCAGATGCTTCAGGATGATAGGGAACATGGTAAAACCAGTAAATTCAATGAGCTTGAGCCCACTGCCCCATGTCCCTAGCCAAAAAGTGAATGCCTTGGTCAGAGACAATTCAATGTGAAATACCATGATGGTGGATAAGGCATTTGGTGAGTCCATGGATAGCAGTCTTGGCAGAAGCACTGCATGCAGGATAGGCAAACTCATATCTGGAGTAAGTGTCTATTCCAGTGAGGACAAACTGCTGCCCTTTTCATGACGGAAGGGGTCCAATATAATCATCCTGCCACCAAGTAGCTGGATGATCACCTTGAGGAATGGTGCCATATTGAGGGCTCAGTTTTGGTCTCTGCTGCTGGCAAATAGGGCACTCAGCACTGGCCACACCCAGGTCAGCCTTGGTGAGTGGAAGTCCATGTTGCTGACCCCATGTGTAACTTCCATCCCTGGCACCATGACCACTTTGTTCACTGGGCAATGACAGGGGTGGCTGGGGAAAGAGGCTAAGTGGTGTTCACAGAACGAGTCACCCTATCCACTTGATTATTAAACTCCTCTCTGCTGAGGTTGCCCTTTGGTGAGCACTTACATGAGATATAAATATCTTCACAGTTTTTGACTACTCAGAGAGGTCCATCCACACCTCTTCTCCAAATTTCTTTGTCACCAATTTTGCAATCATGCTTTTTCCAAGTCCCTAACCATCCAGTCAAACCATTGGCTATAACCCATGAATCAGTGTAAAATCGCATATCTGGCTATTTCTCCTTCCAAGCAAAGTGCACAACGAGGTGCACTGCTCAAAGTTTTGCCTCCTGGGAAGATTTTCTTTCACCACTTTCCTTCAAAGATGTCCTACAAAGGGGCTGAAGATGCAAAAACATATCAACATATCATATAATATATGCTATATCAGGGCTCCCTTAAATGGAGCACTTTTTCTTTCATTGTTAGTTAATCCATTGCTATGTGCCTGACACTATTCCCATTGTTTGAGTTATAGATATGCAGAATATGAACCATGTTCCTGAAGGAAAACATAATAATCCTCCTCAAAATATTGAGGATGATTAAATTAAAGATACTAAAAGCATGGGCTCTGTTTGCCTGATTGCAGGGCATAAAGCTTTCCTCACTGGGGACAGCACTCGCTTCTCAGCCTAGAGACGATACCAGCAGGCACCAGAGGAATCTGAGAAACGATTTTACTATGTTCCCACATTTTCCCACCTTTTCAAAAAATGGAACTGTTCTGTTCTTTGTCTTGTCTCTATTTTGGACTTACGGCTCTTTGTTAAAATATTATTTAAGCAAGGCATGTGAGCCACTGCCTTGAGAGAGAACTACTTTTAAGCTAAGGCTTCTCCTGCAGTTATATAGAACACCAGAACTTAATCCTCCTAACTGGCTGTAATTTTGTATCCTTTAGTAATTCTCTCCCTATTCCTCCCCATCACCCCTTCCCAGCCCCTAGTTTGTTAAATGCTTTTAACACTTAAAATGTCAATACTGCTTCCTATAATCAGTTGTTCCTTTGTCAGAGAAAGCTACTAGAGAAAGTCACATATCAATAGAATCTCAAATGCTAATAGGAACATGGAACTAGTACTAGACAGATACTACATGTTTGCTGGCAGCTGAGGGCATGGTGTGTTCAATGTGGGAGGTAGGGTTTCCACTTAGTAAAAGTGCATAAATGAATACCCAGAGGGAAATGATATTGAGAGTTAACAGTGCGATGAGGGGTGTAGAAGTAGTTAATATTACGCAGAGACAGAGTCAGAGAAGGTTGAGCAGAATATCTCTTGTGGAGTTTAGCTTTAATTTTTCAGGCACTGGGAAGTCAAAGATGTGGTTTTAGCAATATAATTATATGATTGGATTGGGAACCTTTAAAGAAAAATCATTCTGGCATCTTTCTCTGCATACTGCAGTTCAAGTTGTTTATTCTTTTTCCATTAGGTTAAGATCTGCTCAAGGGTGAGGACCAAGTCTTAATCCTGAATCTCCAGTGAGAACCAAAGTGGGTGGCCATAGCAGGCGCACGTCTCCTGTTGACTGATAATGGATGATAATGGATGGTAACAGAAAGTCTCTTCCAGACATTTTCCACTTAATTATGTTTTAAAGTCCTCCTAGAACAATTTAACAGTGTGTATTTTCTCTCTCCAGTTAGACACATTGTTATTTATTTATTTTTTAGACAGACTCTTGCTCTGTCCCCAGGCTAGAGTGCAGTGGCGTGATCTCGGCTCACTGGAACCTCTGCCTCCCAAGTTCAAGTGATTCTCTTGCCTCAGCCTCTGGAGTAGCTGGGATTACAGGCGCACACCACCATGCCCAGCTAATTTTTTGTATTTTTAGTAGAGAAGGGATTTCACCGCGTTGGCCAAGACGATCTCGATTTTTTTTTTTTTTTTTTTTGAGGCGTAGTCTTGCTTTGTTGCCCAGGCTGGAGTGTAGTGGCACGATCTCGGCTCACTTCAAGCTCTGTCTCCTGAGTTCATGCCATTGTCCTGCCTCAGCCTCCCAAGTAGCTGAGAATACAGGTGCCCGCCACCACGCCAGCTAATTTTTTGTATTTTTTAGTAGAGACGGGGTTTCACCATGTTAGCAAGGATGGTCTCGATCTCCTGACCTTGTGATCCACCCGCCTCGGCCTCCCAAAGTGCTAGGATTACAGGCATGAGACACCGCACCCAGCCATTGCTATCTTTTTTTTAAGGGTAACATATTATGTTTTATTATTAAATTAAATATATATATATAAAGAGAGAGTCCCCTCCTCTCAATGCAGAAGACACAGGGCATCACTTATAAGGCAGTCATCGATTGGAGATATTGATCTATTGATAGGTTCCATCTTTTTTTTTGAGACAGAGTCTCACCATGTCACCGAGGCTGCAGTACAGTGGCACAATCTCCACTCCACTCACTGCAACCTCTGTCTCCTGGGTTCAAGCAATTCTCCTTTCTCAGCCTCCCAAGTACCTGGGACTACAGGTGCACGCCACCATGCCCAGTTAATTTTTTGTAGTTTTAGTAGAGACAGGGTTTCACTATATTGGTCAGGGTGGTATCAAACTCCTGACTTCAGTTGATCCACCTGCCTTGGCCTCCCAAAGTGCTGGGATTACAGGCATGAGCCACCGTGCCCGGCCTCTTTTCTTTAATATAATAGGTTAGCTGTTCTCATACAACATAATGACAGATTTTCTAAATGAAAATTTTCAGTGTCGTTAAAGCCCTGTCCAATTTCCCAAACATGTTTGTTCTTTTAAAGGCCAGGAATGCCTCTTTTTCACAGCTTGGACACAACCTTTATATTAGTTTGTCACTGGATGTACTAATTTTGATATATTTTGAAATAACTGATAGATCTTGAAAAGCACCAGTCTGACTTGTTTTCAGAATTAAATTCATGACATCTGTTTCTTCTGCAAATGTTGTGATAATCTAAAACCCAAGCAAGAAAGGAGAAATAAACCAACTTCTGTGCAGAACTATTTTCCTTAAAAGTATGAACTAATAATTTATTTATTATATCAGGGTAAAGCTTGTTGCAATAAATTATTAATGCATAACTGTATTTTTGTTGATATGGAAAACCTGTATCCAGCATTTATAAAATGTCACAGCTGTATTGTAAGTTATAGTGAAAGGCCATATGGGAGCACAGCTCCTAAAGTAGTAGATATTTAGCCTCACCATCGTTGTGAAACTTTTATTAAGCAGTTACTTCTGTATGATAATGTACAAGAAAAACACATAAGCCTAATGTCTGTGCTCTCAAGTGTTGTCACCTAAAATAGTCCTTGGGATTTATTGTTACTTAGTAAACAATTTCTGAACAGCATGACAGATACAGTGCTGGAACTTCAACACACAGATCTGTGTGGGTTGCCCTCAACCCCCTGGAGCGGTATGAAGAATGTTTAGTGAACAAGAGAGTTGTGTGACTCTGTTGGCCTCCCTGCCTTCTTAGCCTAATTCATTGAGATAGTATCATTCCTTCCTGGAAACAAGAAAGGCCTGGAGGGATCATCAGTGCATGCTGTGATACATTCCTCAGGGCAGGTGATGCCATAGGGCTTCTCTTCCTCCTCTTAGCTGTCGTTTTTCCGTAAGGAATAAATAACCACTGGGTACAACAATTCAGGCAATAGATCATTCAGCTTATTTCTACCAACCCACCAAGTCATATGCAGGCACAGCAAGATGCTTCCAAGTATGCTAGGCCAGCAAGATCGATTGTATTAACTCTACAAAACTAATTAAAAAAAAATTAGAGGCAGAGTCTTGCCCTGTCACACAGGCTGAAGTGCAGAGGTACAATCACAGCTCATTGCAGCCTTGAACTCCTGGGGTCAAATTGTCCTTCCACTTCAGCCTCTGGAGTAGCTGGAATTACAGGTGCACCAGTGTGCCCAGCTAAAACTCAACTCTTGATGTTCTCCCAAAAGGGAACAAACTTTGGCTGGAACTCCTTCATTCCACTCTCTGCTTATTATATTTGCGTGTAGTTTTATGGACTACTGCCTCTTGTTTTTCAGTTTTGCTCATAAGAGAAGCATATAAATAGTTTGTACTAAAAGATGGTATAATTCAACCCTTTAGGAAGAGAAGCTTAAGATGACCATGTTTCTATCAGATGGTGTCTGAGAAGAGGTTTAGGTAGAGCTCTGACAGACAGACAGGGGCTTGGGGTAGAGAGGAGTAGTCTCTGTGGTGAGAATAGCATGAGGGAAGACAAAGGACTTTCCTACAGGTTGCATGACAGGTAGTCTTTGGCTTGTTTGACTGGGGCATATGGCAAGTGTAGGGGTGTAGCACAAAGCAAGAATTGAACGTTAGAGGCCATCAAAAGGATCTAAATATGTATTTACTAAGTAACAATAAATTCAAGGGACTATTTTAGCCATCGAAAGGGTCTAAATACATATACGCAAACATCACATACACACACATTTATATATACACATTTTATATGTGTGTGTGTTTGCACATGTGCATATATAAATACATACACATGTTATATATATTTTGTGTTCATTTCAAATGCATATATGTATACATGTATTTATATATACATATATAGTATATATGTGTATGTGTGTGTTTGTGTGTGTGTGTGTGTGTGCATGTGTGCATGTGTGTATTTGAAATGCACTTCACCATTTAGGGAAACAGTGTAAAGATTTGACTTGTGCAAACAGATGTTGGGAACAAGCCTGAAATGAGCAGATGTGAGGAGAAAGAAGAGTCAGAACAAGAGGTGAAAAGGAGTACCTAGAAAGGAGAGAAGAAAAGAAGTGTTTGGTGCAGCATCATGTGCAGGGGTTGGGGCCTGGATTGTCCCCTGCTGTGTTGAAGGATTGAGAGAAGACAGAAAACGATACAGAAAAAAGTTTTAGATTTGAGAGGAAGAACTCATTGCTAATGTTTTCTTCTCAATTCCCCAAATCTGAACAAAAGGAACTAGATTTACACCCTGCAGAGAGAACGCCACTTGGGATTAAACAGGAAATAAGTGGGCTGAACTTTCATGTGTTGAAGGGACGCTGAGCTCGAGAACTCAAGAATGTGGAAACTCTTTTGATAATTTTATTTCACATTTCCATCTGTTAATTATGGGAGCTCTCTATATTTTCTTTTTCGTTTTTAAGTGATGCAAAGATGGCTTCCAACTTATTGGTTGTGGAAACAGTTTCATTCCTAGTCGGGGACTAGTCTGCCTTCCCTGTGATGGAGAGAAGCCACAGGAAGCAAAGCACTAAGGCTACTGCCTCATCAATATCAGCCTCAGGGCTCCTCAAAGCCCCAGCCTTTTCACATTTATCTCTTCCTGTTCTGTGTCAATTTCAACAGTGGGGAATGCCCTGGGGCTGAAATAGACACAAGATCCAAATGAATCAATGTCCTATAAGCCAAGTGCTATGCCTTCAAGCAAGGCAGAGCAATTATTACCCAACACGGGTGCCCCTGCTGGTTCTCAAGGACAAGCAAGGGAAGTGAATCCATCACAGCCCTGCCACTTAAGATGCATTTTAAACTGCAGTAGCCCTTCCGCACAGCCATCGTTCACTTATGCTCAGTGTCATTCTTTTGCATTCCTTCAACACTGGCAATTTGCACAAAGGAAACCAAGAAGACAAGGCACTAGGCTGGTGGGTTTAAAGTGCAATCTTAGTTAGGGATAAAACTGCTCTTAAGAGAGGAAGAAAAGCTCTGGTGTAGGAACATCTCTTGAGCATTTTCAGTTCGCTGCAAATTCTTCACCCCAGCACGTGTATTCCCACAATACATAGAAAGACGTTCTAGTTTGGTGTCCTGTCAGGCACTTAATTAGCCTCTGTTAAAGGATACTGAAGGGAGAAATGTAGCTATCCTCTTGAGATGATCCCATCCCGATGAGAGAGACAGAGAAGTAAACAATTATAATATTGGGTACTCACAGCACCGGAGACAAGAAGGAGTGCCAGGAGCGGAAAGGAGAGCCATTTTCCATATCTGGCAGGAGTTCCCGGGAGCACTTCCTGTCTACCAGGTAAACCTGAACTGACTGTTGAAGAACAAAGGAGCAAAGAAGAGTCAGGCAAGAGCACTGTGGGCGGAGAGAGAGAATACTGCATCTGGTGGAGTGTAATGGCTCATGGCTCATTGTGTGTTAACCATAGGGTTTCAAGAGGGCAAGAGATGAGAGATTCAGATAGAGGGGGAGACAGAGCAAGATACTGGTAAACCATCTGCAGAGCCATGGCCAGGGACAGGACCCCATTCAAATCCCAGGAGATCCATACAGGAGTTGTCAGCAGCAGTGACAGGCCAACACAAAACTATTCCACATAAGTGAAGGCTCTGTTCTTTTAAGTACTGAAAATATTTTATAGAATGATTTGTGAAATGCGTTATGCACTTCATTTCTCCTTATTTTTTTGGCCCCAAAATATTGCTCTTTCATCTGAACTCTAACCACTCTCAGTTGGTACTTGTTTTATGTTGTCTACTTAATGTCATAAGTTGTAATATTTTTACCTAACTGGCTTCTGTCTATCTCTCTTACTAAAATATGAGCTCCAAGAAGTGGCTGCTCTTTGAAGTTTCTTTTCTTGTTGGTTTTGACTATCCTCATCACAGGATAGAGTTGGAATCTCACCTAGGATGTATTCAGATGATATTTCCTGGAAATATTCCCTGATAACTGAGCTTCCTACTGTATTCCTGGCAAGTAGAGCTCCAGGACACAGTGTCACCAGGGAGCTTGGATCATCACAGAGGAGGGGCACGCCAAGTTCTCACAATGTAGAGCAGGAGGGCAGAGAAGATCTGAAGAAAAGTGCCTGGGGTGCATTTGGACTAGCTCTAAATTAACAGACCTTGTGATGCTTCCATTACGAAGAGCTGGTGTAAGAGAATTGGAAAGACATATAGCATAGACGAATGGAAATAAGATATAGATGTTGGAAATATGAGACTGGAGTCAGAGCCTGGAGGTGCTAGAATTTAAAAGAAGGGCTCTTACTGACTAATTCAGTCTGAATTGAAGGGGCAGTTAGGCACCAAAAATCTAGAAAGGTTAAGAAATTAAGTCATCAAAAATCTAGAGAGAAGTTTAGGTATACCTACTTATGACTCATATATATATATATATATATTTATACAGACACACATATATACATATATATTTACAAACACACAAACATATATATATATATATACAAACACACACACACACACATATATATATAGGGTTATGCCATTCTTCACCTGAAAAAAATATTTTTCACTAAATTTCCTTTGTACTTAGGGAGACATAAATATCCAGTATTTGGCAAGTACTGTAATAGAGGTAAACCAGGTTCTATGGAAGCATATGATACTCTCCTAAATCTGTTTGGTTAAGAGGGTTAACGAATGAAGGGGTCTGATCAAATCCTACTGGATTAGTAGGAATTATCCAGCTAAAAGGTAAGAGCACACACACGGCATTTTAGCTGAGAGAGTAACTTCTTCAGAGTTAACAAAACTTACAGCATGTTAGAGAAACTGCAAGTGGCTTGATATGGTTGGATACTAGTGTTAGAGGTGGATATCAAAAAATAAGGAATAAATTAGTAGAGAAATCAGCTTAATGTTATGCCAGATACCAATTTATTCAATCTTTTCAGAAATCTGTTTATGTCTAACCAGATTATTTAAAAAATATACATAACTGGAGGGGAATAGTTTTTGGTAAAAATGGGAGACTAGAAACCTCAAAAATTATTTGCTCCATAAAAGCAACAAGAATACTTACAAATGTTCGCAGAACAGATTTAACTGCTTATCAATCTGGATACACTTAATCACTAAATATGACCTCATGGGTCTTGTAATAATAAACAAGTCCATGTGAAACCTGTAAAATTTTTCTTGGAGTTAAAAATTGTTCTTCATTTTGACTTTCTCCTTTTATTAGTTTATGTAAATAAAATAATTTTTAAATAGAAAAAAAAGAAAACTTACAAATGTTGTCAGAAGAAGTTTTTCCAGAAATCTAGAAATTAACCAACAGCTTGCAGCAATCCTGAAAGTTTTTATTCAAGAAAAATAGCTGAATTTCAGGCATAACAGGGATTCTTGTACCTTTTTAACTTGTGCTGCTTCCGTTCCACACCTCCAACTCCAGGGTTCCTTGAAAACCTGCAGCCAACGAGCATGGTCAGTGGCAGTAGCATGGCAGCCACTGGGAAGCAGGAGATTGGGTACCCCTTCGAAGCCTAGTTCCCCTAGACTCGTCATTATTTGTCCTGTCTGACAGTCTCATGAAAGACCACACTCTCACGGCTCTCTTTATTTGTGCTGATGGAGCTCCCCTGGTGTGAACAGCCTTTTTCCTGGGGCATTTATAATAATAATAATAATAATAAGTGGCAATTGTTTAACATCACTGCTGCCTTAGGCAGTAAATAACAATTTGGACTAACAATAAGCTACTCCAAAAGTTTAAAAGAAAATTCTCGAGAATGAGATATCCATGGGAAGCTTTGAAAATCTGTGATGCATTCCTGTGATATAAAAGGTCACACACATACATGTTGCTCTACACATGCCCAGGCTGGGCATATGGTCCAAAAAATACCTGAAAGTGCTCCAGGCTCCTACCTCTGCTAACCTTGAAGGCACTGAACAAACAGGAAGTAAAGGCTCTGGCTTAGTGTTTGAAGGGTGCCCCAACTCACATAAAGAGCCTGCCAACAAATACTGGAAGACTTGTGGTTTCCAAGCATTAAAGGAAATGTGTGTCCAATCATTAGCTGACCCCTAAGATAACTGTGAAGAGATTTCATGACAGAAACATCATGGAATAGTTCAGAAGAAGTTCCTAAACAAACAACAATAATATTAAAACAAAAAGTAACACATCCTAAGGCAAGGAGATAATTTCATTTCCAAAGTTGCCACATTATATTATTTTAAATGTCCTGTTTTCAACAAAACAACAAGAAAAACCAAGGCTTGCAAAAATAAAAAAGGCTTGGCTTATACATAGAGACTAAAGGTTATCAAAAAACTATGCATTAGTAAGTCCACACATTGGAATTATTAGACATAGATTTTAATCAGGCATTTTAAATATGTTCAGACAAATAAAACTATATCTAAGAATAAACGTATAAGAACTGATATCTTACCAAATAGAGAATATCAATAAAGAGATAAAAATGATAAAAACAAATCAAATATAAATTCTGGAGTTGAAAGCTACAATAATTTAAATGAAAAATCCACTAGAGGAGATTAGCAGCAGATTTAAGCAGGCAGAAAAAGGTTAATTGAGGTCATCCTATCTGAGAAACAAAAAGAAAAAAGAATGGTGAAAAATCAACAGACAGAAATTCAGAAATGTGTGGGATGATCAAATGCACCAATATGCATACAATGGGATTTCCTGATAGCAGAGAGACAGGCAAAGAATAATATTTGAAGAAATCATGGCAGAAAGCTTCCAAAATGTAATAAAAAGCATTAATGTACACATCTCAGAATCTCAACATACTCTAAGTATAATAAATTCAAAGAGATCCCGGCCAAGACATATGATAATGACACTGTTGAAACACATAGACAAAGAGATTCATGAGAGGAATGAGAGAGAAGTGACCCTTCACATACAAGAAATCCTCTGTAAGAGGTATGAGTTGATTGCTCATCAGAAATAAATGGCGACCAGAAGGCAGTGGGACAACATATTCAAAGTGCTGAAAGGAAAAAAAAATGTTTAACAAAAATGTCTAGATTCCTCAAAATTCTGCTTTGTAAAGAATGGAGGAATTAAGGCATTTCTAGAAAATAAAAAAAAATGAGAAAATTTGGCACTAGCAATCCTTTCCTAAAAAATACTGAAGGGAGTCCTTTGTAAAGAAATGAACAGGCAGTTCATTCAGAACAATATTGAAATGACATGAAGACATCAAGAACACTGGAAAAGGTAAGTACATTGGTAAACATACAAGAGAGTATAAATACATTTTTATTTAACTTTGTTAGTCCTATCTGATTTAAAAGAAAATTCTATTAAGCAATAATTATAAATCATGATGGTTACATTATGCCAACTAGGCTAGGCCATGGTTCCTACTTGTTTGGCCAAACACTAGTCTAGATGTTACTGTGATGGTATTTTGTAGACGTGATTAGCATGTAGAGTCAGTTGAAATTAAGTAAAAAAGATCATCCTATATAACATGGATAGGCTTCATCCAATCAGTTAAAGGACTTAAGAGCAAAAGCTGACGTTTCCCCTAGAAGAAGAAAGTCTGGTCAAAACTGTAACAAATAAATGCTGCCTTTGATTCCAGACTGCCAGTCTGTACTATAGATTTCAGACTCAAGACTGCACCATCAACTCCTTTTATCTAGCCTGCTTGCTTGCCCTGCAGATTTTATACTTGCTCATATCCACAATCATATGAGTCAATTCCTTAAAATAAACATATCCTAATGGTTTTGTTTTTTGGGAGAACCCTGACTGGCAGTGTGCAAACATGTAGAGTTGATTCTCATTATTCGTTACAGATACGTTCTATAAAGTCATTGTAAATACTGATCAGCGAATATTAAACCATTGCTCCTAGCGTTAAGTTTTATCATATACATACTACATATATAACATAGATTGTAATTGCAAATTTTATAAACAACTCGTTTTGATAGATTCTATTTTCCTAATTTTACAAAATAGAAAGTTAGGTTCAGAAATATGAAATCAGTTGTCTGAGGTCATCCCACTAACAGTTGTCGAAGTTGATATTCAAATATCATTTAACTGGCCCTAAAGCTGGGGCTTCTTACACTGTACTACAATGCACACTACTGTTTCTATCCTCTGGTCATGTCTGCATGAGAGCCGAAACAAGAAGACAGAGCTCTGCCTTGTCCAACCTCATCTGGGAATGAGCAAGTTAAGAAGTTAAGTATATATCTATATATATATGCCTTAGTACCTGTTTATCAATGACCACGTAAGTGTCACTTGTATTGATTTGGGAGTTACAAATATATTTTAGCAAGTAGGGAAAAGTACAAATGCCATGAATAATGAGAATTGGGTACAATTTGTGACAATAAACACAAAAGAAGTTGGGAAAATATAGCTACCAAGAGCACAGCATTTTTATACTATAGAAATTATGTCGATATTAACACCAACTAAACTGTTATAAATTACGATGTTAATTGTAATCCCCAGGGCAACCACTAAAAAAAATAACTGAACAAACCAAGAAAAAGTAAAATATGAGAAGATAATTAAAATAATGCAGTAGGTAATGTCATTTAACACAAAAGAAGACAGCTATGAAAGAGTAAAGGAATGACGAAAACACAGAAAAGGAGGGAGTGGGGCGGGGCATAAAACAAAGAACAGAGAACAGAGAGCAACGTGGCAGCTGTAAATCCTACCTTATCAGTAGTTATATTAAATGTAAATACATTGATCACTCCAATTAAAGGGCAGAAAATGGCAAATAATTAAAATAAATTTAGAAAAAATTTAAAAAACACATTTTATCCAACTGTATGCTGGCTACAAATAACACACTCTAGATTCAAAAACACAAATCAATTAAATATAAAAGGAGGTTAAAAAAAATTCCATGCAAGTAGTAACCAAAAGTCAAGTGGAGTGACTCTACTGATATCAGAAAAAAATAGATACTAAGACAAAATTATTACTAGAGACAAAGAATGACATTTATGAAGATAAAGCTGTTAATCCTTCAAGAAGATATAATATAAACATGCATGTAACTGTCAAGGAAACCCCAAAACTGACATGATGAGAGAAATAGACAATTCAACAGTAATAGTGGGAGACTTCCATACCTTACTTTTAATAATGATACACTTAAAATAGCAGTCAGTTTACATATGGGTGCATGAATGATAAACACTCATTCATCCTGTGAGACACTGCTTACCTTCCAGGTCTTGCTGGAGGAAGCTCTCACATAATGTTTGGCCGAACTCTAGATTAGTCTTTCCCCACACTTTCATTCAACTTTAGTTTAAACTCAGTATTTGGGGGCTCTCTCATAATTAGGCATTTTTTATATGCCTCTCAGTCAACAAGATGAACTTTGAATAAAGAAAGCCTGTCTCTTTGAGCAGATGCTCTGGTCCAAGGGCACATGTTCAATGAATGTTTGAAGAATGATGTGCATATTCATTAACTATTATTCCATTTATAGCAAAAGATGAAATTGGCTGGGTTAGATAAAGATAAACCACATTTTAAGCAATTATAGCACTAAAAAGAATTTTAAGAACAACTCAGGCAATGTTCGCAAACTTCCAATACTTTCCTGTTAACTATGTTGCCTCTACAGCTAGAGCAGCCTGATAAATAAAGCGTAAACAAACTTTTCTTTAATTTTTCTATAACTGTTGGCATTATCTTTTTTTTTTTTTTTTTTTTTTTTTTTTTTTTTTTTTTTTTTGAGACAGAGTCTCGCTCTGTCGCCCAGGCTGGAGTGCAGTGGCGCAATCTCGGCTCACTGCAAGCTCCACCTCCCGGGTTCACGCCATTCTCCTGCCTCAGCCTCTCCGAGTAGCTGGGACTACAGGCGCCCGCCACCGCGCCCGGCTAATTTTTTGTATTTTTTAGTAGAGACGGGGTTTCACCGTGGTCTCGATCTCCTGACCTCGTGATCTGCCCGCCTCGGCCTCCCAAAGTGCTGGGATTACAAGCGTGAGCCACCGCGCCCGGCTATTATCTTTTATACTGCAACTTACCTCATCCAAGAGTTGGCATTTTGTTTTGTTTCATGTGATTTTTCCATTGCTGTGAAGTCAGGAATTAATAACTCAAGAAGCAGGAACAAATTATATGTCCCTTTTCTTTCCAGGTGAGCATTTAAAAAGTTTTGGGTTCAAAAATAACAAGGGTTTCAATGTCAGATGGTGGTACAAGAAATACCACAAGAAAACAAATGGAAAGATTGATACAGAAAAGTTTCTGTTTTCTTCATCAAACTCTCTGGTGAGTGTGTGTGTGAGTGTGTGTGTGTACTGCAGTGACACATAAACAATTTTATATCTAATGAGATATAAGTAATAAGGGCTGAGTTTTTGAAACAGCTGCAAAGAGATTATATGTATTATGCTTTCTCAGGTAATAAAACAGATCAAATACAGCTGAATAAAATTTCTTTTCTTTTTTCCATTTTCTCATTTCTGCTGATTATAAAAATAGCCATTCTCCTGGATTAGTTATAATAGACATTTTCAATAAAATCTTGTTACTGCAAGGGAATTAAGGAGCTTTTGTGCAGTAAAGAGCATCAGTTACCTTGTGATGGATTAAGAAAAGAGCAATTGAGATGGTCAATGTTGTATTTACCTGCCAGTCATTTTCAATCACTGTGACAGGGTGGGTGTCGTAGCAACTAGAGCTCTAAATCATTTTCCAATGAAGATTTCTAAGAGATCATTCCCATTGTCCAGGGACAGATGCAACTTTGTGTGTGTGTGTGTGTGTGTGTGTGTACATGTGCACACAAGACAGCATATATTCCATTTCATGCCATGCTTTTGTTTGTTTACTTGTTTTAGAGTGTTGGGGGCTATTATGGGTAAGAGAATCAGGGTGAGTTTCTGAGTGCTTGAAACTGCAAGGTTTTAGTGAAGAGCAATGTAAACTGTATTTATTTGTTCATGCAATGGTAATTTATTTGGGGAATTATTTTTATGCCAGGCACTTGATTCTTCATTCTCTCTTAAAATACAACAGAAAATTTGGGTCTAAAAGCATTATAAAAAACAATATATTCCATTCAGAAAACACTGTTTTTGTTTTAATAAATGGCCAAATAATCTACTTCTCATATGCTTACTTCTCAGAGCTCCTGAACAGTTGGTGACTAGCGGGTTATTTGGTGAGTTTCAGGAAGGGTTCTTGTCATAGTGTAACTGCCTCAAGTCCAGCTGCTTGCTGCTCAGAGGCCAAAAACACGAGAAGCAGGGTGTGGTGAAAGAAAAGCAACTTTATTGATCAAATGCTAGCAGATGGGAGATGACCAGTCTTCTTCCTCAAAGGAGCCATCTCTGCCTTCTGGGCTGAGGGGAGGGGGTTTAAGCAGGAAAACGTGAGAAACATGCCAGAGTGGTACAGAAGGGGTCTGCGTGTCTCTTTCCAATGGTAACCTTGAGTAATTGCCCATCTGGAGGTCTGTTTTGCATTATCCTGACTTGGGTCTGGTAGTGGTGGGCTGTTTGAAACACCCCTTAAGTGGGAGGATTCCCCAGCTGGGGCCCTCGGCCTGGTTTGTTTCAAAATTGGCCCCTAGAATTTCCACGCAAGTACAAAATTAGATAAGTGAGTACTGTTCGTGGAAGTCCCTCCCAAGAAAGGGAGAAACAAAGAGTTTCAAAGTATGTTTCAAGGGTGAAAACAAAAAAGAAAACAAACAAACAAAAAAGCTTGAAAATGCATTTTGAGGCTGGGATCCTCAGTTACAAGACTGGTCTGAAGACCAGCGGGGGTTCCTGACTTTTGCAAGAACTACAATGAGGTAAGTGTGCACCCTGAAGGCAAGGGTTTAGAGAATTTAACAGCAACTTGATATTGCTGCAAATCCAAGAACTGAATAACTTTTTTAAAAATCATTTTTTACCATGGTTTACAATTAATCAATTAAAAATGAAAACAAAAACAAAATAAAACACATCTGTTGTTCAGGAGAGATAGTTTAGGAGCAGCCGGCCAGAGTACTTTGCCTAGTCTCTTTCTTCCTGTTCTAGAGAGATATTTGCCTTCCTTAGTAGCACTTTTCCTAAGGCTTAACAGATTTCCTCAGATTGTTTCTTTTTTTCCTGGTTCAGCTATCTTGCGGCACTTTTCACCTTGTATATCAAAGGGGAATGTTTATAGCTTCCTTGGCAATTAAGGAAAGGATCTTTCTCATCTGTGTGCTACTATAAATCTAATACAAGTTAGAGTTTCTGGTATTGGGAAAATGGTTTGTATAAATTGTGTTTTATATTGAGCAACCAAAAGTTGAGGTGGAGAATTGTCATCATCTAATTCTCCTTCCCCAAGATAGATCATTTTTTTCATTAGACTTCCAGGAGGAGAAATAAAGCACTTAATCTAAAGCCTGATTAGTTCATATTAGCTATTCGTCTTATCTTTCTTCTTAGTAAACAAATAACACAAGGAGTGTGAAAATCTGCACCAAGTTTAATGTTAACAAACATGAGTTTTCATATTAGTAAAAGCTAGGCAATCACTTATTTCTATGCCTCTACTGAAGATATAACCTGCTTTAAAAAAAAGTACCGAAAAAGGCAAGGAGCACTTTTGAGGTGAGAGAAATATTTTCATGTATTTTGACTGCTCCAATGCTGAGATCAGTTTATGCTTGTAAGATGAGGGTTGTCACTAGAAAATAGCTAATTCACAAGTTAGACTATTTAGAGAAAAAGACTATTTATTTATTTTGATAACCTCAAACTAAGAAAAAATGAAGCAGTAAAGCAAAATATGTGGTCAGACTGTACTGTCTTATCCAGCATACCATGTGACATAGAACACAATATAGCAATATAAGTAGAAAAGAGAAACAGCCTATAAACATGTTATGGATATTCCTGCATAACTCTCCTGTGATGATGTGGGCATAGGTCTACTCTTTGGTGTTATAGGAAAGATAAACACACATGTTTCTCCAAAGCCTCTTACTTGGTGGATCTTATCAGAACCCTAGATTGGGGGATCCACAGAGCTGGCGTGTGGCATGGGGATGGGGCAAAAGTTGGGGCCCATCTACATACGTACTTTTTATTGGGCTCGATGTTAACATTTCACCATTGTCATTAGGTACAATTTAGCTCCATTTCAAGTCCCTATACTTGGCACTATATAGAATGATCCTCATCCCTATTATAGAATACTAGATTCCAGGAAATACTGCTGTAAGGAAACCTTTGGATTTTGTTAATAATCTTTCCCAAATGTTTTGAAATAAAGACCTCCTTTTTTCATATGACATGCATTAGCATCACCAAACGTAGCTTTGGTAATGCTCCATTCAGCTGGAACTTGCAGCACAAGGCAGGTGTCCAGTGCCAACTGCAGGGGAGGGCAAGGCTGGGGGGTGCATCTTCTAAGGGCGGGGTCCAAGCAAATCAAGTCTGAGACTACACTGGTTTGCAGCTGTGTTTACCAACAGCATGCAGATTCAGTATATGCTGGATAAGGAATGAGAATCATTATGAAGAGAAGCCATAAAAATGATGCTTACATATATATAAAATAATATTTAAATTCAAATGTGTAGAATAAAGTGAGCACAGAAAAGAAAGGAGAAAATGCAGAGCAGGTGACTAGTATTGAGGAAAGAGGGAAACTGGAAGTTTTGGGGAGAAGAATGGCTGAGAATAAAAGCTAAGATCTTCAGAGAGAGGTGCCTGTCTGACTTGAGGTGTGGACTTGGCCAAGGTAAGGTAAGGAAGCCAAGAAGCCTGGTTCTGCTTCTTATCTAATGGCTGCTAGCACATGGACCTTTGTCATGTTTTCCTTATTTTTAAACACTGGTTCTAAACACCAAGCAACTAGTGTCTGTTGCTCCTCCCTTAGTATACTTCTTACTCTACCTCTAAGCCCACTCTGCATTGAGACCTGGAAGGCTCCAAGAGCCGGCCTCCCACAGCATCTGACTGAAAGCTTTAATGCCTGTAACTGACAGCTGTATAAATGGAATTGAGGACTTCAGGGCAGGGGAAGGGATCAAAAATAAATTTACTGACAAAATAATAGTCGAGTTGTACGATGGTATGAAAAATTGCTGATGTTGTCAAATGTGGCATCTCTTTATTCCCAATGAGTAAAGTAGGCTCTTTAACACCAAAACAAGGGGAAAGGGCAGTTCTGTTGAGAAGTAAGTTGTGCGTTGATCGCTCTTTGGTGAGCCTGTTATGTACAGATCCTTCACCAGGCTTCTGACCCTTTCAGGTTAATCCACATCCCCTGGGGTCTGTGACAGTGCAGATGCCTTCTCAGTGTATCTAGGATGTAGCATGTGATGCTGCATTCCAGCACACTCGTATTGAGCGAGCCACGATGCTGGTCTCTAGGCCTCCTAGAGAGGAGCGGGGTTCTCAGCAGAGGGCCTGCCTTACCCACACACTGGAGAAGCCCCAGCAGAGGAAATAATTTACAGTCTCCCTCTGAACTCTCTCTGCAAGTTGCTTCTCACTCCTGGCTTCACTCTTTCTCTATCTACATCTATCTATATCTATATCTATATATATTTTGAGATGAAGTTTTGCTCTTGTTGCCCAGACTGGAGTGCGGTGGCGTGTTCTCGGCTCACTGCAACCTCCGCCTCCCGGGTTCAATCAATTCTCCTGCCTCAGCCTCCCAAATAGCTGAGATTACAGGCATGTGCCACCACGCCTGGCTAATTTTGTATTTTTAGTAGAGGCAGGGTTTCTCCATGTCTGGCTGGTCTCAAACTCCTGACCTCAGGTGATCCACCCGCCTTGGCCTCCCAAAGTGCTGGGATTATAGGCGTGAGCCAACTTGCCCAGCTTTCACTCTATATTTGATGGCACCTGGCTTTTACCTAACATACCATGTTGTCCAGTTGTTTTCCAACTTATCAGTGTACTGGTGTTCAGCATTTCCAACCGTAGGAACCATGATGATAGGTTTGTGAGCACTTGCAGCATAGTGTGCCAAGTACTTCATATATTGATTCTCTCTCCTCTCCCCTTCCTTGCTTTTATTTTCCTTTAGAGCACATAATTCCTTGTGTGTCTTTGCCCCCTGGAAAATAAGCTTCAGGAGAGCAGACTTTTATCTTGTTTGCTGCTGTATCCCAAAAGCCTGGAACATGTCCAGGCTCTTTAGTGAGCAATCGATAAATATCTTCCAAATAAAATGAAGAAATAAAAAAGTAATCAAATAGGTATTATTATTTTCATACTGTAGATGAAAAAACTAACATTTAGTTACTGCCAGTCACGCCTTTGAAATAATCCCAAATTTCTTACCACTATGCCATGCCATAATTCACCTAAACTCATTTCTTACCCAGAAACTTGGTCTATACCAAAATTGTCAATTTCACCAAGTCTAACCTGCTGTCAATAAAGTCAGGTAAGCACAAATCCTGGTTTGACTTAGTTGTGCTTCCGTTGGATAGCATAGCACTTGGCCTGCTGCCTGGGAGCCACCCTCAAGGCAGTGGCAATGGGAAGAATTGGTGGTTCCACTAGATACCAGGAAAGACGCCTTGCCACTTTCAGGCTCTCATCACTACCTCGACTCTACTTCCATTAGCTGCAGAAAAGAATGACAGCTAGTGCAAAACCCAGAAACATAAGATAATAAAACAAGTGAGATGAAAATAAAGAATTATGTGAAATTAGATTCACAAAGAATGTTTATTGGCAATAGAGCTGCCAGGTTTCAGATTATACAATCTGTAGTTTCCTCTCTTCTCATCAGGACTGAATCTTGGATCCATCATTGCATTGCACAGGTACATCATCAATAGTCATTTCTTTGTCTCTTGGTGAGCTCCTAGAGGACAGGACCTCTGATCTTGTCACTCTGTTTCTCTGACTTCCAGCTTAGTATCTACCACATAGTAAGTGCTCAGTGAATATTGCTAAGTGGTGACATTTCCTAAGCTTAACCTAAAATAATTTTTTGAATATAATGCATATAGAATGAAGAAAGGTGTGCAGGGATGAAATAAAACATAAAAGGTGAGAAATATGAAGTGAAAGAAGAATAGGCTCAGGTAAATAAGGGCAGTCCTGCACAAAATATAAAAATGTCATCATCTAAGTTGGTAAAGGAGAAAGAGATGAGGGCAAGAAGAGGAGCTAGCGGACAGACATATACTTAGAGATTTAGCAGAGAAGTGTGGCAGGGCAAGAGGGAGCAACAGAGGCAGGAGCAGGAGTTTCCCCCAAAAGCAGAGTTGTGGGGTTTTTTTATAACTTACATATGTTTAAATTACTGATTTAAAAAGTAGTTTACAAATTACTTTTTTATTTAGTAGAGATGGGGGTCTCACTATATTGACCAAGCTGGTTTCAAACTCCTGGCCTCAAGCGATCCTCCCATCTCAACCTCCCAAAGTGCTAGGATTACAGGCCTGATTCCAAAAATAGTGTTTCAATATCATGTATAAACTATGTAAAGGGGACATTCACAGGTAGAAGTGTACAATGAGGAAAGATAGCTTCAGAAAGAGGGATTGTTGCTGAACACTTGAACATAAAATGTCAAGCTTAAACTATGATTGGCTCCTGTCAAAACACAAGATGCTTGTACTCCATAAATAGGTACAGTTATTATGTGTCAGTTAATAAGTAACAAAACATAAGATGCTTCTGACAAAATTGTGCAGGCTTGGTTCAACACCTGAAAATCAATTGATGGAATATATATCAATAGAATAAAAAACAAAACAAATTACACAATCATTGCAATAGATGCAAAGAAAATACTTGACAAAATCCAACACACTTTAATGATTTAAAAAAAAAACACTCAGAAAACTGAATACAAGGGAATTTAACCTGATACAAGACATGTGTGAACAACCCATAGCTAACAATAGCTTAATGGTGAAAGACTGGAAGCATATACCCTAAGATCATGGACAATATAAGGATGTCTGTACTTCTGCTTAACATGATACTGGATGTTCTTGTCAAGGCAATTAGGTAACTTTAAAAAGTCGTATGGATTGGAAAGGATGAAGTAAAACTATATTTATTGGCAAATAACATGATCTTGTATATAAAAAATCCTAAGGAACCAACTAAAAGAGTATTTGGGCCGGGCACTTTGGGAGGCCGAAGAGGGCAGATCATGAGGTCAGGAGATCAAGACCATCCTGGCTAACATGGTGAAACCCCGTCTCTACTAAAAACACAAAAATTAGCCAGGCATAGTGGCAGGCGCCTGTAGTCCCAGATACTCGGGAGGCTGAGGCAGGAGAATGGCGTGAACCCAGGAGGCAGAGCTTGCAGTGAGCCAAGATAGCGCCACTGCAGTCCAGCCTGGGCGAAAGAGCGAGACTCTGTCTCAAAAAAAAAAAAAGAGTATTTGAACTTATAAGTTCAGCAATGTTGCAGGATGCAAGACAAATATGAACAAATCAATTTTGTTTCTGTACACTTGCAATCAACATTGAAAATGAAATTAAGAAAAGAATTCCACTTTCAATAGAATAAAAACGAAATACTAACAAGTTCAACAAAAGAAATACACCATTTATAATCCAAAAATTACTAAACATTTTTGAAAGAAATTATAGAGATCTAAATAAATGAAAAACTATCCTAAGCTCATGGCTTGAAAGATTTAACACTATTGAGATGGTAATGCCCCTTGAACTGATCTGCAGATTCAACTTGATCCCCATCAGAAACCCCGTGAGCTACTTTGTAGAAATTGACAAACTGATTTTAAAATTCATATGGAATTGCAAGGACACAAAATCGTCAGAATAATAAGAAAAAGAACAATGTGGATAGACTCACATTTCTTGGATTCAAAACCTGTGATACTGGTACAAGAGTAAAATGTAGATAAATGGAATATAATTGAGAATCCATAAATAAAGTTATGCATCTATGATTAAATGATTTTTGACCAGGGTGCCAAGACTATACAATGGGGAAAGAATCATCTTTATTGAAAAGATAGCCACATCCAGAAGAATAAAGGTGTACTCTTATCTCACACTGTATAAAAAAAAAAGTATCCAAAACCTAAATGTAAAAACTAAAACTTTTAGTTAAAAACATAGAAGTATATATTTACAACCTTAGACTTTTCAAAAGATTATTCAATGTAATACTAAAACCACAAGCAACATAGGAAAAAATAAATAAATTTTACTTCAAAATTTTAAAACTTTATACTTAAGAGGACACTGCCAAAAAAAAAAATGGAAAGATAGCTCACCTAATGGGAGAAAATATTAAAGCCAGCTCAATTGTCCCATAGAACTGATGTGTACCACTTTGAGGATAAATATAGAAATGAACTTTCAATCTTAAAACTAGAAACTTACATTTGTCTTATCTGAGTCCCTTCCTCAGGAAACTGACCTTCAAGCAAGAAATTGAAACTCACCAAATCACCACACCCAAGCAGTGAGATTCCAGACCCCTCATTTTCTTGATTGCTTCCTTACCTCTCCCTAATTCCTGTTTTCCCACATGTGGCTACGTTCCTTCCCCTCTGTATAAGCCTGCAATTTTAGTCAGTTGGGAGAGATGGATTTGAGACTGATCTCCCTTGTCTGTGGCTAATATCAACCAAATAAAAAGCCTCTTCCCTGGCAATACTTGCTGTTTCAGTGATTGGCTTTCTGTGCTGTGCGTGACAAGACCAAACTCCAGGCACTTTGGCAACAGTATTTGCAAATCATATATCTGATGAGAGATTAATATCCAGAATATACAAATAACTATTAGAACCCAATAATAAAAACATTTAAAAAGAGCAAAGAATCTGAATAGATATTTTTCCACAACATATGAATGTTCAATAAGCACAAGAAAAGATGCTTTCCATGATTAGTTATCATTAAAAACGCAAAGCAAAACCACAGTGAGATGCCATTTTATACCCACTGGCATGGCTAGAATTAAAAGTCTATAATAGCAAGTGTTGGCGGAGAGATGGAGAAATTCTAACCCTCATACAGTGTTGGTGGAATGTTAAGTGCTGCAGCTGCAGCTGCATTGGAAAGCAGTCTAGCAGTTCAATTAAATCTAGAGTTACAATATGACACAGCAATTCCACTCCTGAGTATATTGCCAAAATAAATGAAACCATAAGTTTATACAAATATTTAAAATGGATGTTCAGAGTAGCCCAAATATCCATCAACTAATGAATGAATGAAGCAAAATGTGCTTTGTCCATGCAATGGCGATTATTCCCTCATAATGAGAATTGAGAAGTTATACGGTCTGAATACATATTGATAATATTTTGTTAAGTCAAAGAGGCTGGTCACAGAAGGCTACACATTACATGATTCCATTCATATAAAATGTTTAGAGCAAGTAAATCTACAGAGAAGAAAGCAGATGAGTGGTGCTTGGGACTGGAAGAATATATGGGGAAAGAGCAACAGCGAAAGGGTACAGAGTTGCTTTTTGAGGCAATGAAAATATTCTGAAATCTGTGGAGATAGTTGCACATATCTGTATATATAGTAGCAAACACTGGCTTTTACTTTGAATGGGATAACTTGTATGACATGTAACTGTATCTCAATAAGGGTAATTTTTTTTAAAGATGCCTCTGATGAAATTCTGGTTTCATTGTTTCATTTATTTATTCAAAAGATTTTAAGATCCCACTCTCTTCCATGCACTTTCTGGATACTGGAATTAACAGAATCAACAGAACTGACGGAGCATCTCCCCTGGTACAGGCTGCACCCTGTTCTGTTTCTGCCAGTAGAAACTGACCAAGTCAATTCAGCAGGTGCCCATCAAGCTCCACCGTACACCTGGTACTGAGATGACAGAAATCAAGGCCATGGTCTATGTCCTCAAAGCAGCTTGAGGGAAAGGCAAATAAACAGTGAGGAGATGATAAAGGGGAGAAACATAATTTAGCTAGAAGTTGCCAGAAGAGCATGGTTTCCAGTCTGCTGAGAGGGGCCATGCCCAAGCTACCTGTGGAAGAGTGGCTACTGCTGGCTGCTAGATGAGGATCAGAGAGCCAGCAACTCGATGGGGCTGTTTAGGCAAAGATGGGGACAGGAAAGAAGCTTAGAAGTCTGAGTCTCCCATCTTAATGAAATGCAAGCTGATAGAGGATTCGTGGAGAAGCTGCTTTTTTGCTTCCCTGTTCATTTTGCCTCCCCAACTTCTTATTACCTAGAAATTCCTGTAGCAGAAGTGAGCCCTGCTTGAAATTCAAGGGAAGGGTATTTTCCAAATGATGAAAAAATGCAGAAACAGGGATAGCCAGGCAGGGCAGAGGAAGAACCAGGAGGAGAAGAATTCCTCAGTGTATTTCTAAGTATCCAGTACTAAGAAATTGGGCAGGACTGAGGATTTAGGAGATTGAGTGGGCCATAAAAAGCTTAGCCATCTGTTTAAGAATAATACCTTGGATTTATAGAGCACATTGACTTCCAAAGCACCTTCCCATCTATTTTCCCCTGCTTCCTGTCTGGCTGTGGGTGAGGGGCACAGGGCCTGAGAATCTCAAAGGCCTCTCTGAGCATCTGTCAGGGACAGAGCCTGCAGTGACTCCTGCCCACTCTTTGCAGCCCAAGAGGCCCCCTGTTACCATGGCAATAAAGGAAAGCCATTTTCTGGACCATAGCTGCAGGCTAGACACTACGCTGTAGACTTAAGAGGCATCTCATTTTCACAATAACCTTCTAAAATATGACTTTTAGCCCCCTGTTTCTACCAGGGAAGTTGAGGGTCTGCAGCATTAAGTACCATGCCCAAGGCAACACAGCCAATGACTGTATTGTGTGGACTAAATCTTGTACCCAGATAATTTTGTGTACTTTCCACTGTAGCATGCTGCTTCAAAAAGCAAGGCATAGGTTTCTACAGACAAAAGCTGCATTTGTGAAATTGCTAACATGTAAATGAGGACTCAAATAATTTTGGGTGGGAGGCTGTTCTTCCTCAAACTATTAAACTTTTCCAAAATCAGGTAGTCTTTGGTGACATTACTAGATAATAAGAATATGTATTAATAGATAATATATGCATGCTATATGTGTATATAACATGAAATTAATGTGTATAGTTTATATAAACACAATATGCATGTAATATCAAAATATTACAGATATACATGTTTTCATGTGTGTATGTTTTCGTGTGTGCGTATGCACACACGTATGACACGCACAGTCACTGTGAATGGGAACACTGACCAATCCACTGGCTGATCCATTGAAGTTAGCAGACAAAAAAGGCGAAGTCAGCTTGCAGGGTCAGAGTAGCAATAGCTAATAGAAAATGGTCACTTTTGTAGGACCTTAACTGGAGGCCTCTATGTGTCAGGTAGTATCAGAAATAGTTGGGTGGGTAGTGGCAGGGTAGTGGGGTGTTGGTTAAGAAGGAATAGAATAAATTTAGTTTCCAAAGACCTCCAGTAACACAGATTATAATCTTTAGGGTTGATTTGCTAGGAAGTTTGCATGTTTGAATGCATTAAATTAGAAAGGTGACTACAGTAATGAAGCCAAGCAATTTAATATTACCTACCAATTGCTCTGAGAGTTAAATCAGCACTTTCTCACCTCCTGCATATATTTTAAAGGAGCTTATGCCCTTTTGGAGAGACCCAGTAAAATTAAGTAATAAAGCAAAGATACCCTTCTTGAAGGACATAATCTGTAAAGACAATTGTAAAGACAATTATAAATCAGTGCATATTGACTTAAATAAATAGGGTTGTTGCCCTTTGGTAAACGTGGTTCAGAGGATGGGCAGGGCAGTCTTCCTTGCTTAGAAACCCATTGGCTTTGCATTTCTAAGAAACCCAAAAAGGGATTCCCTCTAAAATTTAACTTACTTGGATTATCTCACAGTTTCAGATTTTATCCAAATGCTAAGGGCATCCAAAGCAAAGTTAGACAGAGGCATCAGGCTGTGGGTGACCTGGGCATTGCTGGGACCCATCTATGAATGTTATAAATCAAAATGTGACATTAATAAAATATCTTCATGTAGAGGCATTAAGGCAGCTGCCCCAGGAATTCAAGTGGATGGCACTACTGTGATTCTCTTTCGCTTGTGCCCCAGTGGATCACTTCAGTTCCCAACATATTCAAAGGTCTCGTGATAGGACTTTACCTATATTAATATTAATTTAATTCTTATAGCAATCACTGATGGCTGCGCGCAGTGGCTCATGCCTGTAATCCCAGGAGTCTGTGTAAATAAACAAGTCTATAGATTGATTAACACATTTGAGTATTATCAATTCAGCCTTTTGGCATAATACAACTTGCTGTTATTGTGGGAGTGTGTTTGCTATTGTGAGAGTGGGGTCCTTATGAAGATGAGTTTGTCCCCCTCCCTTGCTCTCTCTCACCTGCATGATGCCTTCAGCTGTGGGACGATGCAGCAAGAAACCCCTCACCAGATGGGGTGCCTCAGCCATGGACTTCCCAGCCTCCAGACTATCAGCCAAATAAATGCCTGTTCATTATAAATTAGTCTATGGCATTCTGTTATAGCAACACAAAACAGACTAAGGCACAGTTGATTAGTGTATTACTTCAAGACGGACATCAGAACATTGTTCTTCAGCTTGGCAGACTTTTCCAAAGGACCAGGATGTCATGAATGGTATGGAGTTGGTTGAGTAGCTTGTTTCTGGATGACACTGATGGACACTGACAGAGCTTCAAGGCTCTACCAGGTACTGAACTGAGTGCTTCAGCTCTCAGCTTCATGATTCAGTCAGCGAGGTAATACTATTTCCTTTCACAGAATGAGAAAGCTGAGACTCACAGGCTAAGGTCCTTGCCTACAGTGACATGATTCATAAATAGTGAAACCAGGATTTCAAAGGTGATTCCACAGCTCAGATTTTCTAAGGCATCACTCTTTATCTAGCTTACACCTTAGGCCTTTTTGTCAGACACAGAAATTAACTTGTCAGTCTCCAATGTTTCCACATTTTCTGAAGATTTCTTCGTGTCTTTGTTTAGCAGAAAACTCACCTTTAATGCAAATTCCATTCTATAATGAATTCCACCCAGCCATTCATTTTTATAGACTTTTTTATACAAACATACTGCAAAGGTGTTTCAGATTGTGCCATATAAATCATAATGGTGGGTTGATGGTTTTTTTCTAGACACTTTATCTTTTCTCATACCTTTTCTATTGTTATTAAATCAAGAAAATGTTTACATGTTTTGAGGGAAGCAACGCAAAAAAAGACACGATATCCTCGTGTATGCTAAGGGACTGCCTAAATGAATCATTAAGTTCCAGCCTTGTAGACACATTCACACTGCAGATAGATACTAGGGGAAGATAAAGTTCAGAATATACATATGCAGATTATGCAAATAAACCTGCACCATTGAAATAACACTCTTGAAGCCATAAAAGGTTAAATACTATTTGTTTAATCTTATTTTTGAATTAGTGATTTCATTGGCTTTGTGGAAAAACCTTCTTGCCTATTGTACAATTTTGGATCTTTACAGCCTGCATGCACCAGAGGGGTAAATACTGGGAGGATAATGCACAGTTTGTAAATTGAACTAGCCATTTTGAGAATGGTGGGGTCAATTAAGTTTCCTCTTTATACCTCCCAACTAATTTTCCTTGTTTCTTTTGTTTTCCCAGCAGAGTAGGGTGATCAAGAAGTCTTTTAGCTGATAATATGAGAATCAAGATTTTACAGACCAGATGGATGCAGGCGATTAATGATCTGAAAGAAGAATACCACTGCAGTCACAGTACAGAAAAAAAGTAGTGAGGAGCTATTAAACTTTGCAGGTTAAAGAAACAGAAAGTAGCGTGTAGATGATGAGGAGGTGAGTATGGTAAGAAAAGGTGGAAAAGATAGGCAGAGGCAGGCATCTAGAGTCTTCAGGAGCGAGGTCAAGGTTTATATTTTATTCCAAATGCTATGGGAGGCCACAGTGGTTCTATCTGTCATATTTTGAGGCATATCCAGAGATCCCTTAACAGTGCTCAACTCGAAATAATTCAGTGATCGGTTAGATGTGTGCAAGTGTGAGCCAGGAAGGAACAAGGGATGTTGGGGATTCCAGGGATTACCAGTAACTGAGAGCTTTTACTACTCCTTGGCCTAAAGGTGAAAATGTAGGAATCAGTATTGCCATAGTACATTAGATCCAGAGATTGAGAAGAAAGGCTGCCAGAACTATACCTGAGGAAACATAGCCAGTGCTAGTGAGAGGTGACAGTGTGCTGGCAGTCATCACAGCCCTCGCTTGCTCTTGGCGCCTCCTCTGCCTGGGCTTCCACTTTGGCGGCACTTGAGGAGCCCTTCAGCCCACCGCTGCACTGTGGGAGCCCCCTTCTGGGCTGGCCAAGGCGGGAGCCGGCTCCCTCAGCTTGCAGGGAGGTGTGGAGGGAGAGGTGCGAACGGGCAACTGGGGCTGCACGCGGTGCTTGCGGGCCAGCTGGAGTTCCGGGTGGGTGTGGGCTTGGCGGGCCCCTCACTCAGAGCAGCCGGCCGGCCCTGCCGGCCCCGGGCAGTGAGGGGCTTAGCACCCAGGCCAGCGGCTGCGGAGGGTGTACTGGGTCCCCCAGCAGTGCCAGCCCACCGGCACTGTGCTCAATTTCTCACAGGGCCTTAGCTGCCTTCCCAGGGGGCAGGGCTCGGGACCTGCAGCCCGCCATGCCTGAGCCTCCCACCCCCTCCATGGGCTCCTGTGTGGCCCAAGCCTCCCCGACGAGCGCCACCCCCTGCTCCACAGTGCCCAGTCCCATTGACCACCCAAGGGCTGAAGAGTGCGAGCGCACAGCGTGGGATTGGCAGGCAGCTCCACCTGAAGCCCTGGTGCAGGATTCACTGGGTGAAGCCAGCTGGGCTGCTGAGTCTGGTGGAGATGTGGAGAACCTTTATGTCTAGCTCAGGGATTGTAAACACACCAATCAGCACCCTGTATCTAGCTCAGGGTCTGTGAATGCACCAATCGACACTCTGTATCTAGCTGCTCTGGTGGGGCCTTGGAGAACTTTTATGTCTAGCTCAAGGATTGTAAATACACCAATCGGCACTCTGTATCTAGCTCAAGGTTTGTAAACACACTAATCTGCACCCTGTGTCTAGCTCAGGGTTTGTGAGTGCACCAATCGACACTCTGTATCTAGCTGCTCTGGTGGGGCCTTGGAGAATCTTTATGTCAATACTCCGTATCTAACTGATCTGATGGGGAGGTGGAGAACCTTCATGTCTAGCTCAGGGATTGTAAATGCACCAATCAGCACCCTGTCAAAACAGACAACTGGGCTCTACCAATCAGCAGGACGTGGGTAGGGCCAGATAAGAGAATAAAAGCAGGCTGCCCGAGCCAGCAGTGGCAACCTGCTCGGGTCCCCTTCCACACTGTGGAAGCTTTGTTCTTTTGCTCTTTGCAATAAATCTTGCTACTGCTCACTCTTTGGGTCCATGCTGCTTTTATGAGCTGTGACACTCACTGTGAAGGTCTGCAGCTTCACTCTTGAAGCCAGCGAGACCACGAGACCACCAGGAGGAACGAACAACTCCAGACACGCCACCTTAAGAGCTGCAACACTCACCGCGGAGGTCTGCAGCTTCACTCCTGAGCCAGCGAGACCACGAACCCACCAGAAGGAAGAAACTCTGAACACATCCAAACATCGGAAGGAACGAACAACTCCAGACGCACCACCTTAAGAGCTGTAACACTCACCGCAAGGGTCTGCTGCTTCATTCTTGAAGTCAGTGAGACCAAGAACCCACTAATTCCGGACACACGAGGAAAAGCAAATGAACAGGAATCACGTAAATACGTCTCCTTGTCCTGTCTCTTCCCTTCTCCTTTTAGGTTGGATTGTGCCTTTGGACAGATCAGTGTCATAGACTATGAAGCACTGTGGGAAGGGTGAATGACTGATGGGGGTAGGGAAAAAAACATGGATTAATCACAGAAGGGGACTCATATGAAATATGAGAACTCATAAAATAAAGTGACTTAAACTTAAAGGAATGCTTACCTTAAAATCAACAGTGGTTTTTCAAAAAATAAAATCATTTTTGGTTTTGTTTGGAACACATAAACTGAGGAAGCATCAGAACAACTATGTGAAGCCAATGAAAAAACTTCTGAAATTGGAACATTTTAAATCAGAGAGAGAAGCATCATCTTAAGATAAAAATGTATCAGACAAATAAAGATAATATTTAATGGCCTAGATGCACCAAATCTCCTCATGTAGACTGACTGAATAGTATAGTAGTTCATTTTCATGCTGCTGATAAAGACATACCTGAGAATGGGCAATTTATGAAAGAAAGAGGTTTAATGGACTTACAGTTCCACATGGATGGGGAATCCTCACAATCATGGTGGAAGGCAAGGAGGAGCAAGTAACATCTTATGTGGAGGTGGCAGGCAAAAAGAAAACTTGTGCAGGGAAACTCTGCCTTATAAAGCCATCAGATCTCATGAGACTTATTCGCTATCACAAGAACAGCACAGGTAACATCGGCCCCCATGATTCAATTATCTCCCACCAGGTCCCTCTCATAACATATGGGAATTCAATATGAGATTTGGTGGGAACACAGGAACCCATATAATTGCATCCCTGGCCCCTCCTAAATCTCATGTCCTTACATATTTTAAAAGCAATCATGCCTTCCCAGCAGTTCCCCAAAGTCTTAATTCATTACAGCATTAACTTAAAAGTCCACAGTCCAAAGTCTCATCCAAGACAAGGCAAGTCCTTTCCACCTATGAGACTATAAAATAAAAAGCAAATTAGTTATTTCCTAGATTTAATGGGGGTACAGGCATTGGGTAAATGTAGCCATTCCAAATGGGACAAATTGGCCAAAACAAAGGGGCTACAAGCCTCATGCAAGTTCGAAATCCAGTGGGGCAGTCAAATCTTAAAGGTCCAAAATGGTCTCCTTTGACCATGTCTCACATCCAGGTCATGCTGATGCAAGAAGTGGGCTCCCAAGGTATTGGGCAGCTCTACCCCTGTGGCTTTTCAGGGTACAGCCTCCCTCCTGACTTCTTTCGTGGTCTGGCAATCAGTGTCTGTGGCTTTTCCCTGTGCATGGGGAAAGCTGTTGGTGGATCTACCATCCTGGGGTCTGGAGGACGGTGACCCTCTTCTCACAGCTCCAATATGTGGTTCCCCAGTAGGGACTCTGTGTGGGGTCTCTAACTCCACATTTCCCTTCTTTACTGCCCTAGCAGAGGTTCTTTATGAGGGCCCCACCCCTGCTGCAAACTTTTGCTTGGTCATCCAGGCATTTCCATACATCCTCTGAAATCTAGGTGGAGGTCCCCAACATTTTTTACTTATTTATGTATTTATTGTTTATTATGCTTCAAGTTCTGGGATACCAGTGCAGAACGTGCAGGATTGTTACATAGGTATACATATGCCATGGTGGTTTGCTGCACCCATCAACCCGCCATCTATATTAGGTATTTCTCCTAATGTTATCCCTACCCTTGCCCCCTCCCATGCAACACGCCCTGGTTTCTGATGTTCCCCTCCCTGTGTTCATGTGTTCTCATTGTTCAACTCCCATTTATGAGTGAGAACATGTGGTGTTTGGTTTTCTGTTCCTGTGTTAGTTTTCTGAGAATGATGATTTCCAGCTTCATCCATGTCCCTGCAAAGGACATGAACTCATCCATTTTTATGGCTGCATAGTATTTCATGATGTATATGTGTCACATTTTCTTTATCCAGTCTATCATTGATGGGCATTTGGGTTGGTTTCAAGTCTTTGCTATTGTGAATAGTGCTGAAATAAACAAACGTATGCATGTGTCTTTATAGTATAAATATTTATAATCCTTTGGGTGTAAACCCAGTAATGGGATGGCTGGGTCAAATGGCATTTCTGGTTCTAGATCCTTGAGGGATCACCACACTGTATTCCACAATGGTTGAACTAATTTACACTCCCACCAACAGTGTAAAAGCATTTCTGTTTCTCTACGTCCTCTCCAGCATCTGTTGTTTCCTGACCTTTTAATGATCACAATGCTAATTTGCGAGAGATGGTATCTCATCGTGGTTTTGACTTGCATTTCTCTAATGACCAGTGATAATGAGCTTGTTTCAAATGTTTGTTGGCCTGTATAAATGTCTTCTTTTGAGAAGTGTCTGTTCATATCATTTGCCCACCTTTTGATGGGGTTGTTTGTTTTCTTCTTGTAAATTTGTTTAAGTTCCTTGTAGATTCTTGATATTAGCCCTTTGTCAGAAGGATAGATTGCAAAAATATTCTTCCATTCTGTAGGTTGCCTATTCACTCTGGTGACAGTATATTTTGCTGTGAAGAAGCGCTTTTTTTTTTTTTTTTTTTTTTTTTTGAGACAGAATCTCGCTATTTTGCCCAGGCTGGAGTGCAGTGGCGCTATCTCGGCTCACTGCAAGCTCTGCCTGCCTCCTGGGCTCACGCCATTTTCCTGCCTCAGCCTCCCGAGTAGCTGGGACTACAGGGCCCCGGCTAATTTTTTGTATTTTTTTAATAGAGGTGGGGTTTCACTGTGTTAGCCAGGATGGTCTCGATCTCCTGACCTCGTGATCTGCCCGCCTCAGCCTCCCAAAGTACTGGGATTACAGGCGTGAGCCTCTGTGCCTGGCCGAGAAGCTCTTTAGTTTAATTCAATCCCATTTGTCAATTTTGACTCTTTTTGGAATTGCTTTTGGTGTTTTAGTCATGAAGTTTTGCCCATGCCTATGTCCTGAATGTTATTGCCTAGATTTTCTTCTAGGGTTGTTATGATTTTACATCATGAGTTTAAGTCCTTAATCCATCTTGAGTTAATTTTTGTATAAGGTGTAAGGAAGGGGTTCAGTTTCAGTTTTTTGCATATGGCTAGCCAGTTTTCCCAACACCATTTATTCAATAGGGAATCCTTTCCTCATTGCTTGTTTTTGTCATGTTTGTCAAAGACCAGATGGTTGTAGAAGTGTGGCATTATTTCTGAGGCCTCTATTCTGTTCCATTGGTCTATATATCTGTTTTGGTACCAGTACCATTCTGTTTTAGTTACTGTAGCCTTGTAGTATAGTTTGAAGTCAGGTAGTGTGATGCCTCCACCTTTGTTCTTTTTGTTGCAGATTTTCTAGGCTATACAGGGTCTTTTTTGGTTCTGTATGAAATTTAAAGTAGTTTTTTTTAAATTCTGTGAAGAAAGTCAGTGGTAGCTTGATGGGGATAGCATTGAATCTATAAATCACTGTGAGCAGTATGGCCATTTTCACAATATTGATTCTTCCTATCCATGAGCATCAAATGTTTTCCCATTTGTTTGTGTCCTCTCTTATTTCCTTGAGCAGTGGTTTGTAGATCTCTTTGAAGAGGTCCTTCACATCCCTTGTAAGTTGTATTCCTAGGTATTTTATTCTCTTTGTAGCAATTGTGAATGGGCGTTCACTCATGATTTGGTTCTCTATTTGTCTATTATTGTTATATAGTAATGCTTGTGATTTTTGCACATTGATTTTGTATCCTGAGACTTTGCTGAAGTTGCTTATTAGTTTAAGGAGTTTTGGGGCTGAGACGATGGGGTTTTCTAAATATACACTCATGTCATTTGCAAACAGAGACAATTTGACTTTATCTCTTCCTATTTGAATGTCCTTTATTTCTTTCTCTTGCCTGATTGCCCTGGCCAGAACTTCCAATACTTTGTTGAATAGGAGTGGCCAGAGAGGGCATCATTATCTTGTGCCATTTTTCAAGGGAATGCTTCCAGATTTTTCCCATTCAGTATGATATTGGCTGTGGGTTTATCTTAAATAGCTCTTATTATTTTGAGATACGTTCCATCAATACCTAGTTTATTGAGTGTTTTTAACATAAATGGGGTGTTGAATTTTTGTGAAGGCCTTTTCTGCATCTATTAAGATAATCATGTATTTTTTGTCATTGGTTCTGTTTATGCAATGGATTACATTTATTGATTTACATATGTTGAACCATCCTTGCATCCCAGGGATGAAGCCAACTTAATTGTGGTGGGTAAGCTTTTTGATGTGCTGCTGCATTTGGTTTGACAGTATTTTATTGAGGATTTTCACATCGATGTTCATCAGGGATGTTGGCCTGAAATTTTCCTTTTTGTTGTGTCTCTGCCAGGTTTTGGTGTCAGGATGATGCTGGCCTCATAAAATGAGTTAGGGAAGAGTCTCTCTTTTTCTATTGTTTGGAATAATTTCAGAAGGAATGGTACCAGCTCCTCTTTATACTTCTGGTAGAATTTGGCTGTGAATCTGTCTGCTTCTGGGCTTTTTTTGGTTGGTAGGCTATTCATTACTCCTTCAATTTCAGAACTTGTTATTAGTCTATTCAGGGATTTGACTTCTTCCTGGTTTAGTCTTGAGAGGGTTTATGTGCCCAGGAATTTATCCATTTCTTCTAGATTTTCTAGTTTGTTTGCACAGAGGTGTTTATAGTATTCTCTGATGTTAGTTTGTATGTTTGTGGGATCAGTAGTGATATCCCCTTCATCATTTTTTATTTTGTCTATTTGATTATTTTCTATTTTCTTCTTTATTAGTCTGGCTAGTGGTCTATCTATTTTGTTAATCCTTTCAATAAGCCAACTCCTGGATTCATTGATTTTTTGAAGCGATTTTCATGTCTCTATCTCCTTCAGTTCTGCTCTGATCTTAGTTATTTCCTGTCTTCTGCTAGCTTTTGAATTTGTTTGCTCTTGCTTCTCTAGTTCCTTTAATTGCAAAGTTAGGATGCTGATTTTAGATCTTTCCTGCTTTCTCATGTGGGCATTTAGTGCCATAAATTTCCCTCTAAACACTGCTTTAGCTATGTCCCAGATATTCTGTTACATCATGTATTTTTTCTCATTGGTTTCAAAGAACTCATTTATTTCTGTATTAATTTCATTATTTATCCAGTAGTCATTCAAGGGCAGGTTGTTCAGTTTCCATATAGTTGTGTGGTTTTGAGTCAGTTTCTTCATCCTGAGTTCTAATTTGATTGCACCGTGGTCTGAGAGACTGTTTGTTATGATTTCCATTCTTTTGCATTTGGTAGGGAGTGTTTTACTTCCAATTCTGTGGTCAATTTTAGAATAAGTGCTATGTGGTGCTGAGAAGAATTTTGATTTGGAGTGGAGAGTTCTGTAGATGTCCATTAGGTCCACTTGGTCCAGAGCTGAGTTAAAGTCCTGAATATCCTTGTTAATATTCTGTCTCATCGATCTGTCTAATATTGACAGTGGGGTGTTAAAGTCTCTCACTATTATTGTGTGGGAGTCTAAGTCTCTCTAAGTCTCTTTGAATCTGGGTGCTCCAGTATTGGGTGCATACATATTTAGGATAGTTAGCTCTTCTTGTTGCATTGATTTATTTACCATTATGTAATGGCCTTCTTTGTCTTTTTTTCTGTTTTATCAGAGACTAGGATTGCAAACGCTGCTTTTTTTTTCTTTCCATTTGCTTGATAATTATTCCTACATCGCCTTATTTTGAGCCTGTGTGTGTCTTTGCACTAAGATGGGTATCCCAAATACAGCACAATGACAGGTCTTTTTTTTTTTTTTTTTTTTTTTTTTGAGACGGAGTCTCGCTCTGTCGCCCAGGCTGGAGTGCAGTGGTGCAATCTCGGCTCACTACAAGCTCCGCCTCCTGGGTTCACGCCATTCTCCTGCCTCAGCCTCTCTGAGAAGCTGGGACTACAAGTGCCCGCCACCACGCCCGGCTAATTTTTTTGTATTTTTAGTAGGGACCGGGTTTCACCATGGTCTCGATCTCCTGACCTCATGATCCACCTGCCTCGGCCTCCCAAAGTGCTGGGATTACAAGCGTGAGCCACCGCGCCCAGCCAATGATAGGTCTTTTTTTAAAATTTTATTATTATACTTTAAGTTTTAGGGTACATGTGCACAATGTGCAGGTTTGTTACATATGTATACATGTGCCATGTTGGTGTGCTGCACCCATTAACTCGTCATTTAGCATTAGGTATATCTCCTCATGCTGTCCCTCCCCCCTCCCCCCACCCCACAACAATCCCTGGATTGTGATGTTCCCCTTCCTGTGTCCATGTGTTCTCATTGTTCAATTCCCACCTATGAGTGAGAACATACGGTGTTTGGTTTCTTGTCCTTGCGATACTTTACTGAGAATGATGATTTCCAGTTTCATCCATGTCCCTACAAAGAACATGAACTCATCATTTTTTATGGCTGCATAATATTCCATGGTGTATATGTGCCACATTTTCTTAATCCAGTCTATCGTTGTTGGACATTTGGGTTGGTTCCAAGTCTTTGCTATTGTGAATAGTGCCACAATAAACATACATGTGCATGTGTCTTTATAGCAGCATGATTTATAGTCCTTTGGGGATGTACCCAGTAATGGGATGGCTGGGTCAAATGGTATTTCTAGTTCTAGATCCCTGAGGAATTGCCACACTGACTTCCACAATGGTTGAACTAGTTTACATTACCACCAGCAGTGTAAAAGTGTTGCTATTTCTCCACATCCTCTCCAGCACCTGTTGTTTACTGACTTTTTAATGATCGCCGTTCTAACTGGTGTGAGATGGTATCACATTGTGGTTTTGATTTGCATTTCTCTGATGGCCAGTGATAATGAGCATTTTTTCATGTGTTTTTTGGCTGCATAAATGTCTTCTTTAGAGAAGTGCCTGTTTGTATCCTTTACCCACTTTTTGATGGGATTGTTTGTTTTTTTCTTGTAAACTTGTTTGAGTTCATTGTAGATTCTGGATATTAGCCCTTTGTCAGATGAATAGGTTGCGAAAATTTTCTCCCATTTTGTAGGTTGCCTGTTCACTCTGATGGTAGTTTATTTTGCTGTGCAGAAGCTCTTTAGTTTAATTAGATCCCATTTGTCAATTTTCGCTTTTGTTGCCATTGCTTTTGGTGTTTTAGATATGAAGTCCTTGCCCATGCCTATGTCCTGAATGGTAATGCCTAGGTTTTCTTCTAGGGTTCTTATGGTTTTAGGTCTAACATGTAAGTCTTTAATCCATCTTGAATTAATTTTTGTATAAGGTGTAAGGAAGGGATCGTTTCAGCTTTCTACATATGGCTAGCCAGTTTTCCCAGCACCATTTATTAAATAGGGGATCCTTTCCCCATTGCTTGTTTTCATCAGGTTTGTCAAAGATCAGATAGTTGTAGATACGCGGCGTTATTTCTGAGGCCTCTGTTCTATTCCATTGATCTATATCTCTGTTTTGGTACCAGTACCATCCTGTTTTGGTTACTGTAGGCTTGTAGTATAGTTTGAAGTCAGGTAGCGTGATGCCTCCAGCTTTGTTCTTTTGGCTTAGGATTGACTTGGCAATGTGGGCTCTTTTTTGGTTCCACATGAACTTTAAAGTAGTTTTTTCAAATTCTGTGAAGAAAGTCATTGGTAGCTTGATGGGGATGACACTGAATCTATAAATTACCTTGGGCAGTATGGCCATTTTCACAATGTTGATTCTTCCTATCCATGAGCATGGAATGTTCTTCCATTTGTTTGTATCCTCTTTTATTTCACTGAGCAGTGGTTTGTAGTTCTCCTTGAAGAGGTCCTTCATGTCCCTTGTAAGTTGGATTCTTAGCTATTTTATTCTCTTTGAAGCAATTGTGAATGGGAGTTCACTCATGATTTGGCTCTCTGTCTGTTATTGGTGTAGAAGGATGCTTGTGATTTTTGTACATTGATAATGTATCCTGAGACTGCTGAAGTTGCTTATCAGCTTAAGGAGATTTTGGGCGGAGACAATGGGGTGTTCTAGATATACAATCATGTCATCTGCAAACAGGGACAGTTTGACTACCTCTTTTCCTAATTGAATACCCTTTATTTCCTTCTGCTGCCTAATTGCCCTGGCCAGAACTTCCAACACTATGTTGAATAGGAGTGGTAAGAGAGGGTATCCCTGTCTTGTGCCTGTTTTCAAAGGGAATGCTTCCAGTTTTTGCCCATTCAGTATGATATTGGCTGTGGGTCTGTCATAGATAGCTCTTATTATTTTGAGATACATCCCATCAATACCTAATTTATTGAGAGTTTTTAGCATGAAGCATTGTTGAATTTTGTCAAAGGCCTTTTCTGCATCTATTGAGATAATCATGTGGTTTTTGTCTTTGGTTCTGTTTATATGCTGGATTACATTTATTGATTTGCGTATGTTGAACCAGCCTTGCATCCCAGGGATGAAGCCCACTTGATCATGGTGGATAAGCTTTTCGATGTGCTGCTGGATTTGGTTTGCCAGTATTTTATTGAGGATTTTTGCATCAATGTTCATCAAGGATATTGGTCTAAAATTATCTTTTATGGTTGTGTCTCTGTCAGGCTTTGGTATCAGGATGATGCTGGCCTCATAAAATGAGTTAGGGAGGATTCTCTCTTTTTCTATTGATTGGAATAGTTTCAGAAGGAATGGTACTAGTTCCTCCTTGTACCTCTGGTAGAATTTGGCTGTGAATCCATCAGGTCCTGGACTCTTTTTGGTTTGTAAGCTATTGATTATTGCCACAATTTCAGAGCCTGTTATTGGTCTATTCAGAGATTCAAATTCTTCCTGGCTTAGTCTTGGGAGGGTGTATGTGTCGAGGAATTCATCCATTTCTTCTAGATTTTCTAGTTTATTTGCATAGACGTGTTTGGAGTATTCTCTGATGGTAGTTTGTATTTCTGTGGGATTGGTGGTGATATCCCCTTTATCATTTTTTATTGCATCTATTTGATTCTTCTCTCTTTTCTTCTTTATTAGTTTTCCTAGCGGTCTATCAATTTTGTTGATCTTTTCAAAAAACCAGCTCCTGGATTCATTAATTTTTTGAAGGGTTTTTTGTGTCTCTATTTCCTTCAGTTCTGCTCCAATTTTAGTTATTTCTTGCCTTCTGCTAGCTTTTGAATGTGTTTGCTCAAGTTTTCTAGTTCTTTTAATTGTGATGTTAGGGTGTCAATTTTGGATATTTCCTGCTTTCTCTTGTGGGCATTTAGTGCTATAAATTTCCCTCTACACACTGCTTTGAACGTGTCCCAGAGATTCTGGTATGTTGTGTCTTTGTTCTCGTTGGTTTCAAAGAACATCTTTATTTCTGCCTTCATTTTGTTATGTACCCAGTAGTCATTCAGGAGCAGGTTGTTCAGTTTCCATGTAGTTGAGTGGTTTTGAGTGAGTTTCTTAATCCTGAGTTCTAGTTTGATTGCACTGTGGTCTGAGAGACAGTCTGTTATAATTTCTGTTCTTTTACATTTGCTGAGGAGAGCTTTACTTCCAACTATGTGGTCAATTTTGGAATAGGTGTGGTGTGGTGCTGAAAAAAATGTATATTCTGTTGATTTGGGGTGGAGAGTTCTGTAGATGTCTATTAGGTCCACTTGGTGCAGAACTGAGTTCAATTCCTGGGTATCCTTGTTAACTTTCTGTCTCGTTGATCTGTCTAATGTTGACAGTGGGGTGTTAAAGTCTCCCATTATTATTGTGTGGGAGTCTAAGTCTCTTTGTAGGTCACTCAGGACTTGCTTTATGAATCTGGGTGTTCCTGTATTGGGTGCATGTATATTTAGGATAGTTAGCTCTTCTTGCTGAATTGATCCCTTTACCATTATGTAATGGCCTTCTTTGTCTCTTTTGATCTTTGTTGGTTTAAAGTCTGTTTTATCAGACTAGGATTGCAACCCCTCCCTTTTTTTGTTTTCCATTTGCTTGGTAGATCTTTCTCCATCCTTTTATTTTAAGCCTATGTGTGTCTCTGCACATGAGATGGGTTTCCTGAATACAGCACACTGATGGGTCTTGACTCTTTATCCAATTTGCCAGTCTGTGTCTTTTAATTGGAGCATTTAGTCCATTTACATTTAAGGTTAGTATTGTTATGTGTGAATTTGATCTTGTCATTATGATGTTAGCTGGTTATTTTGCTCGTTACTTGATGCAGTTTCTTTCTAGCCTTGATAGTCTTTACAATTTGGCGTGATTTTGCAGTGGCTGGTACCGGTTCTTCCTTTCCATGTTTAGTGCTTCCCTCAGGAGCTCTTTTAGGGCAGGCCTGGTGGTGACAAAATCTCTCAGCATTTGCTTGTCTGTAAAGTATTTTATTTCTCCTTCACTTATGAAGCTTAGTTTGGCTGGATATGAAATTCTGGGTTGAAAATTCTTTTCTTTAAGAATGTTGAATATCGGTCCCCACTCTCTTCTGGCTTGTAGAGTTTCTGCCGAGAGATCAGCTGTTATTCTGATGGGCTTCCCTTTGTGGGTAACCCGACCTTTCTCTCTGGCTGCTCTTAACATTTTTTCCTTCATTTCAACTTTGGTGAATCTGACAATTATGTGTCTTGGAGTTGCTCTTCTCACGGAGTATCTTTTTGGCGTTCTCTGTATTTCCTGAATCTGAATGTTGGCCTGCCTTGCAAGATTGGGGAAGTTCTCCTGGATAATATCCTGCAGGTTGTTTTCCAACTTGGTTCCATTCTCTTAGTCACTTTCAGGTACACCAATCAGACATAGATTTGGTCTTTTCACATAGTCCCATATTTCTTGGAGGTTTGTTTGTTTCTTTTCATTCTTTTTTCTCTAAACTTCTCTTCTCAATTCATTTCATTCATTTTGTCTTCCATCACTGATACTCTTTCTTCCAGTTGACCACATTGGCTACTGAAGCTTCTGCATTCATCACGTAGCTCTCATGCCTTGGTTTTCAGCTCCATCAGGTCCTTTAAGGACTTCTCTGCATTGGTTATTCTAGTTATCCATTTGTCTAATTTTTTTTCTAAGCTTTTAACTTCTTTGCATTTGTTCGAATTTCCTCCTGTAGCTCAGAGTAATTTGATTGTCTGAAGCCTTCTTCTCTCAACTCGTCAAAGTCATTCTCCATCCAGCTTTGTTCTGTTGCTGGTGAGGAGCTTCATTCCTTTGGAGGAGGAGAGGCACTCTGATTTTTAGAGTTTTCAGTTTTTCTGCTCTGTTTTTTTCCCATCTTTGTGGTTTTATCTACCTTTGGTCTTTGATGATGGTGACATACAGATGGGTTTTTGGTGTGGATGTCCTTTCTGTTTGTTAGTTTTCCTTCTAACAGACAGGACCCTCAGCTGCAGGTCTGTTGGAGTTTGCTAGAGGTCCACTCCAGACCCTGTTTGCGTGGGTATCAGCAGAGGTGGCTGCAGAAGAGCGGATTTTCATGAGCCACGAATGATGCTGCCTGATCATTCCTCTGGAAGTTTTGTCTCAGAGGAGTACCAGGCCATGTGAGGTGTCAGTCTGCCCCTACTGGGGGGTGCCTCCCAGTTAGGCTGCTCGGGGGTCAGGGATCCACTTGAGGAGGCAGTCTGCCCATTCTCAGATCTCCAGTTGCATGCTGGGAGAACCACTACTCTCTTCAAAGCTGTCAGTCAGGGACATTTAAGTCTGCAGAGGTTACTGTTTGTCTGTGCCCTGCTCCCAGAGGTGGAGCCTACAGAGGCAGGCAGGCCTCCTCGAGGTGGGCTCCACCCAGTTCGAGCTTCCTGGCTGCTTTGTTTACCTAAGCAAGCCTGGGCAATGGGGGGCACCCATCCCCCAGCCTTTCTGCCACCTTGGGTTTTGATCTCAGACTGCTGTGCTAGCAATCAGCAAGACTCTGTGGGAGTAGGACCCTCCCAGCCCGATGCAGGATATAATCTCCTGGTGTGCTGTTTTTTAAGCCTGTCAGAAAAGCACAGTATTAGGATGGGAGTGAGCTGATTTTCCAGGTGCAGTCTGTCACCCCTGTCTTTGACTAGGAAAGGGAACTCCCTGACCCCTTGCACTTCCCGAGTGAGGCAATGCCTCGCCCTGCTTTGGCTCGCACACGGTAGACTGCACCCACTGTCCTGTGCCCACTGTCTGGCACTCCCTAGTGAGATGAACCCGGTACCTCTGATGGAAATGCAGAAATCACCTGTCTTCTGCGTTGCTCACGCTGGGAGCTGTAGACCAGAGCTGTTCCTATTCAGCCATCTTGGCTCCACCCCAATGAGTCTTGACTCTATCCAATTTGCCAGCCTCCATCTTTTAATTTGGACATTTAGCCCATTTATGTTTAAGGCTAATATTGTTATGTATGAATTTGATCTTATCATTATGATGCTAGCTGGTTATTTTGCACATTAGTTGATGCAGTTTCTTCACAGTGTCTATGGTCTTTACATTTTGGTATGTTTCACAGTGGCTGGTACAGGTTTTTCCTTTCCATATTTATTGCTTCCTTTGGGAGCTCTTGTAAGGTAGGCCTAGTGGTGACAAAAATCCCTCAGCTTTTGCTTGTCTTTAAAGGATTTTATTTCTCTTTCACTTATGAAGCTCAGTTTGGCTGGATATGAAATTCTGGTTTGAAAATTCTTTTCTTTAAGAATGTTGATTATTAGCCTCCACTGTCTTCTGGCTTGTAGAGTTTTGTAGAAAGATCTGCTGTTAGTCTGATGGGCGTCCCTTTGTGGGTAACTTGACCTTTCTTTCTGGCTGCCTTTACCATTTTTTCCTTCATTTCAACATTGGTGAATCTGACAACTACGTGTCTTGGGGTTTCTCTTCTCCAGGAGTACCTTTCTGGTGTTCTCTGTAGTTCCTGAATTTGAATGTTAGCCTATCTTGCTACAAAGTTCTCCTGGATAATATCCTGAAGTGCATTTTCCAACTTGGTTCCATGCTCCCTGTCACTTTCAGGTACACCAATCAAACGTAGGCCCAAACCCCAATTCTTGACTTCTGTGCATTCACAGGCTCAACACCATGTGGAAGCTACCAAGGCTTGAGGCTTGCACCCTCTGAAGCCATGGCTTGAGCTCTATGTTGGCCCCTTACATCCACACCTGGAGCGACTGGGAGCCAGAGCACCAAGTCCCCAGGTTGCACGCAGCCTGGGGACCCTGAGCCTGGCCCATGAAACCATTTCATTTTTCTTTTGATAGGCCTCTGGGCTTGTGATGGGATGGGCTGCCATGAAGACCTCTGATATGCCATGGAGACATTTTCTCTATTATCTTGGGGATTAACATTCAGATCTTTGTTACTTATTCAAATTTCTGCAGCCAGCTTGAAGTTCTCCTCAGAAAATGGGATTTTCTTTTCTATTTCATTGTCAGGCTGCAAATTTTCCTAACTTTTATGCTCTGTTTTTCTTTTAAAATTGAATGCCTTTAACAGCACACAAGTCACCTTTTAAATGGTCTTCCACCAGATACCCAAAATCATCTCTCACAAGTTCAAAGTTACACAAATCTCTAGGGCAGGGAAAAATGCCAGCAGTCTTTTTGCTAAAGCATAACAAGAGTCACCTTGGCTCCAGTTCCTAACAAGTTCCTCATCTTCCTCTGGGACCACCTCAGCCTGGACCTTATTGTTCATATCACTATCAGCATTTTTGTCAAAACCATTCAACAAGTCTCTAGGAAGTTCCAAACTTTCGCACATTTTTCTGTCTTCTTCTGAGTCGTCCAAACTGTTCCAACCTCTGCCTGTTATCCAGTTCCAAAGTTGCTTTCACATTTTCAGATATCCTTTCAGCAATGTCCCACTCTACTGATACCAATTTGCTGTATTAATTTGTTTTCATAAAGCTGATAAGAACATACATGAGACTGGGAACTTACAAAAGAAAGAGATTTAATGGATAACTCACAGTTCCATGTGGCTGTGGAAGCCTCACAATCATGGCAGAAGGCAAGGAAGAGCAAGGCAAAAAGAAAGCTTGTACAGGGAAACTCCACCCTAGAAAGCCGTCGGATCTCATGAGATTTATTTACTATCACAAGAACAGGACAGGAAAGAACCGCCCTCATGATTCAATTACCTTCCACTGGTTCCCTCCCATAACATGTGGGAATAGAAGATGAGATTTGGGTGGGGATACAGCCAAACCATATCAAATAGCATACAGTCATTTCTACCTGATGGCATTAAATTATTTGGTCAGTTTTTAAAAATACAGGTTCCTTAAGTCCTGGCAAACACACTGAATCTTTTTATCACTTCTACATATGGTTCTGATACAGAATCATGTTTGGGAATTACTAATGTGTATTGCTCAGTAAGAGAGAGAAAATTAGTCAAACAGTAAAAACATAGATTATTTTAACAATACAATTAATAATAAACAATGCATCTGTTAGCATGCATGGAACATTTAGTAAAATTAATTTTATGCTAGAATGCTGACTAAGCCATATATTTAAAATGCATTAAATCATGCAAAGTATGTTTTCTGACTACAGTTGAAGTAAATTGGAAATAAATTACAAAATCATAACTAGGACTCCCCATACCCCCATGTTTGGAAATTATTTTATGGATTTCTAAATATCTTATTGGACAACAAAGGAATCACAATGGAAATTAAATTATATCTGCAATAAGTAATAGTGGAAAGATAAAATGTCAGAATGTGTGAGCAGCAGCTAAGGGCATTCTTTTTTTTTTTTTTCCTTTGAAACGGAATCTTGCACTATTGCCCGGGCTATAGTGCAGTGGTGCAATTTCAGTTCACTGCAACCTCCACCTTCCAGGTTCAAGTGATTCTCCTGCCTCAGCCTCCTGAATAGCTGGGATTACAGGCACCTGCCACCGCGCTTGGCTAATTTTTTGTATTTTTAGTAGAGACAATATTTCACTATGTTGGCCAGGCTGGTCTTGAACGCCTGACCTCATGATCCACCCGCCTCAGCCTCCCAAAGTGCTGGGATTACAGGCGTGAGCCACCGCGCCTGGCAGGGCATTCTTCAAGGAAAATTTATATCACTAAATTTGAGGTGATGATGATCTCAATTACCCATATTTGGTAATTATATATTGTATGATTTTAACAGAATGTCACATGTACCCCATAAATATGTACTATTATATATCTATAAAAAATTAAAAATAAAAATAAAAAAGCTTAATCTAAAAAAAGAATACCCCAAACCAACTAACTAAATTACTATTCTGATGATTTACTTAAATTAAACTTCAAAAAAGGTAGAATGATGCAAAGTTAAGGACAACAGCAGAATGAATTAAATAGGACATATGCACATATATACAATATTGTACAGAATATCAACAAACTGAAAATCAGTTCTTTGAAAGGAGTAATACAACAGCTAAGCCCTTCTAAATGTGATCAAGTATTAAAGAAGAAAATAAATTACTAATATCAGAAAAGAAAAATACAGTATCATTATAGATCCTATAAACAATAAAAGGATATTGTGAGAACTTATCCTATAAACAATAAAAGGATATTGTGAGAACTTTATGCTTATTAAAAACAAAGCCAAAAGCTCCAGGTATAAATAGCTCCTAAATATTTAATATTTTCAATATCTTCCAAATATATGAGAAAAACTTAATCTTACATGAAATATTTCAGAGACCAAAATAAAAAGAGGAAATTCTCAACTCATTTTATGAAGACTGAATAATGATTACAAACCTAACAACAATTACAGAAAAATAAAATTATAAGCCATTCTTTCTCATAAGCAGCCCTAAGTATAATAGTAGAAACCCTAATTCAGTGATAATTTAAATAATAACACACAATGCTGAAACTGAGTTTATCCCAGAAGTAATATTGGCTTAACATTTGAAAATAGATCAACATAATTCATTATATTAATGAAATAATGGAAACAAATCATATAGCATCTCAAATTATACAGAAAAAGTGATTTCATAAAATATAATACCAATGTATCTTAAAAATAAATTTTTACCAGAATAGTAATACAAACTAAGTTTATTTAATAACTAATTTCCTGAAAGGAAAAAATGTATAGCAAACTTCAAATTAATTTAAACTACTGTTAATAAACAAAATTACAGGGATTTATACTACCACTACTCTTATTTAACAGTTTACAGAAAGTCCTAGGTATGAAACAAGACAAGAAAATAATTAAAGCATATAAATATTGCAAAAGAAAACCAAAATCGGCCAGGCGTGGTGGCTTACCCCTATGATCCCAGCATTTTGGGAGGCCGAGGTGGGTGGATCACCTGAGGTCAGGAGTTCAAGACCAGCCTGGGCAACATGGTGAAACCCTGTTTCTACTAAAAATACAAAATTAGCCAGGTGTGATGGCAGTTGCCTGTCATTCCAGCTACTTGGGAGGCTGAGGCAGAAGAATCGCTTGAACACTGAAGACAGAGGTTACAGTGAGCCAAGATCACTCCACTGTACTAAAAAAAAAAAAAATCTAGATTGAAACTATTGTAAATCTAGAGTGTAAAAATACAAAAACAAAAGAGAAAACCAGCATACCAAGATATTGGATCATTTGAAATATTAAAGTCACCTGGATCTCTTTTAATGAAGAAACCATAAGTTAAAATAAGAGTCCATCCATCTTTTAACAGTTGTCAAAGAATTCATTGCTTCAAAGAGAGAGTCTCATATGAGCAAGGCAAAAACAATGTTATCAAGAACAATTAAAGGTGACAGTGCTTTGCTTCTTTCAGACAACAAATTGATGCCAAGACTGTGACCTTATCAATTTATATATGTAGGCTATTTTGGTGTGTAGACATAACATAGTCAAGAATTGTAACAATGATGCTGAATATTACCATCTGTCAGAACGTGTGTTTTCACTGCAATTTCATCTTTTGCATATTTGTGCATTCTTTCATTTATTCTTGTTTTGGTTTGTATCTCAGTTGAAAATCCTGCATGATTTCAAAGAAAGGGTGATTAAAAGTACAGTGTTTACTTTCTTTGAATCAACTAAAGTCATTGAGTAATAAGAGCATATGTTAGAAATAAGTGAGGCTGGACACAGTAGCTCAAACCTGTAATCACAACACTTTCGGAAGCCAGGAGTGTGAGACCAACCTGGGCAACAGAGCAAGATCCTGTCTCTATAAAAAATAAAATAATTATTTGAGTGTGATGGCTCATGCCTCTAGTCCCAGGTACTCAGGAGTTTGAGCCAGGAGGGTTGCTTGAGCACAGGAGTTTGTGGCTGCAGTGAGCTATGATTGCACCACTACATTCCAGCCTGGGCAACAGAGGGGGACTCAGTCTTTAAAATAATTAATTAATTAATTAGAAAAATAAATAAGCGAGTGTTTTATAGTAAGTATTTATTCCAATATGTAGAAGAAATATTTTTTATTAACTTTTTCCAAAAGATCATCATATTTTCTAATTTTATATTCATAGTTGCTTGGTATAAAGTATCTGACACTCTGTAATTATCTAAACTTTTATCTGTTCATTTATTTGTTTCTCGCATGAACTAATTAAATCTGGAATAATTAGTGAGACTATATATTTCATTTTACTGTAAATAATGTATCATCAGCAATTATTAATTCACCTTAAGACTCAGAGTTAATGTAGTCTAAACTTTATTTTCTTTTTCTTGTTAATTTGCACCAAGCCCTGTCTTGTTTTAGCATTTAGTATTGTTTATTTGTGGGTACATGAATTAATTTTAAAAAAAATCCACATCACTAAAACGTGTCAAATTTAAAAGTTTACTTTTTATGTTTAATAATTATTTATCCAAATTTATAATATGATGTTTTTTAATCAGTGTGTATTATTAACAATTATGAAGATAACTTTAATCAAAAAGAAAAAATAATTCTTAAGGCCTTATGGTCACAAGAAATACAAATGTCTAAATTTAAATATATAGGTATATTTTTACTGCAGAGATACATAAGAAGGTGATAAAATACTTTTGGTGATAAAATAAATTACATTAGGATTAAATTCTGATACAATAAGGAGAATATAAGGTTAAGAAAAAATAAAGCCATATAAAATGTTTGACTTTTAAATACTTTTTCATACTTAAATTAATAGTTGTTGGTATCCTATTAGTATGGTACTGATAGTCTACTGTATAGATTTAAAAGACATGTAACAGGTTTATTTTAAAATGTTGATATTTCAAGACAGCAACATACATACCATTGGCGATGATAGTATTTACCGATCAGAGGAATACAAGGATTTTTTTCCAGTAGTATTTACCAATTAGAGGAATACAAGGATATGTTTTCACATATCCTTTAGAGGGTATTAAAGTAAAACCTGTAAAGACCACAGGGCCAGATCATTTATGGAGTATCTTGAAAACTGAGACTCTTAGCTTTGCAAAATCTTATTCTAGCTCAATTTCAAGATCAAGTCTATAAACCATGGGAGAAAAGAATGAGGGAGCAATTAGTGGAAGTCCAAAAAGCAAACACTGAGGCACGAAGAAAATCTGGCCCACAACTCTTCTGTAAATCCCCCAAAATAAAAGATATCTAATATTGAGCAAGAGAACCAGTGGCAGTAGATTTGGTTATTTATTTTCTTTTCCAACATTATTTATTTATTCATTGAATTAACAAATGAAACTTGTATACATTTATGGTATGCAACATGATGTTTTGAAATTTGTACACATTATTGCTATCAATTGAATTAACATATGAATTACTTATTTTTCAATTTGGTTTTATAGTGAGAGCACTTAAAAAATCTAATTTCTAAGCAATTTTCAAATATATGATCTATTGCCATTAACTATAGTCACTATGTCATACAACAGATCTCTCAAACTTATCCCTCCTGTCTAACTGAAATTTTGTGTCCTTTTACCAACACCTCCTCAGTGGTTCACCCCTCTCCAAGTCCCTGGTAACCACTATTCTACTCCCTGCTTGTGTGAGTTGACTTTCTTAGCTCCCACATATGAGTGAGACAATGTAATATCTGTCTTTCTGAGCCTGGCTTACACTTAACATAATGTCCTCCAGGTTCACCCGTGTTGTCACAAATGTCCTTTGTTTTTAACCTGAATAGTATTCCATTGTGTATATGTACAACATACCCTTTATCCATTCATCTGTCAACAGACACTTAGGTTGCTTCCATATCTTTGCTGTTGTGAATATAATTCTGAGAAAACATGGACAGTAGGCTTTTTATATTCCCTCTAACAGATGATGGTTAATTTCAGAGAAGAGTGTGCTGGGAATTGAAGCTGGGGCTACATTTGAAGTGGGCTTAGTCTGTTGGGATCCACCCATGCTTTACAACTGCAAAGTCTCCATATGATATTTCTCATTCTCAATCATGTCATCCAGTGTTATAGCCTCAAGTTTCCTTCCCCTGGGTATTGATGTTCTCACCCTGCTCTGCTTACCGCTAGTAACATCATCACCCTCTCAAGCCCTTAGATTTCTCCAGCTCTGAGTGAACATGGAGAGCAATATGGTCACTTTACCTCTTCTCTTCCTAGCTCTCCTAAGCCTGGCCTTAACAAGGTCTCACCAAAATGAAACAGCCAAGCATAGCTCTTTTGTTGACCCACACATCTTCAGGAGTACAACATAACTCTGCAGGCATAACACATATCTGCCCATGGATGCAGTACAACCTGCCTGTGTACTGAGGGATCTCCCTGGCATAAGAGAAGTATTTTTTACTCAGAATTTTATTTTTATTTATTTATTTATATTATTTTATTTTATTTAAGTTTTTCATTTCCATAGTTTTTGGGGGAACATGTGGTGTTTGGTTATATAAGTGTGTTCTTTAGTGGTGATTTGTGAGATTTTGGTGCACCCAACACCTAAGCAGTTTACACTGTACCAAATTTGTAGTCTTTTATCCCTCACCTACCCACCATTTTTCCCAAGTCCCCAAAGTCTATTGTATCATTCTTATGCCTTTGAATACTCATAGCTTAGCTCCCACTTATGAGTGAGAATATATGATGTTTCATCTTCCATTCCTGAGTTACTTCACTTAGAATAATGGTGTCCAATTCCATCCAGGTTGCTGTGAATTCCATTATTTTGGTCCTTTTTATGGCTGAATAGTATCCAATGGTGTGTGTGTGTGTGTGTCTGTGTGTGTGTGTGTGTATACATACACACACACATACATATATACCACAATTTCTTTATCCACTTATTGATTGATGGGCACTTGGACTGGTTCTGTATTTTTGCAATTGCGAATTGTGCTGCTAAAGACATGCATGTGCAAGTATCTTTTTTGTATAATGACTTCTTTTCCTCTGGATAGAAACCCAGTAGTGGGATTGCTGGATATAATGGTAGTTCTACTTTTAGTTCTTTAAGGAATCTCCACACTGTTTTCCATAGTGGTTGTACTAGTTTACATTCCCTCCAGCAGTATAAGAGTGTTCCCTTTTCACCACATCACCACCAACATCTATTTTTTTTTATTATGGCCATTATTGCAAGAATAAATGAAACTGAATCCTCATCTCTCATCTTATATAAAAATAAACTCAAGATGGATCAAGAACTTAAATCAAAGACCTGAGGCCACAAAAATTCTAGAAGATAACATCAGAAAAACCTTTCTAGACATTGGCTTAGGCAAAGACTTCATGACCAAGAACCCAAAAGCAAATGTAAAAATAAATAGGTGGGATTTAATTAAACTAAAAAGTTTCTGCACAGCAAAAGAAACAATCAGCAGAGTAAACAGACAATCCAGAGAGTGGGAGTAAATCTTCACAATCTATACATCTGACAAAGGACTAATATCCAGAATCTACAAGGAACTCAAACAAATTAGCAAGAAAAAAACAAACAATCCCATCAAAAAACAGGCTAAGGGCATCAACTGACAATTATTTTAAAAAGATGTACAAATTGCCAGGAAACATAATAAAAAATGCTCAACATCACTAATTATCAGGGAAATGCAAATCAAAACCACAATCATTCAGAATTTTTTAAGATTAGATGAATCCTATTTTATAAGATGCTGAAGACAGAAAAACATCATCCTGGTATTTTCTTCTAGAATATGTAAATGACCAGAGGAGGTTTGTGTTGGAAGGGCTTCATGTCATTTCCGCTTTTTTCCCAATTTACAGTGCCAAAATTCTTTGATATTTCTCTGCATCTGAAAATTGGCAAAAATGCCTTTTACCCTCCAAACCTAGAATTTACTCAGCTTTCATCCTGGGAAGCAAATGTTAATGGTACCCTTACTACCATTCCCATACACAATCATTAAGTGTAATGATTACATTGTAATAGTTCTATCATATTTCACAAGTCTGTGTTCTTGTCTGTCTCCTTTACCCTTATCCTTCATCTTCATCTACAGTAGTATAGAAAAAAAAACTACTCTGAAAGGTGCTCACCAGTTCTTCTTTCTCTTTAACTTGCTCAAATTTTCTGAATACCCCTTAAAGGATATATGCAAGCAAAGTCTTTGAAGAACACAGAGCTAGCTCTTGTGTTATGCTCAACATTTAATTGGCTACCTGGTTCAAAACTTTGAGGCCAGAAAAAGAAGAAATTAGGGACAAATTTCTGTCGTCCAGGCAAGTGCTTAGGTTTGTATATCAGGCACTGTTCATAGGTCATTACATTTAATTCTCACAACAAACCTATTGATATGATTTGGCTCTATGTCCCTCCCCAAGTCTCATCTTATAGCTCCCATAATTTCCAGTGTGTTGTTGGAGAGAGCCAGTGGGAGATAACTGAATCATGTGGCCAGGTCTTTCACATGCTGTTCTCGTGATAGTGAATAAGTCTCACGAGATCTGATAGTTTTAAAAAGGGGAGTTTCTCTGCAAAAGCTCCTTTCTCTCTTGCTGCCACCATGTAAGAAGTGCCTTTCACCTTCCACCATGATTTTGAGGCCTCCCCACCCATGTGGAACTGTGAGCCCAATAAACCTCTTTCTTTTGTAAATTGCCCAGCCTTGGGTATGTCTTTATCAGCAATGTGAAAATGGACTAATACACCTATCAAAAAGGTATTATAAAGACCAACTAATAGATTATGTAACTGAAGATCAAGAATACTTTACACATGATGACACAGAAATGACACAGTATATCCAGAACCCAATACCACTCTTTTCACAATGTCATGAGAGTAATGTTGGATTCATTATTTTGGAGGGGTAATGGTAATTTTTTAAATTATAAAATTTTAAATTTTAAAAATGTAAAAATTGTAAATTGGCTTCTGCCTGTAATCCCAGCATTTTGGAAGGCCAAAGCAAGAAGATTGCTTAAGGCTAGGAGTTTCAAACTAGCCTGGGCAACATAATAAAACCCCCATCTCCACAAGAAAAATTTTAAAAAGTCCAGACATGCTCTGTGTTCAGGAACGCTTAGTGACATCAGTTCAGTGGGTGCAATTCTTCATTTGAGTTGATATTTCATAGTCTTTTATTCATTTTAAATAAAATTATCTTACTAGCAACAATATAGACTGAACAATTAATAAAAATTATTTTTTCAAAGTAATTTTTATTATAAAAAAAGAAAAAAATGTAAACAATTTAATCTATTATATTCTAATTTTTTTCACTCCTCTGCTATTCAAAAAGTTCCACTTCTTTCTATAAAGCCACTAGCCATAATTTAAAACATTTACTCTTTCTTCATCCTTAAACTGCAGACATGCCAAATACATTGTAGAAACTTTTTTTTTAAGCTGTCACAAAAGATAGCTATAGACCAAGAATTTTATTCCAGGGCTTTATAAAATCAAGTTTAGTGTTGGACCCATTCTTCCTGATTCGCAAAGTAGCGGTCAATAATTAAACAGGTTTCCATAATTTTAATAAAGCCTCCTCCATATCTGTAAAAATATTCTATAAAGACATGTTTAAAACACAGTGGGATGGGGATACATTTATTCATCATCATATTTAATTTTGTAGGAACCACGTGGACAGTGTAGGTAAAAGAGTGATGCCTCTATTGTTCCCTGATTCTCCAGGTAAATTGCTACCTGAAACATTCAGCTCCCAGTTTTTTTCCCTGCTGAAATATTAAATAATTTGGCTCCTATAGTCTTTCACTTAGACTCTGTTATATATATTTAGATCATTGCAATATGACTCATCTACTTACATATCTGCTGTCCCCATAAAAAAAAAAGTAATCTTGAGAAAAAGGACAACATTAGATTAATTTTAATATTCCAGTGTATAGAATGGTGACAGGTAAGTCTCATTAAATGTTCAACAAATGAATGAACAGTAACCCAGAGTTTTCTGTCTCATTAACTCTAATTATTCCCCCTCCCACTTTGGAGAAGGAAGTGTTTTAATGTAATAACCATCTGAACTTCAGCTATGAGAGATGATGCTTATTGGCAAGTAGAAAGTTTGTCTCGTGGAAAAATCTAAATTGGCCAATCTAAAATACCTAGCACCTCTTCCATGGAGAATTGTGTGCTCACAAAAACAAACCTCTTAGCATCCCCAGTGGAGAATGCTAAGGGGAAGGAGTGATGCCTCAACCATCTTGATCACGCAGTGCCAAACAGAATAGGATAGTGGCGGGGCTGAGTAGCAGGAGGCCTGGGCAAAGCTGTCAGAATAGGCAAAGGAAGATCGAAGGAGAAGTTACATTTGAGACTGACTTCGCCGGAGCCAAAAGGTACTGAAAAATTAAACCTTGGTTTGCTCTCTAGACTTTGTACGTGTGTGGTAAGTTAGCTGGCATTGTGCTAATGGATTGTGTCTACTTGCCTTTCTAGACATTTTAGGGCAAAATGCTGGGATGATAGAATGAAATAAATCATAGGAAAGATCTAGAAAAATTATTCCTGGATAATATCTTTATTTTATTTTATTTTTTTAATGAACACCTCTAATTCACCAAGTATCCACTTCATTATTTCCCCAATTAATACCTCCTTTCTCCAGAAAAAAAAATTGTTTGTAAAGCATTCTGCCTTTGGATTTCTGTAGCTTGAATGCCTATAAATTCCCCATGCTCATTCACCCCATCCTCAAACCCCACCTGGCCCACTGACCTTAAGCACTGTCCACAAATAAACGACTCCAGTTATCTCAGAGGATACTCAAGTGTGCAAGTGAAGTACAGTCCAAGAACGCATTTATTTTCTTGCAGGCTTCTAATGCAATTCGTTTTTCTTCCCTCCTAATCCAAACAATATGTTCCTTTCACCACAACAACATTCTCAAATATGAAGCACATAAAGAAGTGATTTTACATCAGGCTTATAAAGTTAACACAAGTAGAATAGAAACAGAATAAAAGGCAAAGAGGCATGGAGAAAAAGGTGTTTCACCAGAGTGATGCAACTTATTTTATCTAATATGATTATCTAAATTAGAATTCATTGAACACATTAATGTACAATGAGATCCAGTATACAAAATGGAGTAACAATACATAAAATTACAATTTTCAAAAAGTATATGTGAAACCACTTGATATTTCTATATGAATATACATTATGCTCTGTTTTACATTCTAACTTTTCTACAAAGAAAACAGATGAAGATGTACCTGTACGGGAGGAAAATGTAACATGTTTATCTCACTGGCGAGAAGATGAAAAGAGCTATGAAGGTGGATGATTTCCTTATCTTGGGGAACATAAAGCAACAAACATAATTGTTGCCAAGGTAATGGGAAATAGATTAAATTTTAAAAAAACGTTGAATTTTTCACTTAGATAAGGAGATTGATACCATCTTTCCTTTCTCTTTCTGCTTTTGTTAAGAGCTGTGAAGCCACATGAACACGATAGGGCCATGGAAGAATGCTGACTTAGCTTTCTTACTCAAAAGAAGCTGAGAAAGACTAAATACTGGAGCCTTGTTGTCCTCAAGCCACACACAACCAACTTCCCTCAAGTGATGAGGCACTCCTAGAGCTGTCTTTAAGATGTCGAGGTGCTTTTCACAAGTGATGCTGTAACTAGTTTGGTCATGAAACACCTGATAATAATAGTACTGTTTGTGGAAATGCTCCATGAAGCTTTCTACCTTCAAGAACAAATTTATGACTAGAAAAGATGACTTTAAAATTCATTTTATTGATAAATATTTACTGCAAGCCAAATGTGTGCTAGACATTCTAGAAGTAGTGACACTGCAGTTTAAAAAGCATAAAAAGTTCCTCTAGTCTGAGACTTACATTCTAATGAACTAATGGATTGGCAAATGTCAAAATACACTACTGTAAAGAAATTGCAAATAATGTTTCTAAAAAATACCTGATAGTGTTTGTCATTAACATTATTTACTCTGTATTAAATTTATTTCACTGTCAACTAGTACTAGTTGGAGAGAAATATTAGCAGAAAAAATTTTCTTAGAAATATGCTATAGGGGTAAAACTTAAAAGTTACATTGGGGCATTCCTTCTATTAATTTTTTAAAATGCATTTAAGGTTTCTATAAATTAGAAAGCAACCACCATTACTGGAGTTGGGTAATGGAAAACCGTAATCCAACTCAGACAAGCATAATCTGAGAGCTACTGAGTTACGTAAACTATTAAGAGACAGCTGCAATTTGATGATTGATTAAGAATATCAGTGATTAGACATGGTTGAATGTTTGGAAGCAAAGTCTGAACTTCCTGTAGGCAGGAACCCATAGAGATGGTGCTTCCTGAGGAAGTGGTGGACAGTCTTCAGTACCCAAGTAGGTGGCAGAGACGGAGCAAGGCAGGAGCACTGGGACCAAGAGGCTAAATTTGTTGTGCATAGCCCAAATCTCAAAGGTTCAGAGACTGACATGAGAATGGGGCTATAATATGAAATTTTAGAGGAAGGGAGAAAACTGTAACAAGAAGGAGAGCCAAGACCAAATCAATTGGAGAAGGAGCTTCTTTGCATGGCTTTGAGAACTCAACTGCTTAGCTGCATGTAACTACTGAGCACTTGGAGTGCAAATGGTCCAGAGATATGTTGTAAGTATAAAATACACATTGGATTTCCAAGATTAGTCAATAAATAAATAAATATATGAATACAAAATGTAGCATTAATAAATTTATATTGTTTACCTATTAAATGACATTTGAGATATGTTGGATATATAATTTTACTTATTTTCTGTTAATTTATCTACCGGGAAATTTAAATTATGCATGTGGCTTATGTCTCCATGGAACAACACAGTTTTAGAGAGTAAATCCCCAACTTTCTTGAACACGTCCACCTATAATACATGCAATTTGAATATATCCTCAGTATTTATTTTCAAATAGCAAATCTGTCAAGCTCTATAAAAACGTGGTGTGTTTTATAAAATGTATGGAAAAATAAAAATTTCAAAAAGGCAAAACAAATACAGAGAGAGAAATTCTCATACTTTCTTCCAGATCTCCAGTAGCTTATGTGATGTACCCTTTTAGAAGCTAAAAAATTTTTACTTGCACCTTTGTTTATGAGCCAACTAGCCAATCACATGTGGCTAATCCTGACAGGCCTAAAAAAACAGCTGGAAAAAAAATGTTTATTTGTAAACACATTTTAAGTTACATATAAAATTTTGTGTTAGGTTTAAATATCTTGTTATATTATCTATGTAGTATTTATGTACAAATACTGGCCTAAATACTAAATTAATATAAAATACTATCTTTGCCATCATTGAACAAGTGTATACAAAATTAGAGTGGCGAGATGGGCCACATCACAAATCCGACACTAACATCCATCTGCTGGCTGATTTCTCTAATTATGAAGAAGAAGAAAAATAGGAAAAGCCGAAAAAAAAACTTATAGAGGAAATACTGCCTAAGCCCTGATTTATTAAACAGGAATAAATGACCAATTATCTCAATTATGTAGCAGTATGTCCTAAACACATATATTATTTAGCATATAAAAATTAGAGTCTTGGACTCCGAGAGCTGGCAGGAAAATTAATGATCATCCCTTCCACCTTTTACTGTAAAAGTGAGGAAGCAGAAGCCCAGGGATTCTAATGACAGCTAAGAGCGCATGGTGGGAAGCAGCCAGGGCTCATACCAATCCCCTGTGTCTGTCATCTATGCCCTGACCCTTTGCCGGTCAACACTACTTCCTGAATTCAACACTCTAACAGCCTTTACAGAGACGTATTTCTTTTTGTTTTTGTGCTTTTTTTTTTTATCCTTGCTTTGATTGTTCCATGTTTTCCTTTCTCATGAGCAATAGTTTTACACCTCAAAAGTAAAGATATTCCCAAATTTTTACTAACCCAAAATCAATTGTACCATGCCTGAGAACCTTAATTTTCAAACTTTGCAGAGTCTGGGTTAATAGGGTTTTACTGAATGTCGTAGCAAGGGAAAAGCTCCCAGTTCCTCAAGCCCTTTCTCTATGCACACTTCAAGCCTTTACTTTCTGCTGTGTTTAAATGAAACATTATGAATTCCCCAAACACCTCAATATGTTTTTATGATGAACTATGCCATTATGTTCAAATATTTATCTTATTCATTGTAACAGTAATGATGTGGACAACACTTAATATCCTATCACACTTTCCCTGTTGATCTTCTGAATAGAGCAGAGCAGATGTTCATATATTATAAACCACTTTTTAAAGTGCACATGTGTGAGCATCGACTTTCCAACGTATTAAAAAATAATACAGCTTTTTAAATATAAGGTTTTTAAATAAATATAAGCAAATCCTTTGGCAAGGATGGCTTTTAGTAACTTTAGTAAAAATTTAATAAGCCTACCTTTGTTAAAAGAAGGACTAAATTTATAAAATTAAGAAATTCTTAAGCTACTTTTAAGTTTTTTCTACTTAATAAAATCAATTATAATCACTTCTCTGTAATAATTAGAATTAGTAAAGAATATAAAGTGTTAATTTGGTGGCATACAGACATTTGGGGCCAAATTTTATAAGAGAAGAACATGTTACCACCATCTTCAGGTTACATTTTCGTTTAGGTTTATTGCCCAAAAGAAAGTCATCTTTGCAACATACTTTTAGGATTTTCAAGCCTCAAAAATAATCTTTTAGTGTCATGATAGTTAAATAATTGTCCTATGAGCCATCTATTTTATGTACATATACAAGGCATGTCATCATTGCCTTGGCCTCCAAACCCCACCTTGTGGAGCACAGTGCAGCCCAGGTATTGACACTTGTGCGGGTCACATATAAAAGTCATGTGCAGTAAGACCGTAAGTTGGGATCTGCAATGGACTGCAGAAAAATATTCAGAAAAAGGAATCTTCTTTACTAGATAATTCCTGTGAGTCCTCCTGAGGAGAAGCAATATCTACCTTCTAGAGCTGTGTTGCACAATATGTAAGCCACTCACCATGTGTGGCTGTGGAACATCTGGAGTGTGGCTATTCCAAATTGACATGAGTGTAAATGACACACTGCAGTCTGAAGACTTTATGCAGAAAAGAAATGAAAATATCTTATTGGCAATTTACATTGAATTGATGCTGAAATAATATTTTTTGACATTTTGTGTTAAATAAAATGCACTACTAACATTAGTTTCATCAGCTTCAGTTAACTTTTTAATGTGGCTATTAGAAAATTTTATTATATATACACACATAGTATACATACGCACATTGTGGGATTACAGGCGTATGCCACCACACCTGGACTATTAGAAAATTTCAAATTGAATATATGTCTTGCTTATATTCCCACAGGATGTTGTTGCTTTCGAGTATCTTGAGTGGACATGTGTATAACTTGTAAGTTTTGTGGTCAATGGAAATTTACCAGAATGCAGTGAAGCAGTGATTGCATTAAAGTTTGGTTTGGATTGGTTAGTGTAGAAGTTGAGTGTATGGCGTTTGGGAGAATTATTTTTAATTTGGTAAAATATTTTTCCTATAATCCGCAGCTAACCATAGCAATTCATCTATCAAATGTGTGAAGAAAAAACAAAAAAGTAAAATTAAATAAAACAGACTTTCCAGAAAGTTAAGTGTTTAATTATTAAAAATGATATACGTATTTAAAGTTAGAAAATACAAATTAAGATAGAAAGAAGAAAAAAGGATACAGGCTGAGCATCTCTAATGCAATAATCTAAAACTCAAAATACCCCAAAATTCAAAACACTTTAAGTTTCCACATGACACCATAGATTGTCAACATGGGTGGCTGAGATAGTAACACTGTTGCTTTCTGGTGATTCAGTGTACATGAACTTTGTTTCATGTACAAAATTATTAAAAATATTGTATAAAATTACCTTCAGTCTATGTGTATAAGGTATATATGAAACACAAATGAATTTCATGTTGAGACTTAGGTCCTAGCTCAAGATATCTCATGATCTATATGCAAATATTCCAAAATCCAAAAAATAAAAAATCAGGAACAATTCTGGCCTTAAGAATTTCAAATAAAAGATTTTCATCCTGTAGTAAGCATTCCTAGAGCAATAATTTAATAACTGTACTCCATTAAGATAGGTTATAAGATATGCCTATTAAAAATATGACTTCTATTTACTGTTGAGTGGAAGTTGTTGTGGTAATTGTCCAATATATTGTGCATGTGCCCAGAAACGTTGATCAGGCCTTAGTTGTAGAGACAGTTTAATTGGTTTTATTCTCAGAGTCCTTCAAATTAGAAAACTGGTCTATTTTCCTCTTTGTCTTCATTACTGGGAACTGGCTTGCCATTTTTATCATCCATCTTAGGTATCTCTCTGGGGAAGCAAGCTTTGACTTTCTATAATTCTAATCTCACATTAGATTTAACTAATTATCACCCACTTGTGATTCTCTTACTTCAAATCCTCAAGTTAAAAAAAATAAGAAAAAAAGGCTTAATATATGGTACTATCTCTAAATATTTGCTGAATAACTCATTATTTGCACTGACTCTTCCACATTTTGCTCAGACATAAATTGCCCTAACTTAGGAAGCCCAGAGAGCTCTTCCAATCATCAAGGCATCATCAAGTAAATGCAGTTGGCTATCTGTATTCCTGGGTTCTGCATCTCTGGATTCAACCTACTGTGGAAAAAAAAAAGGCTTTGTTTTTTTTTAAAGTGTCTATACTGAGCATTTAGACTCTTTTTTGTTGTTTTGATGGAGTCTTGCTGTCACCCAGAATGGCAGTGGCACGATCTCAGCTCACTGCAACCTCTGCCTCCCAAGTTCAAGCAATTCTTCTGCATCAGCCTCCTGAGTAGCTGGGATTACAGGTGCATGCCACCACGCCCAGCTAATTTTTGTATTTTTTGTAGAGACAGGATTTCACCATATTGGCCAGGCTGGTCTCGAACTCCTAATCTCATGATCTGCCTGCCTTGACCTCGCAAGTGCTCGAATTACAGGCATGAGCCACCGTGCACGCCCTACAGACTCTTTTTCTTGGCTTTATTATTGTATTTAAACATTTTTTTGAGACAGGATCTTGCTCCATGTATTAGTGCATTCTTACACTGCTAATAAAGACATACCTAAGACTAGGTAATTTTTTTTTTTTATTTTTTATTGAGACGGAGTCTCACGCTGTTGCCCAGGCTGGAGTGCAGTGGCACCATCTTGGCTCACTGCAAGCTCTGCCTCCCAGGTTCATGCCATTCTCCTGCCTCAACCTCCTGAGTAGCTGGGGCTACAGGTGCCCATCACCATGCCTGGCTAACTTTCTGTATTTTTAGTAGAGATGGGGTTTCACCATGTTAGCCAGGATGGGCTCAATCTCCTGACCTTGTGATCTGCCCACATGCAGCCAAGACTAGGTAATTTATAAAGGAAAGTGGTTTAATTGACTCACTGTTCAGTATGGCTGGGGAGACCTCTGGAAACTTACAATCATGGTGAAAGGTGAAGCAAACATGTCTTTCTTCACATGGTGGCAGCAAGGAGAAGTGCTGAGCAAAAGAAGGAAAAGCCCTGTATAAAATCATCAGGTCTTGTGAGAACTCACTCACTATTATGAGACCAGCATGATGGTAACCTCCCCCATGATTAAGTTACTTCCTAACGTGTCTCTCCCATGACACGTGGGGATAATGGGAACTACAACTCAAGATGAG